>NC_046186.1:57715969-58340969 GCF_011004875.1 Balearica regulorum gibbericeps
CCTGAAGAACCTAAAGAATATGTCAAAGAAGACTTATCCATAAATCACTTGTCCTTTCAAATATAGCTATCTCTAGAAAGAAGGGAAGCAATAAGATGGGTAAAAAGCACCCAGCAAAATAATGGATGAAAGGAAATTCAGCTGAGCTAATCATCTATGCCGACCAAATTGAAAAGAGGCAGGGGAACTGTTTGATAAAAAATAAGGAATCAAAAAGAAAGGTTCAGACTAGCTCTCAGTTGCAGGTGGTTGACTGGATGAAGCTATGGGGTTTTAACTATAGCTTTTACAGAGTCCAGAGAGCACATTACCCACTCATATGCTCATAAACTTTATTTTATTCCTATTATGTCCACAGATTTATGTAAGCATCAGTTCAAACTTTGTTAACCGGCTCCCATGAAATACTTTGCATTGTGAGAAGAGCAAGTTCTTAGGAAAGTTCTTAACTATTACTCAGAGTGATTTTGTGGTATTTATTTAATTAATTTTGAGACTTTGGAATGTTAATTGGCTCACCTATTCTATTTATGTCCTTTTATTTCCCCTGTTTTCATGCTATAAATCCTGTAGAATATTTTAACCAATTAAATGCTGTTTGGTTAATATTTATAATGGGAAAGATTTATAATGATCATTTTAAAATTAATATCTTCATTCTACTTTGTGTGGTTTTCAACAAGTTTTATACTCTATTGTGTATTCTTACCTTTATCTTTTAAAGCTGTAGAATTCTTTCCTTCCTTTTCTTTAGCGTGTTCTGTAAAAATAATTTATTAATCTTCAAACCTGAGTCATAAAAGGTTAACATATAATACCTCTGGGATAAAGATTGATTTAATAATTGGCAGTTTCTAACTGAGACATGATGCCAATTATATGTAGTACAAAACTGTTTTTCATCAGTTTTAGCATGCTCACAAGGTGAAACCCTGAGGTTTTCTCAAGTGTGATGAAAGAACAAAGATCACGCAAAACTTATTTCACTTTGCAGCCTGTAATAATAAACGTTAACAAGCATTTCTAAATTCCGAGTTTGGACTTCTAAGTTTTCATACAGCTGCTTCATATGAGGCTCCATTTGCACTTCTGATCCAGGGAAAGCAAATTAAATTTTATCATAAATTTATAGAAAAAGTATTATGCTTATAAATTCCTAACTAAACTATACCATAAAAACTAAATGGCCAATGCATTTCAAGTTGGTTTTTTTTTTTTTCTTGATGCACACAGGTCTTAGGGTTTTATACAATTTTGTCCTGCCGTGTTACCTTTATCTTTTGTAGTAGCTGGAGATTTCAATTCTTTCTCTTTTCCAGGATCTGTAAAAGAAGTATTCACACCGATAAAATGACAGTCAGAAACCACAACTGAGTGAAACTGTGAGATTTAATTATAAGAGAGAATGAAGCATCTAGCTGATATGAGAGACTATAACTGTATATTGGAAGAAAGAGTGAAAAACAGAGTGATTGAAAGAGTTGTACAAAATTCACCTGTTTCCTTTCAGAGAGTTCAGTCCACAAAATGTGTTTTATGGATTTAACTATGAAACCTATAAAATTTGCAAGCTTCAACTTAGAATGGGATAAGGGTAGTTTTTCAACTTTCTTAACGAGAAAGGACAGAACTGACCCTTTGCCAATTTTGACTCATCAGAGCTGGCTGTGTCCTATTCCCCTGACCTGGAATTGTCCATTCTTGTTGAGCAAGTCCAAGGGTCTTTTTACTGAAATTATTATTTTCTAAGGGTCAGATGTGTATCAAATTGAGAGAGCAACACAATACTGACAAATAGGAGGATGAAGAGGGTGGTTTGTTTGTTTGTTTGTTTTTGTTTTTTTTTCCTGCCTACAGACCGGCAGTGAAGATGGCTAGGCCACACCATCCTTGATGGATACTGTACAAGGGAGGGCAGTCCACTGTAAAAGGCATAGGAAATAATTTGAACCAGACAGAAAACAAGAATTCCGTTTCAGACAAAATATGAGATCATCATTCTGGGCTGATGAAACCAAGGTCTCAGAAGATTTTCCCACCAAAATGAAAAAGATAGATGAGACTGTCCCAAAACACGCTAGTCAGAAAGAACATAGACTTGGACTTTGAATTCTTGCATGTTATGTGAGTGTTTTAACCGTCTGACTACTGGGCCCTCTGGTTTATACATGTTATCTAGGAAATACTAATTAACAGGTAATTTCTGAAAAAAAAAAAAAAAAAAAATACAGTGATGTTCTCCATCAGATATGAAGCAAAAAATTCTTTCTATTGAGAAACTCAGCAGCAATTCAGTGCCAGAAGATCCTAAAGAACTCTGCTAGAAGACCCTCTTGGTTTCTACACAAAGAGTAAGAGGACAAGACTTCTAATGAGGAGGAGGTTGTGTTTAGCAGATAGATATGAAACTTGCAGTAGCTACAGTGGGTAGCTGTAGTGATAATTGTTTACTGCCTTAAGCACACACAATTCACAAATTCTCACTTTTGTTATAAAAGCATGGAATGTGTCCAATAGCAATTTATCATAGTATCAATAAAGCTTCTTGTTCATGATTTAGTATTTAGTTCTGTGTAAGACAAACTGAGTTCGTGGGGAATCTGAATTGAAGGAATCCGGAAACAATAAAATTCTATTTATGGTAGAAGTAATCATAAAGTGGAAAAACTTAATTTACTTTTGACATTGAAACTCCTGTTCTGTTCGGGTTGACATTAAGGGTTTCATTAATTTTTCTCCTTCTACATTGTGCTTCTAAATAGGTAATACTTCCAGTTGATATAATTTTTAAAGGACAAGACTTGGGAAAGGAATTTGTTGAACAAGGTCAAAAGTGTAATTTTATTGTAATGAAGCTGTCTCTTTTCATCTTCACTATGTCCCAGACATCTGCTTCAGAAGCTACCCCTGCTCTCCTGCTTCTACCTTCACGTTTTGTACTCACAAGTTTATGGTTCAGTCACTAATTTTCAAAGTGAGAAAAGAAACAATTTACTGCAGATGTCTGTGAAGCATATACAGTGGAACTAAGTATCTTTAATAGTCCTAATAAAAAGTCAACAGCAACTTTTAAATATTAAGTTAATGACAGAAATCCATGCTAACAGAAATAAAACTCAGTAAGAAGACTGAAAACTTGTCCTTCTGTGCTCATGAGTTATGAAAATTTCCAAGAGATATTCCATGGTTGGTGCAATGGTCTCTACGAAAAAAAAAAAAAAAAAAAAGGAGAGTGGAAGACACAGCCCTTTCTCTTTTTTTTTTTTTTTTTTGTGATTCATAATTCAAAGAAAGATTTTGTGATTAATACAAGAATACAAGTAACACAGCTAAATATTACACTATTATGCCTTTACCAAATAAATCTTTTAATGTACAATATAATCCCTTTACTTTCAGGAGCCTGCCTGTAAGAACTTAAAGTTGGTGTGTACCCCCATTATTAAGAACACAGTTACCCAAACTGTTGCGGAAGATGCATTTTGAAAAAAAAAAGAACATCAAACAATTCTGAACTGAAAACTGAAGTCATTACTTTGCAAAACTGACTGCAAACAAACTTTCTTTGTTTTATCCCCAAACAAGGAAACCTTTGGGAAGGTGCTTCAGAGCCAGTTGTCATCTCCAGGAGAAAAAAAAGGCTTTTAGGATGGTGTGGCATGTGACACAGATGCTGATGAAGAGTTTAAAAAATGACCCAGGACTGACCTGGAAATAGGAAAGTAAAGTGTAAATAAACACTGGCCATATTCTGTAGGACTGAATTTACTGAGGTCTATCAGACAGTCTGCCATAACTTGGCAAAATGACAACCTGTAGCACAAATCCCATGACAAGAGCCTTGTGTTACTTGCTCTGTACTGATTTGCAGTGCTAAGCTCATACTGACATCAGAATACATAGCTGAGATCTGTAGTGAGCCTAGTAGGTGTAGAGAGAGGAATTTTGACTATAAAATGATAAATATAAACTTTATAAATAGGTTTATCATGCTGGCATTGCACAAGTCTCTTCCTTTTGTCAAGGAAGAATATACAGTATGGGGATGAAACTTCTTTGGCTTAAACAGTCTAGAATTTCTCAACATATCCATTATTACTATCATCAGCTTTTTGCTATCAGTTCTAGTCTGTCTAATCAACCGTAATCTACAATTCTGAGTAGCAGCAGGAGCTTTTATACAACTTTTTTTTCTCATTTTTAGATCTGACATTGCTTTATCAGTTATAGGGAGAAGCAATATGTAAAACTATAGCTTACTTCCTTGTTTCGTCTTTGGCTTATCTGAGGAAAGAGAAGAGAAGGGAAGCAAAAGTGAAAAGAGAAAAGAAAAAGAAAACATTAGAATACATGTTCGCATAGGAAATTATTTTTAATACAATTAGCTAATGAAAATGTATTTAAATATATGTTGTCCTTAAATGCTTAAATATATCTTGAAAGTGATTTCCACTGTTGTCACTTGACAGTGTGAAAAAAGTTCATGGTTCCCACCTACTACCTTGCAGACATGCAACCAGAGCATAAAAAACCCCCAGTCTTATATGACCTGCCTTACCTGATGGTAATTAACTCCTTTGTCAGTACTACTGGATATCACAAGAAAAAATCTTTATGTTTTCCTCATTTCTTTTAATTATTAATTTTCAGTTACCTTAATAACAGGCAATAACTCCCTGGTAACTGTCTGATACTTGCTCGTGTCATTTTTCAAAGAAATAGGGCAAAGAGTTAAAGCACTGTCTTTTTCCAGACACTTCTGGCAGTTCTCTGCCTTCTTGCTCTCCTTTCAACAGTTGAAAATGTTACATGTCAACTTTGCTTTACTACTAATAAAAAAATCAGTGAACTGAAATGTTGCTATGACATTTTAGCCCATTTCCAAACCGCAGGGGTTTGAGGTCAAACTGCAATAGCATGTTTGATCACTAAAACCTTCAGGTTTGTAACAATGAAGCTGTGTCCTGATTGCTAAACAAATAGAGCTGCCAACGCTCAAAATTTTTCTGTAAGTCTCCTTACATTTAGTGTTTTTCTTAAATCGCAAATCCTAGTTTTGACCAGGTCAGTCTGTCCACTTTTCAACCTGTATCCAGGTGTACAATAGCTAGCAGAGCAAATTATTTCATTTCTCATTCTAAAAGGCTCAAAAATCCCTTTCAGTTTAAAAACTATTTCCTGGTGCATTCATGCTTTCCTGATTAAGACAGAGAGCCCTCGCTTTTCCTCAGAGCTTCCAGATTCGGGATCAGTGAATTAGGTACAGTTTTCTCTTCACTTAAAACCTAACTCAGAGCTGTTTCCATCTTTTTTTTTTTTCATTCTTCCATGAGAAATATAAGTACATGCTAATATTAAAAAAAAAAAAAACTTCCTGAATTTTTTTTTTGGCTCATTTGTCTTTGAGCGATCAATATGTTGGCAGTAGCTCTGTACATACGGGGTGTAGAAACGAGAAGCAGAGGCAACTGCTGTCTGAAAGTATGTTTGCTTCCATGCAGCAGAGGAACTGAGCTGTTGCCAGCGCTTGGAAGAATCTGCACAAATTGTTGCGATAGACATTGCTCTTATTCCCCTGACTTGCAGAAAGTAGATGGCCGCTGGCATGGGGAGACAGTGCTGCTGCTGCTGCCTGCTGTCATGGGAAATAGTTTGTCCCCCTTTTGTGCTCCCTGGGGATCCCAACCTATGGTTTAGAAATCCCTGCTCAAGGCCAACCATGTGAAACTATGGTTTGCATTGCTCAGTCTGTGCTCTTTATGGCACAGTTAAAATATTTTGCAGATAAAGTCCTATGTAATGGTGGCACATTGTAGAAAGGACAAATCTTACAGCAAACACCACCTCATTGCTGCATGAGATAGCCAAACAGAGGGGAAGCAGTGCAGATGGTGGGGGAAGCACTTTATGGCAACAGAAAAGAGTGTGGAGATACCCAGACTAACAATGCCTGAAATCTAGGCCAAGGCCCACCTAATTATAACATTTTCCATGACAACTAACAAGCAGCTGACAGCTGCTACAGGGTGCTTGTGCTGGCTTGAGTAATGCTGAAGCTGAGAAACTGGAGAAAAGAAAAGGATAATAGCTCAACTGACCAAAGCCACATCAGTAAATATGTCATACCTTATTCTAAAGGTTACTGGCAAGTTTGGAAAAACTCCAATATGGTAAGACTGAAAAGGCCAAATTCATCATCAGGGCTCTAATTGCCAATATGAGCATGAGTAAATACAAAATCATCTTGGTAGACAGTAACACAACACAATAGATTAGGATGTGTATATCATATAAAGGAAGACAGGGCTGACAAGCTTTGGGTATTTATGCCAGTGTTTTACTACTTCGCTCCTTACCATACGAACCTAAAAAATGTATGGATTGCTTTGAACAAGCATGCAAGAAGCAAGTATGCAGGATATAATGCTGAAAGTAACAATAATAAATATAAATGCATGTAATGGGAAAATGCACATCTTTATATAGATGCTGTAAGGTTTCAATCTTTTTCATGTTCACCATCATCACTCAGTGGCTTGAGTTTTGCTTTAGCCTGGGTTTAGATTGTCCCTTGGTGTTCCTGCTCTGGTTGGCTTGGGAAACTCTATGCAGACTCTGTGACCTTCTGAACTACGTGCCATCAACATGTGCGGTTCTGGTATCCTTTCTTCTGGTGTTCCCACTCCCAGACATTCCCATTCATGCCTCATCCATACCAATCCTAAGCTTTTTTCTGCAAACATCTACCATTTCTGGTCTCAAAACCTTTTGAGTTTCTCTGCAGTTGACCTTCGTGGCTCTTCATGGGGCTGATGTATAGTTTGGGATGAGAAAGGCAGCTCAGTTGACTTCAAGGGGCTTCTGCCCCTTTGCCTCATTGCAAGTCACTCTCTAAGACTGAATAGTAAAGGCTGATCCCTGCCCAGCCTACAGGAGCAGGAAACCTCTCACAGGATCTGTGGGACACAAAGTCCCAGCACAGGGCCTTTAAGCTGAAGCTGGTGGTCTGTTCACCTGAGGCTTTTGTGGGGCTTGCAGTTTTGTGAAGTGGGATAAAGCCATTTTCCTGGTGGAAGTTCCCTGTTGCTCTGATAAACACAGCAGATCCCTGGCACATACTAGCAGAGCAATGGATTTAAAGGTTGCTGTCACCCAGCTGTCTGAATCTGACTTTTTTGTTTCTGTGTCATTGTCTTTTAAGAGAGATAATGCCAACATGCTTTGGTTTCTTTTTACCTCGCTCTGCTGCCTTTGTTGCTTTTTCTTCCTTCTTTTCAGGTACTGCTGCAAAACAAAGATAAGGTTTAAGTAAGATTTGCTCCAACAGACAAAGTTTTTCTTAAATGCTTACAGATTACTTTGAGGCAAATGATTTCAAAGATTTGCAACCACGAGATATGTTTTTTCCCCTCATACATGATTACATAATAAGTATTTTTTATCTATCTTAAAAAGAAAAGAAGAAAAACAAATAGGGAACTTTTTTCTTTCAGAAAATAAATAGCAGCATTGTCGTCTTGATCTCAGGTGGAACAGAGGCTAAACTGCAGTGCATATCAAATAATGGAGGAGAAAAGCAAGCAGGTCTCTCCTTTGCCGAGCTACTTTGCCCAGTATCTACTTTGGTTTTCTGTTTGCACCAGCAGAAACCTCCGCTCTGCATACCCCACACAGCAAAATACTTCCACACATTCTTAGTTTTAAGTGTGTAGTTAGTTAGTCTTACTGAGGACACTGGGCCACAGTCAGACTGTATGCTACAGACACATAACTTGGTCCTTGCGAATGCTGCGGCTTCTGCACGCAAGAGAGAAGAGTGACCCAAGCCACTCGTGCAGCAGGGCTGCTAGACCTCCGCTGCTGCCAGGGGAAGCAGTTGTAACAGCCCCGGGCAGGATGTCTGGACATACCCGCTGATTATTCACAAGCTTTAGCTTGCGCAGTTCCTAAATTGATTTGCACAGTTTGAGAGAGAGAGGACAGAGATTATTTGTTCATGGCTCCACACTAAGGATTAAATGATCTCAGAGGAGAAGGTGCAGGAAGGAATCTCTTCAGACTTTGCTCTTTTAGGAAATTTACATAAATATGGGTATGTTTTATACTTTCTGACAATTTGGATGGCAGGTTTGGCAATGTACACCATTTCCTGTAGATTACTGAATATATTTAGGACAACACATGTATTTTCTCATTGGATCGAATTATTCAGGGTTAAGTCTTGCAAATATGTAAACATATTTGTTTAGCTGTAAATGACATTGCCAACACTGTATTTTTGTAACCCCAAACTTTTGTAGCCATAATTTGTAACTATTATGCTGACTGAGGAGCATTGCTTTGATTTAAAGTGGATGGTGAAAATTAATTTACATTGAATGACTGATAAGTATAGAAATGTCTTTGCAGCTACAGAGTTATCAGCACATAACATCCCCTCAGCTTGTTATTTCAACCTGTCAAGCACAGAAATGTTTTCAACACAATGTTTTATTACAGCAAATCACAGTTGTAAATTAAGAGCTTGACTTTTACAGCCAAGGTAAATACTGAGGGTCATGTGCTGTTATCATTATTTATACTGAGAAATTCAGGGAACTCAAAGGACCTACGAAGTGCCTCCAGCTGTACTTTCTGCTCTGGGAGGCATGTCCTGATGGTCCTGCTGCAGTGAGGCTTGCAGCCCAGGCAGCAGGGAAGCCTTCTGGAGATGCTGGGCGTGATGGCTCAAGCAGGCCAGCTCGGTTAGTAAGCTATGGCCTCTCTGCAATGTCTGCACATGGGCTGGAGGCCAAAAGAAGGACCTCCTGTTCCCAGCAGTAAAGCTTTCCTGAGATTCAGTGAAATGTCAGGTACGGACAGATGAACAACCCGTTGAGTGGATGGACCAACTCATACATATCAGTCCTCCCTTGCCACTTGCTCTTGTTTATCCCAGGATGCTGTGGGGTGAGCAGGTGTTTGTGAGCAAGCTCCACGAAAACAGTGAAATATTGCACCTCTGCACCTCAGTTACCTCAAGTAACTTATTTTAATGAAGATAATCTTCAGTTTGCCTGAAAATCAAGCCTTTCTTTCTTTCTTTCTATCTTTCTATCCAAGTACTTGACTTTTTATTGGTGCTACTTGTCATAGAGAAAGCCAAAGAGGAGCAAAGTCCCTTAATATTTATTGTAGATCTCTGCTATTAACATCCATGTTACTTAGACCCAGATTAGCAGGGCTACTTACATCAGCAATAAACTAGACACCTGTATGCCTAGGTGAATCTGGGCATTGACCCCTGCCACTGAGCAAACCAGTATCACTGAGCTTCTAAAAATCTTGCTGGAGTGGTCAACATCTAGAAGAATAACCTTATTTTAGTATGGAAAAAATGATATGAAAAGGGGCATCAGAAACCTGTCCCATATGCATTCCAAAATGTATTTTTAGCATCTAAAGCTGCAAAAGCAGCTATGAAAATAAAAAAATGAATTACTGAGAACTGTTTTTTTCTCCAAAACATGCTTATCCTTTTTAGCTAAAACTAAAGCAGTTTTGGTTTGTTCAATTTCTGAAAACAAGAATACTGATGGAATAAAAAATAAAAGTATTTTCTAGATACTGAAAAATCAGGCTAGAAGAGCAATACAACTTTCTGAGGAGATCAGGTATTTAGAGTCATCAAATCATGTGGCAGTGGTAGACTATCAGTGCAGTTATGATGAAGAAACCAGCCATCCTTGAGAAGCGTTGAGGCTGCTATTTAAAAATAACAACTAGTATTATTAATAGTATCCTGGCTATCAGTGCATTCAGTAATGCTACAACACTTCTGTCAGTGAATGTTTATAAAGAAGAACTTGCTGAGATAGATCAGAGCTTCAGTAATTTTTGGGGAAGTAGCATCATCTGGACATGGCAGAGTGGTATCTGGAAGGACAAATGGGACATTGCATTATTCCCTTTGCTTTTTGAGAAGGGAGGTGTGAGCTGCTTTAGTAATGCTGAGAGGTCTTTTATTATCAAGGTAATATGTATCACTGTAACTGTCTGTATAAATAGAAAGCCTGCACATACAGTGTCAGTGTTGGGAATAAGACTCCAAAGAAGATTTTGTTTTGTTTCTATCAGAACAGGGACAAGTTTTCTGAGTAGCTTTCATCCCTTCCATTAAGCATTTTCTAAGTTCTTTCCACTTCTGAGTGGCAGCCTGAAAGATGATGTCTTTGCAAAAAATGGTTCCATTGTAGATGTTCCTGGTTTGAAAAGCTGATCCTTTAACCACGTGATGTAAGTAATATAGATGTATTATAATGTATTATAATTTTCTCCTCAGCAGAAGAACATCAGATGTTAAAAAACAACAACAACAACAATCTCAGAAAACCAAACTAAACCCACCAAAAAACCCTGCCTGAAATAATATAAAATAAAATGAATGCACGTAAAGGTAAAAGTAGAAATTTGTCAGGGATCCATATTTTCAATAAATTATAGTTAAAAAAAAAAAGTAGTAAATTAAGTCTGGACTCTCATTTATATTTTGTCTTTTCTCAGCAAAATTCTTGACAACTTGGCATAATGTAGATCAAATGGATAATTTCTGTTATAATTGTTTCTCTGATTCCATCATAAGCTCTTTGGAATCAGATGAGAGAGAGCTTAGCAGACATTATTTTGTGCTGAAAGTAGCCAGGAGAGCAATTCATCAGTCAAATATTTCTGCAGTCTCAATAGTTGTAGGCTACAATCAAATTTGTCAGAACATTTTTATTCGAAAAGAGTCAAGTTGCATAACTAGCATCCACATCAGAAATATGCATTCCAAAATGTCACTGATTTTAAAGTTATTTTGAGATGTTTGCTTGGTGTGAAGGAAAGCTAAAAGAAACCACTCTGAGTGGAGACAACAAACACTTCACTCACTGAACCCTGAGGTCAGAGGCAGGAGCTCATCATGACATCACTAATAAAAAAAATAATCATGAACCTAATTGTCTATTATGATTTAGAAACTGTTCTGTTACATGGAGAAAAAAGTTTCCCTGCCATAGTGGTGTTACAGAACCTTTTGTGAGAAAATGCAAGAAAACTTTATATGACCTTGATAGTTCATCAGAAGTACAAACTAGTGGGAATGGCCCAGATCTCCTCCTATGCCAGCAGATTACTTTTTTAATTACCAAAGAAGAGAATTTCATCAAAAGCCTCACTTGTTTTCAGAACAGGACTGTTTGCCTTCCATGAATACGTTTAAAAATTTTACAATTTGCCAGCAGCTACTGAATGTCGGAAACCACATTGCATCCAGTGAGCTGCTAAGTCCAAAGGTATTACTGACAGAAAAATGGGAAATAAGTAAACCAACAGCAACAATAAAGAACAAACAGATACAGATTGAAAAGCAATGGTTTTGTTCAGACTTAGTGAAAGGTATAGCTATTAAAGACTACTAGAATTTGTCTGGCATCATAAAAAAATTATATATAGAAGGAAATAACAGCATTCCTTTGTGATTCTTACTAAGAGGCAAAAGGAACAACTGTCACATTTTAATATAAATATCATTTTCCCCCTGGTGTACAGGCTATGTTTGCGTTTCAAAATTAGTAACATAAAGTTAAATTTAGATCACTTGTTAAAAAGTAATTTTTCAGAAATTAAAAATTACTCCAGAGCTAACATCAGCTATTTCTATTTAATGGAGATTTGTGACTGATGATTAAAACAAAATTGTTATTTACTTAAATACTTGAGAATAATTTTGGGTAAAACTAAGATGGCTGAGACCAACATTTTCAGTTGTGAGACTGCTCTTTTGACAACAGAAATAACAGAATGATTCTTGTTTTATATAGTAGAAACCTACAATTTCTCTTCATCCTTAATGAACTGTGAACTTGCTGTAAATTTTTTTCAAGTGCCCCTTAATTCAATAACTCATAAGGAAGGGTTTGCTTCCACCCTGCCTGCAAAATGCTGGAGACACAATGAAGACCTATTACATATACTAATATTTGCTTCTTATATAAATGAATATCAAATATGGTATTCACTAGAAAGATATGAGGCTACTTACAGCAATAAAGCATAGAGGTAAAAGGTGTGTGTTTTGAGAAACCCTGCTAATTCTGTTTTTAAGCTTTACAAGTGACCTAAACAAAACAACTTTTAATAAAAGGGTAAGTACAATCAGTGGGAATAACAATTTCAAAAGGTATATGACAACATTTCCCAATATTGGCCAAAAAAACCCTTTCAAGTTTGCATAAAAGAACTTAATTCTGCAAGAAACAACTGCTTCACTTCTTTTCAGACCCTGATGGACACAGCTTGGGACAATTGAGTTCACAGATGTTGAAATGTTGACTTCATATGCATAGTACAGCGTTACAGAAGAAATCATAAAGTATGAAAAAGATTTGCTTAGAGGCTTCAAGCAGTGGGGGAAAACTTTTTTCAATCATCTGTAGCAGCAAGACTACCTTTATTTTCAGCTTTGGCTGTCTAGAATTTGCTAAAAATGCAAAAGCTTAACTCAACATGCTTTTTTTCCCCTTTAGTTTCTCTGTTTTGTCTGGTGGGAATATTAAGAGAACAAATGCCTAAATTACTCTTGTTTCTGTTTTGCTCAATACAATTAGCTGCAGAGCAATGACAGCATTATGAATTTAGCCCATGAAGCAGGGAACTTAAAAACATCCAATAAAGGGAATAATGTATCAGCTTTGATTTCCTTACATTAATCTCTACAGCTGCGATTCACAACCTTTCCTCATGCTCCAGAAGAGCACTCTACCGCCTTGCAATTCAGCCTGAATACATGTGTCAGTACTTACTGGTTAATGTGAATGAAGCTTCAGAGATGAACAGTAAAGTAAAAGACGATGCTTGAATGACAGCAAGATATTAAAAAACTGGAAATTCTCATTTCCCTGCCTTTGACTTGTGGTGGACAGCTCGGACACCACAACTCACAAGTCTGAGCGGTTGACACATGCAGTCCCATTTGTTTGAAAGTGAACATATATAAAGCAAGGTGGTCATTGATATGAGTAAACATGAAGTGAGAGTGAAGTTCAGTTTGTGACTTGCCATTCCATTTTCCATTTATGTCTAGGATACAGCTAGCATCTGTAATGATGTTGAAGGCAATTCGAAGCTAGTATCTTGCATTGTACACATGTAAAAAGTCAGACACTGACATGAATAGTTAAATATTTGCTCAGCTCGAACTTAAGCCCTTAAGGTTTCTCAGCAGCCCCAGTTATCTGTGTCTTCTGGAAAGGAGCAACCTTTGAAGCAAGCACTGATGCTCCTACAACTTCTGCCTTCACACATCAGCAATTCTTGTATGAAAGGAAGGCAAAGACTCTATCACTGAACCTCCCTGTAAAACTTCCTGGGCTCAGCAAAGAAAGCAACTGTTCAGCCACTAGATTTGTGCTGCAGCTGGACTGGTAAAAAGAGAAATATTACTCTTTGTGTCATGTCTCCATAGATGATTGGTTACTTCTCCTTTCTGTCTTTCACAAAAAGCTCATGGTTTGAGTCAGGGTTAGAAACTGAATTTGATATAGATGGAGAAATGCAGTTTGTTAGTCTATGGACAAGTCAGGGAGAAGACACCTGTTTTCTAGAGGTGCTTTGAGGTGCCGCAAGGAAAGAGCCATTATAATTTAAAAGGTCCACTTTGTTTTAGATAAGTCACACCCTTAGCAGTTTTGTCACAAGAAGGTTTTTCATTAACAGTAGAGTCTGCATTCTTCTATTTAACAGCATTCTAACAGCATTCTTCTATTTAAATTTTGAAAACAAATAAAGTCACCTACCTTTTGACTTCAGAGTTTCAACAGATGCTGCAAAATAAAAGAAAACATTCCAGGAAAAAAATTTTGCAAATGCATAAATAAATTAAGATTGATCCTAACACCTCTTCCCTTGGTCAATATGCTACCTATCTAAGCAGAGCAGGCATTCATTTTTTTTTTTTTTTTTTTTTTTATGCAGAGGAAAACTGAAACACACATATGTTGCTTGCTTGGATAATTTCATGGTAGATGACTAATTAACCTGCAAATTGAAACCAATGGAAACCAAGGTCAATAGGTAAGGTATTTATGGAGCTACAATAGCTCCACTATTTTTGAGTAATGAGGATGAGAGAAGAAGAAAAAATAGGTTTCAGAAAAGGCACATATCAAACATAAGTGGAGGATATGTGATAGAAATCTCCTTTTAATAGTTTCAGTAATTTAGGGAAGTTAAAGATTTTTTTAAATTATTTTTTCTGAGTTTGTTGAAAACTCAAAGCACAGAACTCTCCTAGTATTGATACAGGGGAAAACCCACTTTCAAAAGTTTTCCTTAAACATTTTTTGTTTATTTTAATTTGTTTATTATTTGTCATAATTGGATTAACTAAATCCAAATTAATCAATATCTACCACTTTTATCTTTCTCCATTATTCACACCTCCATTCTGAAACCCTGTGATAGGTTTTTCTTCTACAGAAAAGAACAAATTCATTTTTCTATAAATTGACTGTCTATGGTAGGTATTTTTTGCTCAGAATCTATATCTGAGAAAACAGAGTCATCTGACGAGTGAGTCATCAACCTTGGCTGTAAAAGGAGTTGAAAATATGCTCTCCCAAATTTCGATAAACTGGAGAAGTAGCTTCTAGTCAGGAATAAGAAGAGCACCTAGCTACAATAAAATACGTGGGTACGGCTGCTTGGAATGAAAACAAAATAAAACAACCTACATTTTTCTTCCCCTTCACAATCTGAGGCTCCTATTTTGTGTTTTGTTCTCCACCCATTTACTGTAACCTCCAAGCAGGCCCCCTTCCCCCTTGAAAAGATAAACCTTTTCAAAGCTGAAATAAAAAATTATCACTCTCATTGTTCAGCTCAGCAATATTTGGTCAGATCCAGGTTCCAGAAGACAAAATGGCTGCATGGCTGCTCTGCAGTCATTCATTTGCTCAAGTAACTTTGATTACACTAGTAAATCTTTATCTCTGGCTTCACTTTTTTTGTCCCTTTACCTAATCCTGTCTTAGCTTAAAAGCAAACCAATAAATGAGACTCTAAAACTTACTGTCTTTCACAGGCCTTACCATGTACTTTTTCTTTCTTTGCTGTTTTGGCTGTAAAAACAAACAAGCAAACAAAAAGCAAATATTGACTTCTGACATGAATTAATTTAAAACATTAGGACAGTTGAAAAATAAGATGAAAAAGGGAGAATATTCACCAGTTTCCATCATTTTTTCTTTCTTGTGTGGTTCTGAAAAAGAAAAAAAAAATCAAGTATAATTTTCTGTTCTTGTAATGTTTTGTTTAGTTGCCCTGGACAATCATTTTCATGTTACTAGTGGTGGTTGGATGTGGCACATTCCTTTGGACTTGCGGTTCAGGTGACCCCTTCCCTACTTTCCTGCATGTCAAAATGAAACCTTCATAGTTGTCATCAGCCTCCTCAGTGGTTTTCACACTGCGCAAACAGGGTCAGACTAGCTGCTAATAATGGACGCCAAAGGATTTAACTCTTATAATAAGGTGCTGAAAGGAAACTCTAGAAACAGTGCAGGTTAAAATATCTGTGGTTTTACTTCAGGGTTGTCTAAATGGAGGAGGCCTGTGAACCAGCCATATGTGCCTGAGGACAGCTATGATACGGTCCTTGCCTTTCTTCACTGGCGAGACTGGAGAATAAGCAGAACATCTAGTCCAGCTGCTGCCCCTCTACAGCCACCGGATAAGAGGAGGGGGCATGGCCTCTTTTACATGCATACACTGCATGGGGACAGCCATGGCCCACAGGAGCTAATCCCCAAAATGGGATCTGGGACCTGAAGCTGAAAAGCTTAATTCACCTAAATCCTGTACCCTCTGGCAAACTAAGACTGGGATTTACAAATTTTTGATGGTAGTTTCTGTAACAACTCTCCATCTTGCCAGGATGTGCTTCAAACCCCCTCAGAGAAGGAGTAGGCGGCCTACCAGGGGGAAGAGGGGGAGACTGAACGTGTCTCTCAGAAAGCGAGTGTGATCTATCAGCCAGGGCTGATGTTCACAGTAGCAGAAATATGGATAAGGTTTTGCTGTCTGCAGATGCTGTCTGCAGATGCTTTTAAACAGCATATGCAAAGGTTCTGGTGTGCAGGTTTGGATCCACACAGGCACATTACCTGAATTCAAGAGCATCTGAGCTGACTGATTACAAGATAAAGGAAGTTTCTATTAAATATATGTATTTGCCCAAGTTTGTTGCTTACCAGTATCTGATGATTATATTTTCTCCATTGTTATTATAGGACATATTTGTATTAATGTTGTGGTAAACAGTTGAGCAATATTAATGTTTAAATAGTTTCCACTCTAGAATAAAGGTATAAAAAGTTCCATGTTCAAAGTGATTCTGAATGTTGTAACCTCACTAAAAGCAAGCTTATCCTTAAATTTGACCTATCCTTGAATTGAATAAGCAAAAAGGAACAAGAACTGCCAATAAAAAATTAAATATGTCAATCAATAACATTAATATGAGTAATATTCACATTAAATATTAATTCATAATCAATATAAATACTGAATGCACAGTGGACATCTGAAAGAGGTATACTCCATGCTGAGCTATGAAAATAATTGATGTTAGAAAGGGCAAGCTGATCTGAAATATGGAAAAAAACACCCACAATTGCTAAGTTTTAAACAAAATATGTCATTGCTCCATACTCCCACTCCCAATAAGTTTGTATGGAGCAATGCATGTAGTTATATCTGAAATAAAATATTCATTTTTTTGTGAGTTTTTACATCTGAGGAGCCAGTTTATATATATTTGAAAGCAAAATGTAGTTTCTAAAATAAAGTTTTTCTCTGACCTCTTAAAAAAATAATAAAAATCTTATATTAATTTTTCTCTTTTTTACCAAATAGTTGACAGAAATCAACTTATCTTTAATATGGTTATATAAAGCACATTTTAATGTATTTATTATATAACATATATGTATTTAAAATATTATAGGTGCTTTATAGTCACATTGTGTATGAGACATGAGTTTCAGTGGAAATGGTCATGAAGCAGCTTGATGTGGTCAAAGCAATGAGCCAGGAATATGATTTTCCCAGGAATATGGAAAAGTGATGGAGCTAGAGAGTGAGTTGCCATTAAATAGTTTATTGTCTGAATAAATGTTGTATTTTCTTGATGGCATCCTGTCTTGGGAGGCAGTCCTGGTATAGGTCAAGGAGGAGGAAAAAAAAAAAGTGAGAGCACAGAAGTTTGGGACTCAGTAGTTTGGCTGACTCTATGAGCTTAATCATAACAACAGCTGCAGCTTTGGTTTTGTGTAGCCCAAGTGCTCTTCAGAGTATCCAATTTCATATAGATATTTTAGGAGTCATTCTGTGAAATGAGAATTTTGATTGGTTTCGTGGGGTTTTCTGTTTTGCTATTGCTTGGGACTGCTTCCTGGAAACTGAAGGAAATGTAATTATGACTTTAGTGGTTCTGAGGCAATTATTTTTCCCTCTCATTGTAAAATCTGTCAGCTCTCATGAGATCAGGGAACAGTATGACATTAACAATACTCAGCAAGTGTTTTTGCAAAGTATAAAATTTTCCATTTGTTTAGCTTTATTTCCTCTTTTTCAAAACTATAAACATTAAGGAAGTTCTATAGAGCTTCTTTTATACTAGTTTTACTGCCAGAAGCATATGAAAGAAGATCCTTTCCCATGGGGAAAAGAAAAAGAAAAAAATAACATAGAATTTGACATCAAGCATTTCTGGTGAAATTTGACATGATATGAAATTTCAGGTGATCCCTGCTCTGATATTTTAATGGAATGAACAAGGGACTCACTTTGAGAAATCTGGTCTTCTTGGGGCTGATGGGGTCCATCTGTCAGAGAAGGGGAAGACCATCTTTGGTCATAGGCTTGCCAAGCTGGTGAAGAGGGCTGTAAACTAAAGTTGCTGTGGGAGGGCAACCTCAATCCATCCCACTCCTACCAGTTTGACGCCAGTGCCAGCAATAGATTCCCAGAGCCTGGAGAAGGATCCCAGGTCAGCAGGAGAGCATCTGGAGTGCAGCACAAAGGAATTCCAGCCAGTCAGTCAGCTTCATTGGGGGCCCAACTTAAATACCTCTGTGCAAACACACGTAGCATGGGGAATAAACAAGAGGAGCTAGAGGCACGTGCACGCCTGCAGGGCTGTGATTTATTGGCATCATGGAGACATGGTGGGATGGCTTCTGTGACTGGAATGTTGGAATGGAAGGGTACAGGCTCTTTAGGAAAGGCAGGCAGGGGAGATGAGGAGGGGGTCTTGCCCTCTATGTCAATGACCAGCTGGAGTGAGACCTTACAGCAGCCTTCCAGTATGTAAAGGAAGCCTACAAGAAAGCTGGGGAGGGACCATTTACAAGGACATGTAGTGACAGGACAAGGGATAATGGGTTTAAGCTAAGGAGGGTCGATTTAGATTAGATATTAGGAAGAAATTCTTTACTGTGAGGGTGGTGAGGCACTGGAACAGGTTGCCCAGAGAAGCTGTGGCTGCCCCCTCCCTGGAAGTGTTCAAGGCCAGGTTGGATGGGGCTTTGGGCAACCTGGTCTAGTAGAGGGTGTCCCTGCCCATGGCAGGGGGGTTGGAACTAGATGATCTTTGAGGTCCCTTCCAACCCAAACCATTCTGTGATTCTATGAAATCTTTCATTACATGAGCTGTTAACCTCATGAAAGTTCAGACCTAGATCTTTAGATCTTTCATTTTTGTTACAGGTTATCATGGCTTGATGTCAATTTTTTTTTTTTCTTTTTTTCTTTTGTTACTGATAAGTAGTTAGTATGACACATGAAAGGATATTTCCAACTATAGAAACATCAGGCATTTGCCATCACATTTGTAATTCTTTTTATCTTTTTAACCATTTTTGCATGTATATGAGACTATACAATGTGATTTTATTCAGGGAACTTTTGCTGGTAGTATATTATTTTGTACCATGCATGGAACTGAGATTTGATTTAGTTTGACATTTCACCATCTTTATAAGCTCTGATGCTTTGAACAAACGGTTTTTCTTTTTCATGAAAATTGGTAAAGTTATGTATAACATGTCCATAAAACCATATCAATGTATTTTTTGTTTCATAACTAGTGACATACTCCTAGACACCCCTGGAGCAGATGGGAGAAAGAGGAGCACCTGAATCTGCCTCTACAGCTCTTCCCTAAGCCACACTCTTCTCTAAAGTCCAAACAGTGCTGAAAATCATATAGGCTGGCACATTTGCTGTAATGCACTTTAATCTTTACTACCAGGATGGATAGTCACAAACTGTGACCCTCTGCCATCTGCCAGGAGATAGTGATTGATATCCCATCCTAATTTGTATAGCTATGTGTGCACAAATATGTGTATGTGTGTGTACACATCTGTTATCTCTAATTCAGATAAAGCATTCATGACCAAGTGATGTTCAGAAAAAAAAAATTGTATATGGCATCACACAGATTGAGAAAAAGTTTAAATAAATGGCATTTCAAGTGGATTTGCTGTTCTGTGCTATGCACCACATGTTAAATAACCAACACCATTCTGTTTGCACTCAGTAGCTGCATAAAAATGATGTTTTCTATACTGTTGTTTAACTTTTGCCACAAGTATTTCAGTGAATCTAGTTTTATATTCATTAAAACCTACTGTTGTCATATTCCATGCAGTGTCTTGAATACTTAAATCCTTAGAGAGTAGAAAGTTAGCCTGGTCTTGCAGTCTTGTAATCTTGGTTTTATAGGCTATATGCCTGTCATTTCCCTTCTCAGACCTTCATATCACGTTGGTTAATTAAAGCCAAATGAGACAGGGTGGTGAAGCTCTCCAAGATATCTTTTCATTAAGAATATTGTGAACATAAGCAGCTAGATACAGAAAATGTCCCTTTAGTCCCTGCTGTTGAAGGGAAAGTTTGTGATATCAGCTTAGTCACATTATTAGACCTGAGATAATCCACGTGAGAAAGTTGTGCATCAAACTAGATTTTTCCAGTTCTCCTGCTCCCAAGAAGTACATGTTCTGCTATATTTGACTGCCATTCTACTTACTGGATCAACGTAGAAAAACTCACTGCCACCATACGCTTTGATTTATAAAGATAACAGACTGGACAAATATATTTCTTTTTGGAATAAGAACACACCAAGGAAACCCCTTACTTGGTGAGATCATGCCATGCATATACCTGCTCCTCTGTAAATGAACATCTTTTGAGGGGGGTAACAAACAGTTTTTCTGATGGATTTTTGTGAAGAAAAGGAAAGCAGGAGACAGTTCTCTGTACTAGTACCTTTGTATTAGAAATCTACCACTATGTTGGGAAATATTTGGGAAAAACATTGTGCAAAGAAAAGAAAGAAAAGAGGCCTGGATGAAACATAAATGCTTTCAGTTCAGTCTATTGGGTCTGTTGCTTTTCTTCGCAGGCAGAAAGCAATGGCATCAAAACTGAGGATGGAAATCTTTACTACTGAGAAATGTCTCAGGATCCCTGAATAAAGTAGAAGCCGCCATAAGGATTTAAAGACTTTTCTGCAGAGGATTATGCTTTTATTCAAGCTTTTGATACTGGAGGGTTATACTTTGGTGATTTTGCTTAACAAAAGAAGTAAATAAATAATCAGAAGGCAGGAAGTGGAGATGCTGCCAGATATCCAAACACTTACTGTCACTCGTTACCTTAGCCTCATTTTAATACAGCTCATTTCTTGTTTAATACAGCTCATGCACCATTCTGGATCCATGACTGAAACTCAGAGAGGAAGCTAGTATTAGGATAGACACCATCAAATTGGCTAAGATCCTTAATTTTGTGTGAATGTGGCCAATCCTCAGCAATGGCAAGCTAGATACTTGTGTTTTCAAAATCTCCCACATCACCATATCTCAGTTTTTCTATTAAAGCCATTATGAGGAAGAGGCTGAACTGGTCATACCTTGGTAAACCCCTCTTTATGTTTTAAAGGAGTCAACAGGCTCTGCCTTTTCCTCAGAAGGTGTACACAACCAAAAAAACTCATTTTGAAGTTAGAATAACTATAACAGTACATAATCTTTCATGTTATGAGGACATACTTGAATACAGATTGCTAGAAACCTTCATTCAAGTCTACTGCACCTTTTCTTACTCATCAGCAAGCTAGATGAAAAGATGACCAAAAAAAAAAAAAGAAAAAAGAAAAGAGGTGATCAAAATGCATTGAGCACTGTCACTAGGATATGAGACTTAGAAGCTGAGGTCATCCTTAGATTTCAGATCCTTCGTTGAAGCTGATAGGGTCTACCTTTCCATACCTGAGTAGGCAAAAAGTCTATCTTCTTTATTTAGAACATCAGGTTGCATTAGTAGAGGGAAAGCAAACATCATCTTTCCACAAGGCTCCAGTATAATTGTACTGAAGCCTAAAGACAAAGCTGTCTCTCAGAAAACAGAAGAGTACTTTTTCCTCTCCAAAGTCTGAAATGCTCTGTTAGTTTCTGCAAAAGTTGTGATAATCAAGAGAAAAGGAACCATCATAAAGAGGAAATGGAAAGCATGCAGATTTCTGGTGTCTGTCCTGCCAGCCTGGCAAAGCTCCTCTCAGAAGCAAAACATTCCATAAGGACTCAAATCACAGGCAAATCAGTTGCTGAAGTCAACACTCTTGAAGCACATACTTATGTAAATGTAGACTATATTTGATCACTCCTAAGAAAACAACACACTTTCATCACTTTTGCCATATGAGAAGGGGAAGGTGTGGGTCTTCTGGTTTCCCATCAGAAGGAACAGAACTAATACACATTGCAGATGTATTCATAGACCACAGATGCCTAATTTCCCAGCGAAATAAAAATCTTTTTGATTTAAAATCATTAAAAAGAAAATTAGATTAATCCTACCATTCTGACTAGGGAACTGACTGTGTTCAAAACTGATGTACCACCTGTGAACAGCACTCTGTGAAATCCTTACGTGTTATGAACAGAGCCCCTGCGAGAAGATCAGTTCTTAATGCCTATCGCTAGCACTAGTTTGTTTTAAGAACAAATTACCTTCACTAATCTCAGAATTTCTGGCACGGCCATTCAGTCTAAGGCTCAGCTGGCAAAAAAAGTAATTTTAAAAAATGATGTGATTCTTTAATGCAGAGAGCTAGTGTCTGCCAGTAGATCTTTACTTGTGAAAAAGCTTAAACTGTATTTTCTTTTAAATAAGGATTTGAGTACTTCCAGACTTTTGAGGACTAAGATGTCTATGCAGAGTATTTCTAGTCAATCCCCAATGAGTAGAAAGATACTCTATTGGATTTAAAAAAAAATGCTGTATTGAATCACACGTGTTTGAACCAGGCTCCAGGGAGACATGTCTGCGTCACTCCAGGTGGAACTTCTCAAAGGAGGGCAACAAGCAACATGGCAAATTACCGAACACGAGATCAGGTGCAGCAGTTGCAAGCATGCTCATAGACCACGGCAAGGTGAAAATAATTAAGTTTTCTTAATAGTCTCTCCTTGTGAGGTAAAATGAGTCTTATTACTTTATAATTAATTTATGACAAGAGCATAACCACGAGGGTGGTCATAGCTTGGATGGTGCATAGGCATTACTGCTTGATCATGCTTTAACTTGTTCATACTCCACCTTCTTTTGACAAGGGAAGGACTTCTGCTTCAAGCTCTGTAACCCATTGAGAGTATGAGTTTGTAACAGACATTTCAGAAGAGAAAGAAAACTTTGAAGTGAATACCAGTTCTAGGTTTTGCCTGTCATTAGCAAACATGATATGCAGATTGAATTAGCTAATTCAGTAACAAAAACAATAGACCTTAAAAATTAATACAATGAGATTCTAAAGAAATAAATTTAATTCTAATTTAATGAACTTAGTACAGGAACTCTAACTGTAGCTCTTGACTGAGAGCTAGGTACTCATGTTGGTTAGCCAAAAGGAGTAGGGTAGAATGAGACAGTGAGCAAAACCTCTGGTGTATTTTCTCTCAGAGCACAAGTCAAAGGACGTGCATGTGGTTAAATATTTCAAAAGGCTTCTTTGACTGCCTTAACCAGCACAAGCAGCTTCTTCAGAGGGTATTTGCACAGGCAGTGTTGTGAAGCAGGACATTGACAGATGGGACTAGGAGTGTGCAGCTCAGACAGTCAATAATATGCTGGGAGGAGTCTACTGTATGCATAAAATAAACCCAGCAACCACTATTTCTGACACATGTAAAGCTCCAAACTTGGGCACTCCAAGCAGCCATTATAGAAGAGAAAAAACTCATAAAATTATTTGTGGCACTCTGCACACTAAAGTGAAACTGCATTGGTAATGACTTGTTTTGTACTTATGATACTGAACTGCTTCTTTATATAGAAACTTTCAAATCTGTAGTTGATGTAGACCTGTATGATGATGTGAGAAAATTCATATTTAAGAAACATCACAGTGAAACATATTGTGTATCTACTTGTTCTTTCTCTAAAACATAGCAGTGCTATATCCAAGAACATAATGAATTGTAGATGTAATATAATCATATACATTATAGAAGACTCTAGTCCACACCACTACTCCCCTGAAAATCAAGGGCCATTTTCATAATGGTCTTAATGATCAAGATGAGGTTCATTTATTCCCTTTCCAGCAAAGCAAAGGTGGTGCCATGTCCAAAAGAGTAATCCCTGGGAAGATGATCATACAGATAGTGTATATGGTGGTCTAGATTCAACAAATCTTAAGCATGTGCTTAAATTCTTTGCTGACTCAAGACAGAGCTAAAGATATGTTCAATGCCTTGCTGAAATTGGGCCCAATTCTTGCTGAAAGTGCACTTAAATCATGAAACAGATTCAGGGCTATGAAAGATTACCAGCCTCATAGCTGGTAAACACCTTTCCCATAAAGAGTGGACACTTAAATAATCCTTTTAGCTCTTATCTGTATTTAAATAGCATTTATTTTTGACTCTCTTTTATTCTCATTGTTGTTACGTTCATGTAAATAATTTCTTTTTTGTAGTTCACTTGCTCCCCCTGCCTTGCTCTTGAAGTAATGCCATTTTTCTGTTAGTAATACAACAGTCCTTTGCTGCATTGCATAGACCGGACTGTGGCGTTTAATAATATCTGGTAACAACAAAAGAAAAAAGGCTGCATTTTTAGTACAAGAGTCTTCACAGTTCACTGTGATGTGAAAAGAAGTTCAGGGAATTATTTTAACCCCATGTGATCCTGAAATGGAGGATACTATATGGAATGCATACATGCAACAGTAGTATGCCAGGCTATGAGACTGGGCATTTCAAATTGAACAACAGAAAAAGTAGTAAAGATATCCTGAATTCTAGGCCATTTACTCAAAATGGTTTTAAAAATTAGTGAATAAAATCTGGTTTTCAGATTAGAAAGCTTAGTGTAAAATAAGCTATTTCATGCTCCATTTAAATAAATCTTGTATGTAAAGAATTCAAAGTTGTAAAGCAAAGTCTTCTCACATTGGAAAATTCTTCCCCTTTGAGCGCATAAATTGTGACATAAGTCAGGAATTCATTTTTCCTTTCCTATTCAGAGTTAGATAATGATCCAATTTACATAATCCTGTGGACAATTTAAGACCTCCTAGTCTGCAATAGTTTTTCAGACTTGAGCTGGCATGAAAATGTCAGTGGGTTGGAATAATTTGTGGAATTTGTCTCCATCCACATAATAGATTCCTACAGATATTAAGAAGTGGCCAAATGATGGACTACTGCAATAGCAGCAAGGTTTTAGCTGCTGAGGGTACACTGCATTCCTGGCAGACCAGGAGCAGAGTCAGCTGTGAGGCTTCGCTAAGCATAGTGGAAGCTCTCTGGGACAAACAGGTGAGGATCAAGACCCAGTTTCTCCTACCCTTCTGCACGTTGCTGGGGACTGAGATCAGATAATTTCCACCTACTGTGCAAAGACAGACAAGCCTGTAACTTTCCCTTTGAAACCAAAAAGAAAGTGAATGAGTCAGGGAAGATATGATGTTTAACTTCCCAAAGAGTTAAGGTGGGAGAGAGGAAGAATTATGCTAACCTGAACTGAAAAGAAAGCCTCTGTGATTCAAAAGGACTACAGAAGGATTCTGGATCTAATCCCAAGGACCCTGAGCAGCAGGATTAATACAGGTAGGGTTTCATTATTTTGTTTACTGCTGCATAAATACCTGCTAGCTGAGTGAAGATTTATTTCATCTGGAAATAAACTGCAAAGCCTATCCTTATGCATGTAATAAGTTACCTCTATCATTTGTCCCTGAAGAGTTAAACTGTAAACCCAGAAAATAAACCCTGAGAATGGCTGTGCTTGTGTTATGAAAAAGTCTGAGAGGGTTAACTTCAGGGACTAGAAAACTGAACAGACGATTCCAGCTACCAGAAGAATTTTCTTGGTAACAACTGTACTGCAGAAATACGTGCAGAGATGTTAACCAGGGGCAGTGGCTGCTTATGAAGAGAAATTTCAGAGCACGTAGAAGCATTCAGACATAAGATCCTGAAGAACCTGCAGGATGGTGAACTCTACTAGGGCCATGTCATGTATGGTGAGAGAGAAGGAGAAAGAAACACTGTTCCTCTCCTTTTCATCTTTCCAAAAGTATTTACATGGGAGTGTGTAACATACAATTTACACTGGTTTTTTGATGTCTTTTCTTAGGCGATATACCTACACAAGAAGAGAATAAGGAGATGGACGGATGATGGAGAGGATGGGCTGTTTTGAGTAAAATACATCCCTGATGTGTGACTCGAGAGCTACCTGACTGAGAAACCTGAAGAAGAATCCGTGATAATTTTGCCTGTTCTACTGTGTTGGTAAATTATTCAATAGAATTTTATTAATGTCTCATAACATTTACATAGTTTTAGCATTCTTTCTATGTACTTGTGTCCTATAATTGATCATTAAAAGACAACCAATGAGCCCAGCTCCTTAATAAACCTTTCTCCATTTCAAAGCATACCTGCTGTCTCATAAACTTTGTGTTATTTGTTCGTTTTTAAGTAGAATACCACTGGTTATACCATGTATTGAGTATAAAGATTCTTCCCTGCTGCCATTTTAGTTGCTGTTGTTCACCTTGAACAAAGAATTAAAATAATTTTTCTGTTAAGTAAATGCTGTCCATTACCAGTAGAACTAGTAGTTCTTTCTGCATTAGACAGAGTGATCTGAACCTCTTCAACCGATCCACTGACCAGATTTTTCAGTATAGCCTGTGTTCTGATTTTCTGTACCTACCTCATGAACTCATTTCCTATATAATTTCCTATATAATGTCCTTTTTTTCCCCCTTTCTGCTTCTTACCAACAGTGGAAAAATCAGAGGCATAATAAAATAATAATAATTCAGCACAACTGATAGAGTCAGTTTGAGAGGTTGGATACAGCTGACATCTGAGCACTTGAAAATGGCTATTTGTCTATCATACTTACTTTATTCTTTCTGGATCCAAACTGAATTTCACTAATTTTCAAGGGGGAAATGGTGCTCAAAAAGAGTTTCTGTTATGAACCCAAAGGGAGCAATGAATAAGAATTTTTTTGCGTGTGTGTGGAGAGGAAGATGGGAAAAATTAGCCATTAAATATCAGTAATTAGGCAGTTAAGTGACAGTACAAAATCTGTTAAACATACTGTAAAATTAAATTAAAAATTGCAAGAGTATTCCAGGCAAATTCTAAGCTGCAATTAGTATTTAATTTTTACAGTGTTGAAAAGAGTTAGATCTGATTTTTAAATCAGGCAAATCATCGGGGGAAAGCACTATCACTGGTGCTTAAAGAGGGTGCAGGAGTGTTGTCTATAACGTGAGGTTATCCCATGAGAGGGACTCACAGATGAGCTGTTCCCACCCCTGATCCTAGCTAAGGGACCGTGTGGGGCTCAGTGGCACAGAGGTTCCTTGCTGCCTACCAGGGAACCCAGTCACCCTTCTGCTAATTAGGTTGCAAAGTCCCCCTGCATGGTTTGAGCCTGTCCTCCTTTCCCTGCCCTGCACTGCTACGCGCTTGCTGTCCTCACGGTGCCAAAACAGACCCGGCAAACTTACCAAGCTCAGGTGTGATGTGTCAGTGCCTCATGGTTGACACCAGGACCGCTGACCCGGCAGAGTTAGCGATAACTGTGGGGCGCGATATGTGGTGCAGTATGGGAACTCTTCCCGGGGGAGGCTTAGCAGGGATGGGAACGATGGGGGAGGTTTCCCTCCCAGCCGCCCGTCCTGCCAGAGGATGGCAGGATGAGGCAGGTGCTCAGCATCTACACCCCTGGCTCTGAGAAAGCCTCCAGAGAATGCTCTGGGCCCAACACACATGGGGTGCCTGAGGAAACCCTGTGAAAGAAACCTGTGCCCGTCCTCAGGGAAAAATGATAGAGAGATATTTTGAAAGGCTAGGTCACACTCAGACCTGTCCTGCTGGCACAGCTGGAGAGACAATGCACCGTGATGAAAGAAGGGGAAGTGGCAGCGGGTTTGGGATAGGGACATCATAAGGCAGTGTAACTGAAGAATAGTGTCACGAAATACCTTCAACTCTGGTTTGTCCCTTCAGAATTGCATCATTTGTATATATCTATGAAACCGATCTGCTTTAAAGCCAAATAGTATGCTCTCCAGCCCAGCTTCAGATGGGTGTCAGAGAGGTAACTTTTCCAGTTAGAGAAAAAACTACATTTGAAAATATTCACTTTGAAAATCAAGTAACAGGTATTCATTGAGGCTGGTTTCCTAGAGCAACCATCAGTTTCCAGATGCAGGAGCTCTCATAGACTTCCAAATTCCACATTTCTTTCTTTGCTTTCTCCATAGAAATATATGGAGATAAAAATAGTGCAGTGTATTAGGCAGGGTTTTCTTCACCAGTGACATTAAGACCAGGAACATGTGCGGTGTAGAGGCACTGAAGATGACCAGCTGTGCTCTCAGTCTGTTCAGTCTGGTAATAGGACTAAACCTTCAGCTTTAGGCATTCTGGGGTACAGGTTGCGATGTAACAAGATATGTGGAAGAAAATGAAATATGAAATTGGATAATGTATTTAATTTACTGCACTAATAGGCAGCAGTCTAGTTATGATGTTGCCAAACAAGCATATTTAATATTTTGCCATGGTGAGTTATTCTGGGGGTAAATTAATTTTTCAGAGAACAGTGCCATTTGGGGAGGGGAAACAAAAATGTAGAAGTCAAAGCCTACTGCTCTTTATCACTTTTAAGGCAAACTAGATATTTAGAAATGTGTCAGAACAGACTCATTTTATTTTTCCATAATGAGCCATGCCAGTTTTTTCCCTTTTCTTTATCTTAAGCAGATTACTGTCATCACCATTCTTGCCAACAAGAAGACTCATTGGAATATTTTTCAAAAATGAACACAAATATTGGATACAAGCAGGTGGAATGAATTAATTATAAGCATATGGTTCTAACATAACGATTTCTGCAGTGTACTGTCGAGACATCTAAGGGTCTAGCTATACAACACTCTTTGGCAACAAAGCTGCTTTAAGAAATTATCGGTTACATGGATATAAATGTTCATGGAGCCAGACTTACTGAAATGATCCCGACTGAACACCCTGCCACACACACACACACACATTTCTAGGACAGTTTTTAGCTCTAAGCTATGGCAATGGTGTGGGTTACACTGTTCTCCCAGTTGTGTTAGCACAACTGAACACGGCTTCAAACAAACACAGCAGGCAGGGACTGAGAGCATCTGTGGGGAAATGATGCTTCTTAGGCCACCTTCACATGGTACACCGTACAGCTGTACAGTATGGCCTACGATAACCTATATCGACTACAATTCCAGACTGCAAGTCCTTCGGTGGTACAGGCAACTGAAGATGTTCCTGGCTTGCACAGATCCTTGACCAATTCCCAATCTCCCCTACTGATGTAAATTATTATTCCCTCATTTGGTGGAGTAGATCTCCAAGACAGACCACCAAAAAGTCTGAATTAGAGAAAGACAGACAGAAAACAATCTTAAAGGAAAAAAAAAAAAAAAAGACAATAAAAAGATCCCAGATTCATATAGCCACATACAGTGAGATCAGATGGAGGCAAGAAGCAGCAGAGGGAGTGGGCTGGCCACTCCTGCAATGCCAGCACCAGGCACAGCTCAGCAGCAGAGAGCCTGCTGCAGCATTGGCCGCCCTACTTTAGAGTAAAATAATATTATGGTTTTATATTGATCACATTTTTACACGGGAATTGCCAGATATTTTGTTTGTTGATTTAAAATGTAGTAAAACTACAAATATCCTGAATATTTAGATTGTTATTCATTATATTGGGTTTTATTAAATTAAGCAGAACTGTGATGTGGCATTTTTGAAGATGAGCAGCAGAGATCAGAAAGGAATAAAAAGTAGTAGAGTTTTACAATACAGTCTAAATTCAGGTATGAATTTGTGCCATTATTTCATTTAAAAAAACCTGCTGGTCTTCTCAGTGCATATTTATGATTATCTAAGAACTCCATTTTTATAACCTACTGTGAGATCGACACTTTGAAAAATCAGATCCCTTTCTCGAAGGGCGCAAATACAACTTCACATGGAAACTCATTTTTGTAAAAGTTGCTTTTTAAAACAGTCTTTACATTCAGATTCATTTTTTGATCTCAAGCCCTGCAGAATGGCCCAATATTGCACCTCAGAACTGCCATGAGAGAACAAGAAGCAATGATAATGTTAGAAATCAATGCAAAATGCTTTTGTTTTTAGCAAAGATTTCGCATTCATATTATCACAGTAATTTAGAGCAGTCAAAAAAACCCCCAAACAACGGCTTTTGTATAATCCAGCAGATGGTGCTATGATGCA
The DNA here is from genome assembly GCF_011004875.1 of Balearica regulorum gibbericeps. Lineage (NCBI taxonomy): Eukaryota > Metazoa > Chordata > Aves > Gruiformes > Gruidae > Balearica > Balearica regulorum. Next base: position 57,745,885 of record NC_046186.1, read on the forward strand.
ATATACTGGTTGAAGAATACTAGAAATACACTGAATGTGAACATTTTAATCCTTTACCTGGTGCTGCTGCTTTTTTGGTGGCTGGTTTGGCTGCAGGAGCTTTTGCTGGGTGTTAAAAAAAAGAGGACAAATTAAACAAATTATTACAAAGAATTATATCTTAAAATAACAGAAATCTGAGGAGAGGCTTTGAATGAGGTACAGCCTGTAGCAATTTTTTCCCTGAAGAGTTAGAGATTACCCAAAGAGAAAAGGGCTGAGTTACCTTCCACAAACTCAAAGGCATCAACAAAATAGTCAGTCAAAGGGCTAGTAAACTCTTGCCATTAGGCACTGAATCACTTCTTTCAGCTTTTTCTACCTAGTAATTCAATATCCATTGGCAAAGCAGAGCAAAGCAGGTATCTAGGGGTTTGGGCAAGGCCTTTGCACTCAGGCAGCAGCTATGGGCTGGAAACCTCCACATTTGATCTTGCAGCTATGAGAGCAGAAGCTCCTGAACCAGCCTATGGCAGCTGGTGAAGATTCACTGCTGTGAATTCAGCAGGGGTACATCTTGGGATCCCACAGCTATTCAGGCTGGCATCCTTTTCTCTAATCTGAATTTGCCCCTGATGAGAAAAGGCAAAATCAGGCTACTTCTGCAAAGTACTTTTACAGACATGGCTACACCAGGAATCTCTCTCCATCCTGAGGAACGGAGGAGCGTTAGGAGAACAACTTCATGTTTGATCCTACATTTGAAAGAGTAACTGTTGTGTTCTCCTAGCAGAAAAACAGGACCTCTCAGGCCACTTAACTGTAGCTCTTCTGTTCTTGGTCTTTTCATGAAACATTTGCACAATCCTCTCTTTGCTGAGGAAGGACATTTCCCTGCAGAATGGTTCAAATGATGAAAGGTATGTGCATCCCCCCAAGGAGACTTGGAGAATCTTAGCCCTGGATAGAAGAACCTAACTAGCCTACTGGGTTTATTTACTCTTTACTAGTGTTTAGTTAGTTGTTTTTATCCTCAGGAACTACTAAAACCATCTACTTAAACCATGATAATTTAACAAATATCAATAAGCTAAACCCCACCGACTTTCATAATGGATTTTTTATATCAACTAGAAGATCCACTAACTTAAAATTCACATTTCCATATTGTGAGAGGAAATAATTAATCATTTTAATCACAATCTGAATTACAGAATGCCAAAAAATGTTAGTTAATCCTTCACATCTGTCACTGTGTTATTACAAAGAAAAAGAATATGGCTAAATCAGGAATGTAATTTTGAGTTCTTTCCCTCCAGTCTTTTGAGAAGTTTATAAAAGATGCATCAGATTGTCTTGTGAAACAGAATGAAAACAAAATATAGTTTGCATGTGTGGGATTGTTTTGTTTCCATCCATTAAAATGTCTGCAGCAGATAATTATATCCTAACTTAGTTATTATCACAGCATTGTAATTACTTGGGGTGCTCACCCCTCCTTCAAGGAAATATGTAGAAGACCTTGAAGAAGAGTTTACTTAGTATTACTTTCCTGAGTGCCTGTTCTTGCAGAAGAAGCAGGAGGTCCAACACAAGTGACAAGATGGACTCTTAATACAAAACTGCAGGACTCCTGCATGTATTCCCTTCTGAGCTCTCAGCTAGAGCTTGCTGGCCAGTGAGAGGGGTTTTGGTTTTTTTTTTTTTTTTTTTACTTTTTGTTTGCAACATCTGTGAAAAAAATTAAACTAGGATTCTTCTTGTTCTACCAAGATTTTATTTTCATTTTAAATATTTCATCTCTGAGCAACTAAAATTATTTTGAGGAAAAAAAAAATTAAAAGGGATATTTTTAATGAAAAACTTCTGTAATTTATTTTTTATTTAACTTTTCACTAGCATTGAAATAAAAGTACCAAATGTTTTAAACTTTCTTTTGTAAGCATATGCTTTTTAGTCTGTAATTCCCAAATTAATTCAGTGCTAATGACTCTGCATCTTTATATGAACAAGTTTCAGCTGAAAATTTCACCCTGCAAATTTCACTCATGTGATGGAGCTGGGAAGTTTTGCCATGACAGCTGCTGGGGAGTTCTCCCATGAGAGGAATCATGTGCCCAAATCAATAGATCCTTTAAGACCTGCTTGCAAACAGGCAGTTATTTCACTAACAGGCCATTACTTGTAGAGTAAGTCCATTGAATCTTTTGTTAAATGTTTCTGCAACATTTTAGTAGGAAAACAATGATTTCTTGATTGCCAGAAGAAATGTTTTAGTAATTTCCTGCAATACTGATGATGGCAGGGGATTATTCTGCCATATAGGTTGGGAAACATCATATATGGAGATGGGAGTCAGTGCATTCTTTAATCGTGAATTTGAATGAGCTTTTGAAGCCCCATAGTTTTCCTAATTTTTCTTATATACTGTACTTTCAGAACTGAGCTCTGAGCAGATGAAGTCTTACCAGGGAAACTGTCTCACTATCCTTCCTGTGCTGAGGCACTGATGCTTTCAGATTTATAGAAAATGAAGGCATAAGAGTTCCCTTGTTATCAATGCCATGTTCTCAGAGCCTTTTTTAGTTATTTATGCAGAAGAGCCCAGCCCCTACTGCTCTTCTGCCTCAGAGGTCTCTCTCTCTCTCTGTCTGAAGTAACTAGATAGTCAGGGCCCTTGTTTTGCATTTGTGAAGATAAATCTGGTGGTCCTCAGCACGTTGGACTCTCAATCTTCTCAGCCCATTTATCAAAATTGCTGCCACTGAGAGCACGTTCAGCTGAGACCTCATTTGACATTTCCTTCCCCATGAAACCTTTGTTTTTTAAGACAGTGATAGAAAAGAGGGGAAGGCAAAACTGTCAGTCACAAAGAGGAGTGTGGAATTAGAAGTAGGGTAAGAATGGATTTAGAAAGTAGGAGGCAGCTGAAGTCTAAACATGTCATTTTTCAATTATAAATGGTGTAGCTACTTTCTTCTTTGTATTTTCAACAATTCAGTAACTATTATTTTTGATTATTGAAACATGCTGTTTGAAACTACATGACATATAAAAGATCATAACCTATGGCACAGTAGTCTCTTACTTTTGAGTTCTTTGGACACAGCAGCTTCTTTTTTATCTGTAAGACAAGAAAAAAAACCACATATGCATAAAAACATAGTTAGGAATGATATAGGTAGATAGAAAACTGCAGTGTGTGTGCTTCAGAGGTGAAACAACTTATTTGCTGCAAAGTGCATTCGAATGGTGCAGTGAATCAGCTCACTTCTGTTCCATGGTACAGTTGCACTAATTTAACCTTCAGTGTAAATGCAAAAAACATGTGTGAACATGAACATTTTTGTTTGATTTCAACATAGTAATATGTGAGATTCTACATGTGATTGAGTTACCATGGCTTACATGTACTAAGCTGAGCCATGGTTGCTCACCATGTGCACATTGTCAGGTTGCAGAAATGCAAGGGAAAATGCGCTATGTGCCTAAGAATAGAGACTTGTAATAAAAGGCATCATCTTTCTAGAATTGTTGACAACCACACAACTGAGGCCTACTTTGGAAGACTCCATGTAACACCTAGCCAAAACCTGGACTGCCACGTATTTCCCGCATGCCAAAACAAATGGAAGATTTACAGCTAAAGAGGAGAGAGAGAGAGAGAATCCAAGACGTCCCTCCAGTCCAGCTTGGAGGAAAGATTCCTGCTTCTCCAAACTTTTCCCAATATTCAGTTAAGGTTCAAGCTAATGGATTTCTTTCATGTTTGTGAAAAAGAGCACACATATGACTCTTACCAAACCTGAGCCAACGTGCAATAGCTTATGAACCTGGAAGTCTGTCCTCAGTCACTCCTATGTATGGACCATGTAAGAGTGGGCAAAATCTGTCCCTGGTTGATTTGAACAAAGTTAAAATAACTCGTCTATATTGATATACAGCATGGCCAGGCAGCCTACCAGAGAGACTTAACTAAGCTGTTCAGTCTCATCTTCAGTTAAGGTGGCATTTTTGTGCCATGTTTTTGTAGGACTTTTTTCTGATGTCTGAGAGAAGATTTGGAATCTTTACTAAGCAGATGTAAGTGGGCAGAAATACTCAGTGATAGCTTCTCTCTCCATTATAATTCTTGGTGCTATTCTGCCTCAGGGCTTTCATCTGGGTACAAAATTTGGCCATTTCTATAACCATATCTGGGGCCTTTTGTAACTTTTTCACGTCTCACCTATACAACTAAGAAATGGTTTGTGGAGGTCCTGTGAGACAAGAAGCAGAGAGATGCATAAAGTAGTGAAAGAAGTTACTCCCCTGGGTGCCCATGAGGAAATTAACATCCTTTCTAATAATCTATAGTGTGCCTAGAATATAGGCAGGACAATGCTTAAGTCCACAACATATATGAATGATAAATTAATTGTGCTCTTAAACATGAATACAAGAAATATTTCAGGGCAGAAACTGCCAAAATAAGTAGCTTGCAAAACCAAGACTGTCCCATTACTGATAATAATGCAAAGTTGCTTCAGTTTCTGTTGCTCTCTAAATTGCCGTGAAGAAGTTGATATGAGATAAGGTAATGCAAATGACTGCCAAGTAGTCTAATAAAAAGTCTTGAAAAATTCAGGGGAAAATACATTTCTATTTGGGTGATATGCTGCTCTGAACTGAAATGTTTCTAGGTTAATCCTCTGCTTCCACTAACTCTCTGTGAAAGCATGTTTTGCAGGCATTACTTCAAAGTATGATAATTACTACATTTAGATGAAATTAATCATGAGGCAGCTTTCAGCCACGTTATCTGGCTAAGAAGGCTATTGAAGCCTTCAAGAAGTGCCTATTAGTTGCCAGATATGGAAATTTTAAAAGGTGTATATTACAGTGATATGAATCATTTATCACAATAATCTTCTATTGCTGGAGGTTATAAAAAAATAAATAAATTGGCAGCATCATTTACAATAACAGACTGTATCTAAATAAAGCCCTCAAGTTCTTTCTTTCCTTTTTTCATATAAGTCATCATTTATTAGGACAACATACTTTAATATATTTTAGAGCCATAATTTATGTTAAAAGAATCAACGTGTTTTTCCATCACCTGAAATACATAACATACAGTAAAGTCTAAGCAAATATCTGGAGAATTTTTCCACTAAGGAAAAATAGTACACTTTTTTTTGGTGTAATTTGGGGTTTTTTTGGTTTTTAAGAGCAGAAAAATTACCAATAGCTGATTCCAACAGCACATGATGATATGAAAATGTAAATCTTTGTACTTTTAGGTTACTCTTTTCAAGCCAAGGTGCCTAAAGTTTGATTTCTAAAGCCATACTTATGCAATTAGGCTGGAATGATTTACAGAAAATTATCCAGAGGAGATTTTGGAAGACTATGAACCATGGAGGTTCCTTTGGTTCCTTTGAAAGTATATAGCATTTACATCTAGGCACCTCACACTTGAATGAAATAAATTACCTATGTACAATGAACTGAAGAATTGGTAGATCTCACAGAAGGAAGGAAAACTATGAGGACTTCTGAAGTCCCTAAATGTAGTTACCTGCTATAAGGCACAAATAGCATAAAACTAAACAACTCAAAGGAAAATAATACCAAAAATGAATTGAACAATGAGTTACATTAGTGTAAATAAAGTCAATAAGAGTTTTGTCTTGTTCATTTTTGTTTTGTACAGGTCTAGGGTTTAACTTATAAACTATGGGAGTGCAATTGGGGAACACAGCTTATATTACATCAGGTTTTTATAGCCATTACATCTTGCTCTTCAAGACGACAACAACAACAACAACAAGCTCTCTGGCCTCTTGGTGGGTCTGCTTTTCGGGTTAGTTAAGAAGAGGAATTTCCAAAAGAAATTAGCTTTCTTCAAACACCAGTGTTGGGCAACATATGAACATTATCCTAAACATGTATTTGCCAATCAGCCTAGGAAATTTAATCTCCAGAGCTTTAGGCTATTTTCTCTTTAAAACTTTACATCAGAAGTCTGGCTACAGGAAAGACAGGTGTATTGCATGAGAATGATACCCACACTTTCCTGGGAGCCATGTTACTTCATTAGGACCTGTATAGCACATGAACATCAGTCTGGGTGCTCTAGCAACCTTGACCAGCAGTATGGTCAAAAGCACTGTGACTGTCCTTGATATTGGTGACAGAATTAGTTGATATCCAACAACAAGGAATATATTTTATTTTCAAGAAAAGCCCCATGTCTACAACAACATAAAGGAATTAAAAAAAACCTTTAGCAGACTTCAAAATCTGATGTTTCTGGTAATTTGGTGCCCAAACTGAAGCAGTCAATTTTTCAGAAGTTGCTGAGGACAAGTTTGATATTCAGGTCTTCTTAAAGGTCTTATGTAGACCACCCAAATACTAAGCAATCCGATGTTTTTGGATACCTCTTACAATCCTAGCCATGGGCTTTTTTGAAAGCACCTGTAACAGGCTTATACAGACTAAGCACCATAGCTAACAAAATCATTTGTCAGCTGTGGAGGACTGTAAAGCACTCTTTTCTTTTTACAGTTATTCTCAGGAGATATTTGAAGACAGCTGTATTCTGGTCTGTATTCTCAAAAAGCAAGCATGGTTGTACAAGCTCCTCCCTTCCCAGGTCAATGAACAGGTTTTTCTTTTACTGGCTCTTGAAAAAGATTAAAGTACAGTAAAATATTTTTTAAAAAATTATTGTATTAAACCCCCCAAATATTTAAACAAGCATAATCTGACTTTGTTCTTATCTATACAGGCTAAAAGGATCAATTCTGAATTCAAACTAGGAATGAGCATCTGGCAGCCAGCATGGATGTATCTCAGTGAAACAGCAAAGCAGTACTTTATTCTTTCACTTCTTTTTAACACATAGCTCAATCTTTTCCTCAGGCCTCGATCAGCATTCTTTTGAAGTAAACTAGCTGTACACAGTAACTGCAAATGACATCTAAACTACAGATGGGGCAAGAAAAAAAATATCCCTCTAAGGTTATATAGTGCCTTTCATGCCAGTCAGTCCCTAGGAGGTGGGTAATAAGCCATTAGACAAGGATGCCCCAGTGTTCTAGTACAGAGTGTGGTTGACTGAGTTTAAACAAACTTCCAGAATGGAATATTTCAAACACTGCTCTGATGTGAATTCTAGATCTGGGGTTCACAAAACTTTTACACCTTTTTTAGCAATGGCCAGTGTACATCGTACATTTGAGAACAGCAGTTCTTCAACAGCTCCATACAACCTATAATTTTTATATATAAAAAGAAGTTCTGGGAAATAAATGGGTCTCAAATTGTACTCTCTTGAAAGGCTTCTCTGTGCTTTTTCTTCCTAGAAATCTCTCTCTCAAATATATATAACCGTATAAAAAATCTTAAATTAAAACTCTTATTCAGATAAATGAATATTTCAGAGACAATATATTGATAGCTCTGCTAAGAATGCACTGTTTAAAATAGCTGCCTAAACCCACTTTTACTATTGGAGGCATTATTTTTTATGTTGTAGGAAAAAGAAACTTTCTCATTGGAAGCTTACCAAAGAACATGGCAGTAATATCAAATTTACAAAGAGAAACTAATTTCAGCATCAAGTGGCAACCACAGTGTCTGAACTGAATGGTAGCTAGTATCCTGAGCAAACATTGTGTAATCCAGTAGCTAACGTTAAGGATGCTAAGGATGCAAGGATTTCTCTGTACTGGCTGATCTGAACTAAGCATCAAGACCCTGGGGAATAACTAGATGCTTCTGAAAGATGTGATTCGCTGATTCAAAAACTAAAGAGAAATTTAAAATGTTAAGCAGATACTAAAGGAGGAATTCTCATCCTAAACCTCAGCTAGCACTGACCATTTACCTTCTCTATTTTTTAGCTGATGATTACATACTAGAATGAACTTAATCAAACCCATCAGTTGGCTAATGAGCTACACAGAATCACAGAAAATAAGTTGTGTGATGAAGATGCGTCACACAATGTGATCATAGCTGAGTCAAAGAAGAATGTTTCCAATAAGATTTACACAAATCTTGCATCCTTGCTTGGCTCTTATGATTTATTTAGACTTAGCCATTCAACTCATTTTGTAATTAAGTCAGAGAAGAAAAAAAGAAGGAAGAAAAATGAAAAGAAATTCAAGAATCAGAAAGAATTGTGTTGAAAATGGAAATTATATTTTCCAGTGTCTTGAAGTTAAAATTGTGCTGAGTCTCCAGAAAAAAAACCAGCTTCTAGCTGTTATGACTTACCAAAGCACAACCAAGAACATGCTTTGGGAGCTCGGTTCTGGCTTTGCAAATGCAATACAACAGCAGAGCTTTTAAGACAATGCACCTTACAAGTATGACAGCTAATGTTCCCTTTGCTGCTCTGAGCAAAGGTTCACAAGAGTGGAAATAAAAATGATAGCAGGTGGCATCTGATGGCTGAGAATTTCCATCATGTGAATAAAAAACATAATTAAAGTCGCCTAGAGACCAGTCTCAGTACAGTCTGCTCCCAAGCTAGCAGATGTACCAGAATTTAAAAACAATTTATTAAGTAGCAAGACTTGCAGTTAATGTGATTTACAGTGGTAAAAGAGCAAGACACCCCAGATAGCTGAGCATTATGAAGAATGAACTGCTATTGAATAATTAATTAAACAAAATTTTCAAACCTCCTATTGAAATATACTGTGGTCTAGCATTTCTTTTTTTCATTTACTTGGAGTTCTTAAAACTTATTTCCACAAAATAGTATTGATTTTGACTAATATTCCAACATTCTGAGAAGTGTTTAATTCTGAACTTTTCTTTAAGAATTTCTTTAAGAATAAGCATCTTACTCAGTTGCTTTCTAATTTATACTATTTTTTATGATTTTACACTAATTGTATGACATTAATGAAGTAATTGTCATCTTACCACATCTCAAAGCTTTTGAGAGTATTTTTTATTTGATTTCGGTCACTTCTGAAACAACAGTTGCTCATGTATAGGGGCATTTTATCAGAATGCCTACACTTTATTGTGATGTCTTCATTTTACAATTAAGATTTTAAAAATTCATATTACAGGGAATTAAAACAATATTGTTTCTTCTTTTCTGTAGGCTTAAAATCTAGGAAGGCTCTATCAAAACTGCCCATACTAATGTAAAATTCATTTTCTAACATACTTTCCCCAAACTCTAAAATTTGACATTGCCATAAAAGAGCTGTTCAGAAATACCAACATTTCTCCCACATGGAAAATTCTGTGTTTGGACCAACACTTGATTTTGTTCCCCGTTTTAATCACTGAGCATGATATTGCCATATGCTCTGTGACAAATACTGACAAAACCTCCTCTTGCCTTTCCAAAATATCATTTCTTGGTGAGTGTAAGAAAGGCATTTCACTGCACCAGAGAGGCCAAAGACGTCCACAAGGAAAAGCAAGGTACTGTGCCACTGCTGATTCAGAGCTGTTCTCTGACCCATTTGGTGACAACAATAAACTCCCAAACCAAAGCCTAACTAGCTTCCTTTGAGAATAACTTCGGACTTCTTGTCCTTACCATCCAAATATCCACAAAGGCCTTTTTCCTGTCCTTTCTTGTTTGTTAACAAATTAGAGGAAATTCTAGGATCTATGCAATCTACTTGACTGCTTCATAAATAAAATAGTACCCAAGGAAGAGTGGTGACAGATGTAATAGCTACCCCTCCTGCAGTGAAAATGCTCAGGGAAATTTATTGGCAGAGGCCAGTAAGCCTTGAATCCCAGATTACAGGTTTTATGTTTAAATCTCTCCAGGCTCCAGGACACCAAATGAGGGAAAACTGCAGATGACGTTACTATTGCTGGGTGAAAATGAGAGGAAGTGGAGCTTCTGGAAGGTAAAATCAAGTTTCCTCAAGCAACATGAGACTGCATTATAAGAAACAATTCTGAAAAGGTACTGATAAACAATGGGGGTTATAAAGTGGTCAGAAGAATTTAGAACTATGAAAAATTAGCTAACTATTTAACTAAATAACAAACATTCTTCTGTTGCTGATTACAACAGAAAATTGGTGACAGTACTCTAAACTTTTACAGATCATTTTCCTGTTGAAGCAGGAAAAATATTCGAGCCCTTCCTTCCACTCTCTTTGGAGGGTGTCCTCTCTGCTTAACATCGTCTCTATTTCCTCCCCATTCACAGTAGCAGGCTTTTTGACCATTTCTTAATTTCATTGGTGTCTCCAAGTCCCTTCCAATCACTGGCCCTTGCATGTGCCGCTTCCCACTCTACAGTCTACTCACACTACTACGTCCATCGCCATTTACAAAGGAGGTCTATATTCTGTGTAGCCACCAAGTGCCAGCAAGCGCTGAGCAGCACAGTGTCAGGGGCACGGAGTAGCCTCAAGCCCACAGAGCTTTCCAGAAAGTTGTGTGGCAATGCGTGTGCCTGAAATACTAAATCCTACCTTGAACAGATTTCTAAAGATCATGAAAAAAGTTCACTCAACAGAGTAAAAAATAAAGCAAGTAGAGAGGGATGTGAGCAAACAAGTGATTCAGCTACACTTGTAGTAAGAAACAGCCTGCACTTTGGGAATGGACAATTTCAACTGTACCAGTGATTCATGGTTCTACTAATTAGTGATTTCTCCTTTTACTTTGTAATTACTGAAATGGATTCAGTCTCCCCCACTGCAGAGCAGGTGGAAACATGTTCCATTGCCTTCTGCATTCATCAGGAATGGATTAAAAAAGCAAAACTCTGGAGCACGATGTGAGATCAGTCATCCACACACAGGAAGCTGTAAGTGCAGTTAATTTCACAAGCTGCAGTCATTTAGGGAAAAGGTAATGCTTTTTTTGTGTAGCCAATGCAGGTAATAACATTAATTCCTAAAATTTAAGAATCAGATCTTTTCCTGGAATAAACTGTCATTTGAATTAGTGCAAATATGACCGCTGAAAATTTTCTTCAGCATTTTTTCATAGAATCATAGAATGGTTTGAGTTGGAAGGAACCTCAGAGACTATCTAGTTCCAACCCCGCTGCCATGGGCAGGGACACCCTCCACTAGACCACGTTGCCCAAAGCCCCATCCAACCTGGCCTTGAACACTTCCAGGGAGGGGGCAGCCACAGCTTCTCTGGGCAACCTGTTCCAGTGCCTCACCACCCTCACAGAGAAGAATTTCTTTCTAACATCTAATCTAAATCGACCCTCCTTCAGCTTAAACCCATTACCCCTTGTCCTGTCACTACACTCCCTGATAAACAGTCCCTCACCATCTTTCCTGCAGGCCCCTTCAGGTACTGGAAGGCTGCAATTAGATCTCCCCGGAGCCGCCTTTTGTCCAGGCTGAACAATCCCAACTCTCTCAGCCAACTTGAAAACTTTTTCTTGAAACAGCATGGGGGATATAATCTCTCTACATTTTTCTTAAGAAAGCACAGGACCAATACTTTTGGAATTATTCACAGGAAGATTTTTTTTACAGTGAGAACAGGCTTTGTTAAGTGTATGTATGCTATCTATTCTTGTGATAGCTCTTTCTGTACTTTTCCACACATTTCAATTTCTCTCTTTCTGTTAGATAGATGGATGTACAGATGGCATCTGTAGACAGTATCACAAGGATGAAAATATTTTTTGTATTTCTGAACATAGATGCAGTCAGTTTTCTCAGTCTGTGAAAACGGAGATCTTGAAGAATGTAATGCCCATCCGTTCATCTTTATAGATGACACGCTACTCTAATTACACTCTCGTAAGTGAAGCAAAATCTATAAGAAAGAAACCACATGCAGAATCAAGCTAAAAATCAATGCACTTATAACCACAGCTATGCATGGCTCTTCCGCTTAAGAAGATCTGCCCATTCTATTATCCTAATCATTCAATAATACTTCAGCCGACTTAGTCTCTTGGAGTTATGTATAGAAAAGCCACAAAGTTGGCTCTACTTCTTGAAAAACAGATCAAGAGAACAAGCATGGCCATTGGGAACATTTACTGAAAAGTTAAACAATTGTAACTAAGAGTAAAGTGTAAAGGATTCCCTATTATAAGTCAGGAATATCTCTGGTCTATGAACCTTTCTAGGGTAAAGGCATCCAAGAGACTGAATTATACTTTCAAATAAGTGACATGAAAGTCTTTATGAGTTCATTAAAACTTAGTAAAAGCTTTTAAAACTTCATTTCAAGGTCAAGGGAAAATTTACTTTTCCCTTTTAAGTGTAAAGCAAAAGAAAGGAAAGAAAATCAGCCTGATGCAAAACTATGAAGATTCCTACTGACTTCGTTTGGCTGTGGGTCAAGCCTTCAACTTATCCTTTGAGTCACAGCAGAAAACAGATAACACTGCATAGGTATGTCATTGCAACCTGCCTGATGTGTCTGTACAGGGATGTTTCACATAGAATAATTATCCTAAATATCAGGCCTGCTGACTCAGATGTACATCTTATTTTCGAGGGCACAGAACAGTTATCCTTCATTAAAAAGATTAACTTCACATTGTTTGAGGCATAAGCATATTCTAATCCTGTTATTTCTGTATGTGACTGGAAAAACAAACATTACATTAATCCCCAGACCAACATAAACAAGTTTGATGCAATAAATTAGATTCTTTAATTAAAGCTATGGCACCCAGCTGCTTGCACAGCATAGGTACTTCATTCTACATATCTGAAAGTCCAAAGGAAAACTGATTATTTGGTTACCTGTGTGGTCTTTAGATTAGATATGTATCACCTTCAAGCTTGATTATTTCTGGGATCACATTTCCCCAAAAGTTTCTTTACAAGACTGACGCAGTGTCAGAAGAGATTGACTGTCAGACACTAAAATGACTCCTCTGCTTTGCTCAAGGAAGTTTCTCTTGCCAGCTCATCAAAAAGTGAGTTCATAGTACAAGCCTAAGCCTCCTCCCTTTTCTCAGTATTTATTAAAGGCTTGACATTTCTAGTTCTTTGCCAACCAGATCTTACCACCATCATTCAACATTTGCCTTCCTCACACCACTCCTTGCTCTGTGCAGTCAAAGATGGAAAAGAACAGACACAATGGAACAGGTCTGGGCTGAGCAATACTCAGCATAACCTCAAAAGCGCCCAACTCACAATAGTTAGCAAAGGGGCCACTGAAAGGTACTTAAAGCTTATTCACCTGCTGCTAACATTTCATGGACTGAGCAGGCACCTCAGACAGTGAGTATTCATCTTCTTGTCTTCTAGAGGTTTTTTTGCACAGCACATGGAGGTGGGCAAGGATGGGAAGGGAGGCACACCTTCCTCTAAAGCCAATTTCATACTAAATGAAAGAGGTCAGTCTTCCACCTCAGAGTTGCCCCATCAGTCACAACGGAAAGTCAGTCTTATGTTGAGCCAGTTGTTACTGTGAGGTGAGGGAGAGACAAGGGGAAGGCAGGAAAAACTTCTTTCTAACTCTTTATCTCTTTGCATTTCACTTCATTTCTAGCCCTTGAACACTGAACCCTAACCATGCCCTAGAAGGACATGTGTTTCGTCTTGGTATAAATAATGTTACCACTCCCAGCTGAAGAACTCTTTCAATAAGCAACAAGGCGCAATATTTTCAGAAACACCAGTGACCTTGCAGCCTCTGTACTTTTTTCAAAAGTGGGAGAGGTGTTTAGGAGCTCAGCTCTCATGGAAAATCAATGAGAGTTGTGTGCCTTGCTTACTTTGACGTACTTGTAAATCCCACCAGGTGCCATACTACATCTTTAGGTATCTAAATATCTTTGAAATTATGTTGTCACTCACTGCTGATGATGGAGCATAGAATTCAAAGTCCATTGAGTGCTTTGAAACTTTCAGCGTAGGAAAGTTAACAGCCAGTCACATAGAGACCATGGGAATTGCTTTTATGTTGTGTTTGCATCTCTGCTGGATTTTTTGCCTTGTCCCTCACTATGACCCCATTTCTTTTTTTTTTTTCCTTTTTTTTCCCTTTTTTTAATATGTTTGGAGGGATACAATTTCATTTTTGCTAAATAGTCATATCTGTCTCTTGATGATTTCTGGAAATATCAATTAGAAAACCAGTCTCTCTTATTCTCCACGGAAGACTGAATACTTAGAGGATGACTACCAGTCATGTGTTCAGCTTATAAAGGCTTATAAAAATAATGCAGGAAGGAATTTCCAATAAACCTACAAGACAGTTGTCTCCAGATGCATTCCTGCACTGACTCTCCACTGCATTCTCTTTTAGCTTATCATGTGTATCTCTGAGGATATAGTTCCGTAATGTTCAAGGCTAGAACACACCATCAGGTTTTCTAGTCTGACACTTTGTTGTCAGAGACTCCTATATTTCAACTAGGCACCTTTTCAGCTGATGCGTATCTTCCATTAGACAAACAATCATCTTCTGCAGACATCAGGGAAAGCAATATCCACCCTATGCTGTGGTAGTTTATCACTCTTAGGGTTAAGAACATGTACCTCATTTTCAGTCCGGATTCCGTTAGCTTCAGCTCCCAGTTATTCATTCTTGTTAAACTTTTCCTACTAGATTAAAGGGAGCTGTAGTAGCCAGAATCTTTTTTTCTGTGAAGGTACTTAGTATCAGCAGTAACACAGTCACCTCTTTCCGAAGAGATGAATAGAATACTTTATTCCTCTCTGTGAAGAATATCCTTAGTTTGTAAATAACTTGAGTGACTTTTTTCTGTTCTTTCTCCAATTTAGACACCTTACTGACGTGAAAGTTCTAGTCTCTCCAGTGCCTTGTACACAGGTGATGTGTGGCCATGGCCTGCATTCCCTATTGCAAGGTTATTAATTTCATGGCTGTATGAAAAAATATCAACCTCAACTTGCCATTCACCTTGTCAGTTTTAAAGCTACTTTCCAGATGTAAATGTAAGTGGCAACGTAACACACGAGGCAGCAGGGAATTGGGCCCTGAGGTTAGAGAGACTATATTTGGGTGTCACAAGAGAATATAACTCTGAGTAATGGGATAAAATTAAGCAAGGGAAAATTTAGGCAGACTGGAAAGAAATACCTCTTAACTGTGAGATCTATTAGGTTGTAGAATAATCTTCTGTGGGAATTGATGGAGGCCTAGTTACTTCAGACACTTAAACCTAAACTGGATAAAACTCTTGAAGATATTCTGTAAGGAATTATCCTGCATTGCCAGAGGGAAGGATTAGATGACCTAGTAGGTCATTTCCATCTCCACTTTCTGTGATTTTGTTGAACAAAGACCCACAAACAGGAAATTGTAAACAAAGTCAAGAGACGCCACTAAACCCTGTCTGTGTCAGAGAAAGAAGAGTGAATAACATCAGTGCAGGAATCCTAATCCAGCATTTCTACAGATTAGTAAATACAACCAGTACTGAGGGGCTGGGTGCATAGCTTATGGCAGAAAGCAGAAGCCTCTACTAATGCAAAAATGTCAGGAAACAGCAGGTGAGTTATGAATAGGATCCAGGAGAGGAGGAGTAGGAAAGAAGAAATCAGGATGGGCCTGACATGCATAATAGTGTCATGAGCAAGTTATTAGTCAGGAATGAATCAGCCAGTAGTACAGGAGATGAAACCTGAAGATCCAGTCAGCAAGCTGGGAAAACTAAATGTTTTTTATAGGCTTTGGTGTATGGGCATTGATTCATATAATGATATTAAGAATTAAAATTGTGGTTAAGATGAGACCAGAGCCAGGGTCTTTGCTAAGGGTTGTACAAACACACAGCAAGCCAAGTCATGGCCCCTGCAGAAACTTACAAGAGGGTGAACAGTCTAGTAGAGAAAGCTCTCAAGAGAATATTGATAAGTAATACCCTAGAGAAGGATCACACAGTTCTAGGTCCATAACTTGATCCTCCTTCTTATGTCTGTGTGCTTTAACATAATTTATTCCTAAATTTGCTCTCAACTCATAACACACGCTTCTCCCTCAATTATTGTTTTATACATTCATTTTGTCTGCATGAGGAATCACTAGGCAACTCATTGCTTATTATTTCTGTTACTTAATTTTTACATTTGTCTTTCTTCCTAATCTCTCTAAACCTAGCTGCAAATAAACACGAGTTATAG
This sequence comes from Balearica regulorum gibbericeps, assembly GCF_011004875.1. Classification (NCBI taxonomy): domain Eukaryota; kingdom Metazoa; phylum Chordata; class Aves; order Gruiformes; family Gruidae; genus Balearica; species Balearica regulorum. Next base: position 57,761,940 of record NC_046186.1, read on the forward strand.
GTGCCTGCACTGGGTCTGGCTGGGGTGGAGTTAATTTTCTTCATAGCAGCCTGTATGGTACTGTGTTTTGGATTTGTGGCTCAAACATTGATACCACACCAGCATTTTGGTTATTGCTGAACAGGGCTTGTACAGCAAGGAGGCTTTCTTCTTTTCCCCACTCTGCCTGCTACCACCAAGCTGGGAAGAATTTGGGAAGGGACACAGCTGGGACAGCTGACCCAAATTCACCAAAGGGATATTCCCTACCATATAATGTCATTCTCAGAAATAAAAACTGGGGGTAGAGGAAGAACAGGGGGGAGGGTTTTTTTCCAGGGTGGCCATTGCTCAGAGAATGGCTGGGCATTGGTATGCTGTGGGAGATGGTGAGTGATTGCCATTGCCTCACTTGTTTTCTTCCTCCTTCTTTCACTTATCAAGCTGTCTTTGTCTTGATCCACGAGTTTTCTCACTTTTGCTCTTTCTATTCTCTCCCTGCTCCTGTTGGTGGGTGGGGAGTGAGTAAGCAGCTGTGTGGTTTTCAGCTGCTGGCCATGGTCAATTCCCTACAGTGCCTTTTTTTCATTAAAAAAATATTAAGCAAAGGAACAGTCAGGCAGGGTTCTACGCCTCAAAACTCCTACCTTCTACCTGTTGTAGCAGCCACTCTGAAAACAGACCTGGCCAATCCAAGATGCACAATACCACCTATATGTGCACCCCAGTTCCTCACCACTGAAGTTTTTTACCTTTTCCTCACACTTTGTCTAATAAGCCACAAGAAAATTCATGAATAAACATGTTTTGTTTTCTGTATGTGACCAGCCACTTTCAAAATGGTGACTGGGGAAGTGGAGACCAGTGACAAATGGCATTCCTCAGAGGTCACTATGAGGACCAGCGCTGTTTAACATCTAGGTCAGCGACATGGACAGTAGGATTGAGTGCACCCTCAGCAAGTTTGCTGATGACACCACGCTGTGTGGTACAGTTGACACGCTGAAGGGAGGGATGCCATCCAGAGGGACCTTGACAGGCTGGAGAGGTGGGCCTGTGCGAACCGCATGAAGTTCATCAAGGCCAAGTGCAAGGTCCTGCACATGAGTCAGGGCAATCCCAAGTAGAAATATACAGGTTGAGTGGAGAATGGATTGAGAGCAGTCCTGAGGAGAAGGACTTGGGGGTGTTGGTGGACAAGAAGCTCAACATGAGCTGGCAATGTGCGCTTGCAGCCCAGAAAGCCAACCATGTCCTGGGCTGCATCAAAAGAAGCATGACCAGCAGGTTGAGAGAGGTGACTCTCCCCTTCTACTCTGCTCTTGTGAGACCCCACCTGGAATACTGTGTTCAGCTCTGGGAGCCCCAGTAGAATAGGGAACATGGATCTGTTGGAGCAAGTCCAGAGGAGGGCCACAAAGCTGATCAGAGGGCTGGAGCACCTCACCTATGAAGACAGGCTGAGAGAGTTGGGATTGTTCAGCCTGGAGAAGAGAAGGTTCTGGGGAGACCTTTTAGCAGCCTTCCAGTACCTAAAGAGAGCCATCAGGAAAGCTGGAGAGGGACTATTTACAAGGACATGTAGTCACTGATAGGATAAGGAGTAATGGCTTTAAACTGAAAGTGGGTAGATATAGATTAGATATTAGGAGGAAATCCTTTACTGTGAGGGTGGTGAGGCACTGGAACAGGTTGCCCAGAGAGGTTGTGGCTGCCCCCTCCCTGGCAGTTCAAGGCCAGGTTGGATGGGGCTTTGGGCAACGTGGTCTAGTGGAGGGTGTCCCTGCCCATGGCAGCGGGGTTGGAACTAGATGATCTTTGAGGTCCTTTCCAACCCAAACCATTCTGTGATTCTAAGAAAATGCCTTGGGCTCTCTTTGTCTGGCTTCACAACTCCATTTTGCCATGGTAAGCAGCCTAAATTGAGACAGCCTCTACACCTCACTGGCCCTTGCAGATCTGACATCGGGGTTCTTTTGAAAGCATCCACCAGCCTCCCATCTGCTGACATCTACCGTTTGACATCTATCACATTAGGGAACATGAGACACATGGCAGTGCCCAAGCTGGGCTGCTGAAAGCTGTCAGCACTTCAGTTTCCTAGCTGGAAATACACGCCTGGGAGTGGGCAGGGCAGAATGAGGAGGTTTAAACCCTCCTCTTGAGAGACAACAGAGACGTCTTTCTACAAATGTGTGCAAGCACAACCCATTTGTTCATCCAAAAAAATCTGGGATCAACATTTGGATCCCAGATGAAGCGTTCAATCCATTGCAGATGGATCCACCCAAAGCATTTCGGGAGTGTGATGTGCATCTACTCCTCTAGATCAGTGGGTATGCCAAGCATGGGTTTTTTTCTATGTATAAACTTATGTCATAAGGTATATTTTAACTCATTTTTACTTTTCTAGTGGTACTTAAAGTACCGTCATTCCAAAATGTTTCTTCTGAGACTGATGTCACGCTTGGATGACATTCTAACATCTTTCTATCCACGAAAGCAGTAGAATAAGGAGCATAGGGAAATAAGTAATAGGTTTATTATTTCATCAGCAAACTCTTTAAATAGCCATATTTGAAAGCAAACAACAAAAAAACCCCAGACATATAGAATGAAGGAAAAAGATAATTAGCCACCAGGTGTCAGTAGTTGTTCTTTTATTGTAATGGAAGGATTACTATCAAGAACGCAAGAGTAATGGTTGAACCAAGGAACTCACAAAATTAAATGGATTTTTTGTTGTCCAGACCATGAATTTAAAAATGATCAGAGGAATTTGTCTTCCTGTCTACACAGAACACAATAACCAAGAACACACTATTGGTGCATAAAATGGTCATTTGCCTCCATTTCCTATTAAATCATTGTGGTCGTTTGTTTGCTTTTTGGTTGGTTGTTTTTGGTTGGGTTTTTTTTTCTTTTTTTTTTTCTTTTTTTTTTTTTCCCTCAAATTACAAAGACTGACCTTTAAAGCAAAGAAAGTACCATTGGTGAAAATGCATCTGTGGTCAACCCATGCAAAAAATCACTGTGACCTGGTAGGTCTTGTTTGCTCTTGCCTGATCACCTCCACTCTGCTCTACCTACCCAGTACTATAACATCCCTCCTCCAAAGGGTGATTAAACATAGACTTTACCCACAGCTGCATGATCTTACTGTATCACAAGGTAGCAAGAATAACCTGGTGTACCTGATTCTGTGGCAGTCATAAGGTAATGTTTTCAATTTTTACATCTAAAATTGACTTTTAGTTTATTTTTTCATTACTGCAGAGCGCGTTCGCTTGATTGTTACAGTGACATCATTAAACTGTACCTCAGTGTTTGTAACTTTAAACCCCCAGAGATTTCTCTTATTCAGGAGGCAAAGATTTACTTTGGTAGCTAGAGACATCACCACTCCTCTCCTCTGCTAACACTGCCTGGTGTGAAACATATGACACGGTATCATGTGTCATAGATATATCTTTATCATAGTCATATATTCATCAGTGATCTGGATGAGGGGATCAAGTGCACCCTCAGTAAGTTTGCAGATGACACCAAGTTGGGTGCATTGATCTGCTTGAGGGTAGGAAGGCTCCACAGAGGCATCTGGACAGGCTGGATCCATGGGCCAAGGCCAACTGTATGAAATTCAAAAAGGTCACAACTTGGGTCACAACAATCCCATGCATTGCTACAGGCTGGGGGGAAGAGCGGCCGGAAAGCTGCCTGGCAGAAAAGGACCTGGGGGTGTTGGTCAACAGCCGGCTGAATATGAGCTGACAGTGTGCCCAGGTGGCCAAGAAGGCCAACAGCATCCTGGCTTGTATCAGAAATAGTGTGGCCAGCAGGAGTAGGGATGTGATTGTCTCCCCTGTGCTCGGCACTGGTGAGGCTGCATCTTAAATACTGTGTTCATTCACTACAAGAAGGACTTTGAGGTGCTGGAGCACATCCAGAGAAAGGCCACGAAGCTGGTGAAGGGTCTGGAGCACAAGTCTTATGAGTAGCAGCTGAGGGAACTGGGGTTGTTTAGCCTGGAGGAAAGGAGGCTGAGGGGAGACCTTATCGCTCTCTACAACTACCTGAAAGGAGGTTGTAGTGAGGTGGGTGTTGGTCTCTTCTCCCAAGTAACAAGTGACAGAACAAGAAGAAATGGCCTTAAGTTGCACCAGGAGAGGTTTAGAGTCTATATTAGGAAAAATTTGTTTACTTAAACAGTTTTCAATCATTGGAACAGGCTGCCCATGGAAGTGGTTGAGTCACCATCCCTGGAGGTGTTTAAAAGGCGTGTAGATGTGGCGCTTAGGGACATGGTTTAGTGTTGGACTTTGCAGTGCTAGGTTAACAGTTGGACTTGATGATCTTAAAGGTCTTTTCTTACCTAAATGATTCTATGATATTATGATAAAGGCGACCACAACACTGGTTGTGCAGCCACTGAAATCTAGCTTCCTGATTTAGGTAGGGACTGCAATGGTCCTTAGTAAGGGCTTGGATGCTCTGTTGGGAGCATGCATGTACCAACACAACAATATACAAGTCAGATCATGCTCCCTGATCTAGGGTGAGTGGATCTGCACACCATGACCTTCACTTGCTTTATCTCTGCTAAGCAGAACTGCTCAGGGAAGTACCAGGGTTTAACACCCTTAAAACATTTGCCACTGAGGGTCAGAGGGATTCTTTAACATTTGTTCAGCTGATCAGGCTTTATGTTTTTAAGCAAAAACATTTTCTTCCTAAACATCATTTACGTTGGTTGGTGTCCTTGTTTTTTCATTATGGAAATAATGAAAGTGTATAAAAGTTTGGGATCTTTAATCCAGCTAGCATTGATTTGGCATTCAGAAGATATCTATTTTAAGCCCAGTGGACAATTGGTCTTGGTGATATGTCTATACCTGAATTTCCCTGTGTGGAAACTGGAGGAAAAAGCACTGACTATCCTTCTAAAGTGGTTCTAAGATTTACTATCAAAAAATGCAGCACAAGACCTAGATATTTTTGTTATCATTATTATTTGAAATTACTCAGCAATAACAGGAAGGCATGATCGTCAATGACAGCTGAGCAGAGCTTTAGTTAGGAAATGGTGTGATGATCCAGGCTGGCATTTTCATTGCTTTATAAGCTTATTTATTACCCATGATATTTGTTGTGAGAACCAAAACAAAGTGGGAAAGGCGTTTGCAGCAATCGAACTTAAAGACAAATGCTGCGTGTGAACATCATGAATTTTTAGGAAAGCCAATACAAGAAGGAGCAGAGAAGCTCCAGACTGTTGAGAGTCTGAGAAAGGGACTGTCAGGAAACACTCTGCAAGCAAACTATGAGTACCTGAAAACCTCAATCTCTGCACATTCATTTTCATGTAGGGCTGGGCACCAATGCTTTAAGAGATAGAGGGTCCCCTTTCTCAGTCGGATGGGAGGCTAGACCCCTCTGAACTGATGCATCCCAACCACTGGGAGCTTTGGGAGACCCTGGCAAAGGCTTGTCTGTGCCGAGGCTCGGCAAGTCTCTTCACGCAGATTTGGAGATGCAGCTGCTTCTTTACCCAGAGTAGCGCTGGACAGATTTTTGTAAAATGTTTTGATGTGTGACTGTGCCAGACCCTTGTGTCTGACAATTATGTTTGTTTAAGCAAGACCTCTGAGTTTGTAACAATGGAATTATCTATTTTTCAGGACAATTAACACAATGTTTTTGTACGAGCTGAAGGTCAGAGGATTAATGTGGTTTTATCTACAATGCATTTTTAAAAGCTAATTAAGAATCATTCAGTTCACTCTGTACTAAAGACTGAGAACATTTCATATTAGATGACTCTTACTCCTCTGCAGCAGCAGAAAGAGGGAGAGAGAGAGGAGAGAGGAATGGAGGCAGAGAGGAATGGAGACAGATGAGCTGGCATGCAAATAAACAAATATATCAAAGGAATGCAGTTAATGGAGAGCAGTAAAAACCTCCATTCTGGTAACACTAGAGATAAAAGTGTTTCCTGGACAAAAGGGCTAATCTAAAAAATTAATCAGCAAAAATATTGAGTATTTGCAATCACGAGGATTCCTTGTTAGAAGAAGAGAGATGGAGAGGAATAGAGGCAAGTGCTATTTTCAGAGAATTATTTTAGAGATGTTTTTATCACCTAGTGCTTACGGAGCATCTCCTCCTCTCTCTCTCTTTCTCGTGCCTGACAGCCTGTACACACCACCATTCCTCTGTGGGGAAAGCCTGGTTAATGGGCCTTCTGTCAGAGGTCAGTCTTCTGGGAGGAGGTACGCGAGGGTGAGGAGCAGAGGTGGGACCGGGGTGCCGGGGAGCCAGCTCCTGGCAGAAGGAGCAGGAGGCACCGTGCCCTGCACGCACCTCAGATTCAGGGATTGCAAAGGTTGGGGGGAAGCAAAATGAGACACAAAATCAGAGGCAGCCAGAGGTAACGTGAGGATTTGAAAACCAGGGCGAGGAGTTTATTTTTAATGCGGTGGCCTCTGCCTAGCCTTTTAATGGGAAAAGGTAAGAAAATTGGAAGCTGTTCCTACAGTCTTGCTTTTGGATGCTTATCTACGCTGCTGATTCAGGTGCTTTGAGGTTCATTTGCTGTGTCTGCCCAAAGCATGTAAATACTATCAGACATTGAGGTGCCTCATTTCAAAACTAGGCTATGTACTACTATTCTGTTGATCAAATGTGGCAATTATTTCAGGCTTAAAACCTTTTAGGAATAACAATAGGTGCTGCCAGTCAAAGCTAGAAAGTACACATGCATTCAAAGAGCAAGCTGAATGAGGAATAACAGCAACATGTGTAGCTAGAATATATTATGGATTACCATCCTTTTATACAAAGGCTAGTAAACTCCTCAAAATGCAGCAACCTACAGAGCTAATAAAAGGGACAGAAATGTGCGGATGTCTCAGTTTGTCTAATTTGTGTCTTTCTAGCATTGGTAGGATGACTCACTGGATTTAGCAACAGCTTGTAAAGATGAACATATTAATAACTTTATGCTGCAGCTCTGCCATAAAATGTAATCTTTTACAATTCTGTATTCTCAAGTGAAATACAAGCTTAGAACCAGAATAAAATTAGAAAAGATATTTGAATTGTCAGCTTATTTTCTTTTTAAATCTGTGTTTATAAATTTAAATATGCAACTTGGAAAGAGTATTCCCTTTCATCCCCATCCCTTCTGCAGTGTGCCACTCCCTACTAGAAAAGACTAAAGCATATTTAAATATGGGGCTACCAGCATAGTATGCCAAAGTAGTCTGTATCATTTTCTATATTTTTATATTGTACCAAACATGAATTAACATTTTTCTTCCCATCTATAAACACATGAATAGGAAAGCTTGTGTAGACCATGTACGACTCAACGGTAAAGCAACCAGTTGCATATTGAAATTTGCATATGTAATCCACAATGTTAGTAAACAACGGGATATATATCCTTTCAGCTTTTGATAAAATTTAACAGATTTGAATAACTAGATAACAGAGCACAAGGCTTGCCTTGAGGCCATAATAACTATAGCTCTGAATCTTTTAATCCTATTTTAGAACTTTATCCATGATTTTAGGCATTAGTCTAGTATACAGAAAGGTTCATCTGAGTGCTTGGTGACTTTTAGAAGGTTATATAGAAAGTGTCTGACAAAGCAGCAAGTAGAACCAGTGTTTCTAAGTATTAAGACAATGACGAAACCACTAGCCTGACCATTTTGTTTCTCCTTGATTTTCATGAGACTTGGTTTTAATGAAACAGTTTTACAGACTGTGTCACTTACTGGAGATATGTTTGCATTTGTGCATTAAACAAATTGCAAATTTACTAAAATAACAGGAAAGAAAAGTTACAATTCTAGTGTAGACAAGACCCAAATGTTGATTTCTGATCTTATTGAAAAATTTGTCTTTTTATGATGAAAAACATGAAACACAATATATTAGGTTCAGGATATTCACTAACTTTATTTTTAACTTGTTAAAAAATTATTTTCTGGGCATGGATAAAGCCTCAGAATGATAACTATCTATTTTCAACCACATTAAATGGTTTAATATGTTGATGTTTCTATTTATTACTTTAAAGGAATTGAATTTGTGAAATAATTAATGCAAAAATATGTGCACTCCATCCAGTTTTTCCATGCCATGCACCCTTGAAAATACTTATGCTCTTGATTGTTTTAGCGTATAACAGAAAGCAGTGTCTCTAATGTTTCTGTAAAAATCCCCAGATCACAAATTGAAAATTATATGTATTTTATAGATATACATTCATATATGCATATATATAATATACATAAAATACTATATATTAAAAAATATAATGGAAACACATTACATACATATATAAATACAATGTGATATGTATATACGTATATATCTCCATCTTGGATTCTTAAGTGATGATGAATTACGTCCATCCCTATCATCTCAAATACTTAAAACCTGAAAGTGCTTACACTAAATAGTCAAACATCTACTGCAGAGAAACACAGACTTCAATTTCTTACCTGCTTTTTTAATTTCGGGGACAGCTGTCTTCTCATGAACTTTCTCTTTTTTTCCTTCTTTTTCTAAGATTTAATTAAAGAAAGTAATTTGATATGCTAGAACTCTGAATCATACACTCAAATATGCAGTCAGCCAAGTCCTGGTGGGCACATGCTGAAAAAAATGTGACTTATTTGGGAGTTTAGTTCAGATTATTCCCTTATAGCACTTGCACCCAACTAGCCACAGAGCAATCAGCTGAAAATGAAAATTAATCACTATGCATCAACTATGGATGATTTGGACCCTTAATAATTCATCAAAAGCTAGGCGAAAATCATCAGTGTATGAATGCGGTACCTTTTAGCTTAAGCTCCAGTAGCAATGAGTTCATTAATAAATAATGAATGACATAAATATTTTCCCATGAAAGCAAGACCTTAGTGGATTTTAGATGCCTCCTGGGAATGAATGATCCAAAATGTTATTGAGATGGATATCGAGACTTTGCAGTTTGGTCACAGCAAGTTTTGGTTGTGATTCTATAAAATAAATAAATTACCCCACCTTCAGAAAGTGATGTACCAGGAACCATGTGATATCTCCCGTGAATGTTGTGTATGGCAGCATCGCTATGTTCTGCTATACATAGGGACTGCATTACATTGTTTAACAAGCCCATCGATGGCCACCAAATAGGAGTTTTATTTGTCAGTAAGAGTTTGGAAAATATCACACACTGAACACACCAGATATCAGATACTGAAAAAGCGGTAACATGCAAATAGTGACTAAGCAACTAAGAGAAGGCCAATACAGAGCCTGAAGCATAGGATTAACAAAAAACCAGCAGGATTTGAGCCAGGAGCGGGAGCAAAAGCTGAATGAGGCCAATAAGAACCATTTCCAAACCATACCTTTCTTCTTAGTTTCAGTCCTAGCGCTCTTTACATCAGTCTTTTTCTTTTCCTCTTTTCTCTCTAAAAAGGAAATAGAAGTTCAGCTGACTACTTTTACATAGCTAGTTATACATAAATATACACACACACGTATATATGTATGTATGCATATTTGGGGTGGGAATCCTTGACCAACTGCAATAGGTCACTTATTTAGGAGTTTACTATCAGCAGCTCAGAAATACAGCTTACTACTCAGAGAATGAATGTGGTGCTAAGGATAGAACTGGAACCAGTATGTACACCAGATAATTACTTAAGTAAGTACTAATTCAAGAAATTATGCCCATTAACCTGGTGCAACTAAGAGTTTATTGTGGTGATTCAGTAGCCGTGCACCTGTTCTGCTTCTTTTATAATATCTGACTGAATGGCAGCAGAACTTGCAAGTGGTACTTGGGAATAAGTGCAGAATGCCATGAAAAGCCTGCATATATAACACTTTTTATAAATTGAACATTTGAAACTGTCATTACAGGACTTCTGTTATTCATGGAGAATTGCAGTTAAAGCATCATCTACGAAAGAACATGACTTGCTCTTTTAAAAGCATCTGCCTCTATTTTGTCAATTAATTGAACAACAGTAGAAATAAGGATAATGTTTTTTGCTTTTTTACAAAAAGCTACAACAATTTAATTACTTATTCTATGAATGTTATTAATTAGAAAATTAAGGGTTCAGTAGAGGAAATGAGGAAGCTATAATTCTTATTTTTCCTTTGGGAAATGAATCTCTATTTTGATGGGTAAGAATACAAGAGTATGAGAATAGTTAATCTAAATGTTTTTTTAATCTGCTCATCCACAAAAAGCCAAATTTGTTACCTTCAGTTTGTGTTGCATGGCTTTGGTTATTGATATAGTTAGTGGAACTATAGTTTTCTTTTTGTGATGTTTTACTGTTATGAATGTGGATAAGAAACCATTTTATTACCATGCAAAACAGCAGCAACACAGGACCATAAGCCTTTAAGCGAGAGTCTTGTCTTTTCTTAAAAATATTTAAGGTATAGGAATATTGTCTGAAGCCAGCAGATCCAAGAAGCAAATATGCTGTTATCCTTTGCATAAATTAACATGAAGATAAAGAAAAAATGAAGAAACTTATTTTTCACTTCTCTAGCTACCACAATAGACTTTTCTTCTGCATGGAAAAATATATACAAACAAGGAATGAAAAAAAATTAATTTAAATACTGCACAGCATGCTTTCTAAACCAAAACAAGATATGTGTATGTTTGACAGAAAAAATACTATTTTCATAGAGTACATAAATTCCACAGTCTGTCCATGGTGGTTTCATAAATAAAGTTATTTTGCCTATCGTGGAGGCAATATATTTACTAATACTCAGGGTCTCCCCAAACCATACTTCTGCTGATTTTCTGACAATAGTGTTTAATGTTAAGCATCATCTTGACGTGTTCCAGTTCTTTTTTGTTTTAAACAGATTCATTCAATGTATTTCCCTTGTTATCTTCTTGACAAAATGAAGCAGAAAATCCTTACATTTGTTTTACAGAATGTTTCTCCCAGTGTTTTGCGTGCTTAATTCTCCCTGCTGAAACCCTGAGCATACTGGACTTCAAGCTACAAATTCCTTTGTACCGTGAGTGTGCTTTATGATACCCAGGTTTCTTAAGCACGTGTAGAGCATCAGAGTAGTGCTCATCCTCCACAACCTTCTTTGGAGCTTCATTTTCTTGAATGTTTTTAATATTCTTGTTATCGTCTATCTCCAGGGTTCCCAGGAGTCTCTCTCTCTCTTTGACATGCTGTTCCAGAGACTCATGCTAGGGACTGCAGCTGCCGCCTCAAAATGGAAGACTCTTCAGCCTCAGATTACACACAAACGGTGCCACAGCTCCACTTTCCTGTGCCACCTATGACTTTTCAGTGTTTCACTTCCACGTGCAACATACAACTCTTCTAATTTCTGAAATGTGGTTTAATTGTTTGCTTACTCTGCCTGATTTAACTGAAACTTAAACATATCAAGTCTATCGGTTACTGTCGGGAAAAAAGATTCCTTCTAACTGTCTTCCTTCCACTAGCCTTTACTCCTAGCAATTAGAGACTGAAATGCTGCTGGTACTTCTGTCAATTCCATTTCAGTTCTGCTGGAGATGTTAACATCTCCACTCTTCCAGTTAGATTTTTTTTTTCTTCCTTATACTTCTGGTGCTAGGTGATGCACAGAAATAATTTGTAAGCCCAAGGTTCTTGCAACCAACAAGATTCTCTTTAATCAGAGATGCATTTCTGCCTGTGAATGTGTGGCATATTGCATGCTTCTGAGGCCCAGCTAAGCCACACAAAATCTGCTCCAAGTTTCATAACAAGGTTCAGAGCTGTATGTGTCTTCAGAGCCATGAGTTGAGAAATGGAGCTTTGAGAAGTGGAGCTTTGTGTGGAGGATGTATGTGAGCTAGCAGGAACTTTTATTGCAAGTAGTCTAAAGCACAAGAGGACTACATCCCTGGCTGCAGAGTTCTTATTGCTAAGTCATTCCACCAATTAATTCCACTGACATAATTTTCTTCCGTCAAGCTCTCAAGTTGCAATATTCAGAGTGTCCAGGGAGCCTAGAGACATCTATATTCATTATGAATTTTCCAGAGGATGAGTACATAGAGGTATTAAAGGACCGTGACCCCTATTTTCCCATTAGCACTGCCCAATGCAAGATAAGCACTCTTGGTCAAGTCTGAGAAAAACAGTCACAGGGCTTCCATTCACATCTCAGCTGCAGCCCGATTGATGTCCCTTACAGCTACTACTGACAAAAGTTTATCTAAATGAGAATGAAGGACTTGGTAGATGGGTATTATGGAAAGAGCTATTTATGATTTAAGGAAGCAATCCCATTTCTTGAATAAATTTATTTCCTCTCAATTTGAGTAGCTCACATTTAGATTGTTGCATATTAAGTGTATATTTAACACCAGCAAAAAATGTCATTTCTAAAGCAGTAAATGCAGCGGGTTTTCTCCAGATATGTACACAGCTAAATTAAGAGGCAGAGCAAATAATTAAATAGGAACTTAGGCAGGTCTTTTGCACTGTAAAATATGAACCCCATCTGTTAATTGAAAGTATTTATTTTTTTTAGCTAGGAACAGTAGCAGGACTACAAATGTCCATGGATCAGCTGCATAAAGAGGGATCATAATATGCATAAATGGTAGGTTACACAAGGAAACACAAGGTGGTTTTGATGCTTCAGTGTTGATTACAACGTGGAATTCAAGTGCAATTGACTATTGAAAAATCTATTGTTATTCTTACTGTTTTTTGATACTGTAATTAATGCTATTTTTTCATCAGGATCACTAGTCCTGAACTACATCTTTATGTACAGGGTGTAAGAGAGATACATACAAAAAGACCTCACCTTCAAAATCCTTCAATGCCTTTACAAGCTTGAAAGAGGGATATATGCAGATGGCAGAGTACAAGATGACAGAATCAGTCAATAAGACAAGCAATGGACTTTGCGTTTAGTTAAGTTTTTTCTGTAGGCTCTATGCAGAAGTGAAGCTTTATGTAGTACAAGGAGGAAACCAGTGAGCACAAGAAGTATGAATTAAAGCAGTGATGTACTACTGAATGAGAAATTCAGGTAAAAAAAATTTCCTGGGGGGAAAAAAAGAAGCAGCACAGAATAGTTTTCTTGAGAAGTGACTGGAGCAAAGAGAACAGCCCTAAAGCAAAGAAACATCTGAGACGGAATTACTTATTTCTCAATAAGTGTTGCAGAACTGAGGACATCGGTGGAAATCGAAATAAGATTCAACAGAGACCAAGCAAGAGGTATTTTGATCTGAATTGCCTTTACCAGCTTTGACAATGTCTTTCTGTTATTCTCATGAGATGTCAACTAATTCTTGGACAACAGGGGAACGGGAGATAACAGAAACATGCTAACAATGCAGCACTTGAAAACAGGCCTGGTAAGACCAGTGTCCTACTGTGCCAGTGCTGAGTGGAAGCTAAATTTAGGAATGCATGTGAGTTACTGGGCATAGTGTCATGGGAATGCTGTCCGGGAACTGGAAGAAGAAGGTGCTCCAAGAGTTTCTTCTCCATGGTGCTCCAAATACTCCATGTGCTTACGGTGACACTGACTCCAGAAGGACTTGTCAGCTCACCCCATCCCCTCTGAGAAGCAGGTAAGGAGGGCAGCAAAATACAGGCACTGGTACCTCCTGGTGGAGAGCATAACATAATCTAACTAGTTGGACTGAATGTCTGAAGTTTGGAGATGTTTTGGTTCAGATAAAAAAGTTCAGATACTTATACAAGGCTTATCTGCATTTATCTAAAACCCTGTTGTCAGGAAATCTCAGGAGAAAAGCTCTGGTGAGAGACTTTGGATATTGCCTGGGTTTGTGAAATACTACAACAGCTTTTCTTGCCTACTGATTCTGGTCCTGGCAGAAATGAGGAGAAGCAGAGATACATGTATACTTACATACAAAACAGAACAAGACAAACATTAATTTAGCTTTTCCTGAGAAACTATGATTCAGACAATGCAGTAACTTCATTCAATTTTTTTGCAAGCATTTCTGTACACCTTAAGCTGTCACCAGCATAATTTTAAAAGGCCTTTCCAAAAAAACCCAAGTTGTATTTTAAAAAATGTATTTCCTTATTAATTTTGAAGATATTATGGTTGTTCTTCGTTTTAATGAAATACTTTCCCTGCTGAACTCAATGAAAGTTTTGGTATTGATTTCCGTGGGAGCTGGATACCTTTTAAATATTAAAATAACTTATTACCTTTCAGGTTTTGATGATATTTCTTTCCCCTTTGCATGTTGCTTAGGGTGGTGGCTGGCAATGACTGGTCAGTTGCACTTTTGATTCTAAACAATTTCACACACATTCACAAAATAAAGACCCTTTAGGGTTACAAACATTTCGGAGGAATTAAAAAAAAATGCAGGGAAATATTTCTGCTTATTTTAGGATGTAATGGAAGCTTATACTTTCAAAATTAAATCTAAAATTCAAGTAAAAATTGACCTCAGCTGTCTCTGAAAAAATCCTTTTCTGGGGTAAGAGTGTCCCTGTTGGTCCAGTTATTTTCTCTGTAAGAAATAATTCTGTCTTTTCTCAGCTAGCTACTGAAAAGTCAAGAAAGACCAAAGAAATCTAAATAGTATTACCCTAAAGTTCTTAGAATTGCCTCTTTTCACACACAAACACACATACACGTGCATGTGCACGCACACAAACACACTTTCACGTATTCTCTCTAACTTACAGGTGAGTGCTTAGGCCAAAATTAAGTGCATTTTTTGCAAAGTTCTATTTAAACTGCACCATTTTGTTTTAGCGGAGTAATGCAATACAATTTGTTCTCATATTGAGCAAGTGCAAGACTAATGGGGCACACAGGTCATTGGAGACATAGTACACCCTGAAGTCCTAAGCAATCTCTCCAGCCTGATTTTGCTTTTTGAAACTGCTTCACTGTTTTCAAAACCCAATCTGAAACACTATTTGGCAGCTTTGAAGATTGCTTATGGAGATATTTTTGAGGTCTGCAGAAAGCATGTGATAGCAACATTGTGCTTGAAATTCCTAGTGCTTCCATGTGACCCACCTAAGTGTTCCTCATTTCTTCGTGTAGTGATTATAGGCTCCTTATTCATGACCCTGTTGAATTAAGCACCAGAATTGTTTCTTAATAGCATGGGGCCATATGTTGCCCTCACTAAGCAGCACAGTGGGGAGCAAAGGAGTACAAATACCAGTGTAATGAAGCCAGACTATGCATGCCAAAGAGAAAAAAGAGAGGGCATGCCAACTTCCATGACAAGACCAGCAATAGAAACTCCATTGGACAATGGTCAATGGCAAATATGATGCAAATATGATTATGATTAAGAATTAAGTTCCCAGGGGAACACTGGCTTTTTATGGTACAACCTTCCCCGAGGGCTGAGACAGCACAGCTAAGGCAGCAGGGTTAGCTTTCTCCCTTCTTGTGACTGACATTCCTACTAGGCAACATGAATCAACAGCAGCACCAATTGTGTTACCAGTGCTGGAAAGAGTTTTGATGGCGCTTTTTATGGGGCATGCTTTTGAGCTAAGATGTCTGAGCTTTAGGAAAATGGGATGATGAGGCTATACAGGACTTCTTCGGTGAGGATTTCCCTTCTCTTTCCAAAGAAACGGGATTTCTGCCTCTGAAAGCCCAGAGAATCTTAAACCAAGTAAGTATTTTCCATTTGCAGGTGTAACATATGCAAAAGATTATTGCTTTTCTGTAACAGTTAAAAATCATTTATAAAAGTTACAATAATCTTCAGCGTTATTTAGTTTGGTTATTTCAGATTTTGCTGAATATTTATTTTTAAATGCATAATTTAGTATTGTAAAATTGGGTTATGATTATTATTGCTACTACTACTACTACTACTACTGAGAAAATGTAGTAATATGTCTAATCAAAATATACATATCTTTGTACATAATTTTTCTACATTCTAGTAGGCTTCTTTCCCAATGTCTGTTTAATTTTTTCTGTCTTATGCTAGAATAAAAGTAGTACAGAAGAGCCCCATGTCATTAAGTAAAATGTCAAGAGCTTTCTGAAACAGTGAAGATTTAGACTTTTTTCACCATAGCTAAATCATTAGAGTTTACTGCTTAAAAGTCTAATTTAAATCATTAAATAACTCACTTTGAAACTTTGTGCATATTATTTAAAAGATTTTACTGTCTTCAGTACAGACTCATGGAGATGTAGGACACATAGTTCTCAAAAAATCTTGGGTTTATGCTGTACATACAGTACCTTGTTAAAGCTACTTAAACTACTTCTTCTAAAAAACTAGATTAAAACCTAGCCCATTTTATGATGGTATTCCTGACAGAAACATTTTTCTTATTTCTTTTAATTCTCCCTTGGATTAAAATGTATCAGAAAATGGATTTTCATCCACAAATGATGTCAGTATTATTAAAAATGTTCCAAATTTTGAGAAAATGTCAAAATTCTGCATTTTTGAAAGGTTTCTGTTGTATCTTGAATCACAGTCTTTCACTTGAAGGATTTTTCTAAGGGTAATTGATTTTATAGCACAAAAGAAAAAAAGTTTTTTATAGAACAATCTGTGTACAGAAAAGAAGGCAGCCATTGACAGACGGTACAGAAGCAGATTGATTTGTACAAGATTTATACACTTCTATACATCAAGGGAGCTTTGTCAAAATTTGTGTTGGCTTTAGTAATTTAGATACTCTTGGTTATATCCCCTAATGTTATATTCATGAACTGAGGTACAGACTAGAAATTTTTCTTAAGATAGTCATATAGTGTACATTCTATACAGCAACAAAGATAGATGTAAATTTCTATTTCAATGCCAATTTAGCCTCCGCAGGAGTTTTTGAAGAAGTTAAATATATTTCACAGCAACTCACTTTATTGCATTCTGCAAAATCTGTAATTAGAGGATTCAAACAGTGATCTAGAGAAAATTTTTTTTCCCCTCAGAGATCCTCTGAAGACATTACAGAGATTTTATTTTTTTTTAAATTTTTTTTTTTAACCTCATTTAATATCACACATACCAGCAAGATGGCAAAAACCAGCCGGTATACGTCAGTCAAAGGAGGGGGATATTTCAGAGCCCATCACAATCCATTAACAGATCAAAACGCTTATGTTGATGACTCTTCTGTGATAAATGCTCTCCCACTCAAAGATACAAGCACAGATTTCTAGGACAATATAACCTGCAAATCATACTCAAATACAATACTGTTTAAAGGTTTTTTGTGATACTTCAAAGTGGTACAAAACATCCTGTCTGTTTGAGATCATATGTAATCGAGAGAAGGATTTTGATACAGGCTTCTCACAAAGATGCTATGATCTTGTGAGAAAGCAAAGACATGCTATTCTGGAACAATTAATATGAAGCCTTCCTAATAACTAACTAAGCCTCTGAGCTTAGTTTTGACATTTCTTGTATAGCTGCAACATCTTCCTGAGAGATTACCCCGTGTAACATGGGAGGACTATCCAAAAGGAGAGTCCTTCTCAGGTGAATGGGGAAATGGAGGATGCTAAAAGCTTTGTGAGCTGAGCAAAAAAGTCAAGACCTGAGAGAGAGACTCAGAGAATCAATGTACACTGCAGAGCAGTTTTAGGATGTCAGTGGATAACAAAATACAACAAAGCTAGAGTTAAAAGAGGTGGAGAAGACTACCATCAAAGAAGAAGCATATTAAAGTCCAAGTTCAGATAGCCATGGAGAATAGATCTGTTCAAATTACAGCCAGCACCAGCGTCCTCCCTAGATGGCAGCATTAGAGTGTCAGCCAAGCTGAGAGCTCTGCTTCCAAGTCCTTGTGAAAGCTCCAGAAAAAGATAAGATAAAGAATTTAAAATGAGTTATTTTACTTCATGGTTTGCCAAACAAGGTTTCCAAGCTTGGAACACAAGTAGAAGTTATGTATCAATGTCTTTCTCTTCACAAATTCCCTTTCCCTATTTCTCTTGTTTATTGTTACAGAATCTTTTGTTTTGTTTTGTTATTCTCTTCTGTTGGTGACATGAAATTTCAAACTCTTCATTGAACTTTGAATGTAAGATTTCAAGACAGCAGTGCTTTTTGAAAAGAGCCAAACCACCATGAAATAGGAGAGCAATGATGTGTTCTTTTCCCTTCTGACCAGATGAGTACAAAGCATTTTGCTTTCCGACCTGGAGATATCTGAAAAGTTCAATTCACATACACACACTTCCATGCAATTTATTGCATACTGCTAGAATATAGTGTACAGATTGAGATTGTCTTACATAATCACCATTTTTCTGAAAGTTTTACTGTGGAGGTGAATTAAGAGAAAATGGCAATGCAAGGAAAGAAAGGTTGAGATTTAATTCATAATCGCAATATACTGTTTTTCTAAGACCTCACGAATTCAGCAGAGCATAGTTTCTACTGAGCATTGGATACTATCCAGGAAAAGCTTTCTATTCGAAAGTATCAAATCATCTAAAAATGTTAGAGACATCTTGCCCATATACTGCCACTATTTTCACCTTATCAGAAATCAAGAATGGTCCAAGATTACCTAAGCAGGCAGCGGAAAAACAGGGCAATAACGAAAACAAGTCAATCTAGAAAAAGAGTAAAATCTTTTCAGCCTTTACCAACTGCATGGTTTTGTATCTAGTGTCTGAATAGCACTGAGTTGGAAAGCCTAGGGTCTAAAGCAATTGATATCATAAATTTTCTGTGTGACAACCATTTTTTTTTTACCTTTTTACCTTTTTCCAGAGCTGGTTGCTTCTATCAAGGGCTGGCCCAGAACTTCCATGTTATATAAAGTACATTTCTTGATTAATGAATGCCTGCACTTGATCCCTATTCTGAGAACTTAGTATACTATCTTCAACTATATTTATGATCAGAAGAATCTTTTGTTTCAATCTGTCCCTTCATCTGATCAGTGATATTTAGTGATGGACCAGTCTTAAAGGTATGTAAGCATTAAGAAGTCACAGACAGATGTCTCTTCAACTATTTCAGAGATTTACATTTCTCTGCCTACTCCTCTTTTTCCCTTCTGACATTGTGCTAGATATTCCCATAAATTACTTAATTATTTTCCCCAGGGCTGAAATAAAGCTTCAGGGTTTAGAGTTCCTCAAGGCACTGTGGCATATTTTCTCATATATTGAAGCCACACAATAGAGCAATATAACAGCTTTTTACAGCAGCATTTTGCAAGTAATTCTGCCTTCTTCATTTCCTCCAAAACTCTTGCATGAACAGTATTCTATCCTAGTGACTGGCCTTGAGCCTTAACGGGAATTTAGTTGTATGATTCTGAGCAGATAATCTGCCCCCCCCCCCCCAATTTGTTTGCCAAATGGGTGTCTAATTTACATTCACAATTACCTCAATTGCATGCATAAATGAGCTAATGAAACACACAAATGTGTAACTGGTCATAAACAGCAATTTCCATGTGCAATTGCAATAATTGCATGCTTCTCATGATTTTGAAAATCAAGAACTTAATGTTAATTTGATGCTGGTTCATGTTGTATAACACTTATGTTTAAAGATTAAGTTTATCACTCAGCAAATGCAGCAGTCTTTTCCTATTATGTCTTTTTTCCATTCTGGTTAATTGGTGGATAACAGTGTTTAACGTTGCAGGGATTTCTTTTTGCTGATAAGCAGGGTTCAAACATTTCCCTAAAACAAGCAGGACTGCAAATCTATTTATATACTATATTGTGTCACAATAACCACAATTTTTACTCCTTTAAACAATGTGTTTATAAAGAAATATTCATTTGAGGTAAAAGAGACTTTGGGAAAAGAGATAGTAAGTCACGTAACTATTTTTATCCAAATGTTCTGATTCACAATAATCACATTACAGAAATATCTAATTAATTTAACTCTTTGTTTTAGTCATAGGTTCTGCCAAAGTCTAGTTCTCATTTTCCATTTCCAAATGCAGGCAAATCTTGTAGCTCTTCTTACTTATTCTGCTGCCATCCCATCTGTTTTTTCTCTTAGATCGCAATTGCTTTCTGGATAACATAGAACTAAGACCTCTATGAGAGAGATAAGCAAGTGCCATGGTGTGACTGAATGACTCTGAAGTATTATATGAAAACTGCTATATAGTTACATGAAAAGACTTTTGTATTTTGTACTATTAAATTGTATGGTGTAGACCAAGAATGTATATTGCAGTAGTAGTTTTAAGTCATCGGACATAGTCATTTTAAAATGAAAATGCATATTTCAACTATTTTACTGATATGATTAGACTGTAAACAATATAATTAAATTGCAGGGGTTATGCTTTAATCTTCTGAAGGTAAGATCTGACTTTGTATTTTTCTTTCAGTGGTTTTAACAATAGGAATAGAGTTGATAAATGCAGAGCCAGAAATATTATGTTCATTATTGCAGATAATACACAGAAACATTACTGAATAACAATAGCTGAAAGAGTAATCCAAAGTATATTAAGAGGATAATGTTGATTATGTTTATGGTTAGACGGCAACTTATGGCTGAACACCATCAAAGCATTTTACAGATTGGGCCTTGATCCTGTAATCTATTTCACTCAGGAAATCTCTTGAGCCATCTGTGGGACTACTATAAGGAATATTTAGGTCTTGTCATGCAAATATGAATTTACCATTCATGTCCCAGGCCTAATCATTTGATCAGTTTTGTAACATAGATTATATTTATAAACAAAACCCATTAGAACAGAGAGTCAAATTAATGAGTAGGAGCCAATAAAGGAAGAAAAAACTCAAACTTGCCTTCGATAGCTGCTGATTTCTTTCTTGGACTATGTTCTAGAAGAAGACGAGGTGGCACCATTTCCTTATGTCCTGCACATGAGTATACAGGTTAAGATGCATAGAAAATGTATTCACTGACAGGCTAGGCAGATTGACTGGGAGGCTGAGCTCCCTTCAGAATTGTTCATGTTTAAAATATTGCACTGTGCATAAAAGCTATTATCTTCCAGACACCATAGGAAGGAAATGTATTTCTCAACAAATAAAGTAATTTATTTTTAAGAGACACATTTTAAATCAATGAAGTCCAAGTGACTCAAGCATATGCTGAAATGCTTACAGTTCTATTTTTCTTCATTAGACTAAAAAACTAATACTGTGATAATAAGGTTACATATTCATGATGCCTCTTCTACAGTAAAAGCTTATTTTCTTCTGTCAGACAAATGATCTTCAGTTGTTCCCTCAAGTCCACTTATTATGAACTTCTTGAAACACCAGTAAAAATTATTATGTTTTTAATCCTTAAGGATTATTCTTAATTAGCCAATACCAACCAGGTCATGCACTGTAAACACTCACAAGGTTCTGATTCCAGCTGCTGACTGGAACACCTCTACTCTCTCAGAGTGTTGAACTGTACTGTCTCATAGTATTGAACTGGGACTTTCTGTACTGTCTTAGCCTATGTGCAGATACCATGTTTTATCCAAAATATTTTTCACTTCATTTCCCCAAAGATTCACAAACTGATCTGTTGCACTCTCATATTGCTTATGATTCTCTTCTGGTTTGTAACACCTGTTTGCAGTCTCCTTATTTCCTTTTAATTTCTTTCTCTGACATTTATGCTCAGTAGCTATCATGTCATTGTCATTTGGAAAGCACAATTTTTTGTGACCTGTGAAATAAAATTAAGTAGTTAAATATTATATCAATTCGGTCATATGCACCAGCATACAGTCACTGCACCAGACTCCACATGCGATCAGGCTGTTAAATCTCAGCTCCAGCTCCACATCAGAAACTCAAAGCCATGCCTCATGCTTGGTGACAGACTCAGAAGAGAAATTAAGATCTTAATGAGCCTTGGAAACTGCAGTATCATACTTACCCCTCTCATTTTACAAAGGTATGTATACTCATGGGGAATGCACAAGAAAAACATCATCTTGAAGACAGCAGTGGGATTTGAGCACCATGGTCTTAATATTATTGCATCTCATCAATGTATGTACGATTGCAGGCAAATAATTTACAGGCATGTAGTTTAGTTCATCTGGTAATTTGTATAAAATATCACACATAGAGCCACTCAAACTTGACTCGCTGCCTGAGCCACTGATAAAATGTCAACACATTGACAAAATCAATTCATTGAAGGTGCTGTGCAACAAATGGTAGAAATCTTAGGCTTTTTGTGCATTTCCTGTCTTGACAATAATCACGAGTAGATATTTACCAATCTCATCACAGAATGAGTCTACCCTTAAAATAAATGGTAGGCAAACTTCAGGAATCCAGATGTCTACCCATGATTTTCCAAACACTTGGAATCATCTTGAAATCACAAACTGAGCTAATGAGATGCTGAATACCATTTGTTGCCAACCAGAACAGAAAAGTTATATCCATAATCTCTGTCAACATACAGAAACTCCATTAATTGAATTCCTAGTTCAGAATGAAAACAAAAACAATATAAAAATTAATGAAGAATGCGTAAATAATCTTATTCTTTCTGCTAGTTTTGTTTAAAGTCTTAGACTAAAGTTTAGTTGTTTTTTTTCTTTTCTTTGTTTTTGCCTAAGCTAGATCACCTATCCCTAGATGGAAAAAGTGATACATTTTATAACTCGGGCTAATTGTTTTGTGTGAAAGATGATAAAGGGCAGTGGCTCAGAATGTTGAGTAGATCAGTAATGAAGAAAGATAGTCAATAATTTGGACTGCAGTGTGGTATCTACTGTGTGGGGCAATGATCTAACACCTCTAGGTCAAGGTACAGGCTGGCCCCATTATCTTCCTGTTCTTTGCTGTAGCAGCAGTTTTCTAATGATTGCAGCAGCATTAGTTAGTATAAAGCCAGTGTGATAGCACTTATTGCTAATGACTTGTCAAGTTCTATTTTATAGTTTTACAAGTTTTAAGCAAATCATTTTTTTCATGCAAATTGACCACATGATTCAATATGAGAGTGTTTTAAGCACCAAAAGCTTAAGCTTCACAGATCAAAAACTTTCCCTTAGGCCAGAATGTTTGTTCTGAGCAAGTTCCCATCCACTCTGATAAAAAGCTTCTTTAATGTTTCCATGTGTTATTAAATGTCTCTCTATTCACTTTGATGGGAATGCAAAGGACAGTAGCTGAATAAATATTTTATCCACTCTTTTGATGAAATATCTTAAAGGGGATATCCTAAGTCAAATTTCTTTTCTCTTTCTTTTTCTCTCCTCTGTAAGTTATAAAGCTCAAGTGGTTTTCTGCAGCACAGAGAGCTCATAAATAGAAATGAGGAATTGGCCCCAGCAGATCTGACCATTAGGATTAATGGTGTCTACTATCTTGACTCCAGCAGTGGCCATTTGGACACGTATCCATGATGTAAATGAGAGGAAGGCAGGATGTTTTTAGTGATCCCAGTGGACAATCAGATTAGTCCATGAATCATGAGAAGTCATTATCCAGATTACCACTATTATTATTGGACATACAGTTATCTTGCTGATTTAAAAATGCAGCCACAGAAGAGCACTGAAATTTAGTGTCTGCATATTTATTTGCTTCTCATTTCAAATGTAGACTTTATTTTTCTACTATGAGATAAGCCAAAAAGCTTCATTTGACTTAATATTGTGTTTTTTTTTTTTTTTTAATTAGGGTTTGATTACTCCGAAAGGTGTAATTGCAAACACAAAAATGTGCATCCATTTCTATGCCTCGTCTGTCCATGTAGTTGTGCTACAAATACCTCCTTCATACGTAACATTGTACACATCTATCTGACAAGAAATTGCAGCTGATGGAAACCAAAATAGTGAATGGTTTTGAGTTTAATATGCTCACCAGGAGAAAAAGTGTCATGTTAAGACATGAGTAGCTTCCTCCACTGCCTGAAAGGAAAGAAATATGCTGCAAAGATGAGTAGAAGGTTTAAGACACTAGATGGTAACATGAATACTTCGTTGAAAATAAGCTACAGTCTTCACGCTCTGTGAAACTTCTGTCATCGCTGTTTATTAAATCACTTGAGATGTCATGAAGAAATTCATTCTGACTTGTTTTATGAATATTTTAGATTTTATATTACATGATAAGGAATACAAGACAAACTTTAATTACCTTACTTTTCTCAATCTAGGAAGTCTCTTTCTACATATGTCAAAAATGTCATGTCTGAGAATTGAGGATAAATTGATTTCCTATGATAACAGCAAATCATGTGGGCTTTCTTTCTTCCCTGATCTGCCCAGCTCAATTTGTCTGCAGTGACCTTAATTGACATAGATAAAGTCTCTGAATTTATCTTTCTAAAACAAAAGATCACAGGCTCAAAGAAAATACTTTATTTTTATTATTATTATTATTATTATTTTATTATTTTATTATTATTACTACTACTGCTACTACTACTACTACTATTAAACAACTAAAGGCATTGTAGATGGCTGAATATTCCAATTGGATATGGGGAGAAATAATGCCACCACAGAAACACCACTCCTATGACTGTGCACTTCCTTAAACCCATATACTGGTTATCTGAACAGTGGGAATCCTGCAATCTAACAGCACCAACATTTCGTTACAGTGTGTCTCAAATGGTGCAGCAAAATTTCTTCAGATAAATCTCATTCTGCCCAGATGTGACATCTTTCCCTAATGACAGTAGAAATAATTGAAATAAAGTAATTGTGTTCTTTGCAGAGTCATTTGTTATGAAAAGTAAATTCAAATCAAATGTTTCATGAAGCTTAGAACACGACATGGATCAGCAGAATGAGGTAAGACTGCCAAATATGCTTTTAAAGGATTGAAATCTTAATGGAGTCCCACCATTCTGTCCAGGCTTCCAGTTTTGACATGGAAGTTGCTTGAAGTTAAAGATGAGCATTTCACTTGTTATTAGTTGTTACTCTTAAGACATCAGACTGTCACTATTTGAAGGAAGTGTTTCCCTGCTTTGTATGGGTGCATGAAGAACTATGAGCAAAGCATTTTTCATTACGAAAGAATAACTGAGGATCAAGAGGTGAACAATGCAAATGCTTATTTGGGGAAAGAATGAATTGAAATACAGGTGCCCCAAATAGGCAATCTTTTGAAGGAACACATCACAACATGATAGTTTTATGTACACTGATAAATTAAATAGTGCCTGGGAATGTTACTGGGCTCTGGAATTCAGACATACATATCCTGCAACATATTTTTGAATAGCCTCTGACAATTTTGACCTGTACTAAGTAGCAATCTCTCAAACAATTCATTGGCTCAGTTCAGGAGTTAGCAAGGGTCAGGGACCACTCTCAATAGACAGCTGGGATGCAGCTGTCCCGTTTTGACCTTGAGGAGGTGTAATGGATGCTGATCACGCTATGGCAGAAGGAATCACATTCAGAGAACTGTTGAGTTGAGTTTGATTTACTAATCTAGATGTAGTCAACAAGTCTTAAAAATGATAACAAAATTATCTCAAATGGAAAAACATAGTTTAAACAAGGTCTTAATGACCTATTTGGAATACAATTTTTGACAGTGACAGATGGAATTAATGGATAATAAAATGATACTTTTAAGGAGGTTTATCCTACTAGCCAACATATATTTCAGTTTTTCAATTACAGTCAGGATCTGGGCCTTTATTAAATGAATAATTGCCCAACAAACAGTGAAACTCTCATTTTGCATGAGGTTGATATACCACCTAAGGAAAAACACTACTACAGTCTATGCAGTGATTACCAGTAGCAATGCATTCCTTTAAATTTTTGTATTCTGTTACATTGGCTATCAGCCAGTTACTAGTATGATGGATAAGAAAAGGAGAGATTACATGGATAATGTCCAATCTATCTATATGTTCCACTTGGGTTTAAAATACATAAAAATAATTGCAGATAATATTGGAGCTCTACACAGTGTCTAACTTGTGTGTAAAGCATGTTATTGAGAGATACTTCCTCCTGCAACATACAGACTACAAACCCAAGCCTATTATAAATAACCTAACAGCCCTGGGAGGCCCTCCATCTTTTAAGCTAAAAGCAAGGACCAGTAGGTTAACAGTGAAGGTGTAGGAAGGATGGATGCAGACTGATAATCAACATGCTCTTTAGAATGGAGTAGTGGGAAGGATTAAATTTCCCTTCTGAAGGCATGAAGCAAAAAGTAGCATCAACTTGATAGTCTTCTATTTTTAATATGTAGACATTTGAGTTCATCCTTTGGTTTTGATGATGCATTCTTATATATATTTATATACATTTATACCTATATAATATCTACTGTATATATGTGCACACATGAGCATGTGTGTACATATGCGTGCACATGGTTACACAGATACATATAGCTATTTATCTAGTAATGTTTCTGAACAGAAAATGCTTTTTCTAGCCCTACTTGATTTGGTAACTGAACAGGTGTGAGATTCCATTGCCAGGGATTCCTGGAGGTTGTGTGAACATCAGCTAGTCGATACATTTTCACTCAGCCACCAAATCCAATTAAAGTCACAGTTGGGAATTTGTTTGATATTTTTTTCTTTTCCTCTGGCTTGTATCTCACACAAAGCAAGTGTGCATAGCAAATGTACAAACTAGGCAGGCAAGAGAGGTAGAACTATGAGTGGGTTTTTCTTTTTTGCTGTTCTAACCTACAGCTGATGCTATTGGTCTCAACCAGAAATGTATGCAATGTATCCTAGCTATGTGACAGAGCTGTGGAATTAAATCCATTTACAATATATCGGTTGAGAATTATTTTCCAGAGATTTTTACCTCATTGAGGCTCCAAAATCCCTCTTTAGCTCAATCCGTATCTTGTGAAAACTGTTCTAATTTTTGTGTTCAGAAGATTGAAGTCATTAAGAAGCTGAAAGTTAAGTTTTAACAGTTTCGTCGTAACACATTAAGTAAGAAGTCACACAGCCTTTAAAAGACACAGACATTAAAAGAAAATTGAATTGAAAAAATTGAAAATTGAATAGAATTGTCTCCCATTATTTATCATGTGCATTTAGCAGGTAAAAATAATCCTACATATTACGTTTAGAAATATTGAAAGATGGATCTCAAAGAACTAAGTCCTAGGACAGTGAAAATGATAGTTATTGTGTGGAAATGATGGGTTATTATAGTTATTGCTACATACAAAGGAATGTAAAAGCAGATTATAAAATGAAAAGACATATTCAGCCTTCCTCTCTCTCCCCAAATAAACTTTAATAAATTGGCATCATATACAGTGATCCCTAGCATAATTAACATGAATATCGGGAGTTGGTATAGATGCATACTTTTCACAATATGAAGTATCCACAGGAAAATAATTAAAACAGAGAAAAGAAAACACTCCAATTAAATACTTGCTGCTAACAATTAAACAGAATGGAGGGAACTGATAAGCTGTTATGATGAAAGGCAACAGACACTGACTATGCCATGGGATCATTGCTCAGTAATTTATGAGTTATTTGTAGTTGGTTTATCTGTACATAGCATCATTTCAACTGCCATTAGTCCAACTCCATCTCAGAAACATTCAGTGCTAAAGTCAGAAAAGCTATCTAGACATTACTTCAAGAATGCTAAAATTTTATGATGTGTTCAAGAAAGAATGCATATGCCAGGTCTTGCTAAAGAAACCCCAACAGCCTACCATTGATAAAATGAAATTACAGATGCTA
The DNA here is from genome assembly GCF_011004875.1 of Balearica regulorum gibbericeps. Classification (NCBI taxonomy): domain Eukaryota; kingdom Metazoa; phylum Chordata; class Aves; order Gruiformes; family Gruidae; genus Balearica; species Balearica regulorum. Next base: position 57,789,601 of record NC_046186.1, read on the forward strand.
TAATCTCTCACAATTAGAGATATTTGTAGATAATGAATATGTTTAATATAGAAATCACTCGAAGTCCAACTGAATCCAAATAGCTGTGACCACAAGCCAAAAAGTTTTTCACCTCTCTGAATCTTTTTGCCAGAATGAGAGAAACAAGTTAATGATTATGTTACCTGTCTTGTCTATACTTGACAATCACCTAAGAGAGTTAATCTATAACCATTTTTCTGAAGTTAGAATTTCAATAATGCAGTTTGAAGTTGGAGAGAAAAGAACTGAGAGATTTTATTAGATTGAATATCCGAGTAGGGCCCAAAAGTGCAGAGGTGTTCGCTACTGACTCCTGTTCCTCACTCCCACTGAAATCAATGACAGCTACGTATTAGTTAGGTGTTAAGTATCTAATACCTTTGAAGGCTAGGCTCTGTGTAATTAAGAAACTCAGTGAGCTTTCTCTTTCTTCTAATAGCGTCATGGCTGTAATATTTTGGGAATTACAAGATTATGACATAGGGATAGTAAAAAAATAAATATTAAAATTTGAGGCTAAAATTTATACCTTTAGAACATATGGTGACATTAGGTTTGATGCAATACTCCTCAGCAGCTGTGGTTTCTACAGCAAGCAGAATAAGTGGCCTGAACTGTTTCAGACTGAAACAATTTCAACTAAAGCTCCTGGTTTTGCATAAAGGGTAGGAAGAATTATGAGAAATACCAGAACAAAACCCCTGTAATACTGGAGATAATGATTACTTTAAACCAACCTCATTTTGGTAACTTTTTATTCTTCCTTCCCTTTCCTTTTCCCAGGAAAGATCCTCTTTCCTATAAAGAGGTTATTTTCAGGATAACGAGTCTTGGGATTCACTGTCATGAGTTCGACCCCTTGTGCTCAAGGCCTCCCTTATGATTTTTGGGAAACTTGACTTAACTTACCATGCCTTTCTATTCATCCTATAAATGGATATAACAGAAATAGTCTAAAAAAAATAAAAATAATTGAATGTTGTAAGCATACAACAACTAAAAATTCCAAAGCTTAAATTCTATAAAAGTGGAAGCTGTAAAGACTGGGGCTTTGTTCTGATGCTAAAATTATCTAGGCTTCTTTTGTTTGGCACACTTGGACATGGAACGCCCTCCATATTATTCAAGAAAATATTTCCTTCTACATTTCTTCCTTTTCCCCTTCTCTCACTCTGTAAATGTTATAGCAATGCTATTATTGCTATTCATACTTTTCAGAGTGGCACTGCTGGTTTCTTGGCTGAGCCAACAGCTGCTCCTCATAATACCATTTGAAATTTTATAGAAAACTTGTCATTTCGAGTCTTCATTTGAGTGAAATCCTTGCTTGCACATTTTTAGCATACTTGAATATATGTAGGCTCTTTCTAAACCAGACATTTAAAAGTTAACAACTTTTAGACGGTTAAATCTAGATAAGTCACCCAAGGGATCCATTTATAGTCAATGGAGAGAAATTGGTACCTTCAGAGGGTGATTCATCTTTTCTATCTTAGGCATCTTTTTTTTAGGATGAAATTGTCCTCTGGAGGCCTCCATTTCATACCATTGGCTATAAAGACAGCTAAAGGTTGAAGCCTGGCAATTAAGTTTTGGGTATCTAAGTGAGGTGCAATGAATTGCAAACATCTCATTTTTGCAGTTCTACATAAAGATGACACTACATGCCACCAAAATATTCCAGGACTAAAATCAAAAGCCATGCATGATTTTTTACACTGTAACTGCTGCCTAGTAACACAGTGCTCCCAAAACCCCCAGCAATTATATGAATGAGTACCACACAGAAAGAAAGGATTTTGTTGTCAAGCTTAGTTAAAAAAAAAAAAGAAAAAAAAGAAAAAGACAAAAGCATTGTTTAGGTTTAAAGTCTGTGGGCATTGAATGCCTTTTGAACTCTATGTGCTCTTTACTCTGTCAGATAATACTGACTGTATTGAAGGACAAAGTGAAACAAGAGGAAGGCAAGTGAAGTACCAGAGGGAAGAATAGCATTTCCTGATGAAGAAAAAAATAAATTAGTCTTGACTCATTCTAGTTATATGTCAGTAAGTTGCATGTCTTTCTTGACAAAGCAGATACATGCAGAAAGAAAGTGGATGGCCAAAGAAAGAAGTGCCTGAACCAAGAATGGTGAAAGGAGCGGACCTGCCACAGCTGACTCTCACAGTGGCTGCGGACTAGATGTAGCAGGAGGTGGACATAAGCAAGGCATGGAGAGCACATGCTGCTTAGGCCACAGCTGAACACTCTTCTGTCCTCTGCATGGCATGTTCTCACAGCAGGAGAGGTGAGGAATTATTGCTAAGCTGGAAATACTTCATGATGGAATGTATGTTGTCAAAGCATTTGTAGATCCTGTCTATGATCTTCTTATCTGTGCGATGTACTGACCAGGTACTGTTTCTGTTGTTAAAACTGATCATCATTTTCCAGTAGAGACAACAGAGAATCTATATTTGGATGAGAAGAGTAACTTCTCTCAGTCCCACAATGGAACTATAGGTTTTGCCTTGTCAATGGATAATTCAGAAGAAAACTGGAAGCAGTTTGGTATATATTTTTCCTTCTTCATGATGTTTCAGAGTATTCAATGTCAGGAGGTGTTTAAAGGCATTTGAATAGATCTCAGCTATTTTCTATATTAAAATTGAGAGGACTTGTTGTATAGTGGTTAACTTTCCTAAGACAGTTTCAGGAGTATATTTTAAAGGTAATAGATTCATTAGCTAACATAATTTTAGAAAAAAAATAAATATATATATTAGAGATTATAACTTGGTTTATACAACTAACTGAAGGAGAAGATTGAGGGTTGACATGTCTCATCAAAGATAGAAGTTTACTTGCAGCCCATGTAAGGTTCCTATCTTCCTGAAATTGTTGGCATTTTAGATATAGTTGGCTGGCTTGGTTGGCTTAAGCAACTCCATGATGGCCTTTATGGTTTCCCAGGCATTGGGTAAGGAGATTAAGCAATTGGTTAAGGTCTTCAGAGACTATTAGGTTGAGAAGTGTTTAAAATATACATTCTGTAGTTCTCAGTGTTACAACACCAAAATCTTTCTACAGGTCAAGCTTGCTCCCCAACATTAGATAATGACAGAATCTAGAGGTACATATACGTGGATCCATGTAGATAACCCTAAACACTTTTTGAATGTACTATTTGCTAACAGGATGTTGCTGAGCACGTTCCAACCTGTGAAACAAATGTCAAGCCTTTTAGTGAGTATCACTTTTACCTAGTTGAGGAGCACTTAGAACATTTGAAAGGGAAGGACTGAAAGAGACAAATTTTAAACGGTCAACACAAAATATCTTTCTAAGTGTTGGAAATTGCTGAAACATTTTGCCTAAACTAATCTTCCTTACTGGAAGAATAATCTGTCATGGCAAGTTTTGAGTCCTACCAGCTGAAGTTTGGCAGAGGTATCTGTACCTGACCTCAGTTACAGTATTTTCTACCAACATTACTCTATCAACAACTGTATCCCATCCCTTTAAACAACTAATCCTATGTGTGTTCCAAATAGAAATAGTCAGCAAAATCTGCAATATACATAATCATTGGATTCTTTTGTAACATACTGATTTTTAAAAGCTAATAAATCTAGGCTTGAAAAAGGAGGCTCGCTCTTTTGGGAATTGTGTTTTTCCCCCATACTTGAAGCCATCCAAGCTCTAAAAAAGAAACATATGCTTTTATAGGCTGACATTTGGAACTTACGGTTTTTAGGTTTCTGAGCTGTTTCCTTGCCAACTATGCCTCAAAAATATGGATAAAACTACATTTGGCTGAAATAATTTTCTGCAAATATTTTTTGTATTGAATTCATTTCTGACAATGATAGCAAGTACTGAAGAAGGTTTGTGTAGCTCTATAATGCTTCCATTTTTAACCTACTTGAAATACCATCTGTATTTGTTGCAATAATTCTAACCGGAAATCAATTATGACAATGAGTCATTAAATGTAATAACTATTTTACAAGGTCACTGCTTAAACTTATTTTAAGATTTTGATTATGAAACTCAATGTGTTTATTATTATGTCATTATTATTATTATTATTATTTTATTATTTAACTTTTGTCTTTACTTTCTAAATAGCTTACTTTTAAGAACTAAACTGATTGAGTCTTTTGATGATCCTCCACAAAGCAACCAGCTTTTCCCAGACATTGTTAATGAATCTTTTGAAAAGACCTTTGATTTTGAAATTTGATTACTGAACTATATGAAACGGTTCTAATGTGAAATAGTAGTAATAAAATATAATAAATACAAGTGTGAAAATACTTTTGTTAGTCTAGTCTCTATGCCTTCACACATTAGATGATTGGTTTATTTCAATTAAAATTAGGACTTTAGACTCATTTACACCAGCAAAGGTTTTGGCTTTTGTCTGTATCACATAAATCTGACTCCTCAGAGTGCCTTGCAGTGAACTATTGTCCTGGTTTTGGCTGGGATAGAGTTAATTTTTTTCCTAGTGGCGGGTATAGTGCTGTGTTTTGGATTTAGGATGAGAATAAAGCTGATAACACACTAATGTTTTGGGTGTTGCTAGGCAATGTTTACACTAAGTCAAGGGCTTTTCAGCTTCTCGCACCCCATGCCAGCGAGGAGGCTGGGGGTGCACAAGAAGCTGAGAGGGGACACAGCCGGGACAGCTGACCCAAACTGGCTAAAGTGTTATTCCATACCATGTAACATCATGTTCAGTATGTATACACACTACATAATATGACAGCTATCAAAGAAAGAGATCCGTTCCTCTCTACAGAAGCAGAATACCATGCATTCCCTGGATAGCTGCTTCTGAGAGAGTAAAAGTCATTGGAAATTGGCAAAGTTACAATAAAGTGCCACAAGAGTGTTGACAGATGCAGCTTTGTGTGCCAGCACCTGGCTCTGATTCATGCTGGGATGATATAAACAGGGAATAATGGATAGCTATTTTGCCTCTGTGGGATGGTGTCAGGATTGTGTGCTGATAACGTCCCCATTAAGTGATCAATGTCATTTCAGAGTTTTACCAAATAGACACAGCTTTTGTGGTGAGAGCGGAGTCATAGACAAGAACCTCAGTAAAAGGACATCAGTGGATGTCTTCTCATAGTTTTACATAACTGAATAGAAATGTAAAGAAGCAATATTTAGACTCCAAATCACAGCTAAAACTATTGCAAGAATTACACATTAATAAATTAGTTAGAAAATTTTCAATAATTAAAACTTTGTTTTCAGTTTCTCATACACATTACTTCTTTCCTTTCAGACTGTTTGAAAAGTGTTCAGAAGTCTCCCAGGAGATTACTAGAGGAATAAATGCTTCTGTCACTCATTCATCTCCATTTATGTCATCAGCAGAAACAAATGTGTTGACAAGTGTTTCTTCATATGAGCAACTTCTTTATAAACTGATGGACAATTAACTGTCAACTCTAAAGATGAATCCAGATGAGTTTCTGCAAATTTTGGAGTACAGTACTCCCCTCAGAGGGAGAAGACATGTTTTTCTTAGGTATCTTTCCCATTTAAAAAGTAAAGCTGAAAAAGTTTCACAGCTCCCAAACTCTCCCTTTAGTATTTCACTAAAACAAATATCTGATTTGCTTGTTTTCTGTAATAAGGGAAAGGGCTATTGAGTAGGTAGCATCAGAAAGCATCTCTCCATAGAAAAAAATAATATTCTCTAGCATTCTCTCTCAAATGGGAAAACCTGTAATTTGGTCCACAGTGTTCCAATGCTGAATTTCTCCAAACAAGAAGCAGATAACATGTTACTTTCTTATTCATTATAACTGGTTTTGTTGGGTTTTTTTTATTTTTTTTTTATTTTATTGCACTGCATCAAATATATCACCAGAGAAACTACACTGATATCAAAGTTGTCCTAATGTAAATATAATGTAACAAGGTGAAAAGTTACCCTTTGTCATTGATATATCCACAACACATCCTAGTCTTTAATTAAGTAGGAGTGACACTTAAAAATAGTTAAGAGCCTAAAGCATTTTGCTATCTGAACAGCAGAGGGCAAGTATTTAACTCCAGTGCTACAGCCCACCCACAGCAAATACAAGCATTTTTACGTTCAAAATTAAGCACTTAATGATCTCAGGGTTTTTTCAGTAATATACTCTATGATCTTGCAATATTGATGTACTTTTATACCAGTATCTCTATAAATCTTTTTGGATATTAAATGGCAAGTATCATACTGACAATATCTTGGAATTCTCTTACCACATTGTGTAATAACAATAATCCTTGCTCTTTGACTGAAGACTTCTTGACAATGGAAGAGAACAGACAAGCCTTGGAAGAACACTGTAGACATGAAGGACATTCAGTCTGCCACTTCTCTCCAGGACCAAGCAGACTGTAGGGTTCCCTATGGATTCTTGCCACAATTTGCCCGAGTTTCTTAACTATCTATGTTTGTCATTTTAATTTTTTTTTTTTTTTCATGAACGTATGTGTGAAGGGTGAGGCTTTGATGACTTTTTTATGAAAAGGTAGGACGACTGTTTTACCCTATAGGATACACACTTGTGATGTAAATGTGCCAGAAATCTTGATCATCACAATAAACGTATGAGGGTAAATTGATGAAAAGAAATGGTACGGCCCCTTTCCTTTGCAGTCTAGCTATTACTGGAAACAGTCATGTAGTGGTATAAGCTCCATAGGGTAATTAGGTGCTTCAGTGCAAAGATTATAGATAGGCCAAATTGACAATAATATCACATCTGTGCTCCCACTGCCTTTGCTGCCAATTAGGTAACTGTAAAGATGATCCGGTTGTGAGTCCAACATACTGTGAAATGCAAGTTGTTGAACCAAAGCTAGAACACAGTAAAACTATGGATGTAAAATAAACTTCCAAGTGATTAAAATGAAAACAAAATCTGACCATAAATATACAATATGCCTGTGGGAAACAAGAGTGCCACACTACAACCAAATACCCAACAGATGTTTATCACTCAATTCAGCAGTAAGCAGCATGCACAACCACATGCTGAGGTGGGCATGCAAAAAAACAGGCACACAAGAATCCACTTTAGGTAGCTGCAAAATAAAAAAGACATTTTACTGGAACAACTCCTTGATCTGCCAGAGTAGTTCAGGAAATGAAAATGCAAAGCAAGCTGGTAAACATTGCAAGGAAAGCAGGGCAGGTGTGGTAAAACAGGGGAATGGCACAGGGGGAATACAATAAAGCAGATCTAGTTAACCTAGAGAAGCACGTGCTACATGCTAAGAGTGACCAATCCGTCCACACAGGTGAGGATTTAAAACTCTCTAAGGGCAAAAAAATGGTTATGAAATCAAGTTAAAGGTTTCTACTAAAATAGAACTTTTTCTCCTACCAATAAAATATAAAAATATGAATAAGAAATATTACTCACAACAAAATTCAGGAATATCAAATAAATTATTGAATACATGGAATAGACTATATCCATGAAACTAGACAAAAGAAAATCAGTGGCCTTCTGCATCAGAAAGACTATTTTGGACCTTAGAAATACCAGTTCCAGTAGAAGAATAGAAATGTCAGTCAGAACCAATGTGTCTCAGCATCTCTTAAAAACCAAACTTTCCTCTTTAGGTTTTAATGTTTTAGAAGTAAAACTTGGAAAATTAACCCTGGAAGAAGTGCATATTAATTCTTCATTTACAGGCAACCAAAAGGAGTACAAAGCAATTTGAACAGAGCAATTTGTTACTGCTGAGATGGTACTGGCTGTACTTGGCTGTGAAACTGTAGTCCAGGGATAAATAAGATCAGAAAATCTGTCCTTTGGAGGAAAGGTGATTCAGGAGTGCCTCTGAGAAATTGTTACTTATCACATGCATGTTAGAAGGTAAAAGATATTGTCAAGCTTCATAGTTCATCAGATAAAATCAGAAAGCAATTTTTTATACTGTATACAGTAGAGCTCAAGAGGGCTATCTGTAAATGTCTCAGTAGAATCCAGGGTAAGTCACTGTTGCAGTCATGATATTCATGAGATGGACTTCTGGTTTAGCAAAACTTATCTGAGTTTATGGTTAAAATTCCACTGATATCTATTGTAAAAGGCTGAGAACCTCAGATACTTTTCTTTTATAAAAAGTAAAATAGAAATCTCGGAAGTTAATTGATATTGATATAATTATTGCGATTTACATGAGGATTTGCCTGAAACGCATCAGTATCAGGGACAAATGCTGGCCAGAGAAACAAGAAAACCAGCTAATGCTTCATGAAGCAGCTTAGCAAGAATTCTCCCTTCTATGGCTTCCTATGAATTTGCTGTGTATAGTTTACATTCTTGCATAAAATTTATATAAACATAAAATAATCTAATGTCAGTAATGAATGTGAATTTTTCAATACTACAAATATTTCAAAAATACTATCAAAGAATATATATTGAATGGTATCATTATTACTGACATTATAAATCCATGTATTATGCCTAAGGAATCTAATGAGTGGGACACTGCTATTATAAACTCAGGAAGACAGAAATTCATATTTGGTATAAACAATCCTACAAAAAGCTAATATACCTATATGAAGGAATTTTCTATAAGAAAAATGTGTTTTTCTCCTTCACAAATGGCAATATTGGGATTAACAGAAATTATGTCTGGTTTGAATGTATTATGGTGTCAGAGTGACTGTAGTTAAATTCCTTAGCTGAATTGCACTCAGATCTCTTTGGCCTCCTGGTTTCAGCAGGGATAGAGTTAAGTTTCTAGCAGCAGGTATAGAGCTGTGTTTTCGATTTAGGATGAGGATAATATTGATAACACACTGATGTTTTTAGTTGTTGCCAAGCAGTCAAGGAGTTTTCAGCTTCTCATAGTGGCCTGCCAACAAGAAGGCAGGGGGTGCCCAAGAAGCTGGGAGGGGACATGGTCAAGACCCAAACTGGCCAAAGTGATATTCCACACCATATGAAGTCATGCTCAGTATATAATTGGGGGGGTTGGCTGGGAGGTGGGGTGGCTCAGGAACTGCCAGAGCATCGGCTTCTGGTGGTGAGAAATGGTGTTGTGCATCACTTGTTTTGTATATTCTTTATTACTATCATCATCATCATCATCATCATCATCATCGTCATCATCTTCCTGTTCTGTCCTGTTAAACTGTCTTTATCTTAACCCACAAGTTTTATTTTTATTTTTTCCTTTTCCATTTTCAATTCTCTCCTCCATCCCACTGGGTGGGGAGGAGTGAGTGAAAGGCTGTGTGGTTGTGTTAGATGCCGGCCAGGTTAAACCATGACATTTGGACAATGTAATATACCATTAAATATATAAACCAATAGAAGGATAAAATATATTAGATTTTAAAGCTATTTGGATATTAGGGCTATTAAAGGGACTTAGTGTTCTGGTGTTTTCCCCGCATTTATCTATTAAAGAAGATGAGTCACAGTAATATTTCAGTTCACAAAGGCCAGTGTGAAATGAGCACATTGCCTGAGAAAGGCAGTAACAAACACTAACTGAGTAGTGTTCAGTGGCACTCTCCTCAATGATTCCTATGAAGAGCACAGAGCTGGTCGTACTTGGCCTTTACCTTGCTTCTCAGAGGCACAGTCTGGATTGCCTTTCACTGCTTGTCAGTTGACTAAAGCTTGTTTTGAAGGCAATGATTTATTTTACCTCCCACAAAAAAGTATCAGGCTCCATCACAACAACCATTTACAGCATTTAACTTCAGATGTTGACAACTGACTTAGCAGGTTAAAAAACAGTTGTTTTAGAGGTGGAGCCATGGGTGGACTTTTGGAGACCCTGAGTTAAGGGGCTATCCTCTTCCTTTTCACCTACAAATCAGATGATTTAAGCTGTTTTGTGACTTGTTTTCACTTTCTGGGACCTTAAGCTGTCACCCTAGCTGTTCACCTGTAAGGCCAGCTGACCACGCAACGACCATTGAACATTTTTCAGCTGTTTGACCTGTGATTTCTTAGCACAACTCTGTCACAGCACACTGAAATGACACAAGCCAAACACTGGGAGGCAAAAGCAGACAGTCATGTCTTTTATCTTCTGAAATTCAAGTCACTACAGACTTCCCGCTCTATCTCCCTGCTTCCCTTCTTGGTCTGCCCAGTTTCCTCATAGCTGGAAACGTCAAAACTGAAAAGCAATCTTCTCCAAAACTCCCTTCCCACAGTATGTCTGCTCTGCCTTAGGAGAGTGTCAAACAGACCAGGGAGCCATCTGGAAAAAAGGGCTCTGACGTGTGTCAAAGCTGCTTGCAAATGTCAGGAGAACTATAAGAGAGATCTTGAAGATCTCCATGCAAGTCTTTGTGCTGTGATTTATTAATGGTACAGCTGTATAATGCCAGAAACTGAGCGAATTGCATCTGGTACATGAGGTTATTTTTTAAATGAAAGCACAACTGAAGGTCTCGGGAAGGTTTTGCTAACCTCTTTCCCACTCTGAGCCTAGAACAGTCCCTCTATTTATAACTGACTGTCTTTAAAAGTCCTAGAGGCAATGTAATACTTTGCTCTCTTTTAATGGAACCCCCTATCTCTCCATGTCAGTCTTTGAGAACAGGCCATACAAACGCTCTCCCTCCAAAATCCCAGGCTTGTTCATTTTCCCTCCTCAAAAATCTGTGTCCTCCCTCTCCCCATTTTGAGAGTGCCTGTTTCTCAGCTACATCCTTAGGACTTCCCAGCTCTGACAGGACCTGGGCATGTCAAGAGCGGACCTAAGCCACAAGGTAGAGATAAGAAAACACATCCAATTCTGAGAAGTACCAGTGGAGAGCTTCTTGAGCAAACAACTGACTAAACAAAGCTTTAGCGTGTCCTTAAATATTCTAGCCTAGACTCTCTTCATACTACTGCTGCTTATCATTCCTAGGATTATGTCCCTTCTATCGTATGTCCTTTTGCACTGGATTTCAGAAGGAAGAGTGTCCATTAAATAAGGTCGGGGCAGATTGAATTAATATTATAAGACGATGCTCAGTCATCATCAGTAGCTCTAGCTTCATTTTTTGGCTAAAAATTAAGCGCCTGTGGTACAACATATCAGCATGGAGATGTGGGAAATGAGAAACTAAAGCAGAGAAGTGATGGATCAGCTAAGATTTTATATACTAAAACCAACAATGGCAGTTCTATTTTTGAAGCATTCTGGGGTTAAAACTTTCTATTTGTGGGGATAAAAACCAATAAGCTATTAACGATAAGCTCTTTTGTCTTGCATCTCAGCCAAAAAAAGCATGGAAAATTTTATCAATTTCTATAGCCTTCCATTGACTCTACTTTTAACATAAACTTAATTTTAATTCATGCATTGTAGACAGTAAATTAAAAGCTTTAATAATACAGCCATTAGCTCTTATGCTTTATTAAATCTATTTGCACACTCATTGTTGCAATTGTGAGACTTTTCAACAATACAAACCACACTTTTAATACATAAAGGAGCAGAAACTCTCAGGGAAACAGAAGAATATTAAAACAGAGTTCAATGATGTAGGAAAGTACCTGGATAAAAATCCCCTTGCGCAAACATGTCAATCACATAGCGACAGAATGCATATTGATCTAACAGAGCAAAAAGGAAAAAGAGTAATGAAAAAAGTAAATTTAAAATGTTGCTTCTATTTAACAGTGAAGATAAAGCTTGGCAGTGTCAAGACACATTTCAGGTATAGTCTTACTTATATGTTTAGGGTTTTTTTCCTGGCCTTCAAGTAATTCAGATGTTCAGAAAGAGACAATTTATTGTCCAGATAAAATTCAAGCCTCCCAGCCAAGACCTTCAGAGCTACCAGTGCCACAGAGGGACAAGGTCTTCTTCTGGACTGGCAGGGTACAGTGCGTGTCCCAGGTCAGCAGTGCGCAGCCTCGGTTTTGGCATATATCCTGACCCCACGCACATACACTGTGCAAACTGCTGACCCTGGCCACAGGTCCCAAAGACTTTTTCTTATACTTGAAGGTCCATTTCAAATAGTTGCAGCCAGGTGATAGAAAAATTCAATAGATTTTTATATCACTGTATTTTGTTAATATGGTTTTAACAGTATAATCAATATGTACATTTAGTCGATGGGGATATAAAGAGAACTCTGTGTACTTACACCTCTGCAGCAATGAGATTTTCCACAGAATTTTATCATTTCACTACAGAATTATTTTCCAAACACTAATCTTTGCAAATATATATATATGTATATATTAAATCTGGTTTTATACATATATTAAAACTATGCCGTTCAGAAATTAAGGATTCTGAATCTAAATGAACTCTGATTTCAGAAATGTTCATTGTCTAGTGATTTCTCCTATACATAAGCAGAGCTGAAGACCTTAATAAAAATTTCTAACATTAAGAATGGTGAAGAAAAGTTACCAGTTGTAACTGAGTGCAAAAGAATTGCAGTATTATTGCTGGATTCTCCAGTTGGCCAGAAAAAAAGCATGTTGCCCCACTGGACTCTAAAAGCCATTAACTTGAAAGCGAATGTTGATGATTAAATGCCAAATCTGGTTAGCTACGTTAGTTCCCAACTCTCCTTGAGAGTTCCTAGAGCTACAGAAATTACATCTCTTTGTCTTTCCACCTCCTGTTGCTTCTCTCACCTACTTACCTACAAAGCCACTTACTTTCTCTTTGCCAACTTCAAAGCAAAATTATGCAGACTTTGGAATATTTAAAATTTTAAAAATGGCATAACTGTTATATTTAAATGCAAAATGATGTTCCCAAGTATCTAACACTCATTGAATCATTTGCTTTCTTACATAGTTCACTGGAGCATCAGTATTAGCTGATGCCGAGGCATTTATGTGATTGCTGCTCTGTTATGTTGACTGCCATGGAAGTCCTTGGGTTGAAAAATGCAGCTTTCAAATTTTTTTCAGAAATCAAAGTCATGATTTCTGATGCAATTGTAGAAATTAGGAAAGGGTTTACAAGCTCAGCAAATACCCAATTGTTTCTAATAGTTGACAGGAGCCCGTGCAGCTATTTCCTGTTACTGAGATGGCGAGGGTAATACTAGTCAGTATTGTAGAACCTGAGGCAAATCTTTCAGGATGTACAGAGGGTTGTGTCTATAAACATTGCTTTTAAAACCTTTAATGGCTGTTCAGAATAGTTTCTACTTTCATATTTAGGAATTCAAATTTATCATTCTGGCTATCTCCAGCTTTGGATTCCATCCTTAAGGAATCTAAGGAATTTGGCTGCAATATCTGCCCTAAGTCTATGTGCTAATTTTCTGAAAAAAGTAGCAGCATATGTGTGAGAAAACAAGTATGTACAAATCTGTACTCTCAGTAAGCCCATTTAAAGCCTCTGAAGTCAGCAAAGTGTTTGCACTGACTTCAGCTCACTTGCAAATAGGGCCTCACTGCGTCAGTTTCTGTTAATAATTAAAATGGACAAATGCCAATTCTTTAGCCCAGAAAGCAAATGGCAGGGCACAGCTCTTGGCCACAAAGCTGAGTTTTCCCTACCCCTCTTTTGACAAAACAAGTTGCCTTCATCCAAACTGCCCATTGGGAAGAGCCTCTGGACTGTTTTGGGGCATTGTACGGACTCTGGCACGGGACAGAACGATGCCGGGGGACACCAGCTGTATGGACAATCACAGGACAGAGCACAATCCTATGAGGGTTCTATTTAGGTTCTGATCTAGACATAGCCTGAGGGCCTAGCAGCTCACACCATTTCATTGATATTAAAATAAACCGTATTTCAAACATAGTAATATAGACCAGGCTTAAAATAGACTGTGGTTTTTGGGGGGTTGGGGTTTTGGGGTGTTTGTTTGTTTTTATTTGTTTGGGGTTTTTTGTGGAAATGTAATTTGAATAAACTTTTTTAAAAAAGCTTTAATCTTAGTTGTACCTGAGAAGAAAGATTTTGTATTAAGCTTCTCATAGAATTTCTTCAGTAATTCAACCCCCCAATAAAAAAATCTGAAGGTAGAATGTTAAACTCTGAATAAGAAAAATAGCAATTCTACTGTATATGAAATAATAAGGTGCACAGCGACATCCCATTGAAGTTCGTGGGAATTCTGCCAATCAGCAAAGATTGAAACCTAAAGAATTTTAAATTAATATAATTTTCCAAATGTCTCTTCATGGCTAAAAACTCATTTTAATTTAAACTCTCCTGTTAAAAAGAAAATTTCACACTGTAGTTTTGACCTTATAACTCTGTAATAGTGGCACAGATATTCATCTGAGTACTAATAAATCATGTCAATTTTTGAGACTAGATTCTTATTGATAAAAACTGTCATAGTTATTTCTGTCATTGTATCTCATCTGATTTACCCTAGGATATGACCTATCTTTTTTAATTTTAATTTGAGTAAGGAATGATGCAACAGCAGGAACATCATAACAAACCTTCTCTAATGACTGTTATATATTTTACATTGCTGTAGAAAAGCTGGCAGAACTACTCCCTTGAGCAAGGAGAAGTAAGGATTGCAGGATCAGGAGATCTTGGCAAAACCATATTGACTTCAAAATTATGTTCACCTTGGGTCACAGCGGGACTGAAATATAGAACTGAATTTTCTGAGAGTATCCAACTGAGCAGCAACGGCTTATGGTAGAAAAAAGAAGGACGAAAGTAGAAAAAGCAGCTTTCACTAAACGTGTGTATCCCTATCTCCAGTGATAAGGGCAGTTTAAGAGGCTCTTTCCTTCCTCCACTCCAGCTGCTCATTCCGACTTTCACCTGCCACGGTTCAGTGCACAGTCACTGGGGTCATGCTCTAAAGCAGACTTACAAAGTGTTCTGTTAATATTTGATGATTTTTGCTAATATTTATCATTTTGCTAATATTTATCAGTTAAAGGGGGGAAAAAAACCCCACAAATGAAAAGCCACCACCACTCTCTATTGCTGTCTGTAATCTTTGACCCCTACTTACTTAAAATATTTTGCTGTCAGGGAGTGAAGTACCTCATCTGCACACCATTGCTTTTGAGAGCCTTATCCCAAACAGTATGGAGTGGATCCCACTGTGCATTGAAACTTTGTCAGAGCAAATAAAAACTGAAAGACATTTGCACCTCCCAAGAGGAGCTCAAACATTTGCTGAACTTTCCCCTTGGTCACAGCAATCAGCATGAAAGATGCTGCTTTGATTTTATGCCTCAAAGGCTCCAGTATTTCAAGTAAAACCCAAAATTAACTAGAATACAAATAAAAATTAAAAAAAAACAAACAGTTGTTTCAGCACACTATGCATATCAGAGAGGAGGCTATGTCTTCAAATCTGTCGTATTTCTAGGAACATATAATTTAGGCAACTTTTAAGGGATCCAGAGCTGATGGCTATGAAATTCTGAGAGAATCTGCCTGGGCAGATTCAGATATCCAGGCAGGGCTGGCTGCTTTGATGCTCAGGCATGACGATTTATCCGTGATTATCAGCTGAAAGGATCAGATAGGTGCGCCACGCAACGCTGAGCTGCCTCTATTAATGTCAGAATAATCCTGTGCCTGCAGTGTGGCAATTCATACAGAGAGGCACGTCCTGCCGCCTTCCTTCCTACAAAATTGTACCTAACGCCGTGGCATAGCCTCAGGGAAATCAGGGAACCAGTCAGTGCAACTCGGGACTGGAAGAACCCAGGCTGGCTCTGACAAAGAGGAGCATGTAATTAGCAGTTCCGTTTAGTGCTGATGCCTGTTGATTCTCTGTTTTATCTCTTAATTTCTTCCTTTCACCGGGGTAATGCCATTTCTTTCCTTTTTAGGAGAAATTTGGAAGCTGAACACATCAAATTACATCGGGTAAGAGTATCATTGCTTCGTACAATACCTGACAACATGATATAATAATCTGATGTAATACCAATTATTACATTCCCTTTCCTCTGCTGCTACTTTACTTATTGTTACTGAGGACGTATGCAGATGTAGAAACAAAACATAATTCCCAACAGATCACTGGACAGTTTACATTTTCTAAAATATCTTTACTAGCAATACACTACATCATAATGTTCTACTGAGCAAATCCATGAAGACCCAGGCCTATCTGAAGAGAAATTGGTCCTTGGTAAAGAGTGATTTAAACTAAAATGAATCTTTAGCCATGACAAAAAGTTAGAATATTCTGATTATTTAGATTAAACTTATGTTAGTCTTGATAGGCTCCTTCTAGCGGTCTGAGATTCATCTGGAATTTATTTGTACTGCACTTTTCTTTTTCATGTGTGGACTTTGGTCCTTGCCAGCTTTAACTCCATTCCTTCTGCTTCTTCCCTACTACCTTTTTAAGATCTTCATCTGTTTCCTCCTGGTTTTGTTTACCTTTCTTTTCCGATTTAGTTACAGTCTGAAGAGCTTTCTCCTCCTTAACTTTCGGTTTGGCCTTTATTAGCCCAACTTCTGTTGTTTTAGTCTCTGCCTGCTTGAGCTTCCCAGTCATCTTTGCTTCTCCTTTTCCATCCTTCACTTCCTTTTTAACTTTTGCTTCTGCTTTAGTGCTCTTTACTTTCTTCTCCTCTGCAGGTAATAAAGAAAAATAAAGAATGATACTCAATACAATTTATTTTGTCTTCTGCTATTACTAATGAGTATTTCTTCATCATTAACACCTTGCTTAGAGCTGATGAAAGCTATAATTCCCCAAAACCAGACAGACTTAGACAGAAATATAAGATGCAAGCATGTTTTGTCTACAGTCCTGTACCAAGTGTTTGGCTGATACTAAGGATAGTAGGCTATGGCAAATAATACTCAATATTTGAAATAATAATATGTTAGATTTATGGTATGAACTATGGAGATAAATGTTGGTCATGAAGCAAAAAAATGTGGAAGGTACTTCCAGGCTAAATCTGAGTAACTTTAGACTTCAGAGCTAAGCTCTGTTGTAAGCTACACTGATTTAAAGCGTGGCTATTTGTAAGGGTCACTTTTATGCACTGATTCTAGATCTCTGCCCCAAAAGTCTTGAGTTTTTGAGTCTCCCTCTACATCAATTCCCTGGGCTGAAAGACTAGTCTGAGACAGGCCAATTCATGACATGCCCTGCAGCAGAGTGAGAAGGCTTCCAAGCAGAATTAGTGATTTGTAAATATCAGTAGCTGAAGCTACACAGAGGGTGGTGAGACCAAGAGTATTCCTTCTGCTAGTATAAATCAGAGGCTTTTTCTCATCCGAGACATGGGTGCTGACAACACGTGTGTTTCTAGTTCACTTCAGCGGAAAATCTAATAGTAGATTAAACTGCCACCAAATATGGTTTGAACTAACCTATTTAGTGGGATATTCACACTTCTGTGTTTCTTCACAGCTCTGAAGGTCTCCATACCTGAGGCAAAACTTGAATGCTACAAGATCCATGTCTTCTGTAAGACTCTGGACTTCTATTTCTATTGAGCCACTGAGATGACTAAACTGATTTTAGCAATACATAAACTGAATAGTTCTACCTTTTCTAAACCAGAATACGGATATTTTTATAAGGGACAATTCCTACTTTCAAACAAAGTCATGGCATGACCAAATATATTGCTTGCTTGTGAAGAAAGACTTTCCCTAACCAGTTATAGTGGAAATAAATATATATGTCAGATCACTCCAAGATAGGCTTACTTCTTTTTCAGGGAAACGGTGGTTCATACCTTAAATTTTCATCTTTGAAATTTCAGCATATTTTAAAAGCGATCTTGCATAGAACTAATCCCTGGATGTTCTAAAGATATCTTAATTTGAATTTGATTTTAATTTCATTATAGTGTCATATAGCTGATTTTTCATATGCTTTATATTCTCTGCTCCAATAAAATAAAGTTTATGAATTTTAATGTAAATTCTGGTAAGAAATGTGTGTTGGTTTTGCGTGGCAAGGTTTTGGTAGCGGGGGGGCTACAGGGGTGGCTTCTGTGAGAAGCTGCTAGAAGCTTCCCCTGTGTCTGATAGAGCCAATGCCAGCCGGCTCCAAGACGGACCCGCCGCTGGCCAAGGCCAAGCCAATCAGCGCCTCTGTGATAACATATTTAAGAAAGAGAAAAACAGTTAGAGAGAGCTTTTGCAGCCAGAGAGAGGAGTGAGAAGATGTAAGAACATCTGCAGACACCAAGGTCAGTGAAGAAGGAGGGGGAGGAGGTGCTCCAGGCGCCGGAGCAAGATCCCCCTGCAGCCCGTGGTGAAGACCATGGTGAAGCAGGCTGTTCCCCTGCAGCCCATGGAGGGAGGATGAGGGGGTGTAGAGATTCCACCTGCAGCCCGTGGAGGACCCCACGCCGGAGCAGGTGGAGACACCTGAAGGAGGCTGTGACCCCGTGGGAAGCCCGCGCTGGAGCAAGCTCCTGGCAGGACCTGTGGAGCCGTGGAGAGAGGAGCCCACGCCAGAGCAGGTTTGCTGACAGGACTTGTGACCCCGTGGGGGACCCACGCTAGAGCAGTTTGCTCCTGAAGGTCTGCACCCCGTGGAGGAGACTCACGTTGGAGAAGGCCGTGAAGGACTGTCTCCCGTGAGAGGGACTCCATGCTGGAGCAGGGGAATGATGAGAGGAGTCCTCCCCTGAGGATGACGAAGCGGCAGAAACACCGCATGATGAACTGACCGTAACCCCCACTCCCCGTCCCCCTGTGCCGCTGAGGGGGGCGGAGGTTGAAGCCGGGAGTGAAGTTGAGCCCGGGAAGATGGCAGGGGTGGGGGGAGGTGTTTTTAAGATTTGGTTTTATTTCTCATTCCTCTACTCTGTTTTGCCTAGTAATAAATAAGATGAATTCCCTCTCTAAGTTCGGTCTGTTTTGCTCATGATGATAATTAGAGAATGATCTCTCCCTGTCCTTATCTCGACCCGTAAGTTTTTTTTTCATTGTACCTTTTCTCCCCTGTCTAATGAAAGAGGGGAGTGATAGAGCGGCTCTGGTGGGCACCTGGCCCTCAGCCAGGGTCAACCCACCACAAAATGTCATATAAATAAATAAATACATACCTTTGGGAGGAGGTTTCTTTTCAGCTTTTTCATGCCTTTCAGGTTTCTCTTTTTGAATTACTAGAAATGAGTACAATTGCATATTAGGAAAAAAATGACAAAGAATGAGAAAATACTGCTAAACCACAGTAACATCCCTGGAAGTTTCATGTTTCTTCACAACTCCTGTTTTTCGGTTTGCAAAAATCTTGCTTCTTTTTCTCAGGTTCACACACTGGGTTAAAAAGCTTCAAAACATCTGTTGAGACTCACCTAAGACAAGGCAGTCACACAGATCTGAAGCTTTGTAGGGAATGTATATACTACATATTCCAGATGACACAAACTTGCTCTGCTCAAGCTCTGAACAGACATGGGCCTGATCTTGTGCTCCAGCCAGCAGGAAGTCATGCGACTACATTCGTCTTACAGGAAAGGGTTTTTCTTAGCTTGGGCTCACTGTCATACAAACACAGCCACAAGCCTGATGCTCACTTCAGAGCCCAGCTTGGGTGAGTTCATGTCTGCACAGGATACACTGCGTAAACACACACACTGCTATGTCCCAGAAAGGCTATCCAAATTTTATGGAGAGACTTCTACCTTTTCTCTCTTGGTTGCCATCCAGACACATTGCTGAAACAAAACAGCCTTGAGAGTTAATTACACCTCTTTCAAGTGATAACTACATAACAGCAACATTCTCTCTAACTGAATTCCAGAGTGCAATTGCTGCCTGTATGAACCATGATTGTTATGTAGACTTTTTTCTTTTTCTTTTTCTTTCTTTCTTTTTTTTTTTTTTTTTAAGATAGCTATTTCTTAGATGATGTGTCTAAATAGCATTCATATCACTGAAGCTTTCTGGAGCCTTTAACAGGGGCTTAAGAAGTACCCTATGTCTTTTCATTGAGGGTAGTGGAAATCTCCTGACTGTGGGGGAAGTAGCCACCTGATTTTCAGTACTCCTGTTCCCTGAAGTTAGCCTGGACCTGAGCATCCTCATTTCCTAGGGACTGCAAGTGGTTGAAATGGCCCCTCAGCACTGCTGGTAGCTGATCCAGTCTAGAACAGACCCCAGACAAAAAGAAGGCGAGCCCAGCAATGGATAGCTCAGCACACTGCCGGCAGAAACGTGCCTTAGGGAGCGCAGAAGGCAACGAGTGCCCTACTGCACTGGCTCTACCCATAGGGACTCACATGGCATGGGAAGTCTTCAAGAAAGGGTAACATGTCCATATGTCATATTGTAGCAGCAAATTTCCCTAGCTACAAAGTGGCCAAATTCTTCATAAAATTTTCCAGCCAGTGACTGGAGTCGTGGCTGCTATTAAACACATTAAAGCTCTAAGTGATTATTTGGTTAGCTAGCAGAAGATAAATGGGTAAACAGACTGGCTGCTCATTAGGAATATCTATCTCAGTGATTCTTGGAAGTTGTTTGCTTTTCAAATCTACACAGACACCGTGGGCATTTATTTTCTCTGGATTACTTTAGTGTGATTTCACTTTATTAAAAAAAAACAGTTATACACTGAAAGTAGGAAAAATGACCGAATATCCCTTTTAAAGAGAGACTGGACAATGGCTGCCTTTCAAAGTCTTTTAGGGCTTGAAGTCTTCCTTCCACTTTTTCTCTTTTTTCACTCTTCGTGTTTTACATTTCTCCTTAGAGTAAGGTCAAGTCCAATAAAGACTGATTTGTACATTTGAATCTATATCGTCTGAACAGATTCAAATTAATTCCTCTGTCCCATCATTGTCAGATTAATCTGAATGCCATAACAGACTGACATTGAGATACATTGCATAGGGTTGGGGTTCTTTTGAGAGTTGACTGAGTAAAAGTAAGAAGAGACACAGGCTGAGACCAGCCCAACTTCATTATAGAAATATTTGGATTTCAAAAAGCAATGCATGAAAAAAAAAAAAAAAAGAAAACTTCAGAGCAAAACCATTCAAATGCCAAGCAATAATAAATGTTAGTCTTTAAAAATAGCATAACAGGGCAAGCTGATTGGATTTTTAAATCCCCCTGTCCAAGTCATGGCTAAAAATGGAATTATCAGTCAGAAGAATACGGAAAATCATCTCTCATACACGATATTGCTTCAGAATATATATGATAATTAGTAGATATGTAAATCTTAACCACAGACACTTCTGCCACGGAAGAAAGTACAAATCATGTATTGAAATGAACATGTTATTGCAAAAAAGTGAAGGCAAGAAAATGAAAATCTATTTTTGGTTATGATAGAAGACCCAGACTGAGAGTTAGTAAACACTCTCGCTTTAGGTCTGCACTAGATATTGAAAACTGATACACAAGAGAAAGCCTTTTTTGCAGGCAAATTACTGAATCCCATTGTGGACGAAAACACATCAAGGAATGCAAATATAACAGTCATAGGCTTATTTCTTTAGCTGCGTAAGAATGATTTATAATTACCTCTGTGCATCAAAACAAGAAAACTAAGCAAGAAATATGTGCTCAGCAAGATCCCACTCAGGGGCTCATCAAGACCTGCTCAAGCAAAAGTGCGAGTAGCCAGAAAATGTACAGTGTGGACTAGAAGAGCTTTATACTTTAAATATACTTCTTCACACTCTCCCAAACTATGTAAGCACTTAAAATCTAAAACTGTACAACATCTAATACTAATCTGCATTACCTTTAGGAGGTGATTTCTTTTCATGTTTTTCTGGCTTTTCAGGTTTCTCTTTGTGAGTAGCTAGAAATAAATAACAACATTAATGGTTATTAAAAAAGAGAAATGTTGCATTTTAAGTGAGAAAAAGAAGAAAAAAAGGAGAAGAAACAAAACTGGGCACCATGGCTATTCTTGCAAAGAACCAGAAAGATTGATTCAGCTGCTACTGTCTGCTGTTGATGCCAAAACACGTGATTTGAACTTTCAAAACCTCATCTACCATCCCTGAGGTCTCTGCCCTCAGTTGGGGGGAGGAATGGCCTTTCTGGCACAACTGTAATCGCATTAAAAAAGTTAGTCAAGAAGAGTCATGCTTATTTATGTTGTTTACTGGTTCATTTTGTTTGTTTTGTTTATACTGTCATTTATTGGTTTATTTTGGTTTATTGTTATTTTTGGTCTTTCTTGTTTATTACTTTGGTTCATTTCTGAAGGATTTTCTGAACTCCGCATAACAACTAACAGTTTTTCCAGCTATGAATGATTAAACACTATAATTAATTACAAATCTAATTGCAATGGCATTATAACTAATGCTCTTTGGGGCTTTTTGTTTGCTTTTAATTTCCACTTTACAAATTGAAATAAAGTACACTATAGTGACTAGATTTCTGGCTCAGGTTTCAGAATACACCTGAGTTCTGAAATAGTCACTGAGTGGTGGGTAGTCTGGAATATTCTCCTATGTGGGTTCTGATTTGTTAATTTTTTGCGATTAATGTTTACACAGTAACTTGTCTGTGGGTGTGCAGAACTGATATTTATATGTGTTCATGTCCCCTAAGGGACCCTACAGGGACCAGCGTGTGAAAACACTCAGCTGCCTTTTTGACTCTGGCATATGAATTTACGGTAAGAACACAAAAATGTATGCAAAAGCATTGCTATGTACTCTCCAGCCTTGTTTTGGTGTTTCAAAAGAAAGTAAGAATTGTGGAAGATAAAGCAGTGCTGGATACCTATTTATTGCAAGTAACTACTTAAAGAATTAGTCCTGCCCTGTGCAATGCCTATACAACAGCACTACTCAGTATTGCATTTAAAATATTTTATTTCACATGGCCTGCCTCATTACCTTTGTTTACAGGTTATCAGGCGTTTTTCCTGAATGACCACATTCTCTTAGCTACCATACTTACTTTGAGTGTTGGAAATACTCAGAGAATATACTAATCCAGAGTATAACATATTATCTCCCTTCCTCAGAAAACCCCAACAAAACAACAAACATGCAGAATGAATACAAAATGCTACTCAGTCTGTACGTCTGCAAACCTTTATATGATGTCATGATTTTTATTCATAAAGTTCTATAACACTTTTTCCAATCAAGGGGATACATAAATGGAAATTGAGTAGACAACTAGTTCTGGGGTACCTAAAAATGTAAAATAAGTTCTGACATTAAATCATTACCTGCATGCCTTTCCTTTTTTTCAGGTTTTTCTTGTCTTTCTGGTTTGTCTTTATGTGTCACTAAGAAAGAAGAAATTTGTTCATATATATATATACAAAACTGTGGAAAAACTTAAGAATCAGAAATAATTCTACCAAGATAAGTCTTAGGAGACAAAATGGCAAACTGTGAGTTACTCTTGCGCTATCCTGTGCATATCTGCACAGCATCCATCATATCACATGGGTGGGAGCAGACAACTCTGGCAAAGAGGTTACTGCTTACCATCCAAGCCGTGGTAACATGCCTCAGCCGTTTACTGCAGTAACACCATTGCTTGCAATTGTCTGTCCATTTTTCAAGAGAGGTTTTCAGAAAACTGTGAGGACTAAGGCAGAGCTCACAGTAAATGCTGCTGCCTGCACTGGAAAGAGGACGTCACCTGGACCACCCCACACTCTGTCAGGCAGAGGTTTGTAAAAACCCTGGAATCAGTCCTGGATCATAAGAGCATCACATGCACAAATGACACATCTGTCACTTGCCAGCTGGCTTGAAACGGATAACCAGTAATGGATAGGGAGAGCTAGTAATGGATACAGATAGCTAGTAATGGACACTAGCTGAGATCAGTCCCTGGCAATGATGATCTCAGAGCCATAATTAGATGCCCAGTATGTGCAAAGTAAAAACTAACACTATGACAGTGGGAACTGTATTATGCTATCCACTCATTCACATAACATTTTCCACTCACTTTTCTAAGGATTTTACACAATAATTTTCCAGACAATGGGAAATAAACATGTGTATTTTAGAGCACTTCAAAAAAATCAGCTGTGAAACTGCAAGCTAGCTTTAACTCCAACTCCTGTGGAGATTTCATCCCAGTATAGTAAAACTCCCTTTGTCAAACATTATAAAATAAGTTCTTTTACAGTCCAATGAATTTCATATCTAACTGGAAGCAAGAGAAGAAGGGTAGGGAATATTCAGGCTCTCACATTTTTTTAGCAATATAGTGATGAAATACGTGAGAATGAGTTCCTAACGTAGCTGATTGAGTCACTTCAAAGTGACTGAGACACTTCTAATCATTCTCTGTGTCATTAGGTAACTTTCCTAAGCTTCATCACAGAAGTTGATTAGAAATTAGAATAAGATGTTATTTACTCTCTCCATTATCTAAATCTCAAAAAGGGAATGTATTTAAAGTAGAAAACAAGCAGTTAAAATACAGGGCTGCAGTGAAACTTTAGAGTCTCCCAGTCACACTACAATGAAATAGGTCATCACACATATCCATAGTTTTAAAATATAATGTACAGTCCGAAAGCAATGTTTCTTAGTACTGCGAATACAGAGAATCTCTATATGCAGTAGTGTTTTAGTTGCAATTGTAGCAATACTACACTAAAAAACCCTAATACACTCACTATTAGATAAAATACAGTTAGGCAGATAGATTATTAGTAGGAGTTATGACAAGTTAAGGCAGTATAATAATTCTTATTCTTCTTCATTTGTTATCTGAGATTGGCTGGGGCCATTTTTCCTGTTCTAAAAAACTTTTAAAAACATTAAATATTGTTCTTCTATCAAATCAAATTGAAGAGTTTCCCGAGTTTTCCACAAAATAACAGGAGACATTTAATAACAAATTTATGTTTTAATACGGGACATTCTAGTCTTTGCTCTGTCATTTTTCAAAATCTCAGAAAAAAATTCTTTTCTAACCACAATTCCATTTTCTATTGATAAATATTCATTCTAACAGAAACCTGAACTTACGTGCCTGCCATTAACTTCTAGAGTCAGTCTTGCTAACTCAATGTATTTTGAATTATTTATATAAAATGGAAAAGCTGCAATCAGAGACCATTAGAAAGGCCTAATCAAGCACAGATTTCAGGAAGGTGCACATTCACTTGGGTTGTGAGACTCATGTCCTTGGTCTGAAATAAATCAGTCATGGCTGGATATTGGGTCTTCTCTTTTTTTGGGTGATTTATTATGACTGTTGGCCTATTTGCTCTTCCAGAATCGGTTTCTTCCTCCAGCCTGAGACTTCATTAATCACATTTTTATGTAAAGGACATGTTCTCAGAAGGCTTAAAGTGTTTTGGCAAGTAGGTATGTTCCAACAAAATTCCAGTTTGCCAAAAAATCCCTCACATGAGTCAAATTAGATGGTGGCTCTTGGAGCCCAGAGCTAACTCATGAGTCGTGGGTGGAGAGGAAGCAGTATCATGATTCTCACTCCTACAACAGGTGGATCTGTAATTTGTTGTTGGCATACACCAACAGCAAATTAGTAAATCCTCTCTAACACACTCTCCCCAACGTCCCAGAAATAAGTCTGGGGAAATTTTTTTTCTAAGGCAGGTCTCTGAAGCAGAACGTCTCCAGGGACCATGCCCTGTATGTTATAATTTACTCATTACATTTTGCTCAGAGGTATTCCCAAAGACAAATATTATGGTTGAATTTATTGAAGAAGAATAAAAAAGGCACCTATTTATGCTCTGGGCAACTTTTACATAAGTTAATAATACAGTAAAAAATTATTCATTAGTCTCAATATAAATTTAGCCTTTCTGAACAGTGATGAATTCAAAATGCTTTTAAAATCCTCATTGTCCTCCCAGCTGGCTTTCACAACACCTCCTCCATCCTTAAACATAATTGGGATTTACAAGAAGGTCTAAGAGTCAATAGATTAGGCTGTTTTGAATCACTAGTAAAAAGGCAAAGAAAATCAAATGCTGAATACATACACTTTAGAGGTTCCTTCCTCTCAATTTTTTCTTGTTTTTCAGGTTTGTCTCTGTGAATTACTAGAAATAATAAAGAAAAACAAAAACAAAACACAGTAAATCTTTAATCTGGAGATATTATGTACACTTATTATTTCACCAAAGTTATCGAGGAAAAATATTTGTAAAATCAAATAACAGATTTCAGCTCTGAGCCACAGGTACTAGATGATGTATAGACCTTCTTAATGTCAATATTTAATTCCAAGTCCAAGAGAAATATTTTTTCTTGAATAAGTCTTCAGATGTTAGACTATTTTTGCAAAATAAGTGATTATTCAGCAAGCTAAATCTAATCTGTGGGATCTCTTTTGGTCCCATTACACACACTCAGACTCTAAGATTTCTAACAGAGGAAATTTCAGTCCTTGACAGCATTGCTTTCTATTCTTAACAAAAACCAGCTAGCATATTGCTTTCCATGTTCTTTTTTCTTTATTTTTAGCTGTTATTTCAGCCACGAGATGGATTAACAAGAAAACATCTCTTTTAATCAGCAGCTGTTCCAAACACAACCAACTACATGTCCTGCTAGAAACAGGCAAACACGAAAGGAAAGCTGGGGAGGGACTGTTTATCAGGGAGGGTAGTGACAGGACAAGGGGTAATGGGTTTAAGCCGAAGGAGGGTCGATTTAGATTAGATGTTAGGAAGAAATTCTTCCCTGTGAGGGTGGTGAGGCACTGGAACAGGTTGCCCAGAGAGGTTGTGGAGGCCCCCTCCCTGGAAGTGTTTAAGGCCAGGTTGGATGGGGCTTTGGGCAACCTGGTCTAGCGGAGGGTGTCCCTGCCCACAGCAGGGGGGTTGGAACTAGATGGTCTTTGAGGTCCCTTCCAACCCAAACCATTCTGTGATTCTATGATTCTATTAATCCTTATGAACTCTATTGTCCACCCAACTTTCAGACCATATTTTTGGACATGGTTGTCTTCCACATCCTAATGATTAGGTAGACAAAAAGTTTCCTTGTCAACCTCTACTACTAAAAGATTTGCGATTTTAGTGAAAAAATATTTTCTTTGCAATACTTAAGTTTCTGTCATCAAGTAAACCACAGAAAATACAACTTTAATTAGAAGACAACTGTGAGCTTTATGCACAAGCATAGTAATGTTTTTGGACACATTCATTTCACCAGCTTTGCAGCAAATGTCATTTCACAGAGGTGCAAGCATTTTTTTGTTGGTTAAATATTTCCTCATTAAAAAATAGGTTCATGTCTTTAAGAAAAGTCATTCCAAACATTCAGTAATTTCATTATGTCTTGCATGTGTTTGCATAATCCAAATACATTTCCAGTCATAACAGGTAAATTATTGTTGATAACAATTAGCATCACAGTGGAAAGAGATTGAAGGGAGATTTTTCAAAGCATTTAAGGAATGTGGACAGCCAATTTACACTAAAAAAAACAGGCTGTGAAGAATGCAGCAGCACCAGGGATGTTTTATTGAATGAACTACAGACTGTAACTCATTCAATTGCTTTAGGACATCTAGTAGTAAACCTCTCTCCCTATACTGTGTAGAACTTTTTGAATATTTTTGTAGAAACTGTAGCATGCTTTTATATCTTACATTTGTATTAGCAGGTGCTAGCTCTGTGCAAAATGCTTCGAGCCAGTGTGTTGTCAGTTTTGGACGGGGCAATAGCAGAGTTTTGCAAACAATAGCTCTGTGATGGTCAATGGCAGTGAAACACGAGCTTCTGCACATCAGACAAAAGCCCTGCTAGTCTCTATGCCAAAAAATATAGCTGAACTACGCAGAACAGACTGGCAATCAGAAAGCTTTTTTTTTTTAGCCACAGAACATCTTATTTGTGTAAGAGAGACTGCTGTGGTTTTTTGGTGGTTGGTTGGTTGGTTTGTTTGTTTGTTTTAATTTTTTCTATTTTCTCCATAGCATTTCTCTATTTCATGCTTTGGAAAAAAACAAAATAAAACAAAACAAAAAACCACCACACCCCAAAAAACCAAGCCTTGAACAACACTAACTGAACTGAGTGTCAGCAGACCTCACAGTATACAGAAAAATCTAATTTAAGGTTCCTTCCTATAATCAAAATGATGTAAAGGGCTAAAATGCAAGTAAATATTAACATTTGTGTGGACTCCAAGCTAAAAACATGGAGAAGGGATCAGATGGCTCCTTCTTGAGAAATAAAAGTAACTTGATGTAACTGGGCAGGAAGCCTGGAATGTGGATAAGCAGAGACCAGGCTGGCATAAGCATAAACTATTTTTCTCTTCCCAATGATAGGCTGAAGATGATCTCTGGTTAGTTCAAGAGCTCTATCTTGTGTGTTGATATCTCCATAGCCTCAGAGCTTGCTAATCTCAGATTGTAATGTTTACTATTACCTCTTATGGACACTGTCAGAGCTATGGCTTTTGGGTAGAACCTTATCCGGGAAGGGCAGGTGTTGTCAAAAATTAAAGGGTTCATGTTTCAGGGCTGTGATGACTGGCCATTTTTGACTGTTCAATCACAGTGCTAGCAGGGACAACAAAGTCCACTGAAGCTTTGTGTCTGACAAACTTAAATATGATTTTTCTTGTGCATATTAACTCTGTTTCCTCCCCCTGAAATGTTTTCAACTTCAGCTCTACATGTAGTCCTAAAAGCTCTGTCATAGAAAATACTTCACTGTCTACAGATCTTTTCCAGATTTAGTCACTTGGATATCTATTTCTTTGTAAAGGACTTAATACATGCCCTTTTTCAAGCCCACAATGCTTAGGTGCAAGCATTAGAGTTTAGAAATAAGCCAGGATGGCCATACTGCCATGTTTCTGTGAAACAAACTAGAGTTAATAAGGTTTTTTTTTTTTTTCATATAAAAAACAAAGAGAAAGCACATGAAAATGTTTTTAAGGCTGTGAAGTCAAGCATTCTTCAGCCGAAAAATGCTGAAACTAAAACTGCTCATTCAATTTTAATTCAACCATTTTATTTACTTTATGACACACTTTGTAAATATATAAGCTAAAATTTTCCCACAACTTAAAGAAATTTTCTTGGACTTGCAAATACCAAAAAAACCCCATAAGCTCAGAATGAACTGTTATTAGCATGGGAAAAAATATAACACCCCAACCTAATTTTCACTAACCTAGATTTTGGAAATTGCTGAAATATTTTTATATGACTTTGAATGAAAATTTAGCCTCAGGCAAAAAGATGAGCTTGAAAAATTTCATCCTCAATGACTGGAGTGTGGTAAATTTATAAATGATCTCAACCAGAAGTTTATAATGGAAAACGTTAAGGTAATTTACCAATATATTCCAAACTTAATCATATGAGGGTATTGCTACCTACTTCACATAAAATTAAAAGAAGAAGCATAGCATATATGTGAGAGATTTTTCCAAATTTCAGTCATCTAGTAGTGTATTTGATTTGCATCAAGTTGAAGACACAGTGAAGGGGGAAGTGATTTCGTTTTTCTTCATTAAAGTGTTTGAGACAGAGACATTCCACACCCCAAAAAAGCAAGTGCAAAAAAGAAGAGATGTAATAAGAAGACACTAATTCCATACCTAAGGGAAGTAAAAATAGTTTCCAGCTGAGTAAGTCTTAAGTCTGCTGCTTAGTATAAAGCTAGGTGATGAGTGCAATAAGCATGTAGCAGAGATTGCTTGCTCCAGCTAACTGACTAAGTGCTTGTCTACAGAGCAACACTCGGGAAAGTTAAGATAAATGAACTAATACAATGAAGTTAGAGTGCATTAGTCAGAGCGCATTCAATCTCTGTGTAGATGCTTTTATTCAGAAGTGAAGTAAGCTAGGATAGCTATAACTTAATTCTTCTTGAAGAAACACTCAACAAAAGAAAAAAAAAAAGGAAAGGACTTGATCCAGAGAGGGGCACAAGCTTCTGGGTCCAAACCAATAATCTAAGAAAATCCCAGCAATTAATGAATTGCAGAGGCACCTGCACTCATTGCAAACCACCTCAGTTACCTGTGATGGGGGAAGAGGCTTGCCTCTGAGTTTGCCCGGATCTTCCCAGCCAGCACCAGACACGCACATGCTGCTCACTGCAGCACCTAACCCTGTGTTGGATTTTAGCCCTCCAATACCACATGCAAATGCCTATATAAGAGCGAGACAATGTCTCACGCGTTACATGTTTGTACAATTTAAAATTAAACTGCAGCAGTCAGTGTTACATCCTTCTGAACTGAGATTCAGCTAAATAAATACTTGATAGCTGTGCCTGAGCCACTACAGCTACTTTGCTATCTGTACCATGTTACCTAGTTTAACATTAACGTAGGCACCTCTGGGTTATACCTCCAGAAATCAGAGTAGGCAGCCCCTGTGTTAAGCACAAATATGCCATTTAACTTGCTAACTTTGTTGAATTATGTAGGTTTCTAATATACTGTGGATTTGTATGGTCCAGCTCTATTTATCTAGTTAGCTGTCTCAACTACCCTGTCTCCCAGCTGCAAATTAAATTATGGGGATACGTTATATTTGTCTTTATAATCTCATAATTTATCCATACGTTAAAATACAGACATCTTTATTCTCTGATGTTTAATATTTGCATTATCAGTATGGCCCTATTAACAAGTCAATAGAGGTAGGAGGGACGGGCTAAGCACAGTAAATGAAATAGTTTTGAAGAGCCTAGGATCTATTTGTCAATTTGGGCTGCTTTCAGAGATACTTCCTGCAGAAAAGCAGAGAGGCTAGTGCTAATTCAGAGGCACGTGAGTATCTGTTCTAAATTCACTGTGATTCAGTGTATGGCTGTCAGAGGTAGCATTTCATCATCATATTATCTTCTTCCATCCCTCACTCCAACAGCAACGTATCAGTGAAGTGTATTTGGAAAAAGCCACACAGTAGATCAATCTTTTCCCATGCCTTCCCAATGTCTGTTGAAATAAGGGATATTTTCCAGAAATGCAGGTCAATTCATTTCACTGGTAATATCAGTTTTCCATAAAAATCAGAAAGGACCTTATCAGTCCATTTGGATTACCATTGGGCTTTCCACTAGACAGAAATTATATACTTATATCTGCTTTTATTTCAATATATTTTATTATTGTTCTTCCCCGTTGCCAAAGTACTGCATAGTTACCTCTTATTCATTAATAGTAATAACAATTATAACACATGCTTCTTCAAGTGTACGTCACCATGTGACAGACTCACGGGACAACTGCCCCAGGCTGTGCCAGCCCCATCCCTCAGCCTCTCCCCCCCAACTGGGACCATTGCAGTGGTCCCCCACGGGAGTCCCCCCAGGGCTTTCCTGAACTGGGAAGCCCAGAACTGGAGGCAGTATCTAGATGTGGTCTCACGAGAGCCGAGTACAGGGGAAAAATTTATCCCTTACCTCCACTGACTGGCTGAGCTCCTGCTCGTACAGTCCAGGGTGCCGTTGGCCCTTGCGCAAGTGCTGCAACATCAAATACCAAATTGGAAAGACCCTATTTTGTAGTGAATTTGTGTTTATGTGTACACATAATCATGAAATAATTTAATTTCAGTGCTCTAAAGCATGAGTAAATGCTTTGTTGGATCATTTCTCAGAGTATTTCTTCTTTTCAGGCTTAAATTGACTAAGTACAATAATTGAAATGGACTTTATTACTAGTAGTTTATCAAAATATTTAATTAAAAGCAAATTTTAGGGCACAAGTTTGCCTAGCTCTTAATAGTGTAAGAATCTTATAAATTCAGCTACTTCCATCTGGGATTTCCATTCATTGTATCTGTTCCTGATATTTTGATACAATCTTTTCAAAATGAGACTTACGGATGGAACTCCCTTGTAAATCTTTGGACTTGTATTCAGGGGGTTTGACTACTCAAAAATATACTTAACGTTATTTTTAAAACTCTAGCATTCTCATATTTTTGGGTTGAGGACTGAAATTTGTTTGGAATGTTTGCTTTTATTATAAACACTCATTTTACTTCTAGATTTTTCCTATTAAAAACAATACATGCTTCCTGGAGGTACTTTAGAAGGTAACAGTAAAACTCCCTAAAGATTCCTGCCTTTGTCATACTCTAGCTTGAGGCGAGACAGAATGTTTTCTTGTAATTGTTCCTCCTATGTACAAGATGCACTTTTGGGACTAAATATGAAAATGAAAAATAGAAAAAAAAATATTTGTCCTGTGCTTCAGTAATTGATTGTATAATTAAAGACTGCACTATCAGGCATATGCATAAAGGCATTTAACTAATGACACATGAATGCTTTTTTCCTCGCATCTTATAACTTCTCAGTAATCATTGTATTCTTCTATGTAAAGCAGTCCACTTCTGTATAGGTGAAATGGTACAGACGAGGCTCTCTTGGTCAAGGCTGCAACTTCATTTGTGTTTGTAGCGTACTGTGCTTGAAAAGACCTTAACAGGGATCCCTTGCTAATGGATCTGAGTTCATTATTGCCTGGTTAGCCCACTGATACCCTAAAAAATTCATTTTCATACATGATTTATTAAGTACTTGGGAAGCAGTTCTAGGCGCTCCAGATGACCCTGATTAGCACAGAACTGGAAAGCTAGCATAGAGGTGTAAAATGCTATAAAAATAAATAAAGAATATACAACAAAATGAATACGGTTCTGTGAGGGAAGGTGTATGTATATACACACTATTTTTAATAAGCTTCCTTCTTGCTTCCTCTGGCCATTACTAAGCACAGCACTGGCGCATCAGAGAGATGCTCATCAAATTTTATGTGGCCAAGCCTTTAGAGAGGAGGTTTTCTTAGGCAAAAAATCTGCACGTATCCCAGGAATCTTCTTCGTTTACGTGACCTCTGTAAACCAGTCGAAACCAGTTCCTCTGGGATTTTTGGAAAGTGCCAGTTAGAGGAGATTTAACTCTCTGAAAAAGAGTAGGTTCTTAAAATGGAGGCTTCTCTTATCTCTGGTACACACCTGGCTCACTGTTAACTACGACTTCCTAACTTGGATGGCACCCGCTGGCCCATAAATTTGCTTTCTTCCTTGCCCAGCACACTTCATGCCTTTT
Source organism: Balearica regulorum gibbericeps (assembly GCF_011004875.1). Lineage (NCBI taxonomy): Eukaryota > Metazoa > Chordata > Aves > Gruiformes > Gruidae > Balearica > Balearica regulorum. Next base: position 57,822,524 of record NC_046186.1, read on the forward strand.
GCACCAGAGGAAGTTCATCAGCACTCTACTTTCTTGCACTTTTGCTACAAAAAAGATTCCTCGATAAGTTTGGGCAGGAAAATCTTATTATGAATGTGCATTTTGCGATATAGCCACACGAACATAAAGTGACCGTATTTGTTAATGCTAAGGTATACAGGAAATTTTGATCATTTACAGTCTGTGCCAACTGATCTTTGAATGATTCTGAAATACAACAGTGGTAACATATGTAGTTAACAAATACGCTGTATGTTACATACATATATGCAGGTAAATAGGCAAAAAACAAAGTTACCCTTTGGTGGTGTTCGTTTTTCATGTCTCTCCAGTTTCTCTTTATGAATTTCTGAAAACAATGCAATGTAGAGCTATCAATATTAAAATAATTTTCACACACAAAAATATCACATGCATTCTTGTAATAAAAAATAACAAATATTATAGCAGATCTATGACTTTATCATCTGCATATTCAGAATTACATACAATAAAGTTCAATTTTTTATATATACATACACTATATATATGGACAAAAATCATTACAGTAATTATTCTGCTTCTAATTGAGCAATACAGCCACTTTTAACGTCAAGAATGGGTTTTGCTGGTCTCTAACAGCTATACAGTAACACATATTGGTCATGAATCAGAAAAAAACATGCTTTTACTAAACATTTTAGTGTATGTATCTTGAGTGTTTTATCAGCATTAGTACTTTATGTTTACCAAATTACCTTTGGAAGGAAAAATGGTTTTTTTACTACATTTTATACAATTTTGTAAAGCTCAAATGTTCAATTTGTATGAGCACACACACACAATAAAAGGTAGACTTAATGCAGTATACAAATTACAGAGATAAAAGCTCCCAGATTAGGGATGGTTGTCTTGGAGAATGACTCATTTTAATCATGTTGTATACCAACACACTGAGAACTGCCTTGTTAGAAGAGGAATCGGTACAGTATTTACTTACCCTTGCTATACCATCTCTTTCGAACAAAATTCCTCACCTGTGACACTGATATTAAATTACTACTACATACCTCTGTAACTGATTTTTTTTCTTATTGTGCCAAACCCAGGACAATAGAAAAATTAAATCAAGCTTGCATAGCACTGTTTGCACACGATGGTAGAAATTTAAAGACCATTAATTATAGGTGCACAATAAAGTCATTAAGACTGTACAGAGTGTCTGGTTTATGGTATTGTGCATTTATTTCCTGCAGTAGGAAACTGGTATAAAATACTGGATGAAATTCATCTTTGACAAAAGCACATGCGAATCTCATTGGACTCTATGGGAGGTGCCTCCTTGTATTTTAGGGTTAGATTTGATCTGAATAGTCTACATAGCAAGAACACTGACCTCAAAATTAATCCAACAGAGAGAAAGTTATGCATATTACATCTCAACTCTAAGGAGGTACTTTAATGCCTACTGAAGACAACTGAAATCTTCTACTTACACCCTTAGTTATTTGCTCAGATTGTAACAGGATACACATTGCCAAAGGGATACAGTAGGAATGTAGTTTTCCGTTCCTAAGACTCTGATCTTTGCATAGGTCCTTGAAAATAAATAGAAAATGTTTTTATTGGATAATATTTGCCATCTGAAATAATGATTGTGTCTGGTTTGCAAGAAACGTTATTATATGGCATGAGCCTATGATGTCTTCAGATAGAGAGAACATTCCTTCATGGAGATAAAGGGTAACAAAGGCCAAAATACGTATCACTGTTAGCCATTTATGTATGATAGAATAGCTACGCTAATTATACGGTGTGATTAAGCTAAAAGGACTTTCTATTCAGTTTTCATCTTGTTCTTTGCAGCCTGGGTGTGTAGTTCATTTATTGTTCTATAAACCTCAAAGGTTGCGATTAGGAAGAAATCATGCCATATTGATTTACTGTATTTCAGCTGAGCCTGGATTATTTTTCTTTTTGCAACTATGTGAGAATTTTTTATGTTTTTTTTATCAACTGAGAGAATCTAGTTGCCGGATTTTCAAACTTCTCACACCTGTTCTGCTTAAAAGGATGCATAAACTAGTTTAGGTACCATAAGTGGTAAGAATGGTGCAAGACAAGAACAGCTGGAGAACTGGTCCCTGATTCTGAGCACATCTGAGCAGTTCTCCACATCACTGCTCCAGACTGCCTCCAGACCCTGACTTATTGCATTTAAAGAAAGCTGTTACTTGCTCTGCATTGCAACATACAGCCGAGACATATCTCGCCCAGTTCAAGAGGTCATTCTACACATGGACATGAATATGGCCCACTAAGTGGTAAATCACATTCTTCGGGCAGAGTCATCTACACGGACACATATTCCTTTCTTGCCTTAAGATGCCTCAGCTCTGCTGGGTTCCCACCACCTGTTATGTGTGTTGCTACAGAAAATAGGCCTCCTCTTCTTGAAAAAATAAGTATAAATCTTTGTTATTGCAGAAAAAAGTTTTTTAAAATTACTGTGGTTTTAGGGAATTTCTTATTGCTAGTTTGACTGCAACATATATACAGAGCAATGACTGTAGAGCTGGCCATCTAAATCAGCCTCACATTGTATCAGCAGTGAAGATTTCTTGACACAAATACTTCAGTAAGGTACACCAAAACATATTTTCTAGACAGCAGCACTGAGAATCTCATCTAACTTGCTGCTACAATTAGGATACCACACATCACAAAAAACCCTACACAATTCCATGGTGTGAAATGCATCTTCATAATACATAAGTGTGTGTATATATGTTTTCATATGTTGCAAAATGTGCCATCGTTAAGATCTCTTCACAAGCTCCCCATTATAGTTTGAGCCATCATAAAAAAATGCAGCCTGGAACACATCAATTCTGATATATTATAACCTAAATTTTCCCAGCACAAATAAATCTAATCTCAATATATGCTGATCTTCGTCAATTTACAAGGCAGAAAATAGTCACTCTTTGCCAACTCCAAAATATTTAAAATAAGGAAAGTCATTAGATTACTGGAGATTTTTTTTCTGTTCTGAGAGTTTTGATATCCTCTGCTTTATCTTTTATGACAAATAGCTTTAATTTTCTAGTAAACACATCATATCTTATTGCTGAGTTGACAAAGTGGCTATAATATCATAGAAGGCTTAAATGGCCAGTTTAAAGCATGTAATTTATCTCTATCAATGTGACACATTGTTAATAAATCCTAAATATTATGAATTCATGTTTAGAAAAATGACAGAATCGAGCAGCAGCAAGGATAATCTTTGTCACCACGGCAACCATTCCGATTCTTTATGAGATGACAGCACTGTTTATTAAATTATTGTAAGCGAGTACGTATTTTAAAAGCTGTATTTCATTGTTTGTTTTCTTCGGTTATCAAGCATACATGAAAAATTATCTTTCCTCTTGCGTTTCTTGGGTTTTGAATGGATAAGTACTTTATTTCCTTAAATATGGATACTGTTTGACACCGGCTTCTCTAGACCTCAGGTCTTGTGCAGATATACAGAACATGCAGGGTGATTATTTTAAATAACTCCAAGAAGGGAAGCTAGTAGTCTTCTTACTGACCATTTCGAGAAGCTGAAAGAAGATATATTCGACTGTATTTTTAGCAGGCTGGTATATTTATGTGCTGTTGAGCTAAAGCAGGCCCTCACAATCAGCTGAGGATCAGTATTGCAGGTGACTTTACTGAAAATCCCTGCTGAACATACAGTTTGGGTGCTAGCTTCCCCCACCCCTCACCCAGCCAATTTTGATTAACACTAGTTCACAGTATCTAACAACAGCCTGGCACTGGGTATGCACTATAAAGCCCCAGCTCTGGGAAGATCAGAGCGGGAGAAAGAGAAAAAAAATGACAGTCCCCTGAACCTGTGTGAGCTAGCGGTGCAGCGCTGTGCAGGTTTACATCAACGTGACTGAAGAGCATCGCCTCTGACGGCAGGGCACAAGGAGATTCTCCTGGTTCCGGCAACAGAGTTCCCTTCTTCGTCCGCTCTTGTGTTTCTGATTTTGATTTTTTGTTATCTCCTTGTTTAATATAATAAAATATATAGCATTATTCTTAGCTATTTTAACTATATGGCATTGTGATAGCACCTATGGGCCTCAGCTTTCATGAATTGCTTTAGGTTCCACATGGAGTTTTAACATGATATAATATCCCATCTCTGTAACACAGGAGTTCAAACTAACTGGGCTACATTTCTTCTCTTAGTGGAAAAGCACAGCCCTGCGTCTTGCTTCATTGGGGGATGAAGTGGTGACTAACAACCTGGCTTTGCTAAAACAACTCCTAGACCCCATCCTCTGCTGAGTTTCCATCTTGCAGCTGAAATGTACCTAAAAGAACCCCAAACAATCAAATACAAAATGTCAATGACATGAGAGCCAAAGTGAGGAAAAAAATGGGATTATTGTCCCCATCTAAACCCACAAGAATGCTTTACCCAGGGTAGCCCAGAATATCAGCAAAAGAACTGGGAATTTAACTCTGATCCCTGACATTGAATATTATCTCCTCATGCTTAAAGCCATCATGTTTCTACTTAAATGTTGTAGTGAGGATGGAAAGTAGGTTGAATGTATCTACTGTTTTAAAGGTATAATTGAACAGATGGAATTTCACTTGAAATGATAATACATTGTTCTTTCTAGGTAAATTTTACCAATTGGCGATCTTTTTCATAATCTGTCACAGGTAACACAGCAATATATGCCTTTACTGCTTTGACATTCTTTCCCTTTATAAATATCTAAGTGTGAAAAGGAAAATGAGTCCTTTGCAGAGTCCTGGTGAACCAGAGGTTAATAATTTGCTTTTGAGCAGTCAAAACCCTTACAGCTATTGCCAGCAATTTAATGGGGCTATATCCCTGCTAGTTTATCAAGACTAATTGGTAGCAGGCAGCTGATTATCCTGAAGAGCTGGTGGAAATAGATACTGAGGGCAAGGCAAGAGTGAGTGGTGTTAAGAGCTTTAGAAGATGAGAGGGATGTCATTTCTAATGTGTTTCTCGATGCTGTCTGTATGAAGAATTGTAGTCTACTCTCTTGCTGCTGGTATCCTCAGGAGAAATTTGCAGTTGTGCAGCTGATGTCTATTTTTAATCTAGATAGTACCAGCTGGTGAGGGTGACAGTTATCCTTGTGGGGCTAAGAGGAGAATAAAGGAATTTGTGCATTAGGGCAACTTCCAGCTAACTACTAATACATCATATAGCTGTACTCTAGAGGCTGGGGGGGGGGGGGGGGGAAACACCCGGAAAAAAACATGAAAAAAAAGAACAGGAAATATTTAATTAGGTAATTCAATTGGCATGTTATGCCTATATCCAAGAACCAAAGACAGTGTAACAGAAGGCTTTAAGTACCAACATTCAGTTGGAAAGTCTGAGTGACACATAGGACTAATTTAGGTGACTTTCCTTCTAGCTTGCTAGTAGCACAGTCTTATCCCCAGTATTTTCTTAGATCTTGCTCTGTTCTGAGGATTCATAGCAACTTCAGGCTGGTGTACAGAACAACCTTTCCTGAAGTTGTGCATCTAAGATCTTTCTTGAAAATGTGACAGGAGATTAATTGCCTCTTACTGATGAAAATTCTGAATGGTTTGTGTGCTCATCCAATGCGTGAGATACCAGGCTATGGTGCCTCTTAAATATGGTTTCAAAATTGTTTATCCATCTCGTTGGAAATCACAACTGCAATTTAGAATGAGAATGAAGGTTTCCTTTTTCTTTTCTTTTTTCTTTCATATTTTGCAGAATTATACAGCATCTCTTTCATTTGCTGTATAAGACTACTTTTAACAGAGGTCACAGAAGACCATTTCTCACTCTTCTTGGTGAAAACCCTCTGCTCTGGTGTATATTTACCCAAAAACTGTTGTTCTACACTATAAATGTCGCTGTGAAGTGACCTTAATTGGTCCTAAACCTATTCAGCAAAGTTCATCTACTTCACCTCAGTGGCCTTTATTCCCTCCATTTGAAACTTTGGCATCACTAAACAGCTATCAGAGATACAGAGAACATGATCCTCAAAAATTTCTGAACAATTTACCTATCTTGAATAGCACACAGCAAACAAGTAGGTTTTATGTTCCCCCAAGAATACAGGGATTTAACATGGTCTTCCAGATATATGTTAAGCCTTCTTTATAATGCCAGAACAGGACAAAAAAAATTAGATTAGATTCCAGTTCAAGAGATATTTAATTGTTTCCATACTATTGTAGTTTCCTTGGTCTATAATAGAAATTCACTGTAGGTGACCTACTGACATCTTTATCATCTTGCTGAGGGGTATTTCCAGGATGATTTATCTTCTTTTTATTTTTACAAGATGATACAGAGAAGGAGATACATTGCAAGGAAGGCATTTTTGGAACAGTGTGCCTGTTATTTTCATAGCAGGAAGACATCCCAGCCTGTGTCAAGATTTTATTATAAGCCAGTCTTTCATAATCTCCAGCTATCTAGACTGAACTTATTCCAATCCTCCATTTCTCATTATGTTAAAGACAATTAAATATGTACATATTTTTCCATATTACTATGTCTGAAATAGCACTCCTTTTGCTGTAGAATAAAATAGCTTTAGCAATTAATGGTGAATAAAAGTGTATCATTATATTACTATGTACTTACTAAAAGAGTTTTCTCACAAAATCACTGACTTCTGTAGTTGACCTTTCCCCTTTGATTTTATATGTTTGGGCATTTTCATATATTTATAAGGGCTGCTTAAAAACTAAATCCCACAAACTCTTTCAATACAAAGTTGTCTTTCAGCAAAATAGGAAATTACTTCTTTTTTCCAAAAAGCTGAGATGAGAGGGAAAGTTTGATAGAAGTTCCTCAGGCTGAAGAACTAGCTGTAAACATAGAAACTGTTACAGAGTTCTTTTAAGTCCTTTGACATAAACCCAAAAGTTGTACTACATCCTTCACCTAAAAAAAGGAAATGGTTGTGGTTAATTGCAGCTTGAAAGCCTCAGTTTACCAAGGCAAATGGAGCTTGACACAGTGCGCAATCATTTCTTTTCTCTTCGTTCTAAAGCCTGACTGATTTTATGTTTTGGGTTTACTTTTCTTTCTGGTAAGGTTTCCATTTGCAGCAGAAAAACAATATCTTAACAGAAAGGTTTCTAAAGGGAGGAGAGTACTTGCAATTATCTTTGACTAACTATCTTGTAAACAGCACTGACTTCCTTCAGGAAGACCATAAGCAAACTGATATGGAGGAACTTTAATGCCTGGGCTTTTGAATGAATTAAAAGTGGAAGATACTGAAAGGTCTTCAACCCTAAATATTCTTACATACAAGTAATTTTTATTCCAATTATACAAATATGTTAAGACTCTTTTTTGCATTCCCAGACTGCAGTTCTTTAGCATGGTTCTGAAACGTAAAAGGAATGCTAATTACACTTTGATTAAAAAACAATAACAAAAAATAACCACAAAACCCCCCAACCTAAATGAATCAGATATAGAGCCATGTGATCAAAACCAGTTTTGTTTTTTTTTTTTTTGTGGAAAGTCAAATTTTCTTGATATGTTTCTCCTTATGGATTCCAGCCTGCAAAGATGTTATTGGACCAGCTTTAAATGATGTTTTTCATAATCAATTTTATCACAGTCTGCATTTAATTGAATGCAATTTTATGCAGACAAAATGCAGACAAAAATTGTAGACCTCTAAATAGAGCAAAATGATATATACAGTAATACATAAAATCTCTAATCTTGATTATCATCAAAGAAATCTTTTCCTATACAAATCTATTCAATAGGGTTCTTTTTTATGAAAGAAGGAAATAATAGAATAAAGAAATCACAAGACAAACCACAGCTCCTCTGCTCAGCTTTAAACAAAAAATGTCAACTCTGCAGATCCTACCTTAATGTGTTAGTCTGCATATATTTATCCTATAAATTTAATCACTTCTAGATCTAATTGATACTTTTTTTTTTTTTTTTTTTTTTTTTAAATGGGCCTGGCAGAAGAGAGATACTCTTTCTGTGGGTCATGAGTATGGGACTCCACTTGCTATACCCTCTCCTTGGCACCGCAGTAGCTGTGAGGGGTTTGGAGTTCTCTCACAAACACGCAGGACTCCCAGTTTTGATGTTGTGGGTTTAACTGAGTTTTGGATAACCCTCTCACTTACCTGGTCAGGAATTTGCTCTGTCTCAGGCTCCCAGCATCTGCCTAACACATCTGCCTAACATCTGGGGGGCATCTGCCTAACACTCCCCTCTTCTTTTAGAGTGAGAACCTCCCCAGTGCTCCACTGCTGGGGCACAAATGAAGGTTTCCACCACGATAACACAGATAGCTGCACTTAAGGTTTTCCCTGATTTAAGAGGATAGCTTAAACAGCTGCAAATCTCTGTGCTACTACACTTCTGACCAGGATTCCTACTAGCCTTGTGGTTCAACGTTCTCTGTGTATCTGTTAAAAGATAGCTGGCAAGTTTGGATTAAAATGTTTCAACTCAAGTTGAAACCCAATCACTATTCTTCAATGGGCAAAAGAACTATAATTGGACATCCCTATTCCCTAGTGGTATATAATTTTGTTTCATCTGGATAATATGGGAAACATTTTCTTTACATTACAAAATGTTATTTTATAGTGGATATGCTATTACTGTATTGATCAGAGAAAGTAAAACAAGATGAGATTTTTAAAAGAATATTAATAACAGAAATGGATGCCACAAAAATGCAAAATGCAAAAAAATATATATCTGGAAAAGCAGTTTAACATCTGAGATTAAATAAATCAATGATTTTCATCTTTTAACACAGGGTGTACTTTACACAATGCTACACAAAATGCTTTGTAGTAAAGTGTAGCCTTGGGAGACAGTGAAAGCCTTTTAGAGAGATCTATAATAACAGAAAAGTGAACATTACCATATGGCAACATAAAAGAAACTGAATTCAGAAGGCATTACCAGTGCAAATAGATATTTTAGGGATGAATGGAAATACATAATTAATTTCTAAGACACACATATAACTACCACCAGCAACTCAGTTTTCAAGTTGCATCTATGGTACTGAATTTCTTTTTTCCAGTCCATTTCTAATTTTTTGGTTGGAAACTCTTTTCTGAATAAGAATATTACCTTCAGAAAACCCACTTGTTTTCCTTATTTTTCCAAATTTCTTACTGTACAACAAAAGGACTTATAAATGATAAAATACCATAGTCTACCAATTTCAATATTCTGCCCAGAAATAAAGTTAGTTGCCATGTTAGCTAGCAATGCGAATTTTTCCAGATATTCTTCTGATATAAACTAGAGTAATAACAAATTGTTATTTATATGTATATGATAGTTATGTTAAACTTTAGAAAACCCTTTTAGTAAAGAATTTTAAATTTAAGAATATTAATAGGCACGTGGTAGCGTTTTAAACATCCTAAGGTACTCTGGTATTCACCAGCTATCCTAGAAGGGTGCACTTCTCCCACAAGTCCTGTGTCATTTCTGCCAGTCCCATGCTACATCTGAGATACCGTGTGGTATCTAAAATGGTGCTGGTCAGCAATGTCTGTGCACCTGAATCCTGCCCAGGGTGTTTCCACTGTGGGAAAAGGTTGTTGCTTGACAATACTGAGTTGAAAGTAAAGAAACAAACTTTCTAATGTATACTGGACTTCTTTAAGATAACAGATATCTGAGTGGGAGTAATTACTAATCATGTGGGAATTTGGGAAAGAAAAATGTCTCCTTCAAAATCTCATTATGAAACCTAACTTGTTCCAGCAGCTTACTTCCATGGTGGTTTTACTTCCTAACATTAATGTACATACTGTCTGTAGCCTTGGGTTCATGGAACGTGGTAGACGGATTACAGCCACACAAGAACTGTGTCCCTGTGGAATTCAGTGACACCATGGCTCAGGGAGTCCCTGTCCAGAGTATGGAGAACTGTTTTGGGAAATTATCATTATATTTTCAGCAGTTCTTATACCCTTCCTGAGGCATTTGCATTGGTCACTCTTGGGCAACAATAAGGACTTCTGTTGCATCCACTTGGTGCGCTGGACTTTTGGTCTGACCATATATAACCATTCTTATGTACTTAATAGATAAAAAAACCCCCCAATCTGACACACATTATAAATTGCAGGACTAACACCTTAAGTATTTGTTGGTATATTTTTCCCTATCCTATTTGAATACCCAAATCAGTTCTTTTTGGGTTTATACAGGCCATAATATCAAAACCACTTTCAAATCCAAATTAGCAAATCCCCCAACCATCTTCTCTAAGCAGCTTGTTCCTACATCTCCCCTTTCCCACGCAAAGCTGTGGTACATGTTTGCATGATCAGTCTTAAAAAGTAGTTGTAGGAAATGATCTGGTCTGAGAACCTTTACTTTTGGGAACATTTTGTTTGTTGTTATTAGTGCAGATTAATATCCAGATCTGAACAAACAAATAGTTCGTGCTGAATAAATTCTAACTGTCTTAACTTTGAGGGGTTAATGGGAGTGAGTGTCCAGAGTCAGGTCTGGGAGAACTACACTTTGGCCAGAGCTACTGAGGGTAAGTCACTGTAACCAACTGTACCCTTAGAAGTTGCCATGTCTTTTAAGAAGAGCATGACGTGTATGTCTTCAGCATATTCATAACCGGCCTAATACTCAGGCAACCCTACTCTCATTTGAACTGAAAACAGAAATTAAGGTGATTTGCTGAAAAGTTTATTTGTAATTAACAAAAGTTTCTTGCAACCCGTGACAGAGGATTCTGTTGTTTGTGGCTTCTTATTTTATGGTCTCCTAAGACCATATACCAAATTCATGTTTCCAAGACAGAATGCATCACTTGTTTTGAAGCAGAAGACGATGCTACTTGAGCATACAAAACCCACTGCTGCATGTGCACAGGTTGTCAGGCACACCCTCGCTAGCTAAATGAGGAAGCCATATTCAGATTTTAAATTTTCAGTTACCCATACGCAAACTGGAGTGAAGTTCCAGAACAGTTTAATGACTTTTTTTAGCCATGGATGACAATGCTGAAGTATCTGCATTTGCCTATATTTTACCGATCATTGCTTTCAATTTTGTGCACTAGGTTTCTCAACTCTCCTCCAAACTCACAACTGATGCCAGTAATGTCCACCAAAAGATAATAAATATTTCTCTCTTTTTCTATAACAATAATTTCTAGCAAAAAGAATCAAAACATCACAAAACGTACAGCTGTCAAATAATTGGATTTACCTCTAAAGGTTAAACTAACCCTGAAAAAATGAACAAGATTATCGTTCATAACCATTGTTCTAGAAAGAAATGAAGCCAAAAACATATTAAGCCTGCAAGAAACTGTGATTTTATTAGGTTTCTCAATATCTTTTGTGAAAATGCTCTGTAGTTTTAGCATGTTGAGAATATGCATTGTTAAAGACTGCAAAGTCCTTTACAGAATAATCTTTCATTGCCTCCACTGAAGAACACTTTTTTTTTCTTTTTTCTGGACAATATCAAATGTTCACTCTTTTCCAATTATCAAAGATAAATATTAGTGATAAGGCTTGGACTGGCAAAAATAATTGCAATAAAAAAGGCACTCGGCAAGAATTTTCATCCTTTCTAAAGAATTCTGAAACTGATATATCCTGTTGCATGTGCAAGGCCAATGTCATAATTGTACTTTTATTATCTTTGCTTTCAATTTACATCTCTAGGAAGGTGATCTTTCCTTTCTTTCGGCTCTTAATTATCATTACACTTTTCTCTGCTTCCTTCGTCACTACACAATGACCTTACCACTCCCCTTGAATTTTATTCAATATGTAATTGTATTGTGGTACTAGCAATCTTCTTATTTTTACGGTTACTATATTCCACTCTAAACTAAATTTTGTGCTAATATTTTAGCATTCATAAAAACGGCTAGTCAACAAAGCAAAAGACTGAAGGCTTGTTCATACACCAAAAAATAGGTATGGAGATTTTTCGAAAACTCTCAGCCTATTCATGAATACCACAATAACTGTGGGTTAGATCCAATACAAATACTTAAAAATCAGGCATAGCAATCATAATGCATATTTCCAGGGTGAAATTTCAGAAAGGTTTTCTGTAAATATGTGCAAAAATTCAAACTGCTCATCTTCTGGAGACGGTAGTAGTGTACTGTCCCTTCTCATTGGGTCATTTTTTTGTTTAGGATGTTCAAATGCCAGAAGCATAAGAAAAGCCACCTGAGGAAGGATAATTCACAAAGCTATAGATAACAGCACTGCACAGAGTGGAAGGGACTTTGGTGCAGAAATGATCCTTTAAATGAAAGCAGAGACTACTCCATAGCCTAAAAATTTTGTTCTGTATTTGCAGATCTAACTGTTAACATTTTGATTCCCGAAAAGTCTCCAAATTTGTATAGCTGGTCCTCCTTTGGGTCCAGTCCTAACAGCAGTCACATGGAAAAATCACAGATGTAATGTCTTTTTTTGTTTTAGAAAGCTTTTCTTCTGGAACTCTTATTTCTGGACTGTAGACATGACAGCACACACTAGTTAGGAAAAGCTATTCAAAGAGATGTGCACCTTGTGCTCAGAGGAACAGACCGCAGTGAACTTCACTGTGCCTAAGCAGAAAAGCTGCTGACTCTAGACTTTATCACAGAGATCTCAGAAAACTTCTATCTGAGCTTAGACCCAGGCAATTCAGCTCCTTGATGTTTACACGATTTTAAGAGAAGTTTGCAAAGAGAGAGAGTAACAGCTCTGAGGAGCTCACAGCTGCCGGACACTGAGCAGACATGCGCAATACTCTGCACTGGCCTCTCTAAGGGACTGGTGGCTCCAGGGTACGTAGGTTGTATTTCTGTAGCTCAGAAAAAGAGGTGACAAAAACAAGTATAATCAAGGTCAGATTCTAGATGCCAGGATGAAATGGAGACCACCAATCATCTGGAGATAGTAACAAGTTATTTGAGGATGTTGCTGTGTGAAAGCTTAAGCCTGTACCCATAAAGGGTCTTAGACCACTTTCTTCATCAGTCTTAGTCAAGAAACAGTTTGTTGCAGGTAGTCAAGGGTGGGACTCCTTATCCTCTGAAAAATGGAGTGGAAAGATCTTGAGCACACATCCAGGAAGTGGAAAATCTCACTCAAAATCTGTTTTATATGTCAGGCAGATGAAGCATGTTTGGATTTGGGCCCTTTCACAACTGTGTCTATGAGTTATCCTGTAAGATACCAGCTCCAGAGGAATCACCAACTCCTTGTCCATTACCTTCACCCCAAAAATAGACTTTCTGAGACATTTTTCTCCAGAGCAGGGTTGTGACCTTTGAATACTCAGAATAATATTTCAAGCTGGCAGTTAGATAGTCATTTCCTTGGACAGAGGACTTTTAGGCTTAATCAATTATCTCATCCCTTCCAACTGACAAATTTAAGCAGCTTCCAGTTCATTTTGAAGGCTTCTTTGAATTCTATTTCTACAACCTAGTGTCCCAATACAAAGTGTAAGGCACAAATATGTCACTGTTTTCCAAAGAAGCAGACATTACAATGATGAGCATGTTGTTGTCCATAATGTTTTTATGGACTAAGCCTTCCAAGTCGTGAAGTACCTCCACAGTACTCCCAACCTGGTCAGCTACACTGGCCCATGGTGAGTAGACACCTTCCATCCATGCACCTGGTGTCCCTGCCAACAACGTGCTACAGCTTCAGACTCTTTGCGCCCGCTGTAAAACTAACAATGCATTTCTCTCTTTGAGAGAAGAGACAGGGCAATGCTGAGCCCTTTTGAGACTCTTACCAATGGAGTAAAGAGATGGAATGTTTTCCTAAACTGTCTATAAGTTTTCTTCAGTCCTAACATGAAGGATCATCCATACAAAGATGAACAGTCCTGGTCTTCAAGCTTATTCATTCCTTGGATGTCCTACTGAGACTGACAAAATGTGTCATTAAATAGAAGCCTGATGCAATTCCAATTAACTTGAGAGAAAACTGGATTGTAATCTCAGCACCAACTGGGGTGATAGATTCTTCAAGATGGGCATTTACCTATTGAGATTTTGATGGATACCAAATTCAGATCACATAGGGCTGGTTACACATCCAGTTATTATCAAGCTGCGCTCAATTTGGAGAAAAAAAAAAAAAAAAAGCACACCCTAGTTTTGAAAAGCTTTACATCCTATCACCAATATCTCAAGCCTTCTAATACATTTTCATTTTGATTTAATAGAAGTTGAACTTAAGTTTTATGTTTCAGCATGACAATTTTCATGTCTGAAAAGATTTATATTAGAAATCCTACTTGCTTCACTTGTCTGCTCTAAAAATTCAATGATAACTAAGTAATTTTTTTCAGAAGATTCAGAAATAGTGCTTATTTTAGGGTTCTGCATTGGCACAAGGTAAAATGCTTTCACAACACCTCACAATTATTTCTCACTAAATAGTCTTTCTGTATTATTATTTCTAAATATGATTTCTCTCCAGACATACACGTAATTCATATTGCCATTAACAGGAGTCCCACGTACAGGGCAAGGGTAAAGATTATATTATTTCTGTAAGTATATTGGTTTTTTAGGAACATTTTTCAGATTTTCTGGATAATAATGAAACAGTAAAGAATTCTCACAGACCAGCAAACAGTACAGCAAATATTATTACTCAAGTTTCTTATTTAATGATTTTGTTAAAGAACAACTTACATTGTTAGTAGACTGACATGTAACTAATCTATATCACAGATATACCAGTTAATTCTTAAAACAGTTACAAAACATTTGCCCTCTATAGTAAGGCAACTGACCAACCTTTTTTCAGGGAAGGTTCCACTTCACCTAAACCAAGAGAAAAGAACAGATGTCAGACGAGAGACATCATAATTTTAAAAAAATTATATTTTTTGTCACATTGGCTCATTTAATTATTATTTTTTTTTTAAATCTATTCTTTATATGCTAAATGGCAAGCACTCTATTCTGAGATTTTGGATTTTTCATAACACATCTCTCTTACCATAGAGGTTTTCCTGGGTCTGGGGTAGAAAAATTCAATGTGCAGTAGTAACCAGGGAAACGTCCAAATCTGTGTTTGTGCTTCTGATGTTAGGCATGCTTCCATGTTTTAAGGAAAGGCCCAGTGGTTCCATTTTAGCTCCAAATAATAAAATGTTTATGCAGGTTAGCAAGACTGTAAATCTAGCAACACTTTGGTGAAATCCAAGGCAAAAAATATTCAATTTCTGTGGAACTATGAACATTTGATTGCTGCCTTGTGTCACTGCACATCCATGTGGGACATGGAATTTAAAGGATTGAGCCTGGACGACCGTGGTGAGTGCACTGCAGTGCACAACGGGCAGGGAAGTCACATGGACTTATGTTTTATGTTATAATGCAGTAAGTTGCCTACTGCCTTTTCATACATCTAGTAGGTATTGATGAAATTCCACTTGGGCCAAAGACTGGGACTGAAGTTTCCAAACACTTAGTGAGCATTCAGATGGTGAATTTTTGTATGTCAGGTACTTTATGACCTTTCCTACTTGCATTAACACTTATCCACTCAAGTATTTGAAAGCTTGCAGGCGCTTTGGGAGCTATGAAATGGTAAAAATGAACACTTTTCAAATTTTAACAAGCTCTCCGTATTTCACCTTTTCTGTTTCTCAACCATATCAGAGATTGGCTTTCTCCTAGTTGTAAATCATATCTCAGAATAGGATGCCCAGTTCACAGACTCACATGTAGCAGCCTATCTATTAGTATTCGTGTATGGTGCTGATATAAAAAGCTCATGCACAAATTTAAAAGGTAGAAATTTGATAATATCTCAAGTTTATGAATAAACGGGTAGAAGTCAGTTTCAGTACATGTTGCTTTTTAATTATATTCTGGTATAGCCCAATAGAATATAAAATAAACTACCATGAAATGAAGATGTCACTCCTACACTCGTTGCTTGTCAAAATGACCAATATGGTGTGACATGATGATCCACTACTGCTCTGCTCATACCAGGGAACTACTTTTTTTATAACAAAAGGACAGTTATTTCCAAACTTGAAATGTTAGCAATTTACTTTCATTTATCAGATGATGTCAGTTGCAGAATGTTACTGTAATGACAGAACCATAATTTCTAGTAAACTGAATTATTTGCAATATGCCATCCAAAATCCTCTTAGTTCAGCCAAAATGCTATTTTTTTTTTTTTTTTTTTGTCCCCCAAAATATTGTCCTGTCATCAATATATCAAATAAAAAATTTTAAGTTTCTTGGTCTATCTTGTATATTTACCACAGTTCTTTAGATTCTTGCTGATTAAAAGAAAATAGCTATTTCCATTCTCTAAAGCAATATTCTGATACATATTTTGGTTGTGGCTTTGAAGTCTTGTGTAAATTAGTGCTCTTTACTTCAAGATGTACTAATGGTAATACTTAATTCTGACAGCTTTTCTGTAATGGTACATTAAACATGAGATGAAAGCTAACAAAGAGACCAATTTACTGATTGGAATAGCCAGTAGATGCTTTATTAACAGCAACGTTCACTTTTCATTTTGTTTGACCTTCTTGTCTGTGAGGTTAAAACCTGAGTAAGCCAACATAATGCATGTAAACCAGCAGTTAGAGCAGTTACGGAAGTCTTTACATTACAAATACCTTCATCACTGTTATCATCATCACTCCATACGATGTCAGACAGTAAAGAAATAAAGCCATAAAGCCAATCAGTGGATTCTTCCAATGCCTCATGAATGATTCTCAGTGGTTCTGTGCTGAGCTTGTTAACAGATCTTCCTGAGTGCAGAGTTTAAAACAAAAGTGGTTTGAAAAAAAATACTCCTTCAGTGATTAAAGTCAATCTTCATTTTACACAGGACTAATTATACTACCTCCTTTAACAGAAAGAAAGATTGTGAATGTTAATTTTTGTTATTCAAGGGTTTGAGGACAGCTCTCCTTCCTGTGAAAGACTGGTATAAACTTTTATCCTACTGTACTTGCTGTTAGCAGAATGATTCAGGACCCAGTGGATAATTTTGTCTGCGCTCCAAGTTCTGGCTCTTCTTTTGAAGTTTGGTTGGGTTAAGGAAAAAATAGATTTGATTCTACCTGATATTCATCCTTTCAGATAATCTCTGCCTTGCAGCCCAGTTTTTTTCTCTGGCCCAGGTCCTCTGCCTCTTGATGCCTATTTAGGATTCACTGCCATCTGGGTCCCACTCCTTATGTCATATCTCCCCTTAAACTCCCTGCTTTACACAAGTCCTGGATGAGGAAATTTTTGAGCCCTGGCTTCACCACACAAACAGGTCATATAGGTGCCATGGAGTACATGTAGAGGATGGGTAGAAGAAAGCCATGTAGACTCGGGCCAGAATAAACCTGAGTCTGGAATGAAAGGGAATGTAAAATCCAAATTGCAACACAGAGACAGCTACTTTCAAACACACTCCTGTGTGTCTGGTTCTTCTCTTACAGCTTTTCCAGAGTTTCTTTCACATGCACCTGTGAACATCTGCATACTTAACTGGTCCTGGTCTTACTGCTCCTGTAGGCACGTAAGCTGGCAAACAAGGAAGCTGTGTGGTTTAATGCGCTCCACCTTCCTGGGACCTTTAATGGAAGCCAGGCCCCTGCTCCCCTTGGGTCCACACCCAGGGAGAGCAACCATCAGTGGGTAATACAAGTACATCCTTCAAGGCTTTTCCAGTTGTGATTTCACCAAATTTCTCCCTGCCCTGTTTATGCTGACATAGCATTTCAGAGGAACTTTCCAGCCTCTGACAGAGTATTTCTTCTGACCTTTCTGTCCAGCAAACTTTTATTCTCTCGAAATCTGTATCAAGCACTGCTTAGGAAGAGGGACAACTGTTATTCAGTCTGTGTTACTGTACACTGTACTTGAAATGGCAGACTGAACTATCACCCTCCTCTGTGTGAAGGCTTCCCACACATGTAGACAATCAAAGGTAGATCACAAATACGATTTGAGTCGTTGGCCTAGTCTTGTTCCTAGAAGTTACATACATATACACTGAATTTAGCAGTATCCAGATGGGAACCATATCTGTTTACCACTATCTTTCTGTATGCAAATATTTCAATAGGAAGTTAAACACGAGTCTTTTCAGAACTGCTTCTGGTTGCAGTGTTCTGACTCACAAGCCAAATCTTAGCAGTAATCAGAAGTAGTCTCACATGGACTTGCAGGTTACAAAGACAGGCAAAGTGCAGGCTTGAAGCAACTTCTTTGATGGCAGCAGTATGAACGGTTATTTTCTAAAAGTGCTGGAATGCAATGTACAAGCAACTTTATTTGAAATATAAATGTATCACTACATAATTCCTTTTATTTCTAATTAATTAGTCTGAAACAGAAAAGACCAGACTGATTTTCTATTATTTGGCATATGCTTATTAATAATGTAGACCAAAGAAATATTTTGGTTAATGCTTTTTTTAAGATTATATTATATAGATATAAGCTACTGAACAATCAGGCACATCAAATAAATTAATTGTGTGCCATGATGAAATGACATAATTGCAAATAAATATGCATGATCTCCTCATTTAGTGTACTGTTGTGAGTTATACTTTGCAACAGATTAAAAAAATTCAGAAAGACTAACTAGTATAACAGTGCATATTTACTTTGCTCATCATAAGGCATTTATTTATTTGCATTGGCCTCATGCATTGAGATGTAGAGATTTTGTTTTTTCGACTGATTTGCCACAAATGCCCTTCTCTAGTGTTTATCAGGAGAATGAACACCTATATTTAGGCTATTAAAAAGTAAATCTGCAACCCAACCCCTGATGCCATTTGCACTTTATTCTAATCTAGAGGTGCTAAGGAGTCCGAGTGGACTAATAGAATTAGGCCAGAGGGGTCTTAGCATAACTGAGATTTTGATTCACAAGCAGGGATGGTTTAACTTTGGACAGCTGCCTTGATTTCCACTCTGGCTATCCACCTCCCCTTTACCCACTGGTTGCTTAGGGATGGCTCAGTTGCTTTTACAGCCACAGGCTTTTAAAGCCACAGGGACTACAGCTGTAAACTGAACAAGAATTGGTGTCAATTTATTTTAATATACTGGTCTATCAACTAGCAGTTCAAGAACTGCTTCACAGGTAGCAGAGCTGTCCCCCCAGGCAGGCAAGGGAAATGCTCAGAGACGAGCAAGATCAAGAGCAGAGGAAATTATTCCAACCACCCCAAGGCAAGCCATCTTTGCTGATGAATCAGAGCCCTCAACGTCATATCCTGGTCTTTAATTCACAGCATCTTCATAGCAAACTATGAAAAGGGATTAGAAATTGTAAGTGTCCAGAGGCGAAGTTCTCCAGTCACGCCTACACTAACAGGCCCAAGTTGCAAATCCTCTTTAAAGTAAAAAGTTTAGAAAAATCAGTTGGGGCTGTGTAGAGGACACTTCGATGGTATTTGCAAAATTAAATTTTGTGTACAAACAGATACTGTGAGATCCACTTGCAGTCTGATGCAAGTGACACAGGTCTGGAAATCTGTCTCCTTGTGCATAGATCTTCTGTTTAATTTTTGTTGTGTTTCCTACATTTTTAAAAATTAGTGCTAACAGTCATGATGTGTCCTAAAATGCTTAACACCACCACACCAGGTAATGCTGAAGTGAAAATTACTACTGATCAAATCCATGCTTTTAGCTCTCCCCACAACTTTGACAATAGCAGGTTCTTTTCCTACTAGAACAAAACACACAAGAAACAAAGGAAATAAAGCAATTCAGGGGGGTAACAAGGAGAGAGAAAGATGCTGTTTGCCTCACACACATGCAAAGAAAGATAACCATTTCCAGAGGATTTGCATACTCATGCTTCAAAAGTGAAGCTGAGAGAATGCAGATTTTCATAACAAACTTAGAGCTTGGTACTGTGATGTAATTTAGATTTTTTTTTACAGATTTCAGCAAGGGTACAGTATGATGAATGTTTTCGGAATAGTCTTGGATTCAACACATTCAGACTGGATAAGCTGTCCTCTGTCCGACTTTTTATTTCTTGGCAGACCTTAGAACACAATTTTAAAACCAAGCTCACAATATAGTTCTCTTGCTACCATATGTTATGTAGTATGTAATAAATAATTTAGAACTAATCTATAACTATAAACTATAATTAGTACATCATATATCATATAATATATAGCATGTATTGGGCTGGGAGTAGCAGGGGTAAGATCTTGAATTTAAACTGTGAAGAGCCTTTATGAATACAGAGTATTTCTCAGACAGACACAGGCTGTGAAGTTCTATCTTTTGCTGAACTTGTAAACAGGGACTGAGCCAATTGTTCCCCTTAGATAATATAGTAGAAAAATGCTAAATGTCTGTCAAAGGAGGAAGGAGGGGAAAGGAAGCAAATGGTTACTCAGCAGGTTAAGCTCAGGGATGAAACATGCAATTAATATTGAAGACTTTTTGTTGACAGTATGTAATTTAATTTAATCACATCTTAAATTCAGATTATCCTATCTAACTAAATGTACCTGAAAGCCAGGTGTTGAATCCCTGGTGGTTTCTAGCCTCCCTCAAAAGACAATGCGGAAAGACATATTGTGACCTTCAGAAGGCAAGTCTCTTGCTTTCCTCTGACATCTTTTTTAGGGCTATATGAATTAATTTCCAAAGATGCCTATTCCTTTCTATTGACTAGGAAGGAAAGGAAGCCTGAAAAGTTAGCATGGACATGACACCTTATTTTCATGACACCTTATGATTGAGGTATGTGACATGGATTCTATAGATGGTACTGTTTAATATTTAAATCTTACTTGTCATTGTTTAACTTTGGCTAAGCACTTAGATTTGTAACTTAACATTCATAATTAATTCCAGTTCAATATGAATGTTCATCTCGATAAATTACTTGCATTCCAAAACAGCACTGGTACCACCAGCAGTGCTTTGCTATAACATTTTGTTTTGTCACGGTCTTTTGTTACTTAGTACAGTAGAAGAGATGTTTTTGAGTTCAGTAAAAGTTCAGCTCTACTTGTGATGGCACTTCCACTGCTATGAGAATAATTAAGAGTTTTGTCTTTTTTTTTTTTTTTTTTTTTTTTTCCCCAGTGGGAACTTCAAAATTTTAATTCCAGAACTTTCTGGGAAATGTTGAAATTTGGAAGAGTTAAATCTGGTAGAGAAAGAATCCCAGTCATATTGAATGACTTCGTATAGTAGTTTCAACAAAACCTTCCTGTAGGAAAACTCAACTGAATTTGGTTGGAGAATGCTTGTTACCTGTGGTAGATAGCTGCAAGAAAATTTTGAAGTTTCTTTAGATTTTCTTTACTGAACATATGCAAATTTGGTCAAAATAATTCTTTAAGAAATAATTTCAGCTGTGTTGTAGGTATAAAATACTTCTGAAAACTCCCTATATATTTTGAAACTGGCTTTCATGATCATTACATCAAAATTAACCTGTTCCAATTCTTTGTAGCTCTCCAGCATTATTGGTACAGAAACAGTAATTTGATTCAAAATGTGAGAACAAGAATTCTGACCGACTAATTTCTTCAGATTTGAACTCTCCTTGGCTCACAATTTTAACTCCAATTGATTTGAAAACAGAATTCATATATTTAATGGTAATTAATAACTCACACTTAACACAGCTCTTTGAAATCAACCAATAACAGACTTATAAAGTCCTTCAATCAGCATTAGGTACGTTCTTGGGACAGAAGATAATTTTCGTAAAGTGACAAAGTCATTTCAACTTCAGTAAACTTGTGGTATTTTGTGAACAGAAGAAATCTTTTTTTCATCAGGACTGATAATGGGTCCTTTAACAGTGGCTTTTGGAAACAGGAATTGATTAATCACATGGTATGATTTGTTGTAGCGCCTTAAGCAAATTTGGTTATGTTTCATGGTCTGTGTCATTTATTCCTGTGAAGTGCACAACAAAAAGTGACTAATTGATTTATCTTGCAAATCACTTCAGTCATTATCCCAGTCTTAATAACTCTGCCAGGAATGCAGTCTCCTATCAATCTTTTTTGCTTGTCAAATAGTTAAATACATATTCAGAGTTCAACCTATTTTAAAGGTTGGGTTTTTTAATGAATTGTACTGAATTACTTAATAATTGTTGGATTTTCATCAATTACATATTTTGACTCTAGTGAATTGAATGCAATTAAATTACAAATTATGGTAATTATCTGGTGTAAAGATTGATCTATGAGATATAACCTAATTCATTGATACTGACAAGGTACAGCTGATGAAGACAGAGAATTCTGTCATGTTTGATAAAATACAAAAGCCTAACGCTAGTTTGTGATAATAAAACATATCCTACCTTTAGTAAAATATTATCTTATAAATCTAGACACACCTGCATTTTAATTTGAAAGTTTATATATTTCAAAGATTGTTATTATTAGTAGTAGTATATTTCTACTCTGTGGTCTTCTGAAGAGTAGTATCTAACATATAAAACTCAATACACACATAAAGTCTTCCATTATTAAAATTCCAGTTTGTCAGCTTAGGTGTCCTTAGGTCTTATTGTCCTATTTCATAGACTAACATTTTTGTCATGCTTACAGCAGTAAGCTTCAGGATAAACTCTGGTGGGTATCATTGAATTATGAGGATAAAAATAACAATTTAATTTTGTATTATAAGTATGTTGAATTATAAGTATAAAAGCAATGCCAAATATAACTCAGACTGAACATTACCCAGTAATTTCCATTTTATAGATAATTAAATTGTAAATATGAAGATTACAGACTGTAGTATAAATCTTCTCTGACTCTTTCCAATATCAGCCTTAGATAATTATATTGAGGTCAAGTCCATAGAGAAAACCTCACCTGAAAGTAGGCCAAAGCATTTTACCCCAAATGAGAACAAAAAGTAATTATAACTAGAATCCACTTGTGAAAATTTAGAAAGAAATTCTGAAGGTGTGATAAAGTATCAAATACTTTTGATATAGCCATACAAGTGGACAGGAATGTAGGTTTAGGGTGGGCTTTACATGTAATTTATATGACTTGATTTGATATCAGCTGACAGGCTTCTGATTTGATGGATCAGAACCTAATAAGGCAGTGTTTTCTGAAACAGCCTCACATTTTATCTAAATAATTTGAAGTTTTTCTTTTCTCATTTTAAGGATTCAATTCTCTGACTAAGAATACGGATCTTAACTTCAGACTAAAAAGGCAGTGCTGATAAATAATTGTACAATGGCATTTTTAAAGGGCGTTTATGAGGGTAAAATGAGTATCCCTCAGCTTGCCACCATTTCCTGGGAATCTCCTGACTGAGGGCATCTCTTCGCTGACAGATCTATTTCAAGCATGATGTGAAAATTGGGCGGAGGCTATTGCAATGAACTTTGCAGTCCCAGCCAGCCGGATTTGGGGGTTAGCAGAGAAGCAGTGCTGCCGCGTCCTGGCACTCTGCTCGTGCCCATGCTTTGTTATCTCCGGCCAGCAGACCGCACGCGCGTATTCAGAACACTGCAGGCAGAACGTCTTTACCGGGCGGTAAACAGGGATCATCGCAATGTTGTGAATAGGTGGCTATAGTGGATGGCAACAGGATGAACCCCAGAAAGGCCAACAAAAAAAAGAAAAAAAAAAAAAAAAAAAAAAAAAAAAAAAAAAAAAAGGAAGAAACACCATTAGCGATAATGAACATTCTCAGCTGTCGCTTGACTAAAGGAAGCAGTTACAGAGTGAAGTGAGGAGTTATTTCATCTCTGTGGGGCTGCTGTTATGAAGCAGAAATTGGAGTTCATTAAAAAGAAAAACAATACGCTGTAGGTGTGAGATAATACAGTAGGAGTCAGAGCAATACAAAAACATGGTTAAATAAGGCACAGGTATTTTCACAAGTTACAAACATATTCTATTGCTGAAAAGAATATGTTACACATAGTTGTTTCTAGTTGAACTATTTTGATTTCTTCAACAGCAAATAACCAAAGAATTACATTACTGCAATTGTTACTGAAATAAATTACTGAGGTTTTTTGTTTGTTTAAAATTGGAAATTTCACCGGTACTCTTATGGGCCAGAAATTTAGTTTGTGTTTTGTATCCCATGAAGTGCATTTAAGCATGCAAGACATTTCTTTTCTTAGATTCTTCACTATTCATTGAGTTAGTTTCTGAAATTTCATATTTTCAACTTAATGACCTCATGAAATTTGATCTATAGCAATTTATCATCTTGTATATGCTAGACCATTTGGGACAAACACAGTACTTGCAACACTGCAGTACTTCATAGACTGTCATTCTTTCCAGTATAAACTCATTTTCTAGGGGTTATAACTCAGCTGTATGATTTACTGCAGAGTGAAACAGGGGAAATAAGTTGCCATCTAGGCAGCCCTTCTTTAAAATGGAATTGGGTTTAAATCCCTTTAACTGTTTTTATTATTATGGAAGACAATCAAAAAAAATTATTTTGTAGGTTTTGGGTACATTAGTGGAAGTCCCATGTAATCAATTAAGAATTTCATTAAGAACTTTGGAATGCATAAACTTGTACGCTGAACTGACACCTGTAAACAAAGGAAAAACTCTATTTCTAAAGACTATAGCACTGTTTTGATAAGTTCCAAGGTGAGCACAGCAAGGGCCAACACCTTTTTTTTGCATCCCACTCCTTTGTTCTGTGGGAGATTTCTCTAGGGTTTTGCATGCATGGAAAAGTTTTTACCAATTATTTAAATTTGATGAGACTGTGAAACACCTCTTGCACCAAGAGACAAAATTATTTGTTCCAGTAAGTTTGCTGGTGCTTTAAACTAAGCCAGAAGTTAATTATTTTTCCTGAATAAGTACAAAGGTATTATCAGTTTTAAAACTGGTGGATATACGGGCACAAAACACAAAAGTGAATAGAAGTACATTCTTTTGCAGTTCTTAAAATGTTCCAGTGAACACGAGCCTAACAGAATGACTACAACATGATAACATTCCCAGAGGAAGATGGAGGTATATGTTCCTAATAATGATCTCACAAAAAAACCAAAAACAAAACAAAAAACCCACCCAAAAAAACCCAACCACCCCAAAAAAACCCAACCAACCAAAAAAACCCCCAGTAGAATAGCTGTATTTTGGTGACTTCCACTTCTCTTAATGATGAAACAAACACTCTGCACCTAACAGCTTTTGCACCTTACAGTTTTACCATGCAGGAGCCTGGGAAAACAAATGTCTGTGTGTGAATTATACAGCACAAGTTGCTTGGAGTCTTGTTCTTCACCTTTTAATGTCTTTTTTATGTGAATATATGGTTCCTAATTTTTTGTTTGTTTGTTTTCCTCTGCCAGAGAATATTAATAGGTGTATCATCTTGACTACCCAGGGCCAGCCAAAAGCTTTCTGTAGCCACAATAATTTGGCCAGACGTTTTGCCATTAACTTAAAAAGGAGAGAAACAAGACAAAAAGGCCTTACAGAGAACATCTGACTGGAATCCCTGCTGCTTCTTGCGGAGCTGGGAGCTCCGTGCCTCCATGCCCTGTCTGCTCCCCATTCCCATCGTTGACAGGCACTACCTCCACAGAGATCCGCCTTTGCTGCAGGTCTCTAGAAAGCCTCTTTAAGGTGGAGCAAACTGAATTATCCTCAACAAAGAGCTTACTCTTTTTTCTTTTATGAAAGCAGTCGCAATAAGGTGGCAAGCTCATTGTGCTGTGTGTCTTTGCTATTTTTACACTTAGATTCTTTTGTGGATAGTTTTGGATTTCATAGATTTGGTGAGGTTTCATTTGGTTTGATTTAGTCTGGCCTTCAGGTGACTGGCTAAATCACTATCAATTTACTCTGAATATTGAACACTCTGGAGCTGAAATTAGGGTGGTGTTAATTAGCTGTAATTGGTCACAGAGATGGCAGGGAATTCTGAACACTTTATTAGCCCATTAGCAAATGTAGATTCCTGGGTAATCAATCTTTAGGACTAAAATAATCTTAAATTATTTAGTAACATTTGCCAATTAAAATATATAATCCAGTTATGTGTACAAGCAATGCGTGAAATACATTCATGAATTATGAAGCCAATTAACAAGGTGTATTTTCTAACACAAAGGATGGGAGAAATAACAAACTGTTGCAAAGCGCACGTCAAACCAAAACGAATCTTTTTTCCGCATTTCTGAAAATTCTGAAAATGCGTAAGAGAACTTCCAAAGCAATATGTTACTCATTGCATATTCATACACACTGCATACTGCATGAGATTCATAGTTTCTTATCTCAGGATTTTGTAATGCATGTCACCTTCATACCACATTAGAAATATTTCACTCATGTCTATAGTTGTACAATACCACATGATAGGAATGCAAGCTTTCATTTCTTTCCTCAAAGGAACGAACATAACACACTAAAGTGAAACACTGCAAAATTTAATTTCCTTCTTCTGGTTAGGTAGCACAGGGGCAAATCTTTCAGCACTGATCTAATTCTTGGCTCATGCTTTCCTCAAATTCCACTGCCAAAGCTGACTTGCAAATCCGGTCTCTGTTCTAACCTCTGAACAAACTGCCACATGAGCACTGAGCAGGCACAGCTTTGCACATGCACCCCCATAAACCAGAGTCCTCCTGCAATATTTTCTATCATAACCAGCACCTCCTGAATACTATAGAGTACTATAGAATTTACAGTAATCATGTTCTGGATGTGTAAAATTCCACAAAATAAATCTTTCTATGAGTAGAGCTTGAATTCATGGTATCAAACTTCAGCTACCTAAAACCTAAGCATTATCCTCCCTCAGGCTCCCTCAGTTCTAAAGGCTCCTTTTCAGACAGTGAATAGAAAGCCTCCCCCCACCCAGTAATTTACCACATCTATTTTGGGATGAAACCAAACACTTCATTTTCATATAGTTAGTCATGGGACAAATTTCATCTTGTATAAATTGTCAAAATTCCCAAACTTGGTAGTTTACTTCTAAAAGAACATGAAAATATAATAATCAAGAATCAAAATCCATGGGCTGGCGTCCTGTTATTATAGAGGCAACACAAAGTTTATACTGATAAATAAAAGAATCCATAAGAGCTAAAATATATACACTAATACTATACATAATTTTTTTTGAATTTTAAGATAATGAGAGCAAAATTGTTAATTGTTCAAATAAGAAAACAGTGCTTGAGTTCAAGTCTAAAATCCTTCTTACTCTGCTGAGGTCAAATCTGTTGTGTTTCTACTTAGCTCCATGAATCTTTGTGTAAACTAAAGGTGCATCTAAATAAACTCATAGTTTAGGGCGTGGAACTTTAGAGGCTAGCAGCTCTGTAGTGTGATCAGGAGGAACAAATCTGTGTATATTCCTCAGCCACATGGTTCCCAGCCTGGTTTACTATGATGTCAACCGGCTGCTGTTTTCTGCTGCAGTCAGTCCTGTGCAGTACAGTCACTACTAGCAGCTCTGCTACGGAGATGGTCACTTCTGGCACAGAAACATAGTGGGAGTCTCTGGGGGGAGCCCGTAGGTCAGAACCAGCCCCAGTGTGGAGGTGTGTGGCACTTTACCCGTCTGTCCCAGAGCTCTCCCAACTCAGGTCCTTGCTTCCCACAAATCTGGCAAAGGGCTGGCTCTGCAGATGTGCACAGTATGCTTTTAAGTCATCTCACCAGGAATCACTGTGAAAGACTTGCACAGAAATCAACAGGCTTAACTGTTTGAATGAGTGAGTGCAATCCTGACTACAAAGGTCCACGAATCCACTCCTCACATGCGAGGATGGAAGAATCTGCCTTTTGGTTGTCTTTGTGTCTCCACAGAGATCTCTGGCTAGGTGCTTTCTAAATACCTTATGTGATTCTAACAGACATTTCAATGAAATCTTGCAGTCACATAGATGTTGATCAGCAGGCATTTGTAAAGTTGATCTAGTGCAACCCCTCTCAGTGAGGGACTATTGCCAACACTGGATCTGGTCAGCCATGGCCACCTGGCCAAGTCTTGAACACAACCAAGGATGGATAATCTGCAGCCCCTCTAGGCAACCTGTTTGAGTGCTGCATTACCCTCCTGGTAGAGGGTAGACTTCCCCCGCAGTTTTCAGCATGAACCTCTCAGGCAGCAATTTCTGGCCATATCCCCCTTGTTATATCACCTGATACAACAAGGGCATTATCTTGGCAAATGTCTTCTGCCACCTTTGCAACTGCCCTTCAAAAAGCTTCAGGATGCTCTTAGGTCACCCCTCAGTTTCCTCTTCTCTAGACTAACAAAGTTCAGCTCTCTCAGCTTGCCTCATTCATATGCTATGCATACTTTCTAAACTTGAACTTCATGGAAATTCAGGTAAAGAAATGGGAAAGAAATTGAAAGCACTGACTTATGAAAGGCAAGTGTTATTTACGGAAAAATATACGCTGAATAT
The DNA here is from genome assembly GCF_011004875.1 of Balearica regulorum gibbericeps. Classification (NCBI taxonomy): domain Eukaryota; kingdom Metazoa; phylum Chordata; class Aves; order Gruiformes; family Gruidae; genus Balearica; species Balearica regulorum. The sequence goes on from NC_046186.1 coordinate 57,851,000, forward strand.
TCTGTGTTTTATAGATTAAAAATATACAGTTGAATATAATTTCTTTGGTTATCTTTAATTTGCATTTAAAAACTAGGAAATTAATTTTAATCATGCTTGCAAAACTAAACTTGCAGTCCTGAAAATAACTCTTCACTTTTTTTATGCAGTACTGGTTGTTCAAAGAGCAGTGTCAAACCCAAGAGAAAATACCGCTGGGGTTTAGATGTAAGGAGTCACTTAAAAATATGCTCCAAATTTTACTCTCTATATGAAAAGATGGCATTACCTCTACTGGAGGCAAAGGGCCAAACTGTCAGTGGGTGAAAATCATTCTAGTATCAATAATGCCAGCCAAGTGGTCCTATACGAAATCTCCAGCTATTTTCATGCAATTTTTTATAAATCAGTGGGTTTCACCTGGAAAAAATCAGCCTGAGTAGGAACTCAGGAGTTGAAACCCAGGGGTCATGATAAGAGCTATGTAGGCATTTGTTATATTTATGTAAATAAAGAAAACAGTTTAATAAATCCTGGTCTGAAGGAGCACAGCAGGTCCTTCTCTTAATATTTCACCATTGAGACTTGATTTAAATGCTGGCTTAATTAATCACTTAGGAACAGAAATATCTTTGGGAAGGAAAAGAAACAAACTCATGAACTCAAAATACTAAAGTATCATCTCTCAGAGATCTCCAGAAAATATGAACTCACCCTGCAGATTAAATTTTACATTTTTTTTATTTCTACGGCCTGGCCTGAAAATGTCAGTTTCCATCAACACCTTTGGGATTTAAGCTCATTTAACCAATACAACATGAACATCAGATTTCTACCTGCTTAGAAAGTTTCCTTCAGTCTCCAGCACGAATACAGATTCTTATTGCTTAACATTACCCTGACTAGTATAGCGAGCACGCATGAACTGACAGCCAGCTCAGGAATCACTTAGTTTAGGAGTTTTGCCTAAGTTATGCCATGGTTCCTGACTGCTTATTGAAAACATATTAAGAACTTGATTGACTGACTGATTGATAGTTAATATAGAAAATTAAAAGCAGAATATGATGATTTCTGTCTCTTCGTTTACATCTATGTTGTAAGATTAAGTGTGTTGTGTACAAATTAAAATCTGATGCCTGTTTTGCGAGAATCAATCAAAAGGAATTTTATGTTTTGCTGTGACTCAAGTGAATTCCTTCTGAAAACAAAGACAAATGAGAAGCAAAAAATTTGAGAGGTTTGTAATACATTTTCTCCACATTTCAAGCTTCTGTGTCATCCATTGATCCAGGATTGGTCAGTTCCTTCCAAGCTCTATGTACGTCTCAAAAGCTTTTAAAGTAAATCTTGAGGTCAATATTGATATATAGCAGGACAAAAATCTATGGATTTATCAGCAAACTAATAAAGTCTAGGAAATTAACTTTGAAACATCAACTCAATTTGTTTTGAATTAAAAGGCTGAAGTCTGAATTTCAGTTTCTAGTTAATTATTGTGACAGATGTGATAACTTTAGATCTAGAGTTCTTATTTAAGAAAGAAAAGGACTCTAATACTTTGTTTTCTGCTTCACTTACATGTTTCCAGTCATTACAGCCTGATTACTTCACAAAAGTTTTGCTGCCAAAGTGGCTTGCTGAACGTTATGAACCCTTTACAAACATAAGTAGTTAATACATTTTATTTTCCTTTATATATCATTGCGAGACACAAGGCATAAAAATCAAGCAGCAATGAGGTAATTTCTATTCCCCATTCCTTTTTTCCCATTCCTCAACCATGATCACAGCCCTTGTACCACACACCTCATTTTCACCTTTGCCTCAGTAACCAATATGTACCCTAAAACTTGATCTTGTCGAGTCAGTCTTGCCAAGTGTTAAACTCAGCTTGAATTATTGCCTCAATAAAGGTGTGTCTTAGCAGATGTTAAGAATATGGTCCTCTGTGCTGATAGTTTTTGAAGATGAATTTAGGGTTAGCATGTTTAGAAATGATCTTTTGCATATTTTCCGTCATTGAACCGTGTAAGCAGATGTCAGAAGACTCAGGGCAACTATGAAAGATTTTAAAATAAATTTCAGAAAATGTGAATTAATAATTAATTTTATTTTTCTTGAAATAATTTTATATAGAAATTGCAAAACAGAAATCTGACCACACGTGCTCATATACTTATTATATTACTGTCAGCATACATATTTTCCAGGATGAGGATGGGCTGAAAAATGGAGAGATTTAAATTATAAAGATGTATGAAGTGTAAACTTATAAGTTCTGACATTTCCTACAAGATCTCTTCTCTTGGTAAACTCAGCAGAGACACAGTGCTGGCTCCAAAAAGGTGAGAAACATGCAAATTTACATAATACACACTCCTTAATAAATTTTTAAATTTTAATATAAAAGACATCAAACAGAATATGCTGAATTTTACCTGCAAAGGCTTTGTAATCCACCAAGTCAAACATTACAATAGCTACTGCTGACCAGGTAACAATCAGAGCAATAACAAGGAGCCATGCTGCTGGTGAGCTGAACGTTGTCACGAGGTCTTCCGTAACTGATTTCTTGCCCACTTTCATGGATGATGAGGGAACGGATCCGTTCTTACCATCTATTATTGTCGTGGTTGTAGACATGCGTCCTAGGCAAATAATCAAAGTAGAGGAAATAGAATGTAACACTTGGAGCATAAAAATCAAGAATATGAATGTTGTTTTGAAATCCTTTAGTACTCAGAATATTTAAAATAAATGTAAATATTGCATTATTAAAGAGAAGTTCTTGTGTTTTCTGGAAGGAGATTTTCCTGACCTGAGGCCACTTTTAGTAAAGTTAATTTGGGAGCAAACACGGTAAAATAGCCACAACTGGTCTTTTTGATTATATGACATTTTTTAGTCTGCCATGAATAGCTACAGACATAGGAGAGTGATTGATGAAAGCATAAAATATTATTACTCTCCAAAGAACTGTCTTGTTATGGGCTGTAGGCCAGACTCTCAGGTGATGTGATTAAGCATACTTCCATTGACTGTAATGGAACTAATGCGTCTACACCACTCTAGGTTTGGCTGGACTTCTGCTGAAAGCGATAACCCAAACAATCTTGGTTGGTATTTCTTTCCCAGTATATACAATAAAAATAGTAAAAATATTCATAACTCTGCAGTCAACAACAGAAGAAGAGCACGGTACTGCCACTTAGTTTACAATATCTGCTTGTAAGCTATTGATAAAGTATTAAAAGATATGTTACATGTGTTCCTGGTCTGGTTGATGACACCAACTCTCATAAATTAATGTCAGTGATTTCAGGGACCCTTACTCACAGAGATCTGAAATTTCAAGGAATAAGGTGATACCTGGTTTATTCATACCTTTGCTTCTCACCCTAAGATCACCTATTTTCTGTCACTACTGATATAACCTATAAAGCTGATAATTTTCTAGGATGAGCGAGTTAAGGAAAGTGACAGAGTTGCTCTATACAAACATAAACAGATTTAGTTTCACTTTTCACATAGAAAATGGCAAATATGCCTTTGGAAACTTATCAGTAGAGCTAAGGTATAAGGCTGTTGAAGACTTTCAGGTACTTGCCACCACAACACGTATGTAGCCTCTATTTGAGAATCACTGTATTGATATTCTTAAAGAAATAAATGAAGAATTAGGTCCTTGATATTACCCATAGGTAAATATTTATACCTAAAGGAAAAAAAAAAAAAAAGTTGGCATAACAAGTCTTCTAATCTTCATGGTAATGAATATTGATTGACTTTGTTTCTTTTTTTGCAGAAAATGAGAAAGATACTCTAAAGTGATACTGAAATGACCTTTATGTATCTCACATACATCTGTAGAACAGAGAAGGACAATTCTTGTATTAGAGGTTCCCTAACTCTTAACCTGTCATATCTGTAGAGTGTTCAAATTCATACCCTGAATGATTCTACATTTCTTTATTTATTATGTAGTGCATTGCATTTGTGTGTATTTCCCTTAATTCTACCTTCTAAGCTTCCTTCTGCACAAGCATCCTGACACTGATCGGTGCCTTGTTTCAAGCCCCAGAAAGCTGCTCTGCTAAACAGCAATGTTGTATAAGCAGAACAAGATTGACATATTACATGTTTTTTGTTACTTATTTGAAATTTACTCTTATTTATAGAATGTTTATTCTGCTTATGAATAATGTCTATCTACTGGGATAGAATTTAAGCTCTTTTTTTTAAAATATATATTATAAAACTACCACTGTTTCCATTTCTCCAAACATAAATTTTGAATCAAACATTTCACAGCAGGAGGAAAAAATCTGCCAAGTAACAACTAGCAATAAAGATCAGTTTCCTAAAGTCAAATTCAAAATCAATAGCATTTTGTTACCCTACTGCATAAAAAAATGCAAGTGATTTGTGCATACAACAGGTCATAAATGACACATTATGCATTTTTTTTCCCTTGGGGATATCAGTCAGAGTTTATGATGTGTAAAAGAGAAAAGTACTGTCTCATCTTGACAAATCTGATTAGTATCACAGCATATCTCCAAGGACATAGTAATGGCAGATATTTGCACAGTTATAATACAAGCAATTAAAACTCTATGTGTGTATATAGATATAGACATAGACATATAATTACCATTCAAAGGATCATCCCTCTCGGTCTGTTGCTATGTAAAAATAGTTCCTTTCTATTTAGTATACCTAACTTTTCAAATTCAGACTGCTATATGCCTTCTTTGGTGATGAAAATAGTTTCCCATAATTTATCAATATCTGACCAACACTGCAGAGACAAAGCTCAAGTATGCTAAGAAGGTTATCTATTGCATGCCTTTGGCTTTTGATGTAGCCGGGTCAGATTTCCCCTTAAAAACTCAGAATGTTATACAATAAAATCACCACAGTTACATTCATTGAATGGAGTTAACAGCTATTGATGCAAATTTGCCTGGAAATGAAGCTAAGAAAAACACTGCTATACTGCTAGAGTTTCCCAATGCAGGTGTTAGCAGTATGATTCAGGTGCCCAAGACAGGTCTCCACTGTTGTTATAGGTGCTTTATGGTATCAGAGACATCCTCACAGGATTGGCAGGCATCATCTACAGGACAGTAACTTCTGTTCTGGGAGGAACCCAGACAGGATGCCCTAAACCACTGAAAACAGAAATTAGGTTTTTATGTCACTAGACACTAATACAAACAAAATTGGCCGGACTCCTGAGGAAGGCATTGCTTTGCACTACATTATCTCGCATGGGTTGGATTGTATATTGATACCATTATAATTTCATGACTTCAAAAAGAAGAGGCAATAACCCCAAGATGATTGCCCTCCCTCCTACAACTACTCTGTTGTTGCGGTACCCATGGTGCTATCCTGATGTTTTCTCTAACTGGTCCTTGCTTCCAGTGCTCAGGTGTTATGTGTGTTTTTGTCCATCTCCTACCAGTGATAACCTCCTCACTAAAACCACAGTGATGCTATTTACACAGATAGACCAGTAGAGAAAGAAGGGACCTACACATGGACAATATTTCCATCAATTCAGCCTGCAGCCATTCTATTTCTCAGAAAAGCGCCAAAGTTAAGCAGAGCTCCTGCCCAAGAGGTCATTGAGGCTTCAGGTGCCCAGTGGGAGAATGAGAAAAACAGGCATTTTTTGTGCTTTGAAATCACCTGATTAAGCCTATCAATTTTTACTTTTACAATTGACAGGGGCATTCAGTAACAGGTTAAAATCAGATTCCTGAACTTCTCCAGACATCCTTGCTGCCCATATAATACACATTTTCTCTGCCAAGACAAATTTCACTGTCTGTATGACATCCAAGCAGAATCCAAGCCAGTTTACTTTAGTATACTTCGATGAACAGTGCAGTGGATCAGGAGATTCATGAGCAGATCAGTTGTCCCTGCTTTGGGGGAGGCGACATCTGTCATAGGAGTGGAGGGTGCAGCTGAAGGCTGTTACATTTTCAGCCATCCAATTTTAATCCACCACCACATGTCTGCTAGAGCCTCCTGGCAATTTGGGTTGTGATTGCTATTGATTTTCAATGAAGATGGGAACTTTAAAAAGTCATATGTACATTTCTATAAAAAGATTACTCCGGGGATATATACCTCTGACTCCACATAACAATTTCTCATGCACACAGAACTACCCCATCAGGTCACAAATGTCACCTCTACATCAACAGATTGATTTTCTAAATTCCAAACAGCTAAAACTCTGAGATTGTTACTATTCCTCTGGTTTCAGAGTTGTCACTTAGGATACAATCTGAAGACCCACAAGGTCTCATAAGTATAAATAAACCTTGACAATTGGTGACAACTTTGAGGAGAACACCGTGCGACTTTCAGTGTCCAGAGTGAGCTTGTAGTCCTGGCAGCTTAGATAAAATACCCTTTGTATTTGTGAGTTGAACTTTCCTTAAGGCATAATAAGCATAGGAATCCATGGTTAAGCATGGGCACTTGATTTTACAGTTCAGCAACTACACCTGCCACTACCTCAGAAGAAAAACAAAACAAAAAACCCAAACCAAACGAAAAAATACCCCTACTCCATTCAGACTCATTCAAATGTAATTTATTTATGTATTTATGTTATTTCATAGTTATTTTATGTATAACAGCCCTCGTTCTGCCATTAGCAAAAAAAAAATTTAATATCGAGTGAAATATTTAACGTGCAGTGCCTGGGCATATTAAAAGCAGAGGGCTAGTCATGCTACTAAAAAAAGAGGTTGTTCTCTTTAAAATAATAATATCGTTGCTAGGGCAATTCAGTTGGGATGTGAGAAGCCTCAGTGCAGCCCACTCTAAATGAAAGAGCTGGTAGATTTTGACTTGTCTGTTCCACTCCCCAAATGAACACTCCAATAAATAGACTATAGAGTATTCTGGATTCAGGTCATTAATGGCTCCTGTTCGACCTATTCCACTTCACTTGGAATATTTAAATACTAATTAAGGGAGCAGAAAAGAGAAAGAATGACTGTATAAATCGACACTGTATGTTAAGCACCAGCTTGAGCCTTGGGCTTTAACCTGGTGACCTTATCAATCCACCGCTGTTGCGATCAGGCAGGCAGGAGTCTCGGCCTACGGTAAGGAGAGTATCACAGGGAGAAGAGGACAAGGAATCAGAACCCTTCATTGAAGGACTGAGCAACAGATATACGATAATCATCTGCTGCATTTTTTCAGGCCCAGCACATCACCCTTAGTGAGTCTACAGACATCTGCAGCTCTCATAATAATCACTCATTTTCCCATGTGGCGACAATGCTTTCTAACACGAGAAAAGTCTATACCTGTGCCTGTTGTTCAGGTCGTACTTATGCCTGACTGTGGCATCCTCCTCTTTTCATCTCTCTTCTATGGTTTCTGCACCCTTGGCTCATAAAAATGGAAAGCAAAAGACAGAATTTCCGCTGTGGTTAAGAATTAGTAGCTTGCAATAAAATATCAGTAACAATATTCTTTCCTGAAGTGGTCTGATGACTTTTGTCCAGAAAGCTTTTGCCTCATCACAAGCATGGAGCCAATTTCCCAGCGCTTCCATAGGCACAGGGAGTTGAAAACTCTTCACTGGATTCATGCTTTTTGCCTCTTTTATACATTTATATGTGGGAACAGAATGGTAAGCAGAGAGAAGAGAGACCCTCAAAACCTACTGTACACACCTGAACAGAATGCCTCCACCATCTCACCTGGCCAGCACCAGAGGCTGAGATGCAGATACTGGACGATGAGTGCAGAACAGCTCAGAGGAGGAAGAGCAAGAGGAATCCAGCTGGGCTGGATCTTTAGCTGAATCTTTAGCTGAATCTTTAGCTCTTCTCCAAATGCTGCTCAAACATATGATAACAGTGGATTTAAAACCATTTACTAGGGAGGATCTGTAGTCCTGGTAACCTTCAACAGGTTGGGAAGCTAGCTAGATCTGCATATATATGGATCATGTTTCCTATTGGTCATACATGGTAATATAAAGGCAAGACTCTTCCTAACACTGATAGAAGCAGGTGGAAAGGGGGAAAGACAACCTAAATAGGCAAATTCAGCTTATCTTTGAAAGCTCCTCTCTCACACCATTATCTGCAACAGATTCTGTGAGTAGGGCAGCGATCTACAGTTCAGCCCAGAAATGGGTGGTGGGCACCTAGTGTAGGTCTTCTGAGTATGAAGGAGCTTCTGCAAGCTGTTGAGCAGAAATGTGACAATTTAGAAAAGCTAATTTATTTAGAGCTTCAGCATAAATCTCCTCTTGAGATGGCCGACATTCAGCTATTTCTTTTCTTTTGTATCATATTACATCCCCATATGTATGAATCAGTGAATGCAATTGCAATATAAAATGCAATAATATACAAAAGGAGTTTCACAACTTATACCAGAATTTCTATATACAGACTTCTAAATTCATCGCACAGAGTACTGAAGTGTTGTAATACAGTTTATATAATTAAAGCAGAGAGAAAAAAACTCTCAACACATATTGTGTATATATTGGCAAACTTCTCAAAATTAAAAGGTAGTCTTTCTGCAGACTAAAGGCTTAGAAAGCTGTGACTGGGACTGTCTGTGAGGGAACATTTGCAGATTTATGGGTGACTGATAGTTATAAAATGTAATATTCTTTATGAAATGTGGAAAATAGAGTTGGAGATTATGCAGAAAGCAATTCTACATGACAAAAGAAATAGAATAGAGATTATGGAATATGGAGAGGATGGTGCATGAAAATTAACTGAACAATTGAATTCAGAAAAGGCACTTATAATTACATATGGTGCTGTGTACTTTTTTAATTTCCTTTTCTGTTATTATATCTGTATTGGTTTTATTTTTGATCAATAGAGAGCATCTGATAATTCAAAGAAGTAAATTGCATTAATCCTTTCCATTCTTTCTCCAAGAAATTATGTACACCAATCTTTTGATCTCATCAATTTCAATAAGAAGTTTGTAGAATAAAAGATACATCCTATCAAGCCATTTCATTATCTCATTCAAAGAAAATGTGTACTTCATACAGTATCAGTAAATAATACTAATAGCAGTACTACTACTAATAAATACTATGAGGTGAAAACTAGAAGTTATTAATGCTGTATTCTATGGTGTGTTATATATTTTGGGATTGTAATAATGACTGTTTCTTAGCAAGTACACTATCATATGCTATGTAGAAAAAAAGTGAAGAAAAGAATCTCTGAAGAAAATAGTTTAACTGATACTAATTAGAAAACCTCCATAACTCTAATAACAGAAAATTACTTTCTGATGATATATGGCCAGATTACGATAGGGACTGAGCAACTGCATGAAAGAAAAAAGGACTTTGGAATGCAAAGACACAGTCTCTGACTCTGGAATGTCCTTTATTTCATATCCCTGAATGCTGAGCAAGTATTCTGGCAGGGCAGGGGTTAATGCCTAAACTTATTCTTTCTCCTCAGCAAGTGGCTGCCGATGAAGACAAAATAATGCACCAGCTGGACTATACCTCTGACGTGTTGGCTGTTCTCATGTTCTTGCTGACCTTATTTTGATCAAATAATACCAAATAAATATAAAAGTCAAAGAAAAATCCATTTTAACAATCTTTTATGTCTCTTATTTCTTCTCCACTGCTCTTTATGTGCAATCGTACTTGTATGGAAACAGGATCTTTTCCCTTTAAGAACCTGCACCTTATATCTTACTTGCAGCCATAATTCTTCCATTGTGATATTACAACCATTTTCATGTCAATCTCTTGTGACGATTACGATGATTCTAAATGGGAGGAAGCAGCTAGAGAAAATTAACTTTTAAGAAACAAATCTACTATTTTTATGCAAATGGCCTTTATAATAAAAAGGAGAAATATAGAATGTGTGGGAGGATTTTTTTTTCCACATGGAACAATTTTTCAAAATCTGCTGTGATGTGTTAGTGACTCTAAAGAAAAGAAATATGGAAAACTCAGAAAGCTCCAATGTTTTTGAATAAGTTTCTTACTATATTTTCCTTTCTTATATAATGCATCATATACCTGGTATAAATCACTTTGTGAAATAATTAATCAACTGAAGCACAACAGCACTTCATCATACTTGAAGAATACCAAATCAAAATACTTCCAAACTCCACACTTTCCATCTAGCTACAATTATTTGAATGCATGAATCTGATTTTGTATTTTCTGAGAACACCTATAGAGATAAAGACACTTTTGTGTATATAAAAGATTGGTTGTATCTCACGTAACAAGTTGGCAGATGTGGTTAACTCCTTGCCATGCGGATTCAAATGCTGGATTTGGCCCATTACTGTATGCAAGGAGTCAGAATCCCCTGAGGACAACATGGTCTCCGCTCCTATGGGAGCCCTCCTGATAAAGGGGAGAAATCTAAGTAGTAGAAAATAAGGATAGTTTGTCTAAAAAAGCTCAGATCATGCAAGGGGATAGTAAGGAAAGAAGTCTTCTACAGTCAGGGAATTCAATTTGGACTAGCAACAGGTGTAACTGAGAAAAAAGTTCTTTAGAAAATTTTGAAAAGGAATGAGAGAAAAGGTCTCTTTGCTCCAGACAGATTGCCCCTGCAGAGACGAGTAGGAACAAAAATCTTACCAAACACTTCCCTCCCACACCAAAAAAAAAAAAAAAAAAAAAAAAAAGCCTTGATGCTTGCAAACCTAATAGGCAACACCTGCATTTTGGGGAATGCATCTGCATCTTTGGTTCCTGTTGAAGAAATACTAATACTAGCTGTTACTTGTTCTGGAACAGGCTAAGGTATGAACTGTAGTAGCAGATAAATTACATATGAAAAAGAGGAATTCTACCTATTTGTACGGATGTCTGGAAGCAATCTAAGAACTTCAAGGAGCGGAAGGGGAAAACAGTTTCAGTCAGACACCAATTGCACTGTGTTTTAAAATACAATCGGCAGTAAAATAAGTTAACTCCTTCTCAGCTGACACACTTCTAACCTTTGACTACAGGGAGCCCAGTTAGGTCAGCAGATGTTTGCAGGACTTAGGAGCCCACAACCCATTGCAAATTCATATGAGATGAGTCCTGAATCACTTGAAAAGCTGAACTTCAGTGATTTGGAGCCAAATTTCCACCTTTACATGTTTGAATTTAATAATCTAGCAGAGCATTGATAGATACTTCAAATTAAATGGAGGAAAATTTGTCTCATATACCTTTGCAAGGAAGTGTAAATTGCTTATAAAGAATGTTATGCTGATACGACCTTTAACCTTTTGTCTCTGTGTGGTTGTTTCTTGTGTGCGTATGTATTTCAAAGAGCTTTTACATTCTTCTGATTATTCATGTACAACAGACACAGAAGGGATTAGTGGTTAGTTAGTAGTTAAGAGATCTTCTGTGTTGTTGAGCTTGCTGAAATAGTCTTATATGACTGATTGTATTGTGAGCCTCTCTGCAATACTTCATACCTGAAAGGACTCTAGCAAGGAAAGTAAGGGAAGCCCTAAGGAACAGGTTTAAAAGATAGCAGGTTTTATTGGGAAATTTTATAGATCATTTTACTTCCAGCTATATCATTTTGTGTAGTAATTTCTTGAGAACTTAGAAGCCCACAGGGGTTAACAATAATCAAGACAGAATAAATTACTTCTATAAAATCAAAACTATAGGAGGTACAGTTGATAAGAATGAGAAAGTGCCATTTACTGCACTTTAAACCACCAACCAAGCATGGCAAAGGGATATTGAACTGCTCCCTTTCCAAATGGCAGTAGACTTCATCTTTTCATGATCTGGATGCTGGACATTTAATTTTTTCTCTTTGAAATAACTCTTCATTTTGATATTTTTGTTTTACATTTTCTTTTAGAAATGCTGAGATTTATTCAAAAATCAAATGTTTCATTTCTAGCTTCTCAGTATGTAGATAAGAGCGTAACTAAATTCTGAACACATAATACTAAATTATCAGCACCCTGAAAAATCCATCATTTGTCTGGTTCCACACCTGATTTTTTTTATTGATCAGTAGTAGTACCTTCTCTTCTTTGGAAACAAATTGGTGCTCTAAAACAGTAAAAAGTTTTACCTACCTGTTCATCTTAGAAATCTGACATTTCTGAAAGAGATGCCAAAGGGATATTTAGACGTACTTGTGAATTGATATAAGCTGAGAGGTACATCTTATCTTTTAAAATGTCAAAATGAAGGTTGCAGGAAAATGGTTTCCATTTATCTTTAAATAGCATAAAACCTTCTGCAGCAAGAGCACTGTATGCATTCCCTCTGTTATTTGTTTTTGGAAACTCAACTCTACACATCCCTGCAACCTTTAGAGGGGATTAGAAAAAAACAACGAATTTTTTTTTTGTTATTGAAAAGAAAAGAAAAAAAATAATCTGTTCCCATCTGTAAAATAATGAGTCATAATAAAAATTGAAAGTCACTAGTATAAATAGTAGCTTACAAATGTCTTTACTCCAGACAAGTATACCAGTATAAAGAAACTCTGTAAAGAAAATTCCAGATCTTTGTTTCTTCTGGTGGAACTACCATTATCTCTCACATAAGTGTGTCTAAGAATGATTAATAAGATCATTTACTTCTATTCATTTATTCCAAGCTAACTTCACACTGGAGGTAGGACCAGCTTTCTATGTCTGAATGGATTGTTATCTACAGACTCTGAAAATGAAAGTAGTTCAGTATGCTCTCCAGAACTTATAGTGAAAGTACTGTCTCACATTGCAAGTCTGCCAAGTCTTCCATATGGAGCTATTCAGTCATTACAGCACTCAAATATGGAGATCACCACAAGCGTACAGTTTGAATATATATATATATGCATAAGTCATATTGAAGAGACCTGACCCAACTGTCTTACCAGAGACAAGAAAAAGTCATTTTTAGCTAATAAGAATACAGAAATTTCTATACTAAGAGTTATGTAGTAAATATATATATATCTTGAAAAGACTTTGCTAAAAAGTGGAGAGATAAAATTCCTCATCTGACAAAAGGGGAAAACTAAAATAAGTGCTCATGGCAAGTCAGTCATCCCTGTCACTGATATATTTCATATGTAAATGACAATTTACTATGAAACTATTACAGGTCTGGGAGAGAGAAAACTGAAAGAGATCTATGGAAGAAAGCTGTTATGTGGCTTGCAAAACAGTGTAACCAATTTTGTGAGAGACAGTAGTTAGTCCATAGTAAACAGGAACAGATGAAACAAGGTCTATCTTCTGTCAGGGAGTTATTTTCTAATAAATATGAGAGTACTCCATCTGTATACTTACAGAATAGCTAAAGGCAAGTCCCCTACATAGGCACCTAAAATACTAGGGAAACTAGGTTTTCTAAAGCTTGCTTTGAAACTTACGGGGCTATCAAAATACACCCCCAAATGCTTTATGAATACTATTTGTATTCAGCGTGTGTTCCCATCAGAAAAGAATTCTAGGCAGCAGTGGCAGTCATGATGGAAATGGCTCCTCTGAAGGTTTTGTTCTGTTTTTTCTTTTCTTCTTTTATTGGTCTAAAAGAATCCTTTGAAAAATATCCCTTCAGTTTTAGGGCACAAGAGGGCTCTTGAACTGACACTGAGGAATAGAATTCAGTGTTTAGGTAAAAGTTAATGGTGTGTTTTATAATTTTCTTTTTGCAATACTGATTCTAAAAATGGTAATCTGAAGTTGAAGTTTAACCTTGATAGACTAAATTAATATTATCATTCATATCTGATCTTTATTTGCAAATAGGCGTGATCTCTACAGCAGCTGAGACACATAGGGTACGCTGTCACAGGGAGGACAGTTGATCTTTGTTGAGGGTACATATTCACAATACATCTGTCTAAAATGTGTTCTGAGATTCTTAAGAGCTGGGAAATCTATCTTTACACTATCTTACAAAAGTTTCTTTAATAGAAGCTTATGCCAGATACTCACATCTTAGAAGAAAACTTTGTTTCAAATCAGTATTAAGTAATCTAATGAAAATGAGGTGGGTTTGAGACTATTGAGACCCATTCTAGTTAGCAAAATCTTTGACCAGGTAAGAAAAAGTCACTGTGTCCTCTCTTACTCACAGTCATTCTTGAACTAGGTAACACCAATTAGCCATGTCTTAATCCATTTTATTCAGGATTTTACCCTGGCCAAGTTTTGGAACATGTGAAAAACTTGTCAATTCAAGTTTGATGAGGAGAGATCACTACATAGTATTCATGGACAGGTAAAGTCTTAGGTATCTTTTCTTTTCTCCCTGTGCAGATGTTTTTATGGCACCTTATCTACACACCGAAAAGAAGGAAAACCAAGAAGATTTAAAATTCCTCAAAGGTTACCCAGGGGAAAAAAAAACAAACACACTTCAGTAATCATATCCATTCTCTACATCCTTCCTCCCACCAGCCCAAATCAATCGACATCTGTCAACAGAACAAGGTCATGACCAGATTTTAGAAATTGTTAGCGATACTGGACTTTTACTCACAAGTAAATTAACAACAAATGAGACTATCAGTGAGTCTGTCTTGTACCTATACCTAAGCCCAGAGGACTTCTAATATTGCTGATTTTCACACTACCACATTCTGAACAAACACACACAGGAGAGTTGCTCAAGAGCACAATGAATAGCCTTACAAATTGGTTTAGTGACTCTCACTTTTGTGAGCTGGGAATCAGGCTTACAAACCTTCCTCTTATTCTATTCTATTCTACTCTATTCTGTTCTGTTCTGTTCTGTTCTGTTCTGTTCTGTTCTGTTCTGTTCTGTTCTAAAGGACCATGTATTGACCTGCAACTTAAATCTTCCTATCACACCTCTTCAGATCTCTGCAGAACAAATGAAATAAAATAATAAAGACCTCAACTGACCAAATAGATACAAGATTGAGAGTGGTCTTTAATTTATCCCAGTGATAAATGTCAAGAAGTAGTTACCCAGCTATATTATTTAGGTCCAGGAGCCATTCTCTATAGTAATTCCTAGAAATATCTTTCACTAGGTGGTGAGATATCCATGCGGCATATAGAATGAAACTTGAAATTATGGGCAAGTCTGGATTAAAAAGTATGCATGAGTAAGTACAGTTCCATACCTCTCTGCTATTACTTGTCTGAAGAAACTATGGAATCCAAATTCAGCTTTTAGGGGTCAGTTATGACTTTTTCTTGCAAAAATGAGTGCATGAAAAATAACATTTTGATGTGTGCACTTAGAAAGGCTATTTGTTTAATTTCTAAACTACAAGTGAAGTTCAAATGTCTACATCAACTCTAACTTTAAATGTTATGTGAGTTGATAGCCATGGAAATATGCATGGAAGATACCAAGAAGTGCAAGGTTATTAAAGTAAATATTTTTTTTTATGTGTTTTATATTAGTGTTATTATAGGGGCAGGATATTTACTTTGCTTAGTCTTTTCTGGTGTATAATAATGGCATTATATAACCTCTGTGATTTACAGAAAGAGAATTGGCAGAATTATCAACTGATTAATTTAGTTCAAGATTTTTCTGTTTCCTACAAAAGATGCTAACTTATTTTCACACCTGGTAGAGTAAATCCAAATCCCAAATGAATGCTTTTTTCAAGTATATATGCTACAACATTCTGTATTAAGCAATAATGACATAATTTGAAATCAACTTCTTTTTTTCACTAAGCACAAAATTTCCAATGCTAGTACAGAACGTGTTCATAATGTGAATATATCTATTTTTTCAACATTATTTTGCTGAATCATAAAAGTGAAAATAACTTTTCCCCTACCTCCTTGAAAATGTAAATATCTATCCATGTAAAAGCTATAATACCTGAGGAGAATGTTTTTGGTATAGGATTCAGGCCTTAGAAAGGAAAAAAAGAATTTTGATCCATGGTTTAATAGTTAAATGAGTCAGAAAAGTGACATCTTAATCTTGAAAATGATTCATATGAAAGATTTACTTCTAGGCTAACAGTGCTTTAAACTTATTCATTGACAGATAGGATAAAAATCTTCTCTGAATTCAAAGATATCTAAACCAGAAGATGATTTATTTTTAATATCTATCTATATATAATGTATGTCTAAAATATCTCGTTATCCTACTTACATTAAACTTCTAAGCATATAACCCAAAACAGGAAAAATGCATTAATGATAAGCCTGTGTGTTTGTAATATACATGAAACAAAAATAATCTCTACTGAGAGACATATTTGTGAAATTATTTTAACAATGTAGGATTCCAAATTTTAGAAAACAAATTCAAACTACATACGCTTATCCAGAGCATAGAATGTTGCAAAATTATCATTAATTTTAATTCACTCTCATCACATTTTTCTAATCAGCACTAGCATAGAAATGCAGCAAAATTTTTGAAACATCTGTACCCTTTCCGGGCACCTCTCTGCCCTATTCATGGATCAGCCATCAATTTAGTTACATTTTTGGAATGGTAATCTTTCTGAAGTTCTTACCCTCTCTCAATTCCTGTGTCTGCATTAAAACATTAGACACTGAGACAAAATAAGGTTCAACCTTATTTGGTCATGGAAGACTAATTAACATCAAAGTGGACTCCAGCAGAGCAGTGCTCAAATCTCAGTAATACATCTCAGAACAGAGGAAAAACTTTCCACATTTTTAATGGCATAATCAGCCTAAAAATCACTCATAATGGTAAAGTCTTGCTCAGTACAGTTTAAAAGATTTTATTCTGAGTTAAAAAAGGTGGCCCCTCCATGTTGTTATTGACAACTGGAACAGCAAGTGAGCTACACTAGGGAAAAATTTTGACCTGGCTGGAATGATAGTTTCCTTATTTCCTCCCATGGATTCTAAATCAAATAATCTTTAGCATCTGCTGTAAACATGCACAAAGTCATTGCAAAACCATTCAGCTCTCATTCACAAGCTGTAACACCTCCCCACGTTCTCTGTAATAGCAGACCCATATAGTAGGAGCTCCAGTATTCCTAGCCCACAGTAACGGCAGGTGCTGCAAAGTTTCCACCAAGCTTGCATCCACATCAGACGCTTGCAGGACCTGTATAATGTTCCTGGAATCTCACACCAACCTTAGTCTTTTGTGCTTCACTCCCTGACTCTCATGGTGATAGGAAAAGAGAAGAACAAAGTTGCATACCTATGCCTGAAGTTCAACCGTGATGCCTGAAGAGGATATTAATGCATATTTGTCCTGATTTCATCCCACACTCTTTCATTCAACAGAAAAACCCTTGTGTTCCATATCAATGAAATAGAGATAGCAGCTGAAAGGACATTTTCAGCCTGGTATGGCTTTCCAGACTGCCTGTGCTGTATTCACAAATCTTCTAGCGATATTCAAACATGTCCATGTAAACACAATGTTTTCCTATTTACTAAACCTTCACATAGTTTCAGGTGATATTCAAATGTGCAATTCTGTTCTGGGTATTTTTATAGATCTTCAAATCTGGATTTATTTGTGTCTAGTTTTCTAACATTTATCTTCCCTCCAGCTCACGCTGGTGTAAGGCCATACTATTTTCATTTGAAAGAAAGGAAGCGATGGAGCAATGAAGTGAAGAGCAAAGGCCATACTGGAAATCCGGCAGGAGACAGAGCTGAACCCGAGTCTCCTGTTCTAACTTCTGGCTCATTGCTCCTCTACACTGTGTACTGTTTAAGCTAAATATATCACAGGCTTCCTCTGAGTGTAGTTGTTAATACTCCTTGCCCATCCTTCAAAGCTGTTTATATACATTCAGTGAGTGTATAAAATTTCTTGAAATCTTTCTGTCTTGGATTTTAAGAATACCAAAGCTACTGCTACTTTCTCATTTCATGAAACTTCTCTGAAGTTTCTTTAATATTAATACAGCAGTCTTGACTCATAACTTTGTTAGTATAATGAAAAGAGATAGAGATGTCCTCTGCAGATGTAAAAGTTGATAGTCCTTTCTAAATTTTTAAGAAAGCTTTTGAGAGTTACTTAGTTATTCTGTATACATCTTTGCAAGATTTTTCTGGCTGTTATATTCCTGTCAAAGGCCTATTCATCATCTAACCTTCCTTTATTAATTTCCTTTTCTATTATATCAATAGACTGCAGCTTCAGCTGTAATTAGATAAGTGCTAATAAATAAAAAAATGCATGCTTTCACATTTATTGAAGATGAACATTTACATTACAGTCGCTATTTTAGCCTTACATCTTACATTGACTATATTCTCTTGTTCGCGTAACTGATAATCTTTCACTCACTAACACAATTCATCCCCCCAAAAGTACAATACATTCAGAATGGTATTAAAGTATTATAGTGGTAGACAAGAATAGACACAAAGTGTATCTAAAATAATTGAATGACTAATAATGAATAACATTCACAATATGAAAAAGATGTAGGCCATAAGACATTGTACTACACTTGCTATAACTTTTCTTGGCTTTTTATTTAAGGTAGTGCTTTATTTAAACCTTAGGCCAGGTGCCACATAGGAAGTGTAAAAAAAACTGTATAGGACGATGTTCTAAAGAACTCTACCTGTATACTGCATAGCATCCCGTGAGCTCCCCAGGACCTGTGCAGAAAGGCTACTTTTGACAGATAAGTGGAGAAAAGCTAAAGTGCCTTTAGGGTTATTTCACCATTGGGAATTGCTACAAAAGGTTCACACCATCTAACCAGGCAAATAAGATTTAAGTAAGACATCAGTCTTATTTACAGCTGAGTCTGTTTCCAAGTCCAGATCATCAGTTCATTTCTGCTCATCCTGCTGATCAGGGCAGGAGTGGTATTGCTAACTTTTAAGGGACATTCATGAGATATCTGTTGTGGGAGAGACCTGGAATATTTTCCTTGTCACTAAATGGGCAGGTGCAGGTTAGGGTTTCTTCCCTCTATTTCCAGAAATGCTCAGACCTGGTGAACTACAACCTGACAGAGTCCCTTGGGTAGTCATTCCTCAGAGGGTGCTATTCCCTAGCAAACCACTACACAAATGGAATTGAAAGGCCATTAAACATCAAGGGCTTGTTAAAGTCACCGTTCCTGTGATCAAACGCTGAAAATGTAGATAACAGGTCTGCAAGTATAAGAAAGTATAAGTAAGATGTATTCGTCATGGAAAAATATTGTCAGGATTTGATCATGCGCAGTGTAGTTCTATCCTAGCTGATATGTCAATTCATGTTACCTTTAGTCACGAGCTACTTCTCTGCAGAAAGAAGTATAGAATAAAAAGAGTTAGAGTGCTGAAGCACTTGCAGATACATATTTTGGAAATTTGGGCAGGTAACTTTTACACAGAATAAATTCAGATGATACCTTCAGAAGCGCACAAGCCATGAAAATGGTATTTGTACAAGAGATCTGTGGAAAATTAATAGTCCGTGTTTTGGGAAGGTCACATTATTCATATCTATGTCCAAAAAAAGTGTTCATGAAATGCTAGTTATAAAATTAATGAAGAATAAAATAATTTATGATTTCCTTATCTTCCCAGTTCATTGCCCTAGCATCTAAGCAAGTTGGAAACACAAAACAAAAGAAATGTGTCTGTAACAAAAAGTAAATCAGCAACTTACTAACTGATAATAAAGGACTAAAAATATATGCTTTTTCACATAGAATATGTGCTCTTCTTTTCAGCTGATGAGACATTACTATAGTAGCTTTATTCAAAACCATTGAAAATATTCTCTCCAATCACTGTGAGAATAAAAGGTAATATTTCTACATTTAATGTAGCAGAAAAGTTTGACTCTTCCAATTAAAAGAATGAAAGGCATAAAAGAAGAGGAAAGATTGAAAGCAAATATAGATATGAAGTCCTGACTGTAGCTGAAAACAAGAGAATCTTTTCCAAAACCAAATTCAAAGATTTAGCAAACTTCATGTAGGCAACTTTCATTAAAGACCTAGTGTAAGTGCATCTACTTTTTGAAGACTTAGAATTATTCAGTTAGACAAAGTGAAATAATTCTCAATAAAAACTTAAAGATAACAAGGATTGTTTTAGTAGTAATAGCAACAATAGTGATATCAAAGGTATTGACTTGGCATATTCAATGAGTCCACAAATATAAAAGAATTTACAGTAAATGCAAAAAGTGGAATAAAAATAGGACTGAGTGGAGAAAAAGACGTAATGATATCTTCAAGAAATGTAGAAAATGTATCCATAAAAAATGAAAACACTTGCTGAGTTTTCTTTCATTCACACTAACTTGAACCAGTGAATCTATGGGAAGGTTGTTTTCACTTGTATATTTCTTAGGGACAGCTGACAAAAGTTGTTTTAGTGAGGAAACTACTGAGAGAACTATTATAATAAAATATACTTTCAAAAGTATGATGAAGTTTCTGAAGTTTACAATATGATTCTGCAAAATCACAGACTTAAGACAGGATGCAGTTCTTCGTGAAGGTCACTAAGCCTCAAGATTTCAAAACCTCCATTTCTCTTTCTGGAGAATACACAGAATATTCTATTTTAAAGTGCATTAATGTGGTATCTCATGTTTAACTTATATTTATTTAAATACAGCACACTCTAAAAGACAATGCACGTACCTTTGCTATCATTTACATTCAGAGATGAGAACTGAGAGGAGAAAGAGGAACAAGGCATACAACCAGGACTTCACAGACTTTTGGAAATACTCCATTTTTTTTAGCACACTTTACAGATTTTTGTTTGTTTTAACACCTATTGTTGTGCAAAAAAGAAAAATATCTGTGTGGGGTTTGTTTTGTTTTGTTTTGTCGGTTGGTTGTTTTGGGGTTTTTTTATTAGAGATTGATGTCCATATTATATAGTGAACTACAGGCTGTTCACCAGCTATCTGAGAAGATGAGTAGTGCAGGGTGGGAAGATCTAGGAAATTTTCTAGGGACTTACTAATACAAGCTGTATTTCACTGTTCCTTTCTAATTCTAACACAAGGACCTAGTACTAATCATAGCCATTTGTTATGTGCCTACATGACCAGGAATTCAGACTTCTGCACAATTTTTTGCAGACATCCTACAGCACAAGAGGAAAGGTCTCTCCTTTCCTGCTTATTCACATAAACAGGAAAACAAGGAGAGGTGGAGTTACAGAATCATAGAATCACAGAATGGTAGGGGTTGGAAGGGACCTCTGGAGATCATCTAGTCCAACGTCCCTGTTAAAGCAGGATCACCAAGAGCAGATTGCACAGGATCATGTCCAGCCGGGTTTTGAATATCTCCAGAGAAGGAGACTCCACAACCTCTCCGGGCAGCCTGTTCCAGTGCTCGGTCACCCTCAGAGTAAAGAAGTTTTTCCTCATGTTCAGGTGGAACTTCCTGTTTTCCAGCTCTTGCCCGTTGCCCCTTGTCCTCTCACTGGGCACCACTGAAAAGAGTCTGGTCCCTTCCTCTTGACATCCACCCTTTAGATATTGATAAGTTTTGATCAGATCCCCTCTCAGTCTTCTCTTCTCCAGGCTAAACAGACCCAGCTCTCTCAGCCTTTCCTCATATGAGGGATGCTCCAGTCCCCTCATCATCCTTGTAGCCCTCCACTGGACGCTCTCCAGTAGTCCCCCAGTCTTTCTTGAACTGGGGAGCCCAGAACTAGACACAATACTCCAGATGTGGCCTCACCAGGGCAGAAGAGAGGGGGAGGAGAACCTCCCTTGACCTGCTGGTCACACTCTTCTTAATGGACCCCAGGATACTATTGGCCTTCTTGGCCATGAGGGCACACTGCTGGTTCATGGGAAACTTGTTGTCCACCAGGACTCCCAGGTCCTTCTCCGCAGCGCTGCTTCCCAGCAGGTCAATCCCTAACCTCTACTGGTGCTTGGGGTTATTCCTCCCTAAGTGCAGGACTCTATACTTGCCCTTGTTGAATTTCATTAGGTTCCTCTTCACCCAGTTCTCTAGTCTGTCAAGATCTCACTGAATGGCAGCACAGCCTTCTGGTTTGTCAGCCACTCTTCCCAGTTTTATATCGTTGAATTGGCTGAAAATGAGATTGCTGGGCTAGAAAACAGGCACATAATAGCATTATAAGGTGTTTTTTGTTACTAGTTAAACAATTTCATCTGGAAAACAGCTGCATCCTCCAGTGGGATATGGTCGACACTGGAATTCCTCCAATGCAACTGATGTACATCTATTTTCAAGAGAAGATGTAATCCATATCTGTCTACCTGGGAATTTTCAGGGAAAGAAGGAGCATCTGGAAGTTAAAATTGTGTTCACATTTGAGAAATGCCAAGAAAATTTAACCAGCTTAATGAAAGAATAAAGGGGAAAGTGGCTGAGTCTGCAGATACAGGGAATCAATAGTTACAACTTGATGATGTTTGTAAATAAACATTATTTTGCATTCAGCATCTCTTAGAGTGGCTCAGGGCCACAGAGAGAAGAATGGACATGGGTTAGTTGAAATATTGCATAATGTTTGCAATATTTAAGGAAAGATCACATTATGAAAGAAATCTTGGGCCTTAGGCCTGCAAAGTTACTTGTCTAGTTTTAAATGTAGGCACCTATATTCCTGGATCTGAAGCCTTATTGTTAAAACTCATTAAAGATGAACATTTATTTGAAGACCAATTTCTGCTATGGTGAAAAATTCTTTCAGAACATGAAGATTTCTGAGACTCGAGGATAGACTCAAAATCACTTGTAAGTACAAGAAGCTGGAAGCACTATTGCTGCCTGCCCTGCTTGGAGTAGTGGTGATTTGAGACAGCAGACTAAGAAGTTAATAGATGGGAGGACCAAAGGTGAGGAAAGGGAAGAATGAAGGTGGGTTGGAGAAGTCTGTGCCTAAGGGGAGCATGGGCTCAGCTGCTCTCCTCCCTGAACCTGGGGATGTGGGACCACCACAGCCATCTAGCACTGGGAGGAGAGGTGTCCCACTGCAAAAGGCTCTGGTTGGGGGCAGTGAGGAAGCTCATAGGTCCTGAAGCCCACCAGATCTGGCTGTCTCCAGTAGAGTGGAGAGTGGAGTAATCTCTTTTCTTCTTGACTGGGTTACTCATGTAAAAAAAAAGAATGAATCAAAAAAACCAAAACAGTCAGAAAGCAGAAAACGTAATGCATGATTTATGTACCTAAATAGCACAGTTAAGCACTAAAAATATTCTCAAGAATTTCAGTGTTAACTTTTGGAGAGTTGTATAGTTTAATATTTACATTACTAGAACATTAAAGCTTAAAGTTATTACCAAGAGGACTTTATTATCTAAAATATTAAGGAAATCAAAGAATCTCTACAAGTTAAAATTATTGTAAGATTCTAGTGCAGAGACATTCTTACTACATGAAGTGATTAGTCCAATGCAGTCCTGAGCTCTAGGCACTACGATAGTAAATAATAATTAAAAAAAAAGGATCAAATGTGACTTTATAGTTCTGTCAGCCTCTGCAGAAGCAGCACTATTTCTGTTTTTCTATACTTAGCATGACACACTGAAGAGTGGATAAGAACCATATTGTAAAGCTAATTTAGTCATTTGTATCTCTATTGTGAAACTGCATTTAGCATTTCACAGTGTGAAAAACATTAGCCTATACTGGGTGACAAATGAAACAATGGCAAATATATTTTTTAAAGAAACTTCCCACTAATTAGTTTTTAAGACAAAAACCTAGCCCTCTTCATTGTTTTGCATGTGTAGTTGAAATTATCTTAATTCACTAACTCACGCAAAATTGCACATTGCCCCCCCGATACACTAATATCTGCATATGCACATTTAATTCACTTTTAATTTTAACTTTAAGTGTGTGCTGAAGCCTCATCAATATTTGTAGCTAGCCTTGCAAAGGAAAAAGGCTTTCCTGAAATTGCATTCTCACATATCTGTAGCTGTTTTCTCCCTAATTTCCACAGTTACTAAGGTCCCTCCTTTGCAGAGTAAGAGCCACCTAGCAAAGTTTCCCTTGTGATCTTTCTTACATGTGCTCTCTATAAATCACTGAAAGAAAACAGCAAATCACTGGAAACCTCTAGTTCAATAGCAACTTGCGGGCAAAATATAACAAATTGTATCACAAAATCTATGGATTTCTCACTTGAGATGCACGCAGGGAATAGGCACGGAGGTGTGCCTCTGGGCAGAGGGCCCTGCTGCACTTGTCGCTGGAAGAGGAAGGAAGAGAGAGAGTAGGATGGGAAAGAAGAGTTTTGGCTGTTACTGATCTGGAAATTCATCACTTCATCTGGTTTGTTAACCAAAGAGTAAAGTGTTACATTCTCCAGAGCATTTCAGGTGGCTTTTATGTAATCAATGCAAAATTATGATGTCTAGAACAAGAGATTCATTTTAGGATAAATGTATCTCATGTGGATTAATTCTGCTTGAGTGTCTGTTAACAGTGCTGCTCTTGCTGTGAAAAAAATGCTTGTATTTAGTTCTGAGTTCACATGCCTCTTATTAAAGTGATAACTTTATCAAATATATTTACAGATTAAAAAAATGAAGGGAATAAAAAAGGCAGCTTTTTGAGCCCTTCCTTTTTTGAAGCAGGGAAAACCTTGTATTCTCAGAATTCACTCTCTACTACCAAAATACCATCTTCATTGACTTTACAGGTTGTGACACAAATTAAAGGGCAGAGTATGTAGTGATTCTGCTCCAAGTGATAGGATGTAGTCAGCCACCTAGTCGTGTAGCTGTCCCAGGCAGACAGGGGTCACACTCAACCTCTGTCACGGATCTTTTGATATAACTAGTGTTATAATAATACTCCTGGTAATAAACCCAACCAAAGCAAATCAAAACAACAGTAAATATTTAAAGGGGTGAGTCTAACTTTGGATATCTCCTTGTGAAATGCTCACATTTTTTAATGCTGTCATGAATGGTGATGCAACAAAATCTCTAGGAAGAAGAGGGCTTAACATTTTCCCTTAAAAAAAAAAAGCAATTGAAATTATACTAAATTCATGTTGCAATTACAGTTTAAAAATTTGGATTATAAAACTATGAAATGTATATAGCCTGAACTGTATCATATACATGTGATATTGCCTCTTTGGGGTGTTAAATTGTATCCTGCATCATATATGCACATGCACCAATTCAGCTGTCTTCAGTAGGAATTCCATAGATAGACCTGAAGTTGAAATTAGGGTCCTACCTGTTATAGGAGGAAGAGGTCAAAGCAAAATGAGGATCTTAACATTTGAATAGATGTATTAAATTATGCCTCTAAAAACAGTAAAATAGTTACTAGAAAACTATATTTATGGTAATTGTGTCAATTGTGAATAACCTCTTAGCGAAGATTGAAACAAGATTTAGCCTTCCTGACATGCATAGAGAACCACAACTTAAATCTACATAATGGAATATAGGAAAAAATTGAGTTCATTTGCATACCAAAGGAGGCTACAAAGGCTTAGATTCATTGTGCCTTTGACAATTTGACTCCAGGCAAAGGTACAGAGATACTTTTGAAGTTGTGAGAACATAAGCATATACAGGGAGTAGCAGGTCTTTACTCATTACATATTTGTAAAGGATTTTTTAAAACTATCTTTGAAGATAGAAAGAGGAGACTTCTCCAGTGAGAAAGTTTTTCTCTGCCTGGCATTTTATATTTTCCTTTCTTATGGTAAATGCCTTTGCATGGCACCAAGCAGAACTTTTAGGCCAGAGACAAGTTCATACTGTGCTGTAGGACTGATTCTAAAAAAAGCCCAAATCAGCCACAGGATTCAAGTGAGGCTTATTCAGGACTTAAAGCCACAGTTTTTTCATTCTGATTTGTAAGGGCAAAACCCAGCACTGGCCATGATTTTGTGCAACTGAACTGATTTGACTGAAATTGTAATATAGGTCAGTTCTAGGATATGAGACATTTTGGAATGAAAAAAAAAAACAAACCAAACCCAATATCTTCTGCAGCTTTTTTGTTTAGCCTCCTGTGCATTACATGATCTGTTTTGTTAGCTCAGCCCTTTTCCTCGAAATCTAATGAGTCTGAAGAATAATGTAGCTGCTAACTGTGTGCGTTACCATGTTGTTCTGATTATGTTTTGCATACTTTAAAAAGAAAAAGGACCAGAGTTACATCTCCTGCATATTACCTGCAGTATTATCTATCAGATCTTGGAAAAGGGAGGAGAAGACAAAGAGAAAAAGGAAAACTGTAAAGAGCAAAAAAAGTACCAGAGGCTATGACGAAAAGGACAGAATGTGGGACAGGACAAGTTGGCAGTGTCATCTGGTATCTCTGCTGCTACCTATTGGTGTCGCTATCTCTACTGTTAAATATTTGGTAGCCATGTACTTGCTTCATAATTCCTGAAATAAATAAATTTACTTACATAAATCAACTATACTGTAGGCACATATTAGGAATAAAACTAGAAGCTAAATCTTGCTGGTCCCTTTTGACCACATAGTGCTTAAACACATTCCCACTCAGGAATCTACAGTCTGAATGGTCATGTCTCAATGCACCAAAGCAAGATTTATCTAAAGACAGAGGGCTAAGACTAACATATAAAATAATCATAATTTCCAACATGAAATCTTTAAAGCTCAGAGAGCATGACAGTGGGATCATGTGGGTAAGAAGCAGAGCTTTAAGTGAAGTCTTTAGATGCAGTGATTTTACAGTTCAGATTTGCTTATCTACTTCACGTTCCCTGTTACCAGTCTGATTTGACAAAGTAAAGCAGTAAGGATATTAAGCTTGCACTTCTCAGTAAAGTTCTCTTTGACCACAACTGGAATTGTTGGTGCTTTTTGAATCACAAACTTAAGTTTTCTTAAAATGCTTTTAAAAATTAAATATGAAATTAAGAAAACCTGTGCTAAAGACTACACTTTTACGCTACTATTTATTAAAATCACTTTTATTTAAACAAAAATATATGATCAAGCCACTACAGTTGTGAAGTTAAAGAAATCACTGAGCTGCTGGAAATCAGATGGATTAGCTGTTGGCTAAGCAGATGGAGTTAAATTAAGCGTGCCTATTTTTAAAAGTATAACCTGTTTGCAAATACAAAGAATATTTTCTCAATTTAAATTTATTTTATTATTTGAACTTAATTATTATCTTATTCTATGTTGAGAAAATTAAAAAAAAAAGTAGAAAATATGTTTTGTTTCTCTAACCTTTGAATAAATATTACATGAAAGAAAATGAACTCTGTCAGTTATATATTCTTGCAGGATGCAGTGGCCAGAAACTAAATTATAAAGAGTGTTATATTTGTTTAATAAATCACTTAGCTTATCAAAACATGTTCTATTTAAAATTTACTCTTCCTATATACCCAGTACATTTACAATACACAAATAAACAATTTTAAAATACTGGGTTTGTACCATTTTAATTGAATTCCAATTTCTATCCTAATGAAGCTTGACAGAAATCACAAGTAAAAATGAAATAATTATCTAGTAAAAAAAGGAATGCATCATTTACCATTCTCTATGATTAAAAAAATACCATGTAAAGACTAAGAATCTGGATAAACAGCTCCTGAACTATAGAATTGTTTAATAGACAGAAATTTAGGTTATTTTCCTCTATAAGAGTAAAAGATATAAATTTAGTGAGAAAGGCTGTATCCAGTCACCATGTCAGTAATCAGCCAACATGAATCTGTGTCTCTTTTGCATTCTTTTGGGAAAAAGAATGATAGACATATGCCAAAAAAAGATTAAAATTGCTGTTATGAAATCCAGGTTTCTTGTTTGCTGATTTAACTTATGATTAAAATTGGTGATTTAAAAGGTTTTTCAATCATTTTGATTTAAAGCAATCCGCCCTCTACTGCTTTAAATTTGGTTTAAGCTGATAAAATGAACACTGCCCACTGGTTCAATCTTCTTAAACAGAGCAGAAACCAGCCAATATTAACATCAGAAAGAAAAGGAAAGCTTCTCCGTTTCTGTAAGCAGCTGACCTGCCTCAAAGAGGGCAACTCTGGTTTCTCTGTCCGCAGTGTGTCCTGGACTGAAGCCAGACCTGCATTATGAAACGTGTTTTAAACTAAAACAGTTTTTGCTTTCCAGAGAAAAGCAGTAAAAGCAGCATGAATTCACCTCTTACTCAGTGTTTGCACCATAGGCAATAGGTAAAAGTACTCAAAATATTTATAGACTAGATTTTTTTCAAGAATTAGGTACCTGAAGGTGCAGATTGGGACTTTTGAGAATCTAAGTAGTTGTGCAGATTTCATTTTTAAATCAGTGGGACCTGATCACCCCAATAACTTGAAAATGGCACTAGGCTTTAAAACATATTTCTCATTATATAAGTAACCTTAAAATATGTTCCAAATACTTATGAGCATAAGGTTCTTCTAAAAAAAAAGGGAACAAATGATCAAACCTACAGTCCAGCTGTTTGCACACAAGTAAACACGAGTTAACTGCACACACACACTTTTAGCAACAAAATGCATTAGCTTAAACCTCTGGTTTATAGGTTTTAAGGCTTCCTGCTGTTCATAGCCAGCTGACTTTCTAAGGGGCTACCTAAGGTAACCATATGTTAGAGTTTCTCTGTACCAACTGAACATGCACAGATACCGTACCAGCTGTGAGCAACATTGCCCACAAATTCTTAAACCTAAAACTTAAGCTAACAAATTTGGCCTCGCGCTTGCTTGCCTTGAGAGGCGATGAGAAAGCGACCAGGCTGCAGCCAAACTAACCAGCTCAGTTGTCTGGGCCCACAGGCACAGGAGAATCCAAGTTTTAAGGAATTTCAGTGAGAATTTGGAGCTTCTGTTCCCCCTAAAGACCTTTTTTTACAGGCAGTCCTGTGTTTTCTGAGGTTTTGTCTCTACAGGTAATTAGGCTGTTAACTTTACCTGGTACTTCTGAACAAGAACAGACTGATTCCTTCAAAAAATCATTGCCAAAATTGTTGTATTTTCCTTACCCTGCTGCAAAAGGTATACTATCTACTTTCTCATCAACACTGAAAGCCAGAAAAAGAAGACACCTTTTCATTTTGCAAATATGCCTGTTGCAAATTCTACAGAAACTTCCTAACTCAATGCTTAAACAGCAGTCTAACTGAAGGCTAGGAAACATCTCACATGTCTTCAGCCATCAAAATGAATCACGTAATCTAATTTATTCGTCTAGGCTCCTTTTGCAGCCAGCACAACTAGCACCTCTAGCAGCAACTCATGAATTACCATAAGAAGTAGCTATCTCCCTCTTGCCCGTACTGTGACTTTACTAAACTCCTTGCCAAGTGGAGACTGCTGTTAGCTTCTGGCCATCGCACCCGTGAAGTCATTATGATTTTGCCCTCTGGCTCTCGCGTGTTATTTCTCGTACATTATCAGATTCATGTATATTAATCTTCAAGCACACAGATCTTGTTAAATCTGCCTTTTGAAATGGTTTACATCTTAAAACTTTTCATAGTTATCAAATAGCCTGAGAAAAGGACTGAAATCCAGAAGATAATCTTGATTTTGTCACTGAGAAGCTGTGCATGGCCCTGGGGCTAGCCTGTCTCCTGGCAGCCTGCTCCGAGGCAGAGGAAACGCGTAGTTGCACAGCTCTCAGCAGCAAAATAAGGACCAAACTGTGACTCATTGTCACAGTTCTGTTGGACTCCTGCTTCTCTCTTGCTCTGCTGGGGAAATAAGTTGTGGCAGACAAACAGCTGGCACAGAAACCTTGTCTTTCTCCTCTCCTCAGCTCCCCAGCTTAGATCAGTGCACGGTCTCCGGTGCATTGCAGCAGGCAGAGCCGAGTCTCTGCTCATTTGTCCCTGCGTGGGAGGACACAGTGCCAGGGGACAGCCATCACCCTTGCACCCTGACCTGCAGTAGATGGGACTAGAAAGGACCAACCATAGGGCTGCTGCTGGAGCTGTTGTGCACACACAGATTAAGCTGTACATTGGTAGAAGCTGTATTTCAGAGGTGCCAGGCTTTTTGTATTCGTATTTCAGCGGTGGCAAATCTAACCAGGCCTGTCCAATCCCTGTGTTCATAAACGCAGCAGAGTAGTATAGTTAGATACCCGTGGCTTTCTAGGCAAGCTCTTAAGTGGATCACAGTGAAGTCCCTGGCCATTTCAGAATATTCAGTAACAAATGAAATGTAATAATAGTAACAACAACAACAAAAATAATAATATCCTGAGAGTGCTGCAAAGACATAGTACTGAGATTTTTTTTTGTATACAGTTTTAAGGACTTCCACATTTTAATAGTACATTTCTGCGGTTGCAATTACATGTAATATGAGGATGCTGAAGATAATCCTTTGGAATCTTTTCCTAAATATTT
The DNA here is from genome assembly GCF_011004875.1 of Balearica regulorum gibbericeps. NCBI lineage: Eukaryota > Metazoa > Chordata > Aves > Gruiformes > Gruidae > Balearica > Balearica regulorum. The sequence continues at coordinate 57,881,263 of NC_046186.1, forward strand.
ACCAGCAGGAGACCTAGGTCCTGCCAACTTTCTAAGGACATTTATAAACTGCTGTCTTCAGAGATCTCCTTTTGTCTTTCACCGGGTACACTTCACCAGTACTTCCACAACTAACAATTTGTAGCTGTGGAAATGAACAGGCAGCACGTGTGGCTTGCAATGCAAGTAGACAGGCCAGGGTCATTACCTGGTGGCTACATTTTAAAGATACTTAGTGTCATTGTCATCATCATGATGTTGACCTGAAAGAGCACCTGTGCATCTCTGAATAGATGATGGTATTGATGTGGGCTATCAGAAAAAGATACCTTGAGTTGTGCACCAACAGTACCACTCTGCCAGGGCTGGACTATCTCTCTAAACCAGCAGCCACGCTGGCCACGGCGGTGTAGGCGTTGCTGTTGTGCCATGCTCCCTGACGTGTTGGCGTGGTACCCCAAAAGGCAAGGAGCCTGACAGTCTAGCTAAGGTGTGGCTGACAGTGCAAAATAAAGAATACCTACTGCAAGGAGCAAGTACTTTAATCCTAATAAAGTCATGAAGACCCCAGCAAATCATGGGCTGGGATGTAGTATGAAACAAAATAAAATCAAAAAGGAATTATGTGAAAGAAGAGGTATTTTAATTGGTTTTTATTTATCTAAACTATGTTGCTGAAGTTTAGATCTGAACTTTCAGACTGCCTTGTGAGTGCCAGCAGTAGCCCCAGAGGAAAATAAACTGCGGTGAAACATTAGCCCCAGGCTGAATTCTTAGTTTTCTACCATGAGTAAATTTCCATCTCGTGGATCCAGAGTTTAAAAGTCAGCCAATCAACATAAGTCCATTCTAAATATAAGAAAACAAAACAACAAAACAAAAACTAAACCAAACTAAACTAGTTATATGGCTTATTTAACTGTCATGCTGGAGGTCAGGTTACTGTGGAGCTGATGGCCCTCATTGCCTAAAGTTTATTGCTTTGCACAGAAAAAACACAGAAGACCGACACACACTATTACAGTTAAGGAATATTTGTAAAAACACTGTAAAAGCAATATAAAAACATTTTCAGACTCCTCATTTTATTTTTATTTTTTTTAGGGTCTTTTCTTTCTTTAGTAACCTAAATGACTGAAAAGTCACTTCCAGACTGATTGAAAGTCTTCTATTTTTGCTCTTAATTTTGGACTAAAAATCTTCCTTTTTTTTTTTTTTTTTTTTTTTTTTACCTTGGAGAACCTTGCAAGAGGTACTTGCATGCTGCTCCTCTGACACTGATGGTATTAATGCACACATTTTGGAAGCCAAATATAATTTCACAGATTTCCCTGACAGCAGCTACAAAATAACTAATGTTTCCAACAAACCTGGTTAAGAATATCCAAATAAACTAGTGCTAGCATTTGGGTTAGGGCTGTCAGGCTGAACCACCTGTTTTGGCAGTATTTGCTGCCAGAAGCAAATTATAGATCCGTCCAACTGTTGATCAAAAAATCATGCGCACACTATCTCCTTGCTGTGGCTAACCAGACATCAGGCAAGGATTGTATAATTTGACATAGTCCTAGCATCAATCCTTTAGGAGACAACGGGCTCACTCTCTACTAGTGCTTAATGTAGATCCTCTTACAAATATTAACAATGAAAAATGGAAGATGAAAAGTACAACTTTCATACATTGAAACACCACATAACCTTGACAAGTAGAATAAAAATAACTTTCAGAAGACTGCTTAAAAGCTTTTTTTTTTTTTTGGTGTCATTATTAAATTCAGATAAACGATGGAGTAATTCACACTGGGAAAAAAAAAAGGTTGGAATGAAATTCAACTAAAATATTCAGTCTTAAATTTAAAGAAGGTTGCATTTTAAATATATCCCCTGTCTGACTGCAGTTGATTGATACACTATTGTTATGCATCTAAAATGTTATCTAAATATGAATGGTCAGGAAATATTAAAGTAGATGAAATATTCATATTTTTTAATATGTATTTATTGGTTAATACAATTGCCTTTTATTCTTGCAGGCCTAGCTCTGGCATACTTATTTCAGCACAACTTTCACTGACTCCTTTAGAAGTTTACCTGAATAAGAATTGCAGAGGTGATAGCTTTTACCCTTCAGTAACTTTGTGTACAGTTCACAAATACTCTGTATTCCTTATGGAAAAATCAGGGCAACCAAACTAAGCTATTCTGTCTCCGGAAAATCTTTGATTACAAGGAACTACCAAAGCTTTACCTGAGCAAAGGCTTGAGGGTGGAACCACCTGACATTCAGATGTTCCCCTTCTCGTATCACGCTAATGGAGCTGCCTAAGTAGTGTTCTGCAAATGAGACTAACGCTATTTTTAGAGGTGTATAGAGATCTAGCTTCAGTAACTGGTAAAAACTCGGGCTACAAGAGTAAAAAGGAAAAGAGAAAAAACAAGAAAGAAAAGTAGAAAACAATGCAATAAACAAAATGAAATGATCCTGGAGTGAAAGCATTATTTGTTAAGAGCAATAAATCCTATTGACATGCTAGCTCAATTACACTGTCAAAGTACATATCATTTTTGGTTAATTATATTCGAAAATAGTTACCGTACCTTCTGCTGTAATCTCGGCCATGATGATGATGGTAAGAGATACTCAGTTACAAAGGTCAAGATCTACTGTGGCAGCTTAGATAATACTTCTGGGTCGCTGGCTCTAGCAGGAGCTGCAGAATGAGAAGGAGGGAGGTCCTCTGCTTTTGCTAATTCTGTTCCTTCTTCTTTTGCACCCCTCTGAACTTTCTGTTTCCTCTGCAGACTCCTGCCTTCCCAGAGCAACCTATGGCCTTCCAGAAGCAACACTTAAAGCTCAGTCTAAAGTATCAGCTTCTAATAAAAATAGCCATGCCTCACAGTGAGTCTTCAGCATGTTTTTTCTAATATCCTAAGAACCATGCACACGGCAAATAAAAAAAAGTAAAAAGGTCCTGCTCTAAACAGGTCAGGAGTGCATGGAAAGGCAGCAAAAAGAAAAAGAACTGAGAAAGAACTTTTTAACGCTCCTGCAGCCTCACTAGCATAATTGCAGTTCTTTGGGGGGGTATGTCAGGAAACATGAAATATAGAGTTCAAAGTAACCTTATCCATCCCAGCTCAACTTTATTCTTAGCACGCTCAGTGCTTAGCGCATTCTTCCTGGCCTTATTTGGTTTGGGGAGGGTCCTATGAAGCTTACTGCTGACTAAGGGGGAGGGTAAATTTAGGTGATTTTTCTCCACTTTTTGGTTCTTAGTCACAGTTCAGAGCCAATTAAGACACCACTTTAAACCTATGAAATTGGTAACTTCTTGAATTTGCATTTTTTTGTTACTTTTCTGATTTGCTGTAATTACCACACATACCTGTGAAGTTCATCTAAGTATTATAGAACACTGTTAAAAATGTAAATAGTCATAGTTTAAATACTCTAACTGCATGAAGGTAATATGCAAAAATGTCAAGCAGATCAGATATTTTCTAGGTTGAATTCATGGAAACAATTAAACAATTCAAAAAATCTGTGATTTTAAACAAGGGTTTTATAAAACTGAAAACAGATAGACTTTTAAAACAATTTAGAGGAACAAAAATATTAACAATTCAAATAGGAATATCAATTTCAAAACCTGCTCGATATTTTCATTACATTGCTTGCAATTTCACAGCTGTGGAATTATGTATGTGGGCAAGAGCTTGACAATGAAATTAGCAAAAAAGTTCCCTCAAGCCAGCATGCCACTACATAAATGTCATCGTCACATGAAATCAGAAACTATCTTAAACAGTTCTTACTAGGGAACCTATAGTCAGCTCGTCTCTGCTGCATGGGCTGGCATTTGCACTTCTCATCTTCCCCCTCCAGGAGATATATGCACCTGGCTTTGTGGCAAAGTATAACGAAAGGAATCTGTTTACCCAGTGCGCAAGATGCAGAAGTGAATGCTCACTGAGCAGTTTACAGTCATCACCAGGTTTTGTCTTTTCCCTCTACTCTAACAATTCAGACCTGCCACATATCTGAAAATGTTAGCCTTTTCTAGACAAAGCTTACAATCACTACTCCATCCCCTTTCTTCTTCAACTCTACTGACCAAATCTTTTGCACTGACAAGTTTTGATAACTCCATGCTCAGTAGTCAGTGTTTTTCTGATCATCCTCCTAAACCTCCATTTGCTCCCTTACTCTGTCCTTCAGAAAATCCTCCTCACTAAGGCTGATGAAAACATTTTAGACAAAACCTTATTCCTTCAGAAAATACCCTTTCATGAATACTGAAATATTCTGTGGAATCACATTCACATCAACAAAACAGCTGCCTACAATAGCTCTGGGCGCTAGGTTGTGTGATACTAAGGCATAGCCCTTGTCCTTCTTAATTACTTTTTTCTCTTTTGCTGGAGTAGTTCCATTTTACATGAACAGTTAAATGTTTTGGGTTGTCTGTATTTTAACAACTGTGCTACTGGCTTGAGATGTGAAAGATATCAGCTGAATACCCCAAGCACAGAGCTAATCAATACTGCGAAGTCAGGATTGCTTTCACTTGTATTGCCATTCAAAGGGAAATAAAATGATAACGGCTCAGTTTGGGTATATAAGAAGACAGAACTGAGGAAAATATTCATGTCTGACTCTTGTTTTATGTAGAAAGATCCTCAGAATGTGGACTATACCCAGGCCTATCTGTTCATATAATTCTATGTGTATGGTTGTCTGTCCCTCACTGTTTCCATTTCAGCTTCTACCAGCTGCCCTCTCGCCTCCATGCCTTCCTTCTTTTGCTGTTATTTATGCTTACCCTCAATCATGGGCTGATATTCTGAAACCAAAATATAAGAACAGAGGAAGTGAGAAAATCCAACTGGAAATCAATTTTCCGAAACATCAGCCCAGTGGTCAGAAAGAGAACTGCTTGGTAGTCTCTGCATCTCTTGCATATGCAAAACATTCATTCTGGGAAGCAGGCTAAAGCTGTCATACGCACAAGTATCTTGCAACAAGTACAGCTCTACGCAACTGTATTGGAAGTTACACAGTTGCTCCCTTTAAGGGGACAAAGTCAAGGGAGCTGAATGTCATAAGGAATTGGCTGGGTGGTCACACTCAAAAAGTTGCAGTCAATGGCTTGACATCCAAGTGGACACCAGTGACAAGTGGCGTTCCTCAGAGGGTGGTGTTGGGACCGGCACTGTTCAACATCTTTGTCAGCAACATGGGCAGTGGGATTGAGTGCACCCTCAGCAAGTTTACCAATGAGATCAAGCTGTGTGGTGTGGTCAACATGCTGGAGGGAAGGGATGCCATCCAGAGTGGCCTTGACAGGTTGGAGATGTGGGCCCATGCGAGACTCATGTACAACAAGGCCAAGTGCAAGGTCCTGCACATGAGTCAGGGCGATCCCAAGCAGAAATATACAGGCTGGGCAAAGAATGGATTGAAAGCAACCCTGAGGAGAAAGACTTGGGGGTGTTAGCTGATGAGAAGCTCCACATGATCCAGCAATGTGCACCTGCAGCCCAGAAAGCCAACCATATCCTGGGCTGCATCAAAAGAAGCATGACCAGCAGGTTGAGGGAGGTGATCCTGCCCCTCTACTCTTCTCTCATGAGATCCCACCTGGAGTACTGCGTCCAGCTCTGGGGTGCCCATTATACAAAGGACATGGACCTGTTGAAGCGAGTCCAGAGGAGGGCCACGAAGCTGATCAGAGGGCTGGAGCACCTCTCCTGTGAGGACAGGCTGAGAGAGTTGGGGTTGTTCAGCCTGGAGAAGAGAATGCTCTGGGGACACTTTATCGCAGCTTTCCAGGTGGCCTACAGGAAAGCTGGAGAGGGACTGTTTAGCAGGGAGGGTAGTGACAGGACAAGGGGTAATGGCTTTAAACTGAAAGAAGGTAGATTTAAATGAGATATTAAGAATAAATTATTTTCTGTGAGGGTGGTGAGGCACTGGAACAGGTTGCCCAGAGAAGCTGTGGATGCCCCATTCCTGGAAGTGTTCAAGGCCAGGTTGGATGGGGCTTTGGGCAATGTCGTCTAGTGGAGGGTGTCCCTGCTAATGGCAGGGGAGGTGGAACTAGATGATCTTTAAGATCCCTTCCAACTCAAATCATTCTATGATTCTATGAAATTCTAAAAATTTTGTTTAGGACTGTTTAGAAGTTTTGTTAAAATGTGAGGTTTAGTGCCTGGCTCAAGTTTAGGAGTTTCTTCTATATTAATTTGTGAAATCCATATTATGCAGAAGACCAGCACAAAATCTACGCAGATCTTCATTCAACATAGTAAAGATTAATTCCCTGACCTAGCTTACATATTGAACCTGACCAAGAATGCATTTTGGTGGAAGTCTTCTCTGTCTAACTTGATAGAAAATCTCCTTTTGTAAAATGTCCTTTCTCTCTCCTTGTTTATATTTCAAACAATAACAAAATTGAAAAATTTAAAACTACTTTGGTTCTTGCAAGTGATATCCAAACCTGGACACAAACAATTTCTCCTCATTTTCTTCCCATCAGGTCTCAGGCACAATGGAAAATGCTTTGGGTGCAAATTAGCAATAGGTACTCCCTTCCCACTACCAGGGGCTACAACTGTCCCAGGATTAGATCTCACATTCGGTGGTGATGGAGGGAGTTGTGGCAGCAGATTAAGTGTCCCTTCTCACACCAGATTCCTGAGATATAGAAGTCTGTGTTAAAGAGAAGAAAAAGGAGGTTCTCTTTACTCTATAGTTGCCTGGATAGGAAAAATGTAGCAATCTTAGGAAGAGGGGAGAAGGAAGTAACGAATGCTGCTATGGATATCTGTGTGTAACCATGTGCCTTGATCCCAGATAACGCGTATTTCAGCGAGAGACCTAGCTGATGAATAATAAAAAAAAAGCCATTATTTTAATATTTTATTTTAGGAAAATGTCAGAGGTGTTCTATTTGACAGACTCTAATACAAACTCCCACTTTTAGATGAAAAGTTGTGTTGTTCATATAATCAAAGTAGGAGTACACGAATATTTTATGAGCTGATTTCTGGGTTGCCTTGATGATATTATTAAAAAGGGAATAGAGAAAGACAATAGATCACATTGAATTACTAGGTAATGAGAGGAGATACTTTCACACTGATACAAGGAAGCATTTAAGGAATTGAGTAAAACCGTCAGTCAACAAGAAAATGCAGAAGAATATTTGAGCTTGTCTGCTAACACATTACTGAGGAATTCTCAGAGTTCAGACCTACGAAATCAAATTAAGCAAAAGAAAAGGGCTTTGTATCTCAGTGCATGCTCAGCAGCACAGCATGGTCAAGGAAAGGAAAGTTAACCTTAACTCCTACATATCTGATGAATCCTGGGAGTACGTTGTTATCAGAAACAGCCAGTAATAAACTGATAAGAACTAAATATAGGATAGAGGGATAATGCTAGGGAGAGCGTGGATGGTACTGAATCCAGTGAATAGTAAAAACACATGCAGAAGCAAATATAGGATTAAAGTGATGTCTGTCACTGAGCTTTGATGTGCATATGAAGAAAAATAATAATATTTGTTTGATCTGGATTTGTTTCAGTGGAAACCAGGACAGGCATCAGCTGGTTTCCACTGAATGTGACAGTTTCACTCCTTTTTTTTTGTTTGATTTTTTTAAGAATACTGTTACATATAGATGAGATTTTCATTCAGTCCCAGTGGTAAGACCTTTGTTTTTCATTATGAATTGGAGCACACATTCATATTCTGATGCCCTTGAAGTCCTGATCAGACAGAGATGTAGTTGTGACCTTCCTTGGACCGTTACAAAAACTCTAAAATAATTGTTTTCCATTTGTTATTGATATTTCATGAATAACAGTTGCAAGATTTTTGGAATCAACATGACCAAAGTATAGACTTATTTTGGATATACTTTAGTACACCCAAAGTACAGAACTAAACAAGACCTGGGTATCATATCTGGTCTCGGTTAAAGCTTGGTATATGTTTAAGCAGTCTCATAAATTAGTCTGCATCATTTTTCAATTAGAGAGTTGCATACATAGTACTTTTTAAAAATTTTCTTCTTTAATATGTAGGAGACAGTAAGTTGAACTCCATAGTAGATCTGTCCTACATTTAATGTGAACAACTGACAGACAGTTAAGAAACCCTGTCTCTGTAGGCAGGCTGGTCTGAATGCAAATCAGCCTCTGCCTGGGGACAGCTGACAAGCACACTGGAGTCACACCACCTTGACACTCTGAGCTCATTAAGGGACATTTCATAGATTAGGTTTCACAAAAAGAAATTACACCGAAGCTACATGATAGAAACTCAGTAGGTACCAAAGAAAATGTCTATGATACTGAGTATTCCACTTTACCATAGACAATACTCCTGATTAGACACCATACTGCAAAACTGCTGATGTCACCTCAGTCTGTGCGTGTGACAGAATAATGAACCATTTTGAACATCTAAAAAGACCCACTCATTATAATACTTCCAGAAAACAAGGATGTTACAAGATATCCTACTTAGCCTTCTTGCAAGATGACCGAGTATGCGGTCAGTGGAGGGAATCCAGGCTAAAGCAGCCCCCTTGCTTAGGACATGCTTTTTTTCCCAGTGTTTCTTGCTCTAACTCTACCAAGTATTACTATGAACTATGAACTAGGTTCAGGGAGGGCATCTATTGCAGCGTGTCATGGTGGACTGCATTTGGATGAGCTTTAGCAGTTCCATAGGATGTTCTTTTTATTTTTCTTTAATCTACTTTATTCTTGCTATTCTTAATGAGTATTTTTTTATTAGCACCCTTGTGGCTTTACTTTCATATCTGGGAAATTTCTCAGAAGCTGTCTCACGGGTAACACAACTTCCATGATAATGAAGAAAGGATATCTGGAACTGACCCCTTTTAAGATGCAATGACAAAGAGTCCACTTTAACTGTCCTTTTCTTCAGGACAAGCTGAATCCAAGGTTGATGGTGTACAGAACATAAAAAGTAGTCAACCAATTAGTAGAGATGGGGGTTGGCTTTGATATAACATGAATTACCAATATTATTAGAAATATTGATTGAGAACTGTTCTAATATCCTGGTGAGCCTGGTGTGCTGGTTGGTCAAAAATGTTCTTTCAAAGCAAGATGACTTAATTTCTGATGATTTTTTCCTTGAGAACAGGATTATTTTTTTAAAAATTACTGCTTTTTCAAAATTTTATTTTAAACCAAGTTTCTGTGCTGAAAGAGCAAGACTCAGAAATATATCACACAAATATATGTAGAAAAAGAACTAAATTGTTCCTGAACTTTAAATTTCAGACCCAGATCCAAATTTCCACTGATACATTTCAAGTTTGTCTTCAGACTTCACTCTTATAAAAAGTTGCAATAGAAATCAGCATTTTTTTTTTTTCCAGATATGATCATAGCTGAGCACACTGCCAAAAACAGACAAAAAGAAAGACAATTTTGGACAAATGTCTGATGTGAAAAGACAAAAACAAATATATGTTTTCATGCCAAGTACTTGGGAAAAAATATGGGGTAAACCTAACAAGCAAGTACCTTAACTAATGTGAACTCTTTTTGGGATGCTCGAAACTGTCTGCTCAGCCTGGCCTTTACAACCAAGGGGAAATCTCACCTTCTTCTCCATTTAATGGTTTATTCTTCTGCTTGATATGTGACATTATATACCATGTGTGCTTAGCCACTCAAGCTTGACTGGACTTCTCATAGTCACATTAGCAAAGGATTCCCCTTTTAAGTAACTCCAGTCAAAATCTCAGGAGGTCCATCTGGATTTTGAGAGCAGACACTCAGAATATAGCCACAGTCAATCAAAAGCCACTTCCAAGTTAAGCACTATTTGTTTGGAAATGCAACAGCAGTGTGGAAAAAGGCTTTGGCAATAGAAGATTATATATCCTAGTCCTTTCTTGCAGTTTTAAGCAGCCTTTTTGTCCTGGATGTCCCCATGTGTGTGACATCATAGTTGCATCTCTAAGAGTGGTCCTGCAGACAATGTGTGTCTCCTGTGGGTTTTTTCTAACAGCAGGTTCTTCTGTTATTCCCAGGTCCCTGTTTGCCCTGGGACATTAGGACCTGCTTGAGTTATGCATTTCCACAGATGGGATAGATATCAGCTCCTGGCAGTGGATAAATCATTCTTTGACTCCTGAAATGCAAAAGTCTGCAGCTGGAATTAACCCTTTGTGTGCTGCAGTCACCCAGCAATACACAAATCTATGATGCAAAATACTCGAGAAAAACTGGCATCTGTTTTTTGTCACAAGTATACAGAGAGACAGATACAGAACGAAGGAATAAAAAATAGAAAGTAGGCAAAATATTTCAGCAATTATTAGCTATAAGAAAGAAATTACTTGACAGCAACCAGATTTATAAAAAAATATGTGCATTTCAACATTAGATATAATTTTCCTTTGCATTTCATCTTTCTTTCTCTCTCATTCTAACCACAGCCTTGGACAAATCAAAGTGAGAAATTCAGATGAGAAACCCATATCATCATCATTATTATTATTATTATTACTATTAAAAAAAGAAAGTCTAAATAGGAAGCTTTTTCATTAGGGGATTTAGCCTCTTTACAGAGTGCAAGTGGAAGACTCAAATTAGTAAATTCATCCTTGTCAGTGCTGACAGCTGCAACTGCACTGAAAAGAACATGTCTAAAAAATAAAGGATGTTTTAAAAAGAGAAATAAGTTTGATCATTAGTATCTTTATCACTCATCATAGCAGATATATACTAATTTTCCTTGAATAGCACGTCACCATTTGTCACTGTCAATCACATTAGATTCCTGTCCAAGCTCCAACATATGTCCAAAGTCAACTTCCTAATGCAAACAATAAAGAATATTTGTCTACAAAGCAGTTACTGAAAAGACATTCTATGTCTTCCTTACTCCTCTGCCTCTCTCCCTGAAGGAGCAGAACAGAGATGGACCAAATGCAGAGGAATACAATGACCCTAAAAGGGACCGTTAAACCATTCCTTTTTTCCAAATTCACAGTTTAAATGAAAATAAAAATATTACCCTGGAGACACAGAGTAGAAGATCCTCAGCTGCGTCCCCAGAGCTCGGAAGGCAAGGCAAGGACATTGGGGACTTTTGGAAGCTCCCGGCTGCATTCCCAGGGCCTGAGGAAACCATGCAGCTCCGGTACAACTGGAACAAACCGCAGCTGCCAAGGAGCTGTTGGCAGTTGTTCCCTGTGGGGTGAAGGGGCTGTGCAGCCAGACTCAGCAGTGCAACACAGCGAGCTGTTGTGCCACCGTAAAGCAATCCAGACTGGGACACAAATATTTTCTGCATCACGGGGATTTGGCCTCCAGTATAAAGGTTTGTGACTGAGATAATTTTGTGGGTCTTGGAAATCATTCTATCTGTACTTGAATATTTTAAATTCATAGACACTTTTTTGAAGTGAGCATTTGGCTACAAAATACCATTTTATATCCCTGGTTTCTTAAAGAGTTTGCTCTCTGATCACTTGTGGTTCTTCCCCTTTCCTGAGCTATCCAGACAGTTTAGACTTGCTCAAATTTATGCCTGGCAAAAGGTTTTGTGAAACAAACATAACCTGGATATTTGAATTCTGCTTCACCTCACAATATTACCTTATGATGAACAAGGAAAAGCCATGTCTCTTGTTACTTAGGTAACAGACAATTGAGAGGGGAGGTTGGGTTTTCTTGTTGTTTTTTATTTGAAAGAGGGAAGGTAGCTAGAGTTTTACTTAATCTCTGCAGAAGGCGGATATAAGAATACTCCTATTCCCTATACCTCAGAGGAACAACAAAAAATGTTATCTGTTCTACAAATAAGAACCAGAGCATGACTGTTGGGAAAGCAACCCTCTGGTTCAGCTGCAGTAATAGCAAAAGCAAGGCAGCATTGAAACTACACGGATATAGGACTGGAAGCACAACCAACCAGAATGTGCACTTTTCACATATCACCAAATTTGAGCTAATGTTCATGATCAAGTTTCTGTCCTGTATACTGCAAAGAGGTCCTGAGAGAAATCTGTGTGCTGTGTGCAGTCCTGGGGAAGGTTATGCATAGAGGCAGAAGACCGCAAGCCGTGAGAGGTGCATGCCACAAGCAGGATTATGGTCCCAATCCCCCTCCTTTGGTACCTGACTTGACAGAAAATGACACCATCCTGCTTCCTTTACAGCATTTGTCAAATGAGTCCTTTTTATTGCACTTTCCCTATCAGTACATTTCTTTTCTTAGTTAAAAGCAACTCTTCATTTGTCACAGTAATGCCCTGACAGTGACCAGCAAATGCTACTGGCAGACTAAATCCTAATGGTCTTTTTAAATCCCTCAGAGTAACGTTACCAGTTCTTCCACCCTATCCTAACACAAGTGGGCTGGGAAATAAATTTGCTCCTGCTCTTTTCCTCCTGAAAGACTGCCATCAATGCATATTGGGAAGAGAACAAAAGCTCTTTTGCCTCCTCTGGCCACGCAAGGTCTAGCAACCCTTTCATTGGAGTCAAAAAGGAGTGGAGGATCAAGCACTTAAAGCTCGTGATCCTGAAGTAAATTCATGTCTTGAATAGTCTGGGTGTTTTTTGAGACGTTCATTTAAACACGCCTGTCACTCTTAAGTACCAGGAAGTTGGAGAATATTAATATTCTATTGAATTATTTAAAAGATATGACTAATGCTTCATGTACCATCAGACTCTTATCTGCAAAAATAACATCTGTGTCAGTCTTTGCTGGGCAGTTAGAATTTCATCACTAACATTTATCAGTATTTCTGAGTCCTGACTGTAAAGGATTCTGCCTGGTTACCAGCTCTCCTCCACCTTCAGGTGTAAAATCCAACCTACAGACTCCTTCACATTGTTCCTTTTGATCAGGGATGAATCAGACAAAGGTATGGAGTCTCCTTCCTGAGCAGAATCTCATATAAAAAGATCAAAAATATTTCAGAAAGATTTCTGATAAACTATTTATTTTAACCACCAAAGACTGCCATGTAGATAAGTTAGACAGTCTGGCATGATATAAGTCTTCTTTCAAGAAGGCAGAAATTGATCCTACAAAATTTTTGTCTGAGTCCTGAAGAAAAGCAATAGTATCTAATGCAATAACTCAGGGAACTGAACTGAATATAATCTACTAACTGAAAAAAAAAGTTTTCACAGTTTATGCTAATAAATCCCTCCTTTGGCAGTGGCAATGTGGCCAGGTTCATATAAAATACAGTCTTCACTTGCGCACCAGCAATGAATCATCACTGGGGAAAAAAGAATGAAAGGGCATTAAAAAGTATGAAAACCAAATTTTAGTTCCTTCATTTGTGGCACAACATACCTCTCTCCCATGACATGTGCGTGCTTCCAGATCAAGAATATCTGGCTATGAAAGTTATTTCTGATAATTATCTGGTTCTGTTTGAAGGAGTTAATGAAAGAGATTGCTTCTGCATTCTGCTGCTTCCAAATGGAACGGCACCAGCACAGCAAATCTTGTACCTGTTTAAAAGTGTAGCTATCTCAGCGGTTCACCAGACAGAAATCAGGCATGAAATACAAGAACATTTCAAGGGAAGAAGTTCCCTCTACAGCATGGATGGAAGAAGCTTTTGATCATCTGTTGCTCATGCATTACAGTAGAGGTCCTGGGACCAAAGAATCTCTTCCTCACTCAACTCAATCAGTTAGAGCCCAATTTTCAGTGTCAAAGATCTCAGTTAAAGCAAGTGAGAACTGCTGGAAATTTCAGAAACAGAATGCAGGCTATGTACTTCTACTGCATGTATACTTGCATTGCATATGCAATCAATAATTGTAAAAATACATATTTAATTGAAAATGTGTATATGCTATGATCATACTGAAAGACAATAATTTCATCAAATTGTTTAAAGTTTTGCAGTCACTTCACCTATTGTCTTTCATTAAATGCACAACACAGTGGAGAATTTGAGTTGGGTTATGCAAGGAATGTGAAATGAAAGAATAGTAGCCACATGTTTTAAAGGTCTAGTCCTTTATTATTTGGTATTGTCAATGTAAAAGGACATGTAATATCTGCTGCAAAGGAAGCAGGATGGTGTCATTTTCTGTCAAGTCAGGTACCAAAGGAGGGGGATTGGGACCATAATCCTGCTTGTGGCATGCACCTCTCACGGCTTGCGGTCTTCTGCCTCTATGCATAACCTCCCCCAGGACTGCACACAGCACACAGATTTCTCTCAGGACCTCTTTGCAGTATATGGGACAGAAACATATCAAATAACAAATGTCCTCTTTTATTTACTTCTAAAATAATATTGTAGTACACTCCATAGAATTGAAACTTTATTTCCATAACTGAGAGTATCAAGACATTGGCTCTCAGATTTCAGTTTAATTTTATAAACTTTGTAAGTAGTTTTGCACTGTAAGTAGAATTGCACTTCCTTGGACCATTACAGATCTACTGTACAAAATCCTGTAGTTCATCAATAGTGTTAGCTTGTAGTCTCACACAGTGGCAGCAGCTTACCTCATCATAGTCACTGATAGGCAGAAAATGAACCTCAGTGTGCAAAATACATTCAACACACACATCAAAGACATTTCCAGAGAATTTCTAAGGATTCAACTTTCACAGTAATATTACACTATCATTTTGGTCTTGACTAGATCCTGAAGTGTTGCATATAGCCAGTGCATAAGCCGTGTGTTCCTGTGGGGATGGGAACCGTTACATTGCTTCAAATCTGCCTAAACGTCTAATCAGAGCTTTTGATAGTGCTGAGAGGATGCCTAAAAATTTCTGCTGGCACCTTCTGGATGTGTTCTGGGAGAGGTTTCCTTGTGATGGCTGGCTAGCTGTGTGGGATTCTGGTTATGTAAATTCCAGGCCAAATGCTGGACAATTTAGGGACTGAAGAGTTCGAGCAGGGGCCCAGATATAGAAGTAAATATAGCCCCAGCTTGAACAGTAGTTGTGGTTCCTGGATCTCTGGCTGGGCGTGCTTGAAAGCACAGATCTGCTGCTGGGGGAGGCACAGTGAAGATTGAGAGCTGGTCATCTCACTTTCTAGATTTGTGCTAATCTTCACCAGAGGAGGTATTTGAAACAAATACACCTTTGGGACTGCAAACAGATACGGGTATATCAAATAATTTCCAAATGAAAAGTTCTGATCCAAGTGCGTTCCTATGCCCTGATCTTGATAACTGTTCTCTGGCATATTTTCAGATTAGCAATTTATGTCCACAACTCTAAAGAAGAGGTCAAGTGCCTTGTTTGAATGCATCTCAGTTGATATATTTTTTACATTTCCATTAGGGTGATTTCTATTGTGCCAAAGGCTTTTCAAGTGAAACATTAAGATGTGAAACTGAAATGATTATTTTACAGACCTTTGCAAGAATCTGGAACCCAGTGTAAGAAGTTTACACCTGTCATCACCTACTGTGTCTGTTGCTCAACACCAAAATAACATAGGGAGTATTCATCTCTCACTGTTAAAAAGAAATAAAACAGAACTATTAAAATGTAAGCTCACCATGAGAATTTTAAATACTTTGACACATTTTTATATAAAAAACCACTTAAAAGCTATTTTTCAAGTGATTAACATTGATTAATTCACCACTAAAAAGATTATTTGCATAATTTTTAAGATATATAATTAACACAGTGATTTGTATGAACACTTTAGTCTTGAAAGAGTTTTTAAAGGTTCTCCTTTTAAATCAAGCTGCTATTTTTGCATTCACAACCAATAGGGCAAAATGAAATATATATGCCCTGCTCTTTATAGTGTCCATACTTATGCTACGCAGAGAATAAGAGAGCGTATTTTGAGGCTGTTCAGAAGGAGCTGCTGGTAAGGGAAATACTGTGCCTGAGCCTTCTGACAGCTACACAATATAGTATCATTAAGGCGGAGGAATTCCGGTGGCAATTGCAATTTTACTGGTTGTTACAGCAGATGACTGCTGCTCACACCTGATCACTGCTGAGAGAAAGCTCAGTATTTTATACCTGTTAAATGCAGAATAAAAAAAACCAAGCTTGTTTGTATGAGAAAGTATGAATGCCAAAATGCAAAACCAACAGGGCATGATATACCGGTATATGCAATATGAAGGTGGCACCTATGAATAGGTTTTATCCTATCCTTTCTGACTTGGAAAAAGACAAAGAAAATGCAGAATTTGACATTTTCTGTGTTATCCACCCACCCCTTTTAAGATAATCTAGCACTAGAGCCCTTGCAATCCCAGTGGGCCAAGGCAAGTTAGTAACAGAAAAAATGCATCTCCTTCGCTTATTGAATCTTTGGCTGCTGTGAAGCTCGTACACTAATTTTGCAAAGAGAGAACATTCTCAAGAATACCCTAACAAAAAGGGGAGCAAATCTACCACATGAATTCAGCACAGTATAGAAACAGTATAGAAACAAATTGTCTGGCCATATCTGCCAAGGAAACACCAAAAGAACAGCAGAAAAAAAAGATACTTGATGTGAGCAGACTGGTGTTTTTCTACTGCTGCTAGAAAAATAATTCTGTAGCCAAAATGCCAGTTCCTTGGTCAAATTGCATCAATAAAACCCAGCTACTTCACAGATCAATATCTAATCTACATTCCTTTCCTGGCAAATTTTAAAACCTTCACCATATTTTGGAGGATTGGAAAGACTACTGATAATGCACTTGATGACTTGTCAGCAGAAGGATTTGCCTTTTTATTGCAACAACAGGCACACACATACTTGGTTGCAAAGATTTCCTTTAAAAGTTATTTATAAAATGACAACAGCTTTTTTCTCTCATTTCCCTCTAGAAAACCTAGCATTCACAAATTTGATCTTTTGTCTTTCAGATTTTCAAACATCCCCTGTATCTTTACAATGTCAGATTGATTCTGT
The DNA here is from genome assembly GCF_011004875.1 of Balearica regulorum gibbericeps. NCBI lineage: Eukaryota > Metazoa > Chordata > Aves > Gruiformes > Gruidae > Balearica > Balearica regulorum. Next base: position 57,898,177 of record NC_046186.1, read on the forward strand.
CATTGAGTTTGAGATGAAGTTACTCTCTTCTTGATATACTTATTTCACTATTCTACCTCAAAGTCTTTATTAGAAATCCCTTGCACTTATCATTTATTCCTTTAGCTTTAGAAATCATCTGACACAAAAGAAATACTGGAACAAAATATCCCCCCTGTATTTCTCATGCAGCTACCCCTGTCCTTCTCTGACAGTTTGAGTACACTGCAAGGACATGTAGACCAGAAGGGACTGGCAAGCCATTTTGCCTGAGTCTACAAACCTGCTTCGTCTGGTCCCATCAGGTTTTTCTCTTACTTATTTGGGAGTACCAGTACTGGTGGCACTTGATACCTGTGAAGACTATCAGACTGCTGCCATTTTGATCCCCATTGCTCCAGTGAAAGCCCTCCACTACCCAGATAAATCTATTCCTTAGCTGTATGGAAATGAGGTGGATTCCTGTATATGCAAGCTGATGAGTAACAATGGATTGCTTTGTCTTTCAAGGGCCATCAGAAATAAACTGTACAATTACCCTTGACATGGTTGCTTAGATAGAAGATGATTAGCACAACACAAAATATCTCCAAGTACATCAAAAGTTTGACTAAGCTAACTTTTTTTTGGTGGCAGAAGAAATGAATTAATTTCATGTAGTTCATGCAGTCTCTGTCAGCAAGAGACATAACAGACATTCACCAGATACAGGCAAGACTAGCAACAGGCCTTTTCTTCCCTTGAGAGCCACCAGGTACTGTTTCTTACCATGTAGGGCCTTCACCTGTCACGAGGCAGGCTTTTTTAGTTACTTGGATAATACCACTGTATTAGGGAATATAGAGCCAATTACCAATAAAAAGCTTCTTTCTGGATGACCACGGCACCAGGTAGGGAGCTGGCAGCTCCACTGCAGTGTCTTTATGGTTTCAGCATTCTCATATAGAGACCATAGTTTCTTTAGTGACTGCAGAATCTCCAGTAACAGTTGGAGATGTAAGGTTCAATATGTAAGCAACAGCCAAAATCAGAGGCCACAAAATACCACTTCCCCTGATTTCCAGGTTTGTCTCTTTTTGAAAAAGAAAATTATGGGGCTAGTAATCCCATTCATCCTTTAAGATCTTCACTATCTTCTCACACCTACCTGCTTCCAGCTGATTTGATAGCTTGCCTGATTTATCAGACAGTTGCATCAGTGTTTCTATTCTTTGCATTTTAGTGATTCAGCACACTCACCTCAGTGGTCTCTGCCAAATCTCCTTAAGGAACAAAACTCAGAATACAAGATATGGACACCTCTATATTTCAAATTTGAGCCTAAAATGGAGACTAAAAAATAAATAAAAGAGAAAGTAAAAAATCAATTTAAAATTTACATAAGAAGGAAAGATTTATCATTCTGAATCAAGTGCTGGAGCACTACTGGTCAGTGGGGGGGGACGGGACTAGCAAAAAATTCTGTGGAAAAGTTTTGCTATGACACCACTAGTCACCTGTACGAAGCTATGCTGGTCATTCATTGCAAAGACTTAAATACAGTCTAGTAACAAAACGAATAGCACTGCATATCAGTACCACAGGGGCCTGAGAATCTACTTCTGCTCTCACTGTAAGAAGCCAAAATGTACCAGTTTTTAACTTTAATGTTGATAGAATAGTGCTATTAAAGTACCCATGCCACACTTCATTGCAGTCTAACACTTGTTTGGAAAGGCGGGAAAAAAGTTTTCATGAGAATTGTAGTAAATAGAAATATTCCCTTCAAAAAAAGTCCTGTGGCTTTGTCCTTTTTTTAAGTCTTCTCTGAGGACTCCAGGTTCTTACACTGAATTTACCCCAGACTCAAATTATCCTTACGACTCAGAGCATACTGAAGACGCCTCTGATATTGACAAGATTCCTTTTTTAAGTTGTATTAATTATTTTGGTAATTTGCCTATTGCCGAAATCACTGAAAATTTTAACTTGGCATGTGTTTCTTTGCACAAAGATAGAATGAGTTCATGAATTGATTTTCATCTGCTGTGTTTCTTCCTAAAATAAAAATATGTAAGTTGTCTTTCTCACTCTCTGCTTTAAATATGCACAGACCACTTGGCTGAAACTGTCTTGGGATATCTGAGAACTGAATATAAATAATTCTATTAATTTTCACTGACTAAAGAGTAAATCATAGGGTTCTCCTCCTACCTGTTATCCACATTAGTCTTTGATGGTTAAAAGCTGACTGAACTTATAGGTGATATATCATTATCTTATTTTTTTTATTGTAACTATTAGTGCAACCAAAAAAAAAAAAGGAATTAAAAAGTTACATGGAATGAAAAGGAAAATTTGAAGGCAAAGGATTAGTTTTTAGCAGTCTCCTGTCAGGTCACTGTTGAGTATCTCAAACCTAAACACCCTAAAGGGGTTTATTTGTTATGTTCGTATTGCTCCAAAGCTAAAGCCAGAAGGACAGTGTTTTGGTAAAAAAGTAGGTTTCACCACCCCACAACCGAGACCCTATTTCTGTCCCTGACCTCTCAGAGAATATGAGAGAAGTACAGAGGGAGCAGACAGTGGAAGCTCTCATTCCCAGCAAAGAAGAAAATAGAGAAAATAATATGTGCCTGCAAGATTTACTCAGAAAAAAATAAAATGGAACTTTAAGATGTATTTCATTGGAGCATTCTCCAGGGCTAGAATCCTGTTTTAGAGTGGGATTTCTAAACTTGACTATGGACAAGGATAGCGTAAGAAAAGTAAGCTGAGAGATCTGAGCAAGGAGGCATTGCAAGGTACTAGGCTGGTGCTAAAATACTGTCCTCCTTACACGTGTTCACCTTTTCTTGAAGAATCTCATATTCTTGTATTTGGAGGTTAGTTTTTGCAATCATTCACTAGTGAAAGAACACACATTTGTATCCTTAATCAAATGACATGCAAGAAACTGCGAATCCCAGCTGTTTCTCCCTAGCAAAGGATGATGCGGCTCTCTGGCCGATCAATTAATTTTAAATGGCACACACCAGTTTTCACTTTACCTTAACAGGATTTAGTTCCAGATCAAGAGGAATGGGCTTTCCCTGACCTCATTAAAGCTTAGAGTTGCAGAGCACATCATCAAGCTGTACTCCACAACTAGACTTCCGTGGGTTTAAAGAAAGACTTCAAAGGGGTTAGAAACAATTTATTTCAATGTATCAGGGCTGGCATCGTACTTTCTAATTATTAGACAAAGTAAAGCAGCAGCACCATCACATGCGCTTCATGGCATTTATTGTTGGGAAAGGCCCCAAGAAAGAACTAAATAAATACAATTTCTTAAAAGTTATTAAAGTCAGATTGTATTAAAGTGTAGTTTTAGAAAATAGTGGGAGATATCAACAGGAAATGTGATAACAGGGAGCAATGGGAATTCATTTTGGAGGTAAGCTGCTGTATCTTCCATCTGCACTGCCATTAGAGAAAACCATCTTAAGATTTTTTACTACAGGCACCCCATGTCCAGAGGTTCAGTCAACACTGGCTAGGAATGATAGGTTAGAACTTGTTAGGTCGGTAAAAGGTGAAAGGTTTACAGTGCCTGAAATACAGTAGGAGCATCTGAATGTCATTTTTAAAGTCAGCCTTTTTGCATCCTGAATTAGACTGTAATTTTTTTTTCATTGGACATTTCTTATGATATTTTTAGTTTTTCTAGTAACAGAAGATAACAGCTTGAGTAATAAGAAATTCATTTCTCATGTGTTAGTCACAACCAGATGTTCAGTTCTAGGAAGCTAGAAGAAAGAAAAGCAATGATGGCAGACATGAAAAAAACATCTCCTTAGATCTTCAAGCACCCCAATTTCTATTGTTCTGCATGAGTGTCACTATTCCATGTAGAGGTTTCTATGATATATTACTTAGGCAGCAAAGAATAGGAAATACCTTATTTCACATTTAATAAAATATATTAGATACGCATTTGAGTCTGGCAGCTTTGGAAGAGTGATTGCATTTTAAGTATGCAAGCACAACAGATCTAAAATAGAGTATTTGTGTTATCTTTCCCCCAAACTATTAAATAACCATATCAGAACCACATTCTTTTTCTATGTCTTGCACAGATAATGGTTGATCTATCATTTTTCATTAATAACCATAGCTTCAAGTCTACAAGAACCTTGTCCTTACATCTCAAAGGAACAGAATCAGTGTAAAGAAAAGGTAAAACATGAAAAAGAGAGGATGAGTATTTTGCTATGGTGGAGGGGAATATCTCTACTAGGTCTTTGTAGCACTCCAAACTCAGAATGTTTCAGTACTGAACATTTCTTCCATGTTAGATCAAAGTTGTCCACATTTTCCATTAGCTTCTCAAGACTAGAATATTGAAGATATGTTAGCCTTAAGTAAGTGTCTGTATTTATTCACTCACACTGGATAACAGATTGTATCACTCACTATTTCTTCTCCCTGCCAACTCATTTCACAGCACGCTGGTACAAAGAGTTTGTTGGTGGAGATGGATTTTCGCCAAAGTGGTCATTACTGGCCATTGGCATCTGCTCACTGTCCTGCACGCAGGCTAGAGAAAACGGGGGAGGGATTTCCAAGTCCCTGTTGTAGATGTGCAGTACAGCTGATGTCTGAGCCCTTCACAAAAGATCAGCCTACATTAGACTTGTTAAAAGATCTTCAGTGAATGGAGAATCTAGGAGAAAAAAAAAAACCACCAACCAGACATAGGCCACTTTATTTCTCTGTTTGGAGCCAAGAGTAGGACAAAGTGTAACTTAGAGTGGTAATTCTGAAGTGGGAGGGTCAGTACTATGGAACCATGGCAGGTAGCTTGATATCAAGTGGTCCTTGTCAGCCCCATAACAGAAGAAATAATTGACTTAATTTAGAAAATGGTGTCCCCTGACCTCTTGATTGGAATAAGGATCAGGATCCAAGAAATACTACAGGAGCCTGAGAAGGGAGGATTTGCTCTCCTCAGTGATCATATTATGCACTGCAAAAGAACAGCACTGGTTTGTGCGTTCTGAAAGTCTTTCCAAGGACTAACTGTTAGAAATGGTATGGAATTAATGACTGAATGCCAGATTCTGAAGAAGACTAAATATCTTTATAGAGATGCATGGCAACTCTATTTCCAGTTACATACTAATCTGGGGATCTGTAATAGCTAATAATAAACCCATGAATACCTTTGGCACTCCTAGAAGATAGCCTAAACCAATGCCTGCCCATCTCCAGTGATCCCCACCATGGGCAGTGGGATGGCCCAGATCAACTACATGCCTGCCATATTCTGTCTGCCTCTGTCCCCAACATACCGCAGGACTGTTGTAAAGTTTGTTAAAAGCCTGCCTGTTCCTGTTTTCCTTAGTTTCCAAGTCACAGGAATTGTCAACCTGGGCGGGGAGTTTTCATAGCCCTTACACATGACTAACGTCAGTTTTACTTTGAAATTGTGTAACCAAAGTGGGGGTAAGCTCATTTCAAATAACCAGAATTTACTTTTTGTCTGTCTTGTTTTTCTTGATTATCTCTCTTTTTTTCTTTTTTCTTTTTCATTTAATACATAAAGCAAATAACATTTACAGACTAGAATATGCCATTTTTGTCATCATTAATTATGTTAGATTAGCAGTCTCATTTTATTTCCTATATATTCATGTATTAACCATTCTCATTATCAAATAACATGAAATTAAACCAAGTAAAATTCAAGGTAAAATAGATATAAATCTCAAAAAGCATACAGAAATGTCTAAATAAGAATGCAAGAAAAGAAAATGAAAAATAACTTTTAGGAAGCTTCCTTAAATTTAAATATCAAAAAAGGAAAAATAATTAATCAATGACACACAACAGGGAGTTTGATTATCCCTTGATAATAATTCCCCCAGGCCTTCCCAGCAGTTTTAAATCCAAGATATAAATAGCAACACAGTAAATGCTAATGGCTGAGTTTCACATTCATTTTCCATGTTATCACCGTGCAGATCTTAAGGGATGCATGCCTGACAACGTCCATCACGTCCTTCTGCAAAATGAGCAGAATTTCAGATGGAGATCTGAAAAATATGTTTTAGAGAGAAAAATAGTCAGATTTTTTAAAAACAAATCTTAAAATAGGAGGACTTGCTATTATGGAAAATCTCACACCTTCTTTCATATGTGAAGTGTAAAAAAATGTATTTCCACCTCTGATCATATTTATGAGAATACCAGAACTCTAATAATAATCATCATATTTCCATTAGTGTTTATATTTTGTACCCAGATTACAAATGAACATTGTGTGGCAGCTGGAAAGAATATAGATCAAAAATGTGTTAAACAGTAACTCACCAGGCTGTCTGTAAGCTTTGGGAATTCTTGAATCAGGAAAAATTAGTGATTTTTCAATCAATTTACAAAAGCTGATAGGAGGAGGTAAAGTTTTTTAATAGCTGGCAGGAATAGGAAACATTTGCCATTAAAGAAGCAGATTTCACAGAGGGTTTTGTATACAAACTATGTTCTAGCATTTTTCATCGGTGTATGTTTCCATCCTCAAATTCAGTGCTCTCAATTTAAATAACAAGGTAAGGCAACCATAAATACATGCTGGGAAGGCATCACGACAAACTGGAACTCCTTAGAGAGGCACAGCTTACCGTGTGTGATCAAACTTGTCGTATCCTAATTAATATACAGTCTCAGTAGCTTTCAGAGACAATGTTTGACAAGGTCCAGTGGTCCTGTTATCATGTTTCAACTTGCATCTCATGCATGGAGATATGAAAGGTAGCCCTACTTCCTTGCTTGAAGTTTCTATTTTCAGAAAAGATGCCAGAAGAATCTATTTCTTCCTCTAATAAAATTATAATTTTGCACCAGAACAGAAATCCACGCAGAAACAATACTCCTCTATAGCTGTATATAACTTGTGAAGACACTTTTCATATTCTCAGCCAAGACATTCATGATTAACACAAAATAAAGTGTGGAAAATATGCAAACATTAACCATAATTTAGATGTCTCTTACAGGTTGCTTTTCATCAGTGGTTCTCAAAGCTCTGTATCATGTGATAACATTATTGACTGCCATTTTCAGGCATGAGAAACAAAACCATAAAGAGGAATATATATTTACCAAGATCATCAATTATTAAACAACTGAATTTGTAATACAAACCAGATTTCTTGGGTCTCATACCATCATAATGTTTCTAGGTATGTCTTTGGTCACCTCTATACTCTTCAATAAACATTTAAGATAAATGGTTTATTGTCTATGGTTCGGATTATCCAGTAAGAACTAAGTGCATTTGATACTTCATTGCAGTGCTAAGATTGTCACTGTATCAAATCCGCTCACAAATTATTTCCATTTCTGCTTTTCCTCAAAACACGTGCTTACTTTTCTTTGTAAGTTTTAAAGAAAAACAATTCAAAAATATTCAGAAAAGAAATTTAAATAATCAAAGGAGGAACATAATTTCCTGTGGCAAGGACATCCACTTACCTTCAGTTATTCTTTTTTCTATTCTTATAACATGCCAGATGTTAATTTGGCTCACAACCCCTTGCATACAGCCCTATTGCAACTTTAATCAAGTGATTAAGAGAGCTGTTATTTCATTAGTGCATCCTTTTACTGATCATTGTGACACATTAGTCATAGATAAAATGGGTACCAGAGGCTTGCTTCAAAAAATGCACATTGTGATTTCAACTGCAACAACACTTTTCTTGCTTTTCAACCTGCAAAAAAGTCATTGTTCTAAACAATCTGGTCTAGTAAGTCTTCAATCACTGTATAAAAGGCTCTTCATTCTAAAACAATAAGTATTCTTTTTGTCTTTTTTTTAATAAGAAAGAAAGAGAGAAAGAGAGAAAGGAAGGAAGGAAGGAAGGATAATGCAATGCCGATAAGTATTTTATTTTGTTATTTTCAAAGGCCTCTTGACATGAGGGAGACTTGTTAATAATAATCAGCCAGATGATACCTCCTCCATCACTTGTGGTAAAATTGACCTAACTAATTAAAAAAGCACTAAGCTACAGTTTCTTGGCCTGTGTATGCAAATCATTCAGGGGAATGGATATGAGGAGTTGAGTATTTTTGTAATGGATTCTAATAAGAAATAGTCTCTATAGTGCAACCAAAAGTTTATAGGGACTAAAGTAATGCTATTAATAGTCAGAATTAAAGTATTTTTTTTACCAACTGTCCATTTTTTGAGGTATGTGTGAAAAATTTCAGAAGTTTCCACACAGATAACACAAAGACAAATTATACAAAACTTAATCCTTTAGTGAATGACATATAGCTCAGATTTTAAAAATTCAGAAGTCTGTGAAATTCATCCTATCTTCCTAGACATCTTCACCTTCATATTATACTGACATAATTCAGCATATAATGACAAAACCCATTTAGATATTCACACACAGGCACGATTTTGTCATTTTGGAGAATACTGACTAAGAGTTTGGGGCTCAGCAGCCCCGCAGTTGACACCGGTGTCCTTGTCAAGAGCCACCCCACAGCCAGTGTCTCTCACTTCCCCAGGGTGGATCTGCAACGCTTCCACCACCTTCGTCTACAGAAATCAGATTCAGCATGAAAATGAATGAGTCACTGAAGAATCCCCTGATATTAATTCTTAAAAGTTGTGTTCAGGGAAGAATTTTTAGCAGTTGAAAGGAATCACTTTTTTCTTCCTGTACGATCAGCTACGCAGCTCAGAGACCAGTGGAAAAAGTAACTGAGTTTTTTGTCCAAAATTCGATATGATCTAATCTAAGGAGAACATCAACTTACTTCAACAGAGAAGCAGACCTTTAAGTTTTGAACCAGCAGGAAGGCCAAATTGAGCAGGTCAATCTTTCTCTTCAGTTTCAACCAAAATTTGTAAGATAAACGGATTTGTAAATAGTCATTCATTCCACCAAGAAAAGATGGTTTTCAGAATCGCTACTAAAGAAGCATTTGACATCCTATTATTACAGTCTAATTGCTGTACACATTCACAATGCCATAAAATTGTGAAAGGGTATGCTGTTACTTTTGTCTGGCAAGTGTATTGTGATGTAAAATGTGAGGAAGTATAGGATATGAAAGAGCTATACTGAAATTCAATTACTGTAGCGTACATATAAGCTTTGAGAAAAATGTAACAGGAACATACAGCTCTGTGTTACTGACAGATAATCAAAGTACTGGCTGCTTTTTGCAAGTGTTGTTAGAAGGGATTTTCTTTTTTTTTTTTCTTTTTTTCTTTTTTTTTTTTTTAAGTTGAATATGTACTGTTTCTTTAAAGATTACACAAACAACCAAACGAAAGCCAAAAGAATGAAAAGCATTAACAAAAATCACATTCAGTCTCCTGTAAACCCTCCTGCCTCCAAAACAAATGCAGGATAGCCCTGCATTTTATTATAGGTTTCATCAGTACATGCAGATCCAGAGCTGTGATTAGGGCCTGAAAATCTTAGGCTGAAACTGAAAGATGCACTTCAGCTGCAAATATGTAGCAATTATCATGAAATGAAGTTCATTCCACATTTTAGCTAATCACCATGGAAACCTATATTCATTGGCTCCTAATTGGAAATGTTCCAGAACTGGAAAACATTGTAGGCTTAAGACTACATAGTTTCTTATTTAAGCAATTGTGCTATTCTTCTGTGTTTGTGACAGTATGCCATGGCAATTTTGGCAATAACCCTACAGAAAATATATTTTTCTGAGAAGCCTGTCTTTGCAAGTATTTTTCATGCTCTGCCCCTATGATTGTTTCGTCAATCCACTTCTGCCATTTGTGACATTAATACCTGAATACCCAGAAACAAGTATTATAGAAGGCTGCTGTTCCAGTAACTCTAAGTTAAAAATTAATACCTGAATATTGCTGAAACCAAAAAGTTTTTAAAATCCTTATTATATACTTTTACTTAGCTTTTCTAATAGATTTAAGGCTGAATTTTCTAACTTTATTGTCAAATGCAAATTTTAGAAAAATACTTGGACTGACATAAGCAGAGATGACACACTAATTTCCATAGATGCATTCCTAAATCCATCCTCCAAATTTAAAAATGTTCAAATAACCAAAAGTGATGACTACGTGTAGGTTTCATTAATATTACCAGGACCCATGCAGACCTTCTCTAAAAATCAGATTATTCAGTTAATTAATTTATTTTCCATCACCCTTTTACTTTTACTTTCTTGAATATTTTGATCAACAACACAAATCACCATTTTATATGAATATCTTTTGTGTGTGTATATATATGATCTCAGCTATGTAATTTTTATTAAAGATGGTCACAAATTCCTGTTGCACGGATCGTTTCGGAAAGGAGACTTTTAACTACAAGTTCCTAGATGATTGCTTTCTCTTTTGAACTATGCAATTATACTCTCTGGCTTTCATTAGGACTGCAGCAAGTAATTTTCCCTACCTTTCAAAATGAAGGGTTCAAGCAGAGGTTTTTTTCTGGAGAGAAACATTTGCTGAATTTCTAGGTTAGCTTCCTTGCAAAATTTCCATTTTTTCATTCCTAGAAATACATACGTAACAGCTCATATATTTATTTTCAATTCCATCTGTATAATTGAAATCTTTTTGGGTGGTATAGAGTTAATTTTCTTCATAGTAGCTTGTAGGGCTCTGTGTTTTGAATTTGTGCTGAAAACAGTGCTGATAACACGGGGATGTTTTCGTTACTGCTGAGCAGTGCTCACACAGAGCCAGGGCCTTTGCTGCTTCTCACCCCACCCCACCAGCGAGGGGCTGGGGGTGCACAAGGAGCTGGGAGGGGACACAGCTGGGACAGCTGACCCCACCTGACCAAAGGGACATTCCATACCATATGATGTCATGCCCAGCATATAAGTGGCTGGGGGAAGAGGACGGAAGAGGGGGACATTGGGGGTGATGGTGTTTGTCTCCCCAAGTAACGGTTACAGGTGCTGGAGCCCTGCTTTCCTGGAGATGGCTGAACACCTGCCTGACCGTGGGAAGCAGTAAGTAAGTAAGTATGGAATAGCCCCTGGCCAGCTTGGCTCACCTGTCCTGGCTGCTTGTGAAAATTAACTCCATCCTAGCCAGAACCAGCACAATTCCTTATTTTGCTTTCACATGTAGCTTTTACTTTACCCATTAAACTGTGTTTATCTCAACCCACAAGTTTTTTCAGTTTTACTCTTCTGATTCCCACCGGGGGGGGTGGGGGTGGTGGGGTGGGAGTGAGTGACCATCTGGGATTAACTCACAATAATGAAGGCTGTATCTTTCTGTTTGAAAGAAAACTGTGGTCCAGCGAAGGTGTTAGGAAAACTCATACGAAAAAATGTTCTCCAGGGATTATTCAGTTTACTTCCATTACACAGTACACCATTAGACAGTAAGCACAGGCTGGAAAAAAACCCCTATGTAAAGTAACTTCTAACTTAGAGTCATGCTGCTAGACCATGCTCAGGAGTATTGCTACATTACAGAGGTATTGCTGTCTGAACTAGCTGTTTTTAAATCAGTTCTGGTTCATCTGCAACCATGCTAAATTCTTGTTTACAATGTAAATTCTTCCCAGACTGCTATCAAAAGCACTCTACAAATGCATTTCTTTCATCCATTACTATCTTCAAGAAGTAAAAAGGAATATTTGTTAAAAAAGGGCACAAAATACTTCAAGTTATTGGAAATAGTTCTGGTTTTTTTTTTTCCTTTCTGTGCTAGAAAGATTTAGCATTCTTGTTCCCTGCCTTCCCAGAAACTCACACAAAATACACAAAGAGCTGAGAAATATCCAGATACATACACCCTTATATGCATATATACAGTTGTCAATCAGTGGTCATTAAAGAGAACATTTACATGTAAGTTCCATGGAGCCTGTTATAACATTAAGTGGCATTAGTCTGTACAAACTGATAGCACTAGTTTGTTGGCATGGCATCAGTATATACAGCCTGATTTTTCTCAGTGGATTGCTATTTCTAATCCCTATTTTCCGCTAGAAAATTAATTAAATGATGAGTCAAAAGAAAATATTCCTGAAATTTACAAAATGAAATGTGATTGTGTATGAAAGCCATGATCTTCAGGTGGGGTAGAATATGTTTATTTCAGCTTCAGATATGCCAAGTAATTAAACTATGAAATACACAATTCTTTCTCATTTCCACAGGGCTAAGAGTTGATCTTGCACATTGACAGGGCAGCATGCGATAAAGTCATTGGTTTAGTTTTTCTCTATGTCAAATTAGCTTCTTGGGCATGGAGAAGTAATGCAATTGTTTCAGCATCTAGTGAAAGCTTTCTTGGATCAGCTACAATGAAGGTCTGGAAGTATATGAAAACATACCTTTACTCTTTCTATTCTTCAGCTCTTGGTTTGGACTTAGCCTTCGGCTCTCAGGCCATACACCCTCCATGTTGCTTTCTGTATTTCACTCTCATAATCTGCTGAGTATGTACTCCTATCTTTACTATGCAAACTGCTTGTCACAAGGAGTCTCAGTATGATCAGGTTATTTTAATTCTCTCTTTTTCTTATAATGGAAATTGCCTCAAGTTCGTGTTCAGTCTTGCATGGGTTTGCCTACCGATGTTGCTGCTGCCTCGGGTTAGCTATGGCCAAGTCCGGAGTTTCAGGGTCTCTGAGAAGCAGCGCTTCAGTGCTGCCAAAAGCTGCTCCGCTCCCTTCCTCCCGCCGCTAAAGACTACAGCTTCCTGCTGTCACTCGTACAAAAGCAGCTTCTCTCCCTTTTTTTGCAAGCTCTTCTCTTTCTCCTAACCCTTCCTCTTTCCCAATGAATAACTGTCAAATAACCCTGCCTGCAGTTCCTCCAGTGATTGTGTGGGCATGAGATGATAAAGGGATGTGGTGCCCATTTTCCTATTAGTACAGGGAAGAATGGTGTGTTTAGACACCAGGGCAGCATTGTTGTGTGAAAAGCTGATGGTCTTTTTCCAAAAAGTGGCTATTGCAATACCTATTGCACCACAGTGCTCTAGCTTATTTGCTAAATTTGAGTTTTCACCAGGGTTTTGCTGCCTCAGTAGCAAAAAGGCATGAAAAATATTTCTTTCTGATTTGTTTTTTCAGAGAAGCAACTTCCTGTTGGCAGTTAAGATCTTAAATTAATGTTTTACATATCCATTACATTGACTTTAGAACCTTCCAAGCTTTAGGAACCATTCTTATTAAATATCATGGCCCAGCATAGTAATTTATCTGTCATTGAGAAAACCTTTGCATTTTGTTCTAGCACTCCTTCAAGTTTTGAGTCTTGATATATCTGAGAGCTAAAGTTTGGATCTATACTGCTACTTCTCCTGAGAACCCTACAAAAAACCAGCCTACAGATGACTAAATGTATTCACTCATTTTATTAATGCTTACTATCTCTGAGTAGTGTTCCTTCTTTCATGCAAATGTTTGGCAAACTTTGAAGTTTTATGTTATTCTAGCACTTAAGAGAGTTCAGAGAGTGTTGATAGCTTCTGCCAAGGTATTTTCCCCAAGCCGCCTTGTTGCCCTCAGAAGAACAACTTTACTCTTGTAAACAGTTACGTGATGAATGAATATGTTTACTGCTAGTTACTTTACAAAATGGGCATTTTTTCAGTTCATGTTTTGAATTCTTGTTCTCTAAAATCCATTCTCATAAATGGAACTCCAGAAAGATTGATGGTGTTAAATTAGAGCATACTTCTTTTAGATCTGATTGCTCTCTTAATGATTACATTCCTGTCAATATCTTCCTTTCTATATGCTCACCGGGTTGTTCTGTTAAAATGGCAATGGGGACAATGGGATGGCAAAGTGGGGGTTAGGCAATAAGAGGTTTTTTCCACTTCAGCTGTGCAGAAAATAAATGCAAGAAATTAAAATTAGATTTCATTAAATCAAAAAGGAAAACTAAATTAACCTCAGGTAAAATAATAATAAATATTTATTATTAATTGTGTTCATTGTTAGCAGAAGAGTAATAGATATCACTTTGTTAATTTATATAGAAGACAAGGAAATAAAGGGCTGGTTTGTTAAAAGTAGTTGTGGTTGCCATCTTTTTCCCAGAAGCGTAATGCTTGAAAGACTCTCCCAGGATATATGAGGTAAAGATTTACTTTAAATCCCAGTCTTTGGTGATTTAAACAATAAAGACCAGACCGGGATATCCTGGTTCAGGCATAATATGGGAAGTTTTCAATTTTCATACCATATGTAACACGTCATTTTGCAACAAGCACTTTAATATTAATCTATCTGCAGACAAAATGACCAAACCTTGTCTTTCTCATTTTAAAAGCCATAACAAATATCCAGATTACATCATTCCCCATCTTGGGATTTTCTTCCCCTTGAGACCAGCTGGGTAAGAACTTATCTTGGAGCCACTGTTGTCCTACTGGGAGAAGACGCTGGAGGTCATCTCCAGAGAGGAATGTTTATCATTAGAATTTAGCTTTTTGAGACCAAATATACTATCAAAAAAACCCCAGTGAATAGTTAACTGAACCACAAATAATGCTTATGAAAGAAAATGGCTCCATGCTTTCCTTCTTTATACATTCTTCTGGTGTTTAATCTTTCTGAGTGTAACTGAGTTTGATTTATGTTATGTACATGCCTTCAAATAATGAAACTTTCCTAAAATCAGCATTTTACTTTCTGAAAATCAGTTCTGGAGATAAGTCGTTGATATGCGAACAAGATGCATGTGCATTTAGCTAAGCTAAGCCCTTTCTCCTATGGTGGACAAAGAGACGTAGACAGGGGGATTGAAATCAAGGTATTGTTTTAAGAGAGAAATTAATTTTAAATCTTACAAGGAAGAGATAAGGGAAGACATACATTAGTAGGATTCTGAATGCAGAGAGGGCACTACAATTTGAAAACATTAAAATACAAATTTTATAAGGTTAATTTATATTCAGCATGTTATTAAAGACATTTAATGGCATTCTCTTTCTAAAAAGACTGTTTAGGAGCTTGGATAATACAATGACAGGTGCTAATAGAAAACCTAAAAAAGTACAGCAGTGCTGCACTAATTCAGATGGAATAGGTTGGCTGGGCTTTAAAAAGTTGTTTTCATAACCTTGTTACTTTATAATACCATGAACAGCTAAGTACAGAATTTGAGTACCAAGATAATAAACGCTGTCCAAAATCTTTTTAACTTTTATTAAAGATACAGAAATGAAAAGAGAAAACAGTTAAACTTTATGACATATAAGGAACTAAACAAGGCTAATTTTAAACAGCATTTTTTTTCTATTATTCTCTGCTTTTGCACTAAAGCTTTTTAGAAATAGATTTCTTATATCACAGCTTTTAGATGGTAATAGCTGTCCATTTGGGACAGAGAAAAAAAAGTAAAAGCGGTTTAGATGGATGCTGTTGTTGCAGTTTGTGTCCTTCAGAACAAAAGAAGATAAACACAGACAAAAAGAAGACAAAAAGAGCAGCAAAAAAAGGACAATGCAACTTCTGCTTCTGAGCTTCACTTTTGAATTACGGACTACTACTATTTAACAACTTTTTAACTACGATGAAGGCTATTCTCTCCTTTTTGGCTAACCTGACGAGGGCACATTCCTGCTTTGGGCATGCATGACCCAGTGCAAGACTCAAGGCCTGGGTTGGGGCTTCCCTTCCCTGACTGGTATTTTTGCAAGGTGTTTGAGAATGGGTAAGTTTCTTTGCCCATGAGAAGAGGATCCTGTGGTCTGAGCAGAGGTCATACTGTTCTAACCTGCCCTTCAGAAACATGATGTGAACCTTCTAAAATATGAAGGTTCCTCAAAATCATTAGAATACTTGGATACAGTGAGAGCTGAGAGCCTGCCCTGGTTAATCCAGGATGGCTGGTCACTCCACCAGAGACACACGTCCTTCTCTGCTCACAGCTGTGCTGCCTGAAGAGGTTACTTTTGTCAGCCAGAAGAGGATGAAGTATTTGCTCACCTGATAGTTTCTGTGTGGGGTTGGGAAAACCATTACCAGCAGCAGAGTATTTCAGAACATTTCTTTAGCAACCTCTATGAGATGAAGCTGCGGCTGGCAAAACCAGGGTCTTTTTTATACAGAAGATCAAAAGAGGGGGAAAAAAAAAAAAATCAGAAAAAGAGAAAGGAGATAAAAGACCTGTGAGGAAAAGAGTGGTGGTATTAGGGCTTTAGCTCATACTGTGAAGCTGTCATTTGCACTTAGTTGTCTCCATCTGGTGTGGCATGTTCAGGGCATTTCTCACAACTGGCTGTGAAAGTTTAGGGTGTTACAATGGCACCCCAAGCATCTTGGGTGCGGGACACTGGGGAGTGGATCTCCATTCTTTCAGTAAAGGAACTGGTTATGACGGCAGGAATATCCTATCCTTTTAGTTTTATTTTTTTTTACCTACCAAGTAAAGTGCAGTAATTTTTGGTCCCACACTCTCGTCTGTCAGACATGATCTTAGCACAGTCCTCTGTGGATAATTTTGTGATAATTCCTTTTATTTTTGGAAGAAAAGAACAGCTTGGCACAGTCAGTATAATACTGGCTTAACAATCTCTGTATGAGATGAATTCAGAAAGTCACAGAATTTGCATAGTAAACCAATTGCAATAATTACATTGACAAACCAAAACCATTAATTGAAGAACCTGTATTTGAAGATAATGCCTTTAATTACAATGAGGTTAAATATTTCTGACAAAAGTGAATCCTTCCAATGACATATGAGTTGGGACGAGAATGGTAATCCACATTAAGTTCCATGGCTGTAATTTATTATTCTTCATAGACTCAAACACGCAAGCGAGCTATATCTCAAGTTGCATAATACTGATCTTTTTACCCCTGAGACTGTTGCAAATGTCTATCATTAAGGCAGCTACAGCTAGCCAGTCAGTTAGTGTCAATCAAAGCCTGTGAGGCATTTTACAAATTAGTCCCTATTGATATATAATGATATATGAATTAAAAGCGAGAGATGGAGCCATTTGTCATTATAACAGCTAAGTTTCCAATTAGCCTATTTAGCTACTTTTATTGTATATGCCATGTGTATGCCATGTATTTTTTATTGCTCAATGCATTTTAATTGAGTAACACAAATGCTTGAAGGAGCTGACATTAAATTAGAAATCTTGGGGCTTTTTTAATCTACTGTGTGTATGGAGGAAGGAGGAGAATAACATTTCTTATTTTATTCTTAACTTCGTTTTGCCTTCATTATTTTCTTCACATTTCTTCACACACACAGAGACTTAAGTCATAACCAAAGCCTTTCTGACAATATTTTGGGGCTAAATTTGGTGATAACAAAAGATAATAGAGCATTCTTGGACAGAAAAAATACAGGGTAGAGGTATCTATCTCAGTGATGTAGACTAGCTTAAATCTGATGATGATAATTGAATTGCTTTCACATTTTACCAGTGCATCTGAGATAAGAAGCTAATCTATATTTTTCGAACAATTCCTTGGGGTTATTTCTGCATACCTGCAGTGAACCTAGCCAGAACTATATTCCTTTGTGAGTGTGTTGGTGTACCCCAAGGTGCACGGTCAATTTGCTCCCCAGGATATTTGAGAAGGAACGAGGGAGCAGAAGAGAAGGTAGAATGAGATTCTTTCAACCGTACTGCAGCATTTCTTTATTCCCTGGCTAGGCATCACCCAAAGCATAAAGAATCAATTCAGCAGCTGGTTGATAAGCTGCAAGAATGGAAAATTGATGCTGTGTCAGGAGCTGCTTCTCTCTAGTTAGAGTAGAAAAGTACTTTTTTAATTAGTCCGTGTTGCTCTAGATTTTAAAAGTGGTGAAGTATCTTTGTTTATCTCAGTTTCTAAAATGTAGCTCTTTCATGTATAATATTCTCTATCAGAACACTAATCCTACCAAGATTATTCTTCAGTTATTTGCATTCTACATGCGTATCTTACGTATTTCAGATATTGATTTGTCATTTGTTTGGCCCCTTGTACTAAGAGAATATGATAGTTCCATTAAACTACTCGGACGATTCTGAATTTAAAGTGATGTAATACTATAAAGATTAAGATGTTTTTCAAAGAACAAGAATAAAGACAAATTCAAAAATAAAACAAAATAAAAGCAAATTATATATTTCACATAACAATATCAAGTAGTTACACAAATCTGCTAGAGTATGGAAGAATAATCACAAGTAAAAGAGGGAATTGTTAGAAGCTCTCTCTTCTAGAAGATTTCTAAGCTCCAAAGCTTCTTGCCACATACTCTGTTTTGAATTTTCAAAAACAGTCAAGGGATTTAGATGTTAAAGTCCCACTGGAAGTGCCTTTGAAAGTCCTCCCTAGAAGAACAGTCTGGAAGAAATTTTGTGCAAGGAGTAATTAGGAGCTAGCGTGTCCCTGCAAGCTGAGCAGATGCAGAATAACACCATCTGTATAGCAACTCTAAATCTGCAAAGAATTTAGGTCCAGAATGTCGCCTTTCTTTGCTTATTAATCTGATTGTCCTCATTCACCACTGTGCTTTCTCCTGTGTATACTCCATCTACAGGAAGAACACCCAGAGTTAACTGATTGCATTGGTTTTTTAATTCTTAAAAAAACTCACTACAATGAGAGTTGGGCTATTTACAGAACTAATAGTGCTTGTTTCATTGTAACATCCTCCTACTGCTTCTTGACATGAGGCTGAATATTATATGAACGTGGTGGAGCACAAGTGCTGCTGAGTACGGACTGAGCAGAAAAGGTGGAAATAAGGGCAGGTAAGAAGGGATCACAGGGAATGTTGAAGCCATGGGAGACTGCAGAGAAATAAGCGAGACAAAAAGAGACAAAATAATCAATATAAGTCAAATTCCTTTGAGGAAGGTGTTTTAAAAGATTATACAGGTATGATCTACCTTCACGCTAGAGAACTCTGTACTGCTATTAAAATAATGACAAAATTCCTGAAACAGTTTACAGGAGATCTTTTTTTCCCAGATATAAATTAAGAATAAATGACATTAAAATCATGAGTCTGAGAAGAGAGTTGATTGTTCTCTCACAGGGTAAATACCAGAAAGACATAAGAGCAATTTACAAGGACAGAACTGGCGTAAAACAAATCAGTGCACATTGGTGAGGAATGAATTCAGACTGGAAATTAGAAGCTATCTAACCATCTAGAGAGCAAGGTTCCAAAAAGCTCAGCACGTGGCCCAGAAAAAGAAACCAATTTATGCTGGAACACAAGAAATTTATGAGGGCAGTAGCATGATAGTTTCATATCCTAGGAAGTGATTAAAAAGTGGGAAAAAAAATAAATCCAAAATCCTCCTGTCAACTGTTCACTTGTCCTGCTGGTTACCATTACATACTTAAACTTTAAGCAGCAATTATCTTCTCACTTTATATTTGGGCACAGCAAAGAAGATTCTGAATCAAATACAGCTAACATGGTAGAAATAATAACAAAATAACATTGAGGTTTAAAGAGAGTTATTTAGGGAAAAGATTAAATTATGATAATGCCTTCCATAGAAAATTTCAGTAAATCTGCCAGAGTCAGGTAAGTTCAGAATCAGTGAGACGAGGCTATGACCACATTTATTAGATAGAAATGACCCAAGTGAGTCATTTCTGTGAGTGGGGAAAATCAAGGGGAAAATAGGAAATAGCTTTTTGGAAAAATGAGAACTTGGAGTTCACTCAAGGAAAACATTCTACAATAGTAGGGTTAAGCTCCTTATTTTGCAAGCACCAAATTATCCTAGATGTATCTCAAGCTTCAGATTTACATAAAAATATTGGTGCAGTATAAATTATTATAGCCAAGTAACAAGAACGACATAACGAGAAGTATGTCTTCTTTGAAAATAAATGTTTCCATGTGCATTTACTATTTATTTAAATGCCTTAGCATTCATATAGAAGAAAGAGACTATTATCCTGTGACAATGTTCTGTTCAATTCATATTATCTCTTAATTAAATTAATGTATGCTGTCTCGTAGGCACTTATTAAAATAATTGTTTGTATAAAGCAGGGATATCATAGACACAAACATTCCAGGCATCTTGGTATGATTCAGAGATCTTTGCTAATGACTTGAGTAAAAGTCTGGATTTGGCTTGCCCTCTGTGATGATAACGTACTAGAAATTCAGCTGAATTATTATGCAAATTCTTTACTAGCCTTACAAACCTAGCTAAAACTATGACAGGAAGATTAAAAGAAATATTCTGCAACTGTGAGGTTTGGTGATCCTGTTTCCAGACTCAAGTATCTAGGCAAAGTCTCAATTCATACAAAGCAAATGTAAGTCAATGAGTAATAGCCCTGCCCCCCCACCTCAGAACATGATATAATGGATGGTCAGAGACAGCTTCTACTCTGGAGTCATGAACCTGAGTCTTCACAGTGGGCATTTGACTCAAACTCATCAATAGCTTTGAGATTTTCAGTACCATTGTCTCTGAGATAAATTTAACTGTTGTGCATTTTTCTTTAGCAAGAGACTTTCCAAAACAATGACATGGAGAGTCACCTTTTTTTTTTTTTTTTAAATTATTCCTCTCTCCCCGAGGCGTATCTATCTGAGCTGTCTGATGATTAGTGAAAAAACTCTTTAATTACACCAAGAATTTGAGGGAAAACAAGTGATTTTCTCCACAAGTAGAAGTTTCTTGGCAATGTAATATTAAATGAAGAACTGTTGTGACATGTTCTTTGACTAATACTATTTAACAAAGCAATGATTGTCTTGAACATCACCTAGACATCTACTATATACATAGCTTAGGAAGCAAAATCAGTCTTTGATTGAACACTTTTCATTTTCACTGAAATGGACATTAATCACATGGATTCCTGAGCCAAACTTGTCATTTATAAACTTTACTGGTGGCTTCTATGCAGCCTTGATAATAATCTTAACCAGATCCCATCTTCAGACTTTTGCAAGATTGTATCTAGAAACACGCCAGAAGACTATCACTGCTAAATTATACTATCAGGTGATATCCTTGTAATGGTGGGGGGGGAGTTTCCTCATACATAAGTATTGCAACTTTAGTCATGCTGAAGATACAGAGTTTTCTCGTCATATCCACTGCCTTAATATAGCCAAATATATATTCTTGAAGTTTAAGATTTTGCTGAATGGCTCAACTGGCTTTATACTACAGGAAAAAAACCCACGGAATTACTTATAAATTGTGGAATTGGCTCCCAACCCAGGAAGAGATTGGTTGCTATGGCTGCTGCTTGTGAAAGCAGCTGGCTTCTTCAGCCAGCTGTTGTAATATATTAAGTGGCAATCTCCAAGCACCAGAATTAAAATAAAATAAAATAAAATAAAAATTGGTATATATTTAAAATAAAACCTGCATAGACAGCATTAAGGAAAACATTATCTATCTGAATATTCAATGACGCTACATTCCTCTTTCTGCAATGTTGTTGATGGACAAACTGTGTCTTTCCGTGTTGTAAATTCTATGCTCCTACTTCTGATAAATTCACGTTGATGCTATGACATTTACTTTCACTTGTAAGGAGAGGTAAGATTATTCATTCATATCTATTCCTCTCAACTGTTACTTTCTTTTTTTACCATGAAACTGGAATGAACAAAGGAAAATGAGGGATTATCTGGATTCAGGGTTACTATATTCCTAATTTCAAAACACATTATTAATTGCTAGCATCAACCTGTTTTTTGAGTGACTTTTGCATACCATTCTAAAACAGTGCAGTCAATTTTTCTTTAGGTAATTTTATGGGTCAAAGAATCAACTGCAAACAAAAAATGAAGTAAGCCAATCAAAGCAAACTTTAATTCATAATTCACTTAGACAAAGCTGATTTTCCTCCTTTTTTTTTTTCTTTTTTTTTTCCCCTGTTCTAGAACTTAAAAACAGAAGGTGTTTTGTTTCTTTGGTGCAAAAGTCATTACTTATGCCTGTGTGATGTCAACTTGCTATACTGTAACAAGAATTTTCATGTTCAGCTACGACGACTTTCAGAGGGAATCGTTTTTTTTTCAAAACCTAAGCTGCAAGTGGAGAAGTTCCAAATCATTACCTAAATTTACATTCTATTCTGCCTGGAAATGTATTTTTATAACTTGCAGACCTTTACCTTTTAAAGTCAATAGGAATTTTGCAATTGACTGATGAAAAGAGCATCCCTGTAGTTTTTAAGGGATAACTGAAAGTCACAAAATCATAGAATCACAGAACAGCCCAGGTTGGAAGTGACCTTGAAAAACCCTCTGGTCTCTGGTCCAACCTTCCATGGGAAAGGAAGAGGGAGCCTAGATAAGACCTATTCCATTCTCCTGTTAGCCCACTTAGATATGACCCATTGTCTATACTTTATATTTTATTTTATTTTATAATTTTAAAAGTGTCACAACATCTAGAAAAGACCCGTAGTCTTGCAGGGGATGGATGGTTATGGACATAAAAGTAATGTTCTCTCAGAGAAATATCTTTTATGCACATGTACTGCTGAGACTTATTTCTTACATTTGAAGTGCAATATACCAGCCAGTAAATGTACATAGGAGCTCTTTTGTATGACAGTGGGTGAAATCCGGCTTCCCTTAATCATCAGGTAGAATCCTTCAGGAGTAAAGGACCTGACTACTAATTCTGCTTTGAAATGGAAAACTTGGAGGGCAGAAGATTTCACTACTTATAAGAACAAGGTATACTGATATCAGTCATCTTGGAATTCAGATGGCTCCCTTGTTGCAAAGGTTGTGCTAAATATAGGACTGGTTTTGAGCTGAGGAAGAAAACCTACAAAAATCTGCAGAAAACCCTGGTCTAGAAAATTTTTTTTGCTTGTGAGACTTCTCACATATTTGAAGTTAAACTAATGCTTAATTAAGGCCAAATTCCACTAGGTTACTGGAGTCTTTGTTAGACCAAAATCTCATGATTTAGGAAAACCGTAGAACAATAGTTGCCAGATTTGGCTGATTTGTACTGTGAGTCAGAAAAAAAACCAAACCAAACCAAAACCAAAAAAAGGAATATTATTCCTTTTTTTTCTGCAGTCTCATGCTATCTTTCCCTCCCAGAGTAAAAGCGTTAGCTCAAGACGCAGAGAGAGAAAAGGAAAGCAAGCACTCATCTAAAACAAATGTAATGATTTTTTTTTGGCCATAAAGACAGGTTAATATTTTTGGCAACTTAGATTTTTCCCTCTGCAGCTGGAATTCAGCAGCTCATAGCTGTCTGCCAAAGCAGATGCATAATCTAGGCCATTGCCTTACAACTGCTTTTGTGAATGTTTTTAAAGGAAACACTTTCTAGATGAATACTGTGAGAATCTTAAAATTAAAGAGTTTGAATAAAAAGGATCAGAGGACCCAGCTGGTTGCACAATTTAGGTATGGAGATATTTTTTCTCAGTTCTAATAAAGGCACATTATTATTTCCTCCCTAACTACCCATAAAATAAAGATCTAGCTGGTAGTTCTAATTCAGAGGATTCTGTATTGATAGAACCAAGCACGATATTTTTTTAATATGAATACAATCATCATGATATATTGAATATAGGAAGAATTAAACCACCAGAAGTTTTACCTGGTCACAGTCCCAAGGCTTTTTCAGCTAGTGTCCTGACTGTATAGCTTTCTTTTCAAGTACACTTACACTGCTGGGATGATACTTTTCACTCCCTTTTTAATTTTGCTACTTGCTTTCCCAATCGTTCTATTATTCCTTCCCTCTCTCTCCACACACACACATGCATATATGTACCTATTCAAGAAAATAGTTTGCAACATCATCCTATTTTTGGCATGGGTGAAAATGGGTACTTTGTGTTGGGGATTTGGAGACTGCTATTTACTCAGCTGTCTCCTGTGAAACCACTTCCACTAGTATTCCTGGTAAAACAAAACCATTACACTCATCAGTTTCAATAATGTTCTGTCCAATGCAATATTTTTATAGTGCTGGTAGAGATCTTCAAATCAGGGTAATTTGGGAGAACAATCATGTGCTGCATATAATTTTAACACTTCTACACTTTGTTCTCCACCTCTGGAGGTCATCTTTGGTCAAAGTACAGGCAGCTAAGAGCAGGTTGTTCAGGGCAAGATTTCACAGCCTTTCTGGAAACCTGCTCCAGTCTAGGATTACACTCACTCTGGTGTTGTGCTTTCTAATATATACTCAGAATTTCCCTTGTTGTAACTTCTGCCTATTTTCTCTTGTCCTTTCATTGCTGACTTCCAAGAACAGTATGGTTCCTTCTTTTTTTTCTACACACACTCATTAGGTTGTTGAAGACAGCAGTAAAAATCCCTTTAGTCTTCTCAAGACTAAACAAACCCAGTTCTGTCAATCTCCTCTTGTACATTGTGTGATCCAGCCTTTAATCATCTCGGTGGTCCTCAGCTGAATTCACTCCAATTAGCCAATGTCTTTTTTTTTTTTTTTTTGCAGCAATGGTATGTTGGGAAACCCAGCATGGCAGAAAGCCCCTGACAGGAAATGCTTCCTGCTTCCTGCTCTTTCACAAGCTCTATACTGCCCTTCTGTCTGTTCTAGCTTATGGGATGGCTTTTTAACTAGGGACATTTTAGGTTCATGTGCTGGTTTTGACTGGGATAGAATTAACTTCTTCCATAGTAGCTTGTATGGGACTATGTGACTTTTGCTGAAAACAGTGTTGATAATGGAGAGATGTTTTCATTATTGCTGAGCAGTGCTTACACAGAGCCAAGGCCTTTGCTGCTCCTCACCCTACCCCACCAGCGAGGAGTTGGGAGGGGACACAGAAAGGACAGCTGACTCCAACTGACCAAAGGGATATTCCATACCATATGGCATCATGCTTAGCACATAAAGCTGGGGGGAAGAAGAAGGAAGGTGCAATGTTCGGAGTGATGGCATTTGCCTTCCCAAGTCACCATTACGCGTGCTGGAGCCCTGCTTTCGTGGAGATGGCTGAACACCTGCCTGCCCATGGGAAATGGGGAATGAATTCCTTGCTTTGCTTTGCTTGCATGTGCAGCTTTTGCTTTACCTATTAAACTGTCATTACCTCAACCCCTGAGTTTTCTCAGTTTTACTCTTGCAATTCTCTTCCTCATCCCATTGTGGGGAGGAGTGAGTGGCTGGCTGCGTGGGGCTTAGTTGCTGGCTGGGATTAAACCACGACAGTCTGGAGACAGGCTGCCCTCTGCACGGCACAGCTCCTGAGCCAATACTCCTTCCCAGCACCAGAACAGCCAAGGACTACAATACAGATAGATCCCACCAGCTCCATATTGGTCTGGGAGGGCCTGCAAAAGACACCAGTTAGGGCTTCCTAATAAGAGCTGGTATCTCATGGAGTAGCCAAGGTTTTTTCTTTGCCATCAGTTCCCAGTCTTCTGAGGAAATGGCTGCAGAAGCTGTATAGGCTGATCAGTCATGCCAAACTTCATCCATTTTCCACTAGGTAAGTTGAGGTGCATCTATAGCACAGATGGTGAATCTCTTATTTCTGCACTGTCAAGCAGTCATTTTCTGTAGATAAGTGGAATCACATATTTGTGTATCATCTGCCCACATATCTGCCCCACGGTTTACAGAATTACAGTTAATCTAAAGAAAACAAACACGAAACACTGAATTACTTCTTTGTGGCCATTAATAGTGAAATAAGTAGGACATTAGGTGTAAATTAAACATCATCTCTATACCAGCTGATGCAATAAAGAACTTGGCATCTACTTCATCGTGCTTTTCATGCTAAAATATCAATTCTGTGTAGACACAGCATGTGGAATGACAGGCCTTTTATTCTAAAAGACTCAGTCAGAATTCTCTAAAGGTTTTCCTAACTAATAACTATTTCTGACATCAATTGTGGAAAAGAGTCAATATGTTTTAATGGAATACCTGCTCTGGAAAAAAAAAAAAAAGTTAAATGCACATAGTCCTACATCGTGAATACAGGTATTATAAAAACACAAAGGAGGAGAGGAGAGGAAGAAAATTTTTAAAAATTCTAGATACCAAGTTAAAACCTTTTTGATCTCTAACTGGTAATCACCAGGGTTATCAGGGAAAAAGTCAGAAACTCTTGAGTATGGTATTAGGTAAACCTTAATTATATATAACAGAACTTGTTGGCCAATTTCATGGCTGCATTCATCAAGATCCTTTCTCAAGTAGTAAGGTAGTGAAGATATTGTAGTTAACATTGTCTTAAGACAAAAAAAACCCCAACGAACTATAATGAACCACAATGGGCATTGTTTAATGTTTTTATATTCCTGCCATGAAGACAGATGTGTTCCTTTTGGACTGTCTGATACATGTATCCCTGAAGCAATAGCCACATGAGGTCACTGTTGTTCATACATGAGTCATAAGCTTGAAGCACGATATTTTCAGTTGACTGAAGCCAAAATGTGTGAGTGGAAAATCAAGTTGTTTGTATTACAGTTTAACAAAAATCTGCAAAAATAATTAATTAACATGGGCTATATTAAAAGCAAACATTAATTGCATAAAATACAGAATATAAATTACTTCACAAATGTAAAGTTTCCTTACATTTGAAAACCTGTTAAAATTTATCCCATAGTGGCTGAAAAGAAGCAAAGGTTATTTATCTACTACATTTACTGGAACTTTCTCTCCTCTGTAACTTGTTATAGAACATTTAATGGGCTGTGCTGGCATAAGAACACCAAAAGAGTTTCAAGAAAGAATTACAAGTTTGCAGTTGTTTAATTGCTTATCTTTCATGAGAGAGATTTCTTTCTTTCTTTCTTTTTTCTTTTTCTTTTTCTTTTATTTTTTTTGCTTTTACATGTGAAGTTTAGTGTCTTCAGAGGTATGAAACTGTAAAAGGTTGAAATATTATGAGCAATATGAGATGCTCTGGCATTAGAGAATCAAGCAATTAGAGAAGCAGTGTTACAGCAAACCTTGTACTGAACTGTGGTGTGAAGCCATTCTGACTGTAAATTTGCTTACTTTTTTTTGTCATTTCTTATAATATACTATACCTATTATGCTGATAGAGTTTCTCGGAATGATTCATCCATTCATGTGATTATATCAGTGTACATTACCATAAAATCTTCTCTTAAAAGATTACATAGTATATATGATAAATTCAGCATTATGAGATTTCAGAGGAGGTACATTTCTCTTTTACTAAATTCTTCTCATTAAAGAATAAGGTGTCATATTCACCAATGCTATATAATCATGAAATTAAAAACCTTATCTCGATCAAAATCATCAAGAGAATAGAACTGAAATAGCAATCAAAAATGTCAGCTGAATTTGTAGAACTGCATAATTAAAATCTTACTCCCCAAACTGAATCGAATTCACAATAATATGTTAAGATTTTTTCAGGAAGGCATTTTTATGCTGGTATGTTTATCAGCATGCATTTAGATTCAAAAACATGACTTGTTCTACTAATAAAATAAAAGATAACTTTAAAAGTTGATTAGTTTTTGCAACTTCTTTTATCAAAGTACCATGCAGATTAACTTGTACATTTGAGCATAAAAAACCCACTCACTACATAAGTACAAAAAGACTGCTTTAATAGAACATTAACATAGTAAAAAGCACAGTCATCTGCTCAACAGTTCTTGCGTTTATTTCTTCATCTTTAAGCAGGTGAGTAAATAAAATTCCTCATATTATGTAATTATTTCATAATTTTGGATTCCCATATGGGATTTAAGAGACAATGGAGAAAACTCTAAAATTTATCATATTCACCTTCAGAAAGACAAAAACACAATAGTGAATCTTAAAGGACACAGCCTGTATAAAAAAAATGAATTAATTCTACAGTAGATCTGACTACACATAATGCAACCTCCATGTTTATAGAAACAAAACATAGTATAATTACAAAATATAATTAACTGTACTAATTAAGCTATAAAATAGCAATAACTCTCAGTAAGTGTCTCACTACAGTTTGCTGCTTAGCTGAATTTGTGACTGTAAGGAAGGCTAAAAGGACTAGATGCGGGAGTGAGTGCAAGAGTTCATCCTGCCCCAGAATTCAACTAGATTTAGAAAATCTGTCAGAATAGTTGGTGAAAAATCAGTAACAACAGCATGTGCAGCAGATGGTTGTTCAACAGCAGAAATGAGTTTGTGTGTGCAAGGCTGCAACCGCTCTCCCAGTAGCTGGTGGCCCACCTGTGATTCGAAAGGACAAGAAGAGGTTTACCTCAAGATCTGTTAGCTGGGTCCCCAAACCAGCAGCTCAGCCAGCACTGCTCTCAGAGAGGAGCCCAGCCATTACCCAGAGAAATGTTTGATTGATGGCAAAGCAATAATGGGGTGTTTTCACTCGCAGAGCACAATATATAAAATTGCTTGATAGACTCATCATGCAGGAAGAGAGGAACCTGTTGCACCCTCAGACTCAGATCACTACCATGGAACAACTGAATATTTTTGTTTCGGCCCTTATGTCCAAATAGATCTTGATTTATTGCCCTAACATATCTGACCTTTTAAACCATACCAGCTGACAATTGCTGTACAAGATAAATATGAGAGGTATTTTCAGAAACAAGCCGTATGACAAACAATTTCAACTTAATGTTGCTTAGGTATTTATCAAGTAGTGAGTTGCTTCTTTCTTTTACTATTTTTTCTAATAAAGTATTTCTGCCTAAGCAAGAAAATAAGCTAACATACCTCCCGCTACCTTGCCTTTACTCTCTGTAATAAAAATCCTTACTGAAAGAATTTATCACAGAGTAAGGAGCATATTTTTTGAGTGGAATCCCTTCAAGGTATTGGCAACACATCACTGGATTCCCCAGGAAAGAAAAAAAAAATCTTCTTTACTAGCAAATACATGTTTTAGTGCCAGCTACTATTCCACCTATAAGATCAACAACCCGGGAGACTACTTGTGATCACCGAGTGGTGTTGCCTAATGCGTCACTCCAGCAGATGATGATGGGGCAGGTGGAGGGCGCTTCTATTCATTTCTTTCAAGTGAATTTTAATTTATTCTTCACCTTTTCTTTCACTGACAACTTCTCTCCCTTGCCTCAGTAACCTGCTTCATTCAGTGCATCTGCCAAACCAGTGAAGAGGAGATGGGATAACATATTTTTGTGTGAGTTGTATGCTGGTAATAGTCTGAAGTAGTGTAGCACTTTCATCTCATAGGTAGTTTTACCACTACTGGTTAAAGGTTTAAAGGAATGTATGGCTGATCTATCTAAGGGGCAGCTGACACACAGTCAGAAAATACGTTGGGGAAATTTTAGATCACTGAGGTTCAAATATCATTCAGAAGAAAGAAGCAAAAAAAAAAAAAAAAAAAGCCTTTCATCACAGCCCTGTGATCTTGAACGTAGCTTTTGTATTGTATCTGTATGGCTTGGAACTTACAAGGATCAAATTTGTAGCATCCTTAGAGACATTTTTGAGATTTCATCATTTTAGTTGTTCTAGACTGCATTTATAAGAGAAAAATTAGCACAGTTGGTGTCAAACCACTCATAACTCTTTTATAAGAATCCACGTCATTTAAACAAATGTATTATAAATTTTGCCTCTTTTTCAACAGATTCATCATCCGTACACAGACATGTAGAGATTCCTACTGACACAGGCAAATCAGGACTTGAAGTCATTCAGAAGTCTAACAGGAGATAATAATAATTATTTATTATTATTATTATTAACTACATTATCATAATAATTAAACTTGCGAATAACATTAATATGAAGTAAACCAGTTTGTTCCAACTGTTGTGAAGATTTTTGGAACACCTTACTCTCTGTACAAAAGTTTTTTCTTCCAAACCATAGAAGCCAAGGTTCAGAGTCACTAAAGTCATCATCTCTCCGATCACCAGAAAGTTTGACCCTGTGTTACACGTACCACTTGTATATGCCTTCTCTTTAAGTGAGTGTGTTTTTTAATCTCCATCTTATCAAGACACCTGGCACGTGTAAATATGCAATTAGTTATTATCATGGCATTTTTGTAATCCATTTTTTCTTGGGAAATATGTGTGCACATGTGTACACGATTTTGTATATATAAAGGGTCACAGAATAATTTAGATAGGAACAGAACTCTGGAGGTCATCTTGCCCAGCCCTCCTGCTCAAGACAGATATACATTCACTAATTAGGCTGGAAACAGCAAATTATTTATTTATTTTAGCATCAGAACAGCTACAAAAAGACACACATTTGTGATAAAATAATCTAGCTGCTTGCAATTATGTACATTAAGCAACACCATTTTTCAGTTAACTTTTCTAACATATACATGTTTCTCTTTACATGCATATGTATATATACATACACACACCACATATAAAGATACAAACACATAAGTTGGAAAGACATATGTGTAAATATACATATATAGCAGAAAATGCATTTGCAAAAAGGTATATGCTTACCTGAAATGTTCTAAAATAATATTCTTTTCCTTTTGAAATAAAGGGAAAGCCACAGAGCCTACTCTGGTCAGAAGATAAGACCACTTGCCTTTTACTTAGACTAACCACGTAGACTAACCTTTTTCAACAAAAGTACCATATAATGGAGCCTGGGTACAGAACGGGACATTTTGAGAGCACGTCAGTTGCCCTTCAGTACATTCCGTATGAGCTTAACAAGACAATGCTAACCTGGGTGACAACTAATTAAGACACTACTAATGAGGCTGTAAAAATCGGGGTCCTTAGAGATTTCTGATTACTGACATCTATTACTCTTTGGACATTATATGGGGAGAAATGTCCCTGAGTGAAAGTTTGAATGTTTCAAATAGGTTTTCTAGAGCACAGCTTTCTGTTGTAAATAGAAAACAAATGTAGTTAATCATGCAGATATCAGCAAAACATGGAACATTATGCCTTTGTGTTCATGCAGAAAGAAAATGTGTCTGATGTAGATGTTTAGCTTTATAATAGCTTAATAGAACCAATATTTGGCATATTCAAATACCGAACTACAAACAAATGTGCTGTCACTCTGAAAGCTTTCATATGGTTGCAATTTTCAAATTAGCAAACTGAAAGTTATCTAAAAGGCAACATATTGTTATACTCTAATGGGCCATTATGGCATAACTTATTAACTTTATTTAGTTATCTGTTCCAGCTTAAATTCCATTTATCCAGATTTTGGACTCAGAAACCCCACAGGGTTTTTGCAATTTGGCTTCTGCAAAGCCTACTCCTTTCTCAAGACACTTTCTTCTGGACTATATTACAGGATCATGAACACTACAGGGCTTGGCAATACATCTGAGTAAACGTGACCTGTACAGGCATTTTTTTCCTGTACTTACCAGCCCTATTACAACAACAGTGCAATGCAAAGACTCCCTTGTCATAGTATACCCTTGCATACAGTAAAGCAACAAGACTGACCTGAGTTTGAGAAAATTTCTGATCCCAGCACACAGGGAGAAGTTGAATGAAGCCAGATTGTAGCCAATTGACCTGAAAGGAAAACATCCAAGCTCCTATATTAGTTCCATTGATGCTCTGCTGACTGAAAGACATTTATATTCACAATAATTTCCCTGTGATTTCTCTCCTGACATTTTGTTTTCCTAGTTTTAAAGCTGACGACATGAAAAAGGTTGCCTTCTTTATCCCATGTACATAACCTAACTCAGTAATGCTGTTTTCTGAGATTTAGCATCTTTCCCTGACCCAAACCTTAACTGCCCACAATGTAGATGTCTACATATGAAATAGTTGCTCTAAACAAACTGGTTTTATAGTCAATGGAAAGCTAGTCTCTGTAGTCAACACAGTCTGCTTGAGGAGGAAATGCATCTACAGCTTCTTTACATTGGAATTACCAGGTATCTGTGGACTACAGATTTACTGCATGATGATTTTTCAGAGATCCTTTTTTTGTCAGATGACTCCCAGAATTACCTCAATTTGTCTAATAATAACCTATTGCTCAGTGTAGTTAAATCTGGAAAAAAAACCACTGAAAATGTTATCTCGTTCCTTTGACTTTTGTCTGAAGGGTTGTTTCTTTAAAGCATCAGATCTTTCACTCTTACATATCAAAGTGACTTTCTGAATTAATTTTGATCTTCATTTACAAAATCAGAGTATACACAAGTGAGGAGGTAAAGTTCTCATGCATGAAACTCAGAGATAACCACAGCTGGAATATTAGACTCAGGTCTAATTTAACATTTTTCTTTTCTCTACAAGAATCTAAACCATTCGATTCCATTTTGCAGTTTTACACGGAGTATACTGCAGTCTTCTGAAAGATTTGCATTGATGTCCGCACCTAGATAGGTTCCAGATATTTAGATTCTTTAAGAATTTTGGGAAAAAAAACCCTCAATTCTGAGTTAAATTTGGTATTTATACTGGTCAGATTTTCAGTGCTGTTGAATGATCTAGATCTCCTTATTTCTACATGCATACTGTACATGATCTTTGACTTTTTCCTGGTGACTTTTCTTTCAAAGCTGTCTAAAATCTTTTTAAGATTCTTCTCAGAGCTGCCTTCATCTTTTTTCAATACATTCCTAATACAGAGATGCTCACGACTCACAGTATTTCAAGTATAGCTGGGACAGGAGTAATTATGTCCCTGTTAATGCATGTTCTTTACATATGTCAAGAAAATTTTTGTTTCCCTGCATAGATGCAATATTACAATTGCGTATCTGCTTTGCTGCCTACCGACACCCTCCCTCCTTTGAAAAATAATGAAATCAGGCTATTACCTTCTATGGATTATATTGTTTTATACTGTTCCCCAAATGAAACTGCATATGTCCTCAGTGTTATCTGCAAAATGTAATGTATTGTCTCCTGTGTCATGAATATGCCATTTATTCTACTTCTGAGCTCTTATTTTAGAAAGAAAGAAAAAAAAAAAAAAAAGACTCACCACTGATTCAGTAGGAGTCATCTTACTAACTTTAGCTGTTGACAATGTAGATAACCTTTTCAATTCACAGTTATATGATTTTTCTCTTATAAAATAATTATATGATTTTATTTCTCTTTCTTTGTTTTAGAAGTAATTATATCGTATCTATTATGGAAAAAAACCCACTGTGGTTATACTCAAGCTATTTTCAAATTATTTAGATAGTTTTCGTGGTCTCTAATCTAAAATTCTTGTTGAAATACAGCATAGTCCTCAGGATAGAGTTGGAGATTTAGACCTCCCTGCTCCCAAGACTGTGTATTTAATAATTATAGGATAAAATACACCAATAGTATTTGGAACAGGAATCAGAAGCTGGAAGTATCTTTTGTCCCATATAAAGACTCTTGTCAATGGTTTGTTACAGATGTTTTTCCCCTTTCTGCCATCTCTTGGCAGAATGGCCCATTTTTACCATGAACATGAGAAAACATCTTACTCCTATGGTATAACTGGTGATTGGGACAGTTTCCTTAACAACAGGGTAGTACTTAGCTGTTTCTCCAGATTAATCATACAAGATCTAGTAGCTACAAGCTACAGTATGAACTATGTTATTAACAGGAGGAAAAAAAGTTATTTATCCATGCTATGTACAAGAGAGGTTCAATCACATTTTCCTCTTCAGCTCACACTTTATAAGACAACTATGACCCATTATACCTTTCTAAATGAAATTTGTAAGAGACTAATTGCAGAAGAACATTTTTTGATTCTCTGTTTCCATCTTATACACACCAACTGAAGACTGCAGGGAAGTGGCTATTAGCAAGTTTTCAGATAATCTACTCTTTGTAATATTTCCTGTCAATTTTTATTCACATAAAAGATCTAAGAAACCATTGCTTATAACTATATTACATGATCTGTACACAGACCACCTCTTTCAGGCCTTTTTCTGAGGCTCTTTTTGAAGCTATCAGTGCTCTCAGTACTCTTGGAGGTAGGGCGCTGCAAATCAGCACTCGATCAGCAGCCCAGGCTGCTCCCTCTGGTTACCAACATTAACACAAACCAGACCCGTAAAATCTTCAGACAATAACAGCAAAACAAGACTTTTCAGTGTGCTGTCTCACCTACACTCGCAACTCCTCAAAACCCCCTACACAGGCATGACTTAATGACTTCTCTGGGGTGTCTCTCTGCTGCCTTCAGCGGCACAGCATGCTGAGCCCCGAGGCCTGCAACTTGCCGGCTGGTATTGCTTGGAGTGCATCAGAGATCCCATCTGGAAAGTGCACTCAAATTTCATTTCCAGGGAAACTGGAGCCTATGTGAAAGTGTGAGGAGGAGGAGAAGAAAAGCTTGGACAAGAGCTGGTGCATGTCCTTCTCTTGCCCCACCAGGGTAACCTGATGCATCTGTGCTTGGGCTTTGCTTTCTGGAAATCAGGGCTCCAAGCCTGAGTCATAATGCAGCACTCATGAATTCCACCTCGTTTTTCATTGCTTTCTGAAAATGGAAACCTTTAAGCTTTCTAATATAAATTTCATTTTAAGATTGACCTGAGAATTAAAGTCCTGGAGGAAGCCCCAGAGGCATCCTGTGTTACACTGGTATTCTGTATTGTATCATGCGAGGTTTGTTACTGTTTTCCTTTCCTATATTAAATCATTTGATCTCATCCAACTGTAAGTAATTTATCACACAAAATGCACTGTTATTCACTATGCCAACAAATAGCATGCAAATATTTCCCAGTTTGGCACACAAAGCATGTGTCACATCTTGTGACCAAATAACAGCAGCACACTACATATAAACAAGAAGATAAAATTCCTTGACAATATATCAGTCATCAGTTATCACCTCTCTCTCAAGACAGTGTTATATAAAATTGCTTAATAATCACCTGCTTTTTTTTTTTTTTTTTAAATGAATAAGCCACACTTAAAATTCTTCTCATTTAAGATAAAATGTACTCCTCCACTATTTTCTCATCACACCTTTTCCTTGAGGAAACATCTGAGAATCTTGTGAAAAGAGGTTTTGGCTTATTTCAACAAGAGTATGTTTCACTAATATATCTCTCAGCATCCCACCGATAAGCGAAGTTTACAGAAGTAATCAAAAGGCAGTTTTCACGGCCTATTTGTTCAGTGACTTTGACGCAATCTATTGGAAGATTAAAAATCCCTGTTCGGGACTGCAGTTTTTTGGAAAAACCAGGAAACCAGGTAAAATGTAGGGTAATTTTCTAAGACGCTATAAATCTTCGCATTACTTGTATTAGGACGTGAATAGAAGGAACACTCTTAAAGATAAATATAATGTTTATAGACATTTATATGGCAGGTCAAATGGAAAAATTATTCTGTTTTATTGAGAGATAATGATTACTTCTTATGACTAAATTTTATAGTGCTGCATTATTTACTAAGCTTTGGGCAGACATTAAAACAGTTATCACCGAGGGGAGGATTCTCCTTTCATTCTGTCTCTGTTCTTTCACATAAAAGAACATATTGCAAATGTAAACACACTTTGAGCTGAATATATACAGTATTTTTAACACTCTTTCTGGCATCTTGCTGGCAGATGACTAGCTGTGATATAAAAAAATGTTTTTGTGACAATTGTTTTTATGCGCTTTTTACTGAAACTTTCCTCTGATATATGTGCTGTCAGAATGCACATGCACAACATATTTATGCTCTGTTGACCATCCATGTTTAAAATATACCAGGTGGATATAAGACAATGAATGCAGTCAATCTCAAAAGTCTATGCATTTCAGCTCTGCAAACTGAAGAAATCCAGGTAGCTTCTTAAAACTTACGCAGCTCACCCACTCTGTGCTTCTATTTTCTCGCCTGCATCTATTTACTCCATTCGTATGAACAAGAAGGAAAAAAGAAACTTGCACAGTTTATTATTACAGGCAGAATTAGGATTTTCAACACAGACACAACTGAGGTGCCCCCTTTTAGCTCAGACTCCCCGTGAATAGCCCCCGAAGACAGCGTGCTCCACTGAGACCCAGTTTTTTTACTAATTTCTCCGTGCAGCCTTAGAATCCATATGTGGTACAGCCTACTAGCAAATGTTAGCCTATATCACCAAGAAGCCACTTTTCCCCTCTGCTGTTTGTTCATCCGAGCTAATCGAGCAGCCCGTGAAGCAAGGAAAAGCAGATGCTAACTAACTGCTCTCTCTGTGCAGCTGCAGAGAGGTTTAGCTCAGAAACCAAAGTCGTGCCCACCGCAAGCGCAGAGCTGCTCTCTGCTTCCCACAACATGAAGGCGTAGCTGTTAATCAGAACTTACAGTTGGCTGCAATGTTAGAAATTGTGTGGGACTGCATGAAAGGAATAATCAAGACAGAAAAGGGGTAGGAGGCTGAGCTCCATTTACATCTGTAAAATGTAAAAAGAAGGTCTCTTTTGCAAAAGCCACAGCCCACAGGGCAGCGGATTATTGCTGTGCAATTGATGGCTCCAGAAGCCGATTGCACAGCATGTGGGGTGGATGTGCAGAGATACGAGGGAGAGAAGGGAAGCCAACGGTCTTATGGACTCAATATACTTCTGGTTAGGTAACGGTTCTTAAAACAGTCCCACTCTGCTGACCGAGATGGAGGCTGCCATATGTATGCTGTAAAAAGATCACCTTGAGTGAATCATCCAAAATAAGCGCATCAAGGAGAGATAAAGCAGGCAAATTTGAAGAGAAATGAATTCAACTCATACAAGCTGGTGTTAAAAAAAAAAAATAACACTGATCATATTCCTTTATTTGCGATGATTTGCATTATCCCAGTCAGCTCTATCCACTCCTAGAATCTTGTTTGATGAAATGAAAGTTGCTTTAGTAATATAGTTTGCAGAGGGCATGGAGAACAAGATTGTTTACTCTTATGTTATAACTTTATTACCCTGCATATTTGCAGGAGAAGTTGCTTACTATAAGGAGAAAAATGAAGGTTTATAGCTTGGATATTCATTTCTGATATTTGGGTTTTTTCACTCACATTTCATTTCCCTTCTCATTTTTAGATAATTAAAAAGAAAGCTACAAATAAAATCAAGTCAAAGACTCACTAACAATGGGGAACTCTGGCAATGTTAAAACCTGCATGGCTTAAGTATCTTTATTTCTTGATTGTATTTTCAATATTTTTTGATCAAACTGATATAATTAGAAAATAGCAGAAGTGGGAAGAATTTCCAGTACCTCTGAGTCTTCTCTTGTTTTACCCTGTAGCCACATGTCAAATGTACAGTTGCAGTGATTCCCACCCACCCACCCACCCACCCCGGTGCTGTTCAAGCAATGGTCAGAAAGCTCTGAGTAATGTTTTGAGTGTCATGAAAAACAAATAAATGGGAAAGAAAGCCCCAGGACTAGCAAAAAGATCACCTTGAGATTTTCCTGCAGGAATTATCTACAAATGAACCAGAGAGTTCTTAAGAAAGTTTGGGGTATGGAAGGGATTTTAGCAAGTGAAGAAAGAACTTCAGTGAAGTGAAGAAAGCTCAGTGACAGAAGCAACACCTACAGGCAGTGAGAGCAAAAAGAAAGTGAGTCAATATGTGTGAAAAGAACAGTGTCAGGGAGTAAAACAGCTGAAGAAAAAGTGATAAAGAAAAAAAGAATAACAAGAACAGGAATAGAATTTGATTGGAGAATATAGTTTTACTATGGATGATTTATTTATGTGAAATCTTCCTAACAAGTAGTGAAAGATTACTCCAGGCTGGCTAAACCTTCTTAGACAAAACAGTCCTGAGAAACAGACTGAAGAGGAGATTCATTTTGGACTTTTACTGAATATAATCGTAGAAATAGTACTGAATTCTTATCCTCAGAAATAAATGGTCTTTTTTATTTTACATTATTTACCATCTTATGCACTATCATCTACCACACTGTTTCTTGAAGTTCAGTCAAAAGGAGAAAGTTTTTTTTATTATTTCCAGGGTATTGTAGGAAAATTCTGGTACAATTCATGTTTGCTGAGAAGTCTTCAAGTCAGTCTACCTTGGTTTGTGGTGCTTCTAGCATGGGTGCATGGGATAGTAATACTCAGTAGCTGGAGGGTTGGATGGGAAACACATGGGAGGTACATATGTATTGTTATGTGAGGGCATGAGGAATTAAATATCCCTCAAGAACTTAAATACCGAATAAGAAACAACACACGTAACTTCCTAAACGCAGAAATAGAGATAGGTCATTTGCATCCACAAAGGGAATGAAACAGGTCTCTCAAGGAGAATGGCGCTCTCCAGAGAGGAACAAAAAGAAATACCCTGGACCATCAGTAAAAGCCACAGGGAGAAGGGAGCAACAACAAATCTTAAAGAAAAATTACAAAATGTAGGAACAACTACAATAAAGCCCCAGATCTGGTGGCTCCAGGTATTGACAAACTTTTTTTGTTCAAATCTAACCTCAAGGCAGAACATGAAAAATTGGAAAAAACATTAATTGCAAGAAAACTGAAAGCTGACATCTGCCACAGCTAAAGAAAAAAATGAAATCAAATCACTTTGAAATGCTCAGTGAATTTAAGAGCAACTGAAAAAAATCTGCAATAAATCTTAATAGGATACACAAAATAGGAGCTTAAAGAACACAGTTCTTTAATGTTCTAGCATTTTTAATGTTCATTTTTTAAATGCCCAAATGTATTAAACATTTTATGATACAGTTAAAGGCCCAATCTCTGTCCTGAAGAATTAAATTTAGATTTAAAACACAGCTTAGAACAAAAGTATTTCATAAAAAGAACTGGAATTGGTAATATCAGGCTACAGTGTTCAGGAGGTTGCTTGTTAAGCTTATGTGTGTCTCAGTGGTTTGTGAATTCCATGTCAGAGATTAATTTTAAAGAAAGGTTTAAAAAAGGAGAAGCTAATGGGATAAATGAGAGAAAACAAAATAGACCCTAAATTTCTAAAAATAATCAGAGACTGTTATTTCTTGGTGGAAACTTCAGGAGCCCATTACAATAAAGAAAAAAGAATCATAATTAAACATTAAAGCTTAATCTACCTTCTAGGTTGGTGATATCAGGGAAGAGGTTTACTTCACAGTTTTTATGATGAGATGATAGTGTTTTTAACGGCTTTGTTAGAGCTGCCGTCCACCAAAAGATCTAATTCCTGTCCTGAGAACCTGAGAAATTGTTTGACCTAATATTTCCTTATTTCACTCTGGCAGAAAAAGAAAATAAATCTGGAAAAAAAACCCCGAACCTGTTTGGGGGTTATTATCATAACTAAACTAATATACATTTAGTGGTCTGAAAGGTTAATATTTTTCCAGCATGTATCTTCTTTTAGCACAATAACATGTTGCTACTATCATCTCCACATATTAAATTCTCTGTGTCACCTATACAGTTGAAGAAAATCACCATTCAAGACAGATAAATGGAAAGGATCTTATTCAAGTAGCACATATAGACCACCACATAGTTTGCTGTTATCCAAATGCCGAGACACAAAATGTGACACTGCTGTTTGATAAACTTTTTAAGCCAGTGAACAAAACCTGGTCCCTTAAAGCCCTACTCCCTATGGACTGAGTTAATCACATATCTGGAAGCTGTTCCTGTGCTCTTCGTACCAGCTTTCCAGGCACAGGAGAGGAGCGTCATCACTAGAGAGTCTTTTTTGCCTGTTTTCTCCCCATCATATAATGCCCAGGACACCTGCCTGAGAGCCAGGAGGACCTGCAAATTCAGACGGCAATGCTGAGCACTGCTTTCCCCAAGCTCAGAGGGGCCCTGTGGTCACTGCGCAGAAGGGAAGGCATGGCTCCTGCCTCTGCAGCTCTAACCAGGGACCTTTGGAAGCCAACTCGGTCACTGCAGGGATGGAACAAGGACTGCCAGGGGTCCAGCTCCTGCCCGTGTGCTTGCTGTCTTGCTCTCCCGCAGAATTTCCCACCCTCCCAGCCTGCCGAAGGAGAGGGCTTTTGGAAAGCTGGATCTCTTCACAACTCTGATTTACAGCCTGATTCCATGTGGAGTTGTACAGCATCTCGGGGGAGGTGGTAAACTGTGGGTGAGGCCTTGGTGAGAGGGGAAAGCAGGAACTTCTTCAACTGGTCTCACTACCAGCAGAAACATAATGGGAAATTATATCCTAAAGGATGTTTAATGGATGTGAATCGTGGCAGCAGAAGATGTCTGATTCTGGAGAAATTCGTACTGCCTATCTTTGGCAGCACTCTGCTCTTGCTGTTGGGAATCTGCTCTCAGCCTCTTGACATGTGTTGCATTGGGAACATCTGACTTCCACTGCACATGTTACCAGGCAGGATGGCACCAGGCTCCTTTTGCAAATGTTGCCTGAGGATGATAAACTAATAACAAAAGAGGAGGACAGAGCAGGGAAGGGAACAGAGCAGTCATTTAGCACAAAATCAAGACACTAAGAACAAAATTAATCAAAGCTCCAAGGCATGTGAAGAATTAAAAAATATTTAGTTGCCCACAGTCCAAGGCTAGGAGACTAGTTAGTAAACAAGAATTGAAATGGCTCATTTATGAGCATGAATTTGTCCTCATTGGTATTACTGAGACTTGATCGGATGATCTGCATGACTGGAATGTTGAAATCGCCGGCTGTAATCTATTTAGGAAAGATGAAGCGGGGAGAAAGAGTGGAAAATGACATTTCATGTCAAAAATGGCACTACCTCTTTCCAAGTGCTGACAGTGTAGAAGCGATCAATGTTGAAGGTTTATGAGTGAATATCTAACTGGCAAAGCGCTAAGTACCAGCTGGGATTTGCCGCAAGTTACTACATCGCAGCAGGAAGCCAGGTGGTCAGCTGAGTACCTGTCTATACTGCAGGAGGAATAAGTGTCTGTGTTATCAGAGGGACTTCAGCCTGAGTGACATATGCTGAGGAACCTCTGATGCCAATGTTAAAACTTATCTAGAATTTCAATAAGTTCTAGGTGAAAATTTCTGACATGTCACTAGGTAAAAAATCACCGTTACATTCCTGCAAATTCCTAGATTTGCTGTTTGCAGAGAGAACAATGCCCAGCCAGCGCTGTTTATGTATTGCTTTAAATGGGTTGATTTCAGAGAGTTGATAGCAATTAAGAACCAAATTAAATGGGGGGGGGGGGGGGAGGAAGGAATACAATATAATGAGCATATATTGCAGTAGGAACTGGACAAAATAAAGGGAACAAAAGTAAAAGAAATCACAATCATTTTATAAAGGACCTCACTGGATCCAAGTAAATCAAGATGAATCAATTACAAAAGTGAAAAGGTAGTAAGACCTGCCACGGCTGTTAAAGGTCAATAGGAAGAGAGACTATTTGGGCTTTTAAAAAGGATATTAAAAGCAAATAAAATGAGAAGAACAATATTGGCTTTGTACTTGCAGATGGGAATTACAGAATAAAGAATAATAATGCAGGCAAGCCACATGTGCTTAGTGCATAGCTCTGTTCTGTGTTTAGGAGAGAAAAAATTAGGAATTTTATGATAAGGTAACACTGAAGTACTTTCCATTCCAGTGGTCACTCCAGAGAATTAAAAGGCAGTTACTAACAGCACACATTTCCAAATAAAAAGGTCCAGATGATTTTCATTGAGGAGTTTTAGAAAAACCTGGCAAAGGAATTCTCTGGACCATTAATGTTGATTTTCAATAAGAGTTGGAGCACCAGAAAAGCCCCAGAGAAAAGGAGGAAAGCTAATGTTGTGCCAATATTTTAAAGGGGTAAATGAGATGACCTGGACAATTATATACCTGTCAGTCTAACATTGATCCAAAGCAAAATGATGAAACAGCTGATATAAGACTCAATTAATAAAGAATTAAAGAAGGATAATATAATTAATGCTGATCAACAAGAGTTTATGGAAAACAGATCTTATCAAGCTAACTTGATGGCTTTTATTGATGAGATTACAAGTTTGGATGATGATGGTATCTGTGTTGGTTTTAAAAGTTCAGACTTTTGTGAGCTCATTTTGATGAACATTTCATTACGGAAACCAGAATGATGAAAAGTCAACATAGAGTATATTAAGTTAGTCAAAAAGCTAGCTAACTGGTCTCAAATTGTAATTTTAAATGGAAAACAACCACTGAATATGTCAATAGCACCGTGTACTTTCTACTATTTTAATTATTTCTATATAAAAGGAAAAAAGAA
Source organism: Balearica regulorum gibbericeps (assembly GCF_011004875.1). Taxonomy (NCBI): domain Eukaryota; kingdom Metazoa; phylum Chordata; class Aves; order Gruiformes; family Gruidae; genus Balearica; species Balearica regulorum. The sequence goes on from NC_046186.1 coordinate 57,940,214, forward strand.
ATTGCTATAAATATAGTTTGAAGATGAAAAATAGCCTCAGTGGCTTGTTATGAAGAGGACTGGCTAGTTTCTATGAAATTTGGGTAATTTGGCAAGCTGAACACAAAGAAACATTTCTGTCTGAGCAGAGCAGAATGCAAAGTCCCACAGCCAAGAAAAGACATGGTAACTCAGAGGGAACCTGCGGAGGTCTGTCCCAAGAAATAGAACCAGAGAAGGGGCCCTAGAGGTCATGGGAGATGCACAAGATGGACAGAACCTCTCATCAGGATGAGGTGAGCAAAAATGCTATGAGACTTTCTGCATTTGATAATACCAAATTCCCTACTAATATACTGTAGTCACTACTGCTGCCCATGTTTCTAGAAACTATTGAACAGCTAGTGAGGATTTCAAGAAATGCTGTCAGAATTATTAAAGAATTGGAAAACCACCCTGATAGTATAAGACACAGGAAGACCAAGGTGTTTAGCTTATCAGAAGGAAGATTATATATTGAAATGGTAACAGTCTAGACAAGCTTATAGAGAGAAGAAAACTTTTAATTTAATTCCTGAAGAGAACTCTTCAGTATTGCAGACAAAAGTTGAGCAAGAACCACTTCTTGAAAAATGAGCTTTAGACTAGAATTATAATGCAAATTTTTAATATTACATCTTCTACTGAACCCCAAGGATATATTCCATAATGCTTTGTATATTCCTCATTTTTAGAAAATTTTAAATCATGTCTGGATCAGCATTTCCCCAAAGTTTAATTCAGTCAGATATCAGTCCAAGGAAGACTTATGACCTCTTGCAGGAGGCCAATCTGGATCAACAGAGGGAGTCTATTTCACCTAGAAAGCCATCAAAATGTCATAAAGAAACACAAATAGGGTTATTGTTCTCTCCAATCCATTGTGTGAGTTACAAGCCCACCCACGCTCTCAGGAAAACAGAAGGTGTTTCCAAGATCAGAGTCCAGAAGAGACCGTTAGATCTGCTGCATTTCTTTTACATTTTCTTACATTTCACTCTTCATGGACTCCATGAATCTGCTTGTGTGACAAAATGAGATCGTGTTAGACACGAGGTGTCTTCTGCAGCTTGGTACCTCTGCACCAGCTTCCTCCATTCTCCGGCAGCTGGGGGAAGCCAGCAGCGGTGCCGGGAGCGCGGCTGTGCCGGCCGGGGCAGCGGGCAGGGCAGGTAAGGCGCTGGCTGGCTGGAACTCTGTGCATCCACAGGCATCGGCGCCTCCGATTTCGGGTGTTGCGTCTATACATGAACACAGTGCCCTCTTTTGACAGGTTGCAGATTATAAAGAATATCAAGGTTCAGCTGTGGCTGAGAGCTACTAGAGCTCTTCCAGCTGCTCAGATGGTGACGAGATCTCTCCACAAAGGCAATATGAGGCTTCCTTCTATTTTTCCATTTGCCCATCAAGTTTCCTCTTTGCAGATGAGACTTTTTTTCCCCTTTTCCCAGATGACTTTTTCCCTCTGTTTCTAAGACTGTAATCACACTTCTGTCACAGCTTCATCATAGAAGAAAATATCCTTGTGTTTTTCAAACATCAGGATTTCAGTTTCACTGGTAATCAAAATATTTGCTGAAAACAGACCCCGTTTATTTCAAAATTAAAATACATTAAAATATTTTAAAATAGATTATATTAGATAAAAACTTAAGAAATGGAAATTAGATTTGACAGTGGCTTATGGAAAAGGCAACTTTCAAGCATATTAATAGCAGAATGCTTAAAAATAAATTAATGAAAATGCATCCACCATTCCATGACAATGAAGCAAATAATAGAAAAAACAATGGTCACAATGAATAATTTGACTTCCACATTGGCTAATTTTAAAAGTGAAAGGAAATTCCAATGCTAGGAAAATGATTTCTCCCTTGTGTCACCTTGCCCTAGGCAAAATGAGAACACATTTATTTTCCAGATGAGGTATATAAGAAGCAGAATGTTTAAGTGACTTGCTAAAGGTTACACAAGTTTATAGGAGACATAACAAAAATCTACTATGTGAATGTCCAAAGTACCTAACATATGAAGTGTTTCAAATCTCTGTGCTCAGATCTACTGAAACATAGGATCAATAATATTCATTTACCTGTACAATACTTTAACATCCACAAGTGAGAAATCATCGACTGAAAATAAAGTAGTGATAACATTATTAGACTTTTTTTTTTCTTTCTTTTTTTTTTTTTCCCCTGTTTTTCCAGAAAGGCTAATAAAAGCATAGAAAATTACAGTGTTAGTTAAGAAAAACATTGTACAAATTATGTCCACAGAAAGAAGTGGTAAGCCTCCAGGATGACAATTTTCTTAACCTTGCCCCTGTGTGAAACAACACAACGTGGCAAGGCATCCCTCCCCCCCTTCGATTCCTCCTGTTTCCCATTCACCCACAGATGGTGGAGCTGTCTGGGAGCTGCCAGAGCTGTTGCATCCTTGCTAGCTCTCCAGCCTGGGTGGAGAACAAACTCAGCAGCGAGGATGCAGTGACAGGGCTTGGCTGCTATTGTTCTGTGGCCCCAGTGTAGGTTTTTGCCATTTGTGGTGTGCTGCAGCTGGTGGCCCAGGAAGGTCACGGACACCCTCACGCACTGCTCTGCTGAATGCTGCCTATGGGAGCCCTGTGCTGCACCCCAGAGCAGGACGTCAGCTGAGCACCAGGGTACAGCACCCCTCGAGATAGGTTCAGCATTCAGTCTCATACACTATTTACTATTATTTTCTACTAGCATTCATAATGGCAGGTATGTGATGGCTACATTGTCTACAAAGTCAGTGTATGACAGAGTGCCAGGGACACATCATTCTCTTCTTCAATCTAACAGCTTGCTGAGCTTCCTCATTCTATTCCCTTCACATTTTGAAAACTGGCTTTTCCTTTGCCTGTGCAAAAGAAGTTAGAATGCTACTACTGCTACTTCATCCACTCGTTAACAATAATAAAATGCCCTAGAAAATTCCCTAAGTGGTTAGCATTGCTAGGTAGAAATGATACATCATATTCAAGAAATGATGCATCACACTCAGAAAAATGAATACGTTAAATAAATGGATTATCCTTATTATGCTTATTACTTATATCTCATTTAAAGTATGGATATTGGTGAATAAGGAAGTTAAATCTTATTCTACTCTTCATACCAGTTCCAGTAACCCAATATTTCTGTGCAGAGGGGAAAGGGAGCCTGTTTTAATCTCCAGTAGCCAGAGTGCATGACATGGCCTCAGATCTCCAGTGTAGGCTGGTAGGAATAATGGGTTTTCCAAACAGGAGCCAAGCACTTTTTGCACTTTGCAGCACCCAGGAGGTATCACTAAATTTCCTGTTTCTGTCCTTCATTTCATTCATGAAATGATGCCCCTCCTAATTTGCCTCACCCTCAGGCTAGTTGTTGTCTGGTGACTTTTACATGTCTTAAATTCATGCCTGAAAGGGATAATACCAGTCTTCTCATTCAGTTAAAACAAAGACTTGCTTAGAAAATGTACACATTTAAACCCACGTTAATGTTTCAAATATCATTATTCTCAGTAGAAACTGCTCCTTAGTTAAATGGCTTTCAGGCATCAGACTATTATATGACAGACGATTTTGTCACTATGCAAAACGTGAAACCTGTAATCAACTTGTTATGGCATTTCACAAAAGTATGTGACAGTAAAATAAGTAAACTGTCATTTGGGCAATCAAGTCTTGAAATCCTGCAGGAGGAAAAAAAAGTACCTGACACTCAATCTTCATGGTGGGGATGAGGTTCAAAAAATAATTTAATAGTGCTACAGTCTTACAAGTTTGAATAGAATTCTTACTGCAGTGTGCTTAAGCCTGCAATAATTTTGTATTATGTTTTAATCATGTATTTTCCCCCCCTAATTGATTTTTTCCCCAGATAATGTATATGCACGTCACACAGCAAGGTCTGCTCTGTTAACAAGGCGTTGGTTAAATTGAAACAGTATTTTCCCTTTACTATTGATGACAACATTATCAATTACCAAGCATTCTCAGACTGGTTTGATATTAGAAGGGATACAGTAGGCAGGAGCCCATGCTGATTTACCAGTGCCCGTGACAGGCTGGGCAGGCAGGGTGCTGGCGGCAGGGAAGAACAAGCTGCTGCATGGCTGGAATGCTGGGGATGAAGCGCTGCTGAACCCGTGCTGTGCTGGCTTTAACGGAGTTCACATAAAAGTTTTATTAAAGGGATATACAAGCCACTTGTTCACGAGCCACTTGTGGTCCTTCATGACGGTTGGTTTGGCTTGTTCTCGGAAGTCCTTGTTCTCCCCTGTGGCTGCAGGTTTGAAGAAGCAGGCTGGCAGCTGCAGCCCTCCCTGGGGTCCCCTCTCCCCCAGGTGCTCCCCCAGGCTCAGGGAAGGAGCAGACTAGGGACAGGCTTACAACTGATTAGTAAGTCCTGTCAAATCACAGGGAAGGCACTGTGGGGAACACAGGCTTTCTGTCATTATGCCACTGAAAGGCATGTTCCCCACTGCCCCCAAAACAGCAGACACCGCGGGTGTACAGGCAGTAGCAATAAGCTCTTGTAACTGGCACTGTAAAATGAATCTGTAGCATCCTGTTTCCAGTCAATGGTGACGGTCACAAATTTTGGAACTGATCTCTTCCCACAGATGAGTTATAGAAATAAGACTAAAATTACACTTGATTATCAAAAGAGTCAAGGGAAGCAGGGAAATCTATTTTTAGCTTTTTTTTTTTTTTCCCCCTTGTGGTCTCTTTACAGTTACAAACCAACTGGTGAAACCACTGAAATCTGCAAGTTAATATTTTGCATGGAATAACCTTCAGTGAAGAACACTGCACAGCCTGGCTTTGCAGAAAATTGGTTTTGTTTTGACAAAGTTATGAACGTTTGGAAATTACTCACTGAGCACACACAACAGGCCTTTTGTTAAGTCTAACTGGGAACCTACACAACAATATTACTGTATGTACACAGCGATCTCATCGCACACTGAAGCTGCAGGGCCCCAAGAACAGGCTTAGACTGGCCTGGGAAAGGCCCTGAGCGTTTGACCTATAGAGAGCTGGATCCTGTGGCTCACCTCGAGTGCTCAGGGAACAGTCTAATAAGGACTCAAGGGTAGTGCTTTACTCATCCTTCCCCACCTGCTCTACATAGTCATACCTTTTTTTTTTTTTCCCCTCCCAATATATAATTTGTAGCTTCTCTAATTGCACAGAGCAAGCAAAGGCAGGCCCACAGCAAGTCTAACTGTGGTGAGTCTGTTGGCTACAGGGAGGAGGAATCCTCTCTGACACCTCAGTGATGTGTTACAGCTACAGACTCTCACAGAGAACCTAAACATCACTATTGTCAACAAGCTTAACAGAGATGGAGAAATACCTTTCTCTTTAAATGTCAGCTTTTGGGAAGGTTCCTGCTTGGAAAGGTAGAAAGTCTGGAACAGCGGCAGAAGGAAACAGTGACAGGGCAGCACCAGAGCTCAGACAAAGGTCAGGGAACAGAGCAGTTCACACAATTGACTTCTTTGACTTCATTTGCCTCTGCTGAGGCCTTATTCTGCTCCTGAGAGGGACCTTACCAAGCAGTTCTGGTCAAAAACAGAGACAGGACAAAATGCAGTCCATACCCGTACGTCTAATATTGTAGGACAGAGCAAAAAAAAAGCTACCCAACTCCTGCTGAAAAATGGGGCACAGACAACCCAGAGAAACCCAAAGGAAGAAGAGGTTGAATGGATAAGTGACGTGGAGAAAGGCAGCTTGTGTGGAAAGGTAAGCTGTAGACCAGGGGAACTGGAAAACAGTGGCAGAAACAGACACAATTACTTTGAAGCTCAGGAGAAATAGAGATTCTTACTAAAAAGAAAAGCTATAGGAGAAGGTGCTGAGAAAAGGATCAGGGAGGTCTGGGAAGCTATAGGAGTCCATGGAGCCCTGCCTTTTGGACTCTGTCACTACTGCCCACATTTTCTTTAGGAAACCTCCCACTGTAATAAACAACCAGATCAATTATGGACACACAGAGAGCACTGGTATTAGCTTCCTCTCAGGAGTCTAAATGAGTACAAGTTTCCCCTTCTCCTGCTAGCTTCCAAGCTCCCAGTCTGAGATAATCAGATACACTGTTCTTGCCACTTTGTCAGTTTTACCAGGAAACAATCGCTGTGGGTAAATAAAAAGTATTTTCCATTGTTTTTTGACAACCTGACTCCTCAGTTGGGCAGGATTCACTATACTAGAAGAGATCAGTACACGAAGGCTAACATGCCTGGGATGAGACAGAAGTAATTATCCAGCAACTGCAGAGTCTACTACTACACCTTGTCTAGTTCAAATCTAAAGTTCAAACAACCGTAATACCAGCTAATACCTGCACACCAATGTCACTTCTGTAAAAGGCATGACCGGCATGCAGAAGAAGTCAAGAAAGACTATCTGAGTCCAGATGTACCTGAGCTGTTCTTTGCACTTGCTGGATGTCTCTGCTCTCTGAGCTTCAGCAGCTCCACAGCTTTATTTGTTCTCAGATACAGCTTTCTCTAGATGTTGCCTCCTTAGGTCCTAACGTGAATGTCTTCACTGTGCTTGGTGCTCTGCATCACCAGCAATTTGACAGGTCAATGCTGTTTCTGATAGCACTGAAGCTGACAATCAGAATGATGTCCTTATGGAGTGGAGGACAATCAGTGTCACCTTTGTGTGTGTTTTGCTTCCCTGTGGAGTGGTCATGACGTTATAAGGCATTTTAGGAATCAGAACTGTTTTTCTGACAGGCTGCCAACCATTTTGACAAACCCAGTTGGAAAGTGAGAGACAAACTACATGGGGTTCTAAGCTTCCAGAGAGCTTCCAGTTTCACAGAATATTTGTGCTACAAACGAACATCCACATGTGCTCAGAAAACCTAGTGAGGTTCCTCCAGTTCCTAATTGTTGACGTCACTGCTAAAACTACCTCCGCTAATGGACAGCTCAGCAAAAAAGTGACCTGGTCCGAATACAATGTCAAGACTGCTGCTGATGACACAGCAAGTAAAAGCTTTTGGAGAAGGATTGACGCATCAGAATTTGACAAATTTCCCACCAACTTTATGTATTCTTGATGCTTCTGATAGCAGAGAAAGGCTGGACCATGCCACTAAGTACAAACATTTCCTGTGGTGATGGTGAGCAGAACCAATTACTTGAAACCAGTTAATATTTTTCTAAATTTGCTCGGTCTTGTCCTTCTCTTCCTGCCCTCACCCTGCAGCTCCCGGCCTCTGCTCCGGATCCTTCCCAGTCCTCCAAGTCAGCCTCTTCTGATCTGTCTCCGCCTCTGTCCTCTGCTTTGGGTGGGAGGGAGTCCGGTGCGGAGGGCAGGGTGGGGGCCGGCGTGTCCCTAGAGGTCTCCGGGAGCTCTCCCCGGTGCCGGCCGGAGCGGCGGCAGCAGCCGCGGAGGAAGAACCGGCTGGGGCGGCTTCCCCCTGCACCGCCGGCCGCGGCCCGGCAGGCGGCAGCAGCGCGCCCCGCCGCTGGGCTGTGGCCGCGCCGGCTCCGCTCCGCGCTGGCGGGCTGCGCTCTGCCCCGCTACCCTGCCGTGACTGCGGGCCGCGCCGTGCTCCGCGCCTCTGCCGCCGCCCCCCGCCGTCGGAGGGGCAGTGCCTGGGCGGCAGGGGGGCTGCGGCGGGCGCCGGCTGGCCCGGCGGTGGTGGCGCGGTGCGGTGCGAGGGACCCCCCCGGGAGGGATGGGCGCGGAGACGTGTCCCACCGAGACAAAGGCGCCCGGGAGGGCAAAGCCGCCTCGCAGACAAAGCGGCAGCCGCCCGTCCCCGCCACTGAGCTGCGCCGCCCCTCCGCGCCCTCCCGCGGGGGACCCCCCAAACGAGGGGTTTCCACTGCTGGGGCTGACTGAGCCCTACCGGGAGGAAGAGGAGGAGGAGGAGGAAGGAGAGTGGGGGAGCGGCTGTGCCGTGGGCAGGAGGGAAACCGCTCTCCGAGCGTGAACTGAGCTCAGCACCGCCGCCTGCCTCGCCTCGCCTCGCCTCCCCGTCCCTCCCTCCTCCCCTCCTCCCCCCCGCCTCCCCCCGCCGCAGACGGCTGCGAGCCCGGATGGTTTGCGAGCGGAGTTGAGGGGGCAAACTTTGAAGCCCAGATGCCTCTGGGGCTGCGCGGCAGAGCGCGGCTGCTCCTGCAGGCACCTGCCGCCGCCCTCCCCCCGGCGCTGCCGCCCTCCGCGGGGGCGGTTGGCCCCGCTGCCGGCGGCCGCCGAGGCGGCGGGCGCTGCGGCCGCGGCTAGGGCGGGCAGGCGGGCGGGCGGGCGGCGGGCGCGCCCCCATGCGGGTCCCGGGCTGGGGCGCGCCGGCGGCGGCAGGCGGGAGCCGGGCGGCGGCCGGGCGGTGCTCTCCCGCCGCCTGAGTGGGCGCGGCGCGGCGCGGGACGGCGGCGCGGGGTGCCGGGAGCCATGGGCTATTGCAGCGGCCGGTGCACGCTGGTGGCGGTGTGCGGCGCGCAGCTGGTGAGTGGCGGCGGGGGCGGCCGGCGGAGGAGGGGGGGAAGGAGGGAGGGAGAGGGCGGCGGGGCGGCTCCCCCGCTGCCCGGAGGGGGAGCCCGGGGAGGCGGGGGTGGGGGGCAGCGCCCGCGCTTTGGGCGAGGAAGGGGGTGCGGGGGCCGGGATGGGGGAACGCGTGAGGTAGCCGGGTGGGAAATACGGGCTGCGTTACAGGTAGTTTCGCGGAAGCTTTGCCCGGGAGGCTGCGGTGGGCGCACGGCGGAGTTAATAAACTCGGGCAGTTTTCCCAAGCGTTGGCTCAACTTGGTACCTGGTTTCCCCTGGCAGGCCGGTATTTGGCAGGCGTTATGTAAAGCAGGGACGCGGCCGTGTCAGGGGTGATGCGTAGCTTTCAAACAGTTTGCCATACAGGTGTGTGTGTGTGTGAAGTGGTTATGCCTGAGCTTTTCTGCAGATGTGTATCCCTTTTTTTTTTTTTTTTTGTCTTTCAGACTTATTGGCCAGTGTATGTTAACATTGTATCATTATGTTGTTACAGAACTAAAACAATTATGTATTTATACTTACCTATAGAGAAGATGTGTGAGCACTTGTAGGCACAGCTACCAGTGAAACTAGACTGAGTTTAAAAAGTAGGCTCTGAGATACAATAACAAAGAGACTGCCTAAAAATAGATCTGCTCAGAAGGATGGTTAGACTGTACAATTGTATTCTGGCACTTTAAAAGTGACAGGGTTTAAAGTTAAGAAACTAAAGAAATGTCCCTTCCTGTAACATATACATGGATTGTTTTACTGTTATCAAATCAGATAGATGATGTATAGAATTCCTATGGATTTGGATGCAGTGACACACAGCTAAAGACCCATCAATGGAATATGCCCCATTTCTTATTTTCATTAGACCAAGTGTTTGTGTGCTGGCAGAACAGGTGCTGGAAGCACCTTTGTTAAGCAGTTAACCTTATAGCAGGAAGGAAATAATTCATGTTACTCCATCCCTCTATCTCTTACTGAATAGTTTTGCTGAGAAAGTGTTAGTCGGTATCAATGGCAACCAGCGTCGTCGCCAATTCCTCTCCTGCAGACAGGTACTAAGAGAACTACAGAAGAAAAAACCCGGTAGATTTCAGGGACCAAAATCAGTAAAACAGTACATAGGAACAGCACGATGTGTTAGCAGATCAGAAATTCAAAATGCCTGTGGTCTTTTCTGTCGGTTGTAATCAACCCTTAATCCTTTTGTATTCAGGGAAACATTTTATTTGTATATGCTGTTCTCCACCTAAGTTATCTGATTCTTTGTAGCTGGATGTATCTTATCAGATGTGATTTATTCATGCACACTGCCTCAAAAAAAAATCTTGAATAGAAGTAGTGAATCTTGAGTGGAATGGTAGGAATGTAACCTTTTCCAGCAATTTGGAAACCTAAAATTAATCACTGAAGTTCTTCAGATCCATTTAAGTTTCAGAGGCATGCTTTTCATTTTTTGCTGCAAAGGGAACAAAAATGGTTTAAATTTACCATTTACAGATAAAAGGTTGTTGGTTTTTTTTTTAATGCATTCAACCAACAGGAGGTTATGATGAGTGTGGAATGTGCTAAGATGTTAAATTATTATTGTTTTGAAAGTCTGTGGAAGAAAACATATTTGCTAACTCATCGTGACAAAAATACATACAAAACTCATAGTAAAAACATCAACAGAAATGCCCTGTGGGAATGTGTCAGCAGGTGGATGAGCAGGTAAGCTGATGTAGAATTGTAACATTACAGTAAACTATTTAAAAGTGGTTGTAAACTACAGTGTCAAATATAAATATTTTTAAAAGTAGAATTGTATTCTGGAGTAGCTTAAGCGATCTTTCAGCCTATTTACATAAACATTAGCAAACCTGGAAATTTTTACTGAGCAAGAAAAGGACATGCTGGCAGCAACACAAACCTCTGAATCACACTTGGCCTATGTAATGACATTTAGATAGGTTCAAAGCAGGAATAATTGTTTACATGAGGACAAAGTAGTTGGGAACGGAAAAAATAATGTCTTTACACTTTATTAAAATCACTTGTCATATCCCTGCATGTGCCATATGCCATCAGATGGGAACAGGTCTTGAGTTTTAAGTCAAGGAGACTTAAGTCTCCTAAGTAGGCCGATGGGTGATTGATCAGTTGTCGCTACATTTTAGGTAAAGGCTACTTAAAGGAGCAAATGGTGTCAAGATTCATCCTCGAATTAGCAGCCACATTAGTGCAGATGGATGAAGAAGTTATCTGGCTTGAGGGAGTGGGCGTGGGAAGCATTTCTACAATGATAACCAGATTTAAAAAAAAAAAAAAAACATAAAACTTTTAACGTGAAGATCTTTTATTACTGATGCTTGGGTTTCAGTTTTAAAATGGTCATGTTTGAAGTAGAAAATATACCTTTGTTTAAGGAAAAAAAGTTTGTAAAAAGTTTCTTCCATTTTTTTAATGAAAATATTTTCTTCCATCTCTGCAGAGCTAGGGTGTGGTGATCTAATTGATCTCTGTAGGCACTGTACAACAATATTGAGGAATACTGCAGTTCAGTAGAGAAGTTGTAGCATATTGTACACATATGGATGATGTAGGTCTCTGCAAATGGACAAAAAAGGTGGTTGTTTCAAATACTGGTGCAGGAGTAGAGCTACATCAACTTGAGAGACCCTGTGCAAGCACAACTATTTTCATAAATATATTTAAAGTGTTTATAGCTAAGGCAACCTACTGTACCATCAGATTATCAGAAAGCTCAAGGAATGTTTCTGCTCTCAAGGGCATACTGATCATTGCTCCCCTGCTTATTAACATACATATACCTTCCTGTTTGCGCTCTCATTTGTACTATAGAAAACAACCTTTGACAGCTCATTTTCCTCTGCGTTTGAGGCAATGAGAAGAATTAACAGCAAGTAAGAGCTAATTTTGCTGATGTTAGGAACAAGACATTACCTTCTGTATACAAAGCTAATTATCTCAAAATGTCTTTTCATTTTTTTAAGATAATAATTTTGGTCTCTCTTGTCCTTTGTCCTTCTGAAGAGAACCTCAGACATTAGGGGCTGTGGTGGTTTTTGTTGTATGTCAACCATCCTGGTTGCATTGAAAGAATTCTCTGCTATTACATTTTGTCCTTTAAACCTCTTTATTTTTGGGTATCTCCTTTTCTATTAATAGCTTACATCAGTAACACTAATATCTTGTTGCTTAGACTTTTTAATAGCAAGAGCCGCAGAGGTGAAACTGCCAAGATCATTGTGCTTTCTGGAAGGTTTCAAGAGCCCCATGGAAACCAGTTTGAAACTTTCTATGTGTACTCTGTGGCTGCTTGGGAAAACTTGTAGCAGTGGCCAAACGGGAAAAAGTACTACGTGTTTTCAACTTCGAAGCTCTCTTCCCAAGTGCAGTGATGAAAAAGGACAACATTTCATAAGGAAATTTCAAGTCTCTAGAAATCATTGCCTTATTGTTTCTATCCATCAGGCAAAGATTGCCATACTCCCAAGGCTAATTAGATAACAGATAATTCAGCCTTTGCACTACCTTCTCTCAATTTCCATCTGAGTTTATTTATGCCATGCTTTTTGTACATTTTTCCTGTACTTTTTATATTTTTAAAATAAATTGTAATATCATTCAGGTATTTTAGCTAAGTATTAAAAACCGTATAAAATTTGTTAACAAGCTGCAAATATACCAAGGCTCAGTTAGTGATTCTGGGGTGTTCAGTCTGATGCTCTAAAGAAGCACGTATTATAATAGACACAAACCCCCCAGTTTCTGAAACTTGATGTCTTTCACAGGCATCAATGTATGACATTTGCAGTCTCTCCTTTTCCTCACTAACACCTCGCCGTTTGCAGCATAAGCACACCGATACACAACCTGGTTGTGTGTCTTTTTGAACTCTTCCAGTTACAATTCTGGCTGAAGCCACTGTCCAAGTGTGTCATTGTGGGCAAGCAGAATTACAAAGGCACTTGGATTTGGTTGTTTTTGCTAACATAGGCCCAGTCTTTATCTTTGCTTTCAGCTAATGAAGAAAAAATGATCGAAACACTAAAAGCGTGTATGGAAATGTCCTTGATCTGTGCTTTTCCGTAATGCAAATTAAGAAAAAAATCAAATACTTTATTTCACAAACTGTATCAGCTGAGGTAATTTCTATACTTACCTGTGATAGCAATGTCCTTAAACACATACATAGTTACCTTGTTGCACATGAAGATACATATTTGATCTGTGGCAAATAAAGTGGTGGAACCACTCAAACGCAGGAAATTAATTACATACAAACTGGAAAGTAGTATCTACTGTACGTCTTCTGTGACGACTTCTGACATCATGAGAGATGCCCGTAATCTATATTGCACACATGATATAAGACTGAAGAGTGTCTTGTTCTCTTCCAATTCTCACCTGCATTATAAAACAACTGTACATGTAACTACAGAGAACAGAGCTTGGTTCTTAGAGAAAAAGTCTGCCTTAGTGATCAGTCCTGTAAAGTTTTGGTTTGCCTTCTTTAAACATGAATAGCAAACATTCTTATGCTCATTCAGACACTTCAGGAACGGTGATCATGGCAAGTTCCAGTCAATATCGCAAATCTACTTACAAGGTAGCACAGTTTAATACCATGAATATCCTTGCCTGGGGAAAAAAAACCTATCATGTTTTAACAGTTTGCAGGTTGAATTGTCTCTGGACTTCCAGGGAATAAGGTTTGCTAGATTAGAGCTGAGGTCCCTCTGGGAGCAAAGCAAAGGCATTTATACCAGCTACTCCCTAAGATCAGCTACTCTGCAGTTTTATGTAATAAAGAACATAATTTTGTTAATATAGACTTTAATACTATCCGTATCATTAGGGTCCTTTCCAATAGCACACCAAACCACATAACTAGTGTACGTAGCATGGGTTTGGTTTTGGGTTGGTTTTGTTGTTTTTTTTTTTTTTTCTTTTCATTTTTGCTGTAGGGGAGTGGTAGTGAAAATTTTGGTATTTGCTTTTAATTGCTGGGGTTTGGGGAGGGTTGTTTTTTCTTTTTTTTTTTGTGTGTGTGTTAATCGTGTTTCATTGTCACTGTTGTCAATGGTTTTCAATAGCAGCTTTAGGAGAGAAGTGTCTGCAATGGAAAATTCTGATGACATGTACATGTTCCTACATTTTCTGCTAGCAAAAGGGGAATTAAAGATGTGGTCTTTCCATGTGGAATGGAAAGTGATGTTGTTGCTGCTCTTAGCCTGTGGATCTGTAGGTTTATCAATCTAGAAAGAGAGTAGAAAGAATTGGTTTCGGTGTTTTGGATAGTACTTAAATATAAGTACTGCCTTTGAAATTGTGACTACGTCAACGACTTGTGTCTGTGCCTTCTTTAAAGTTCTGCTTCTTGCTTTGTTTCAGTTTTGATAGGAAAGAAAGTGAAAGTCTTAGTTTCATTGTATCCAAAAACATTGTGATCCTACTAGCAATGAAAAGGAAACAGTCCTGTGAATAGCAGACTTTCAGCAGATGTGTATTTGAAAGCTATTGTATAATACTAAGAAGTAGAGTTTGAGGTGTTGCTGGCAATATATAAAACAAGGACTTGAGCATGAAATCAGAGAGCTAACATCTTTTGTTGCTATGAAAGAAATATGTAGCAACCTTTTTAGGTTTAAGTGAGACCCTGGTAGAAAAGTAAACACTCCTTTTCTGTTTTTGAGACAAAATACCGAGGAATCATAACCACACTGTTTCTTTTTCTAATAACTTGAGGTCAAAAATAGTGATGCATACAAAAAATGGATGTCAGAGGTAACGGTCCATTATGTCTTTTAATTTTAGCAGTTTGACATTCACTATGAATGGTACAGTATTTTTCATAGAGGTGTGAATGAATAGTAATTGTGAATAACCAATCATGCACTTCAAGAAAAGCAGAGTATGTTGTTTTAAGATACAGAGGTAAAAGATTTCAGACCAGCTGAATAGCAAGTTTAATTCACTGCTTTTTGAAGCTGAACTTCTTTAGAGTTCAGTGAGTAGACTCAACATTCAGATACCATGATGACGGGTAGGAGGGAAAAGTTTAAATAGACTGAGAGGAGTTGAATAAACTACCTGAATATAGGGACCTGGAATATCTAACGAAGTTACTCTTCTTGTATAGCCATGAGGCACATCTTTGACAGTAGGAATTAGTTTCATATTGACAGAGATTTGAGCTAACACCTTGAATGATGAGCAGCAGGGTGAATTTTTTTTTCTTTTTCTGTTTCTTTACAAAAAGCACTAAGTAAGAATTTTTAAAAGATGCTAAAAACTCTCTATAGTCACTCTGTAGTCAGTCCAGAGAAATCTCTCATTCTGTAGCCATCAGAAAGGAATAGGCACCATTGCAGAATGGTTCACAGCAGAAACATAATGTTTCGAGTTGGTAGTGAATTTACTGTCCTAGGCTGAGCTGTGGGACTGTATACAATGGAACTGCAGCAGATAAGGTTTGTAAACGAGTACTTTGTGACTTGTTCCAGGAAAGAATCTAAATCCATGTGAGGTCTTCTCAATGTCCTGGTGCATCTGATGACGTGGGTCTCAACATCTAGTTTCAGTTAGCACGACGTTTTAAGAAACTTACTTGGGCTTAGGGACTGGTGAGATTCAGCCAGTGTCTGCTCTGGAGGCTGATGTCAGTGCCCAGTAAACTACCTGGGTATCCCATACACTCCAAACTGCCTTTTTGGTCCCATATTTCCACTGAGCTCAAGAGATTATCCCCGGTGTACAATGCCAAAAGAGACAGCTGTGCCTAATGACATTTTGTAAGAAAAGGTGTGTCAGAAATCTTGAATTTCTACAAGATTTACTTATGGTTCTGAATTTAGGTGACATTTAGCAGAGAGTAACAGTGAGTGTTTTCATATTTAGGTGGGGGTAAGGGTATTGATGGTCTGACTAAATTAGAATAATCTCTCTAGGCTCCTCTGCAGTGAGAAGAAGGACTCCTTCAGGGGCCAGGTCAGAGTGTTACTGCCCTTTAGAGTTGTGTCTTAAGTAAAGTGGTCCTTCAGCCTTAGAAGGCTTTTTAGGAGGGGCAGGGAGAGTAGAAATCATTGTATGCTATTTTGCCATCCACAGTACTTATTATTTACATTCCCCCCCTGCCCCCCTTGCATTTTCACTAGTGATTTTACTGAGGACATTTTGATTTTAAGGACGACTGTGATCTACAGATTAAGAAGTGATGTTTTGGAAAGGTGTTTGTCTCTTCGTTGACTGCAGAAGGAAACTAAGGAGCCTGGTTTCACCGGAGCAAGGTCAGCTTTTGTGCATACGCCCCTTAAGATCCCCTAAAAAATATGCTAAAATCAAATGGATAAAACCAATTTTTGCTCACTTTGGTTTTTAGGTGATTTTCTGTAGCTTCCAACAGGAGTGAGGAAGACAGGGATGATGGTAAATAATGGGTGATAATAAAGAGTATGCTGAAAACACAGTAATTTTAAAGCATCAAATAATTTGTTGTCACCCAGATTAATCTTCATTTATTTTTTTATTACACTGAGTGAAAGAGAGGGGCTGTTGAGTGCTACCTGGCTTGTGAAGTAGAATGGACACAATAGTTGAAATGACATTTTCTTGCCCCTGTGGCAAATAAACATTTCACAGTTTGTTATTTTATCCCCTCTCCCCAGATGTTTATGTACCAGCTGGATGGCATCTGAGAATTGTTCCAGCATTTTATCATTCTATAACCCTCTGATAGAAATGACATTTAGAAGAAAAATTACTGATTTCTGTGTTCACTAAAAAGTAAACATGCATAGCTAATAGTTCTATTCACCACAGATCATACTTATGCATTTTTAATAAAAACTTGATTTTAATTCATACATAACTTATGAGAAATGTTTATCAGTTTAGGGCTCTGCTGATTCCCACTTAAATGTTTACACATATCTGGATACCTTGAAAATGTCTTTCATTTGAGGCTCACCTTTACCTTTTATACACAAACTTGCTTCTCTGCTGCCTACATAATGATGCAATGTATATAAGAAATGCTGATTGTTGTACTGATTGCTGAAATCAGTAAAAGTACTATCTATATGACATAAATGAACCTCAGATTTTCTTATGCTGTTTGAAGTAATAACTTTCTAACATTGGGGTTTGGGTTCGGGTTTTTTTCTGATTTTTTTTTTTTTTCTCAGTTGGGATATTAGGCGGCATGTCTAGTGGCAAGTCACCAGTTACATGTAACTGGCAAGTTACTGGTTATGTGAGTGGAAATATGAACAGTCTATAGTATCCTGTATTCGTACCATAACAGATTGAAGTCTGGTTTCCACACCTTTCTTTTCATACAAAGGAATTCTCATTAGCAGACTTTTGGACAGAAGGCAGCATATGAAGTTAATTCTATTATTTTTGAGAGGCATGTCAGAATGATGATGCCTGTCATGTTTATATGTTGCATCACCTTTCAGAAGGCAAAAATGCAGGACCATTTGCAGGTGGTGGTAGAGAGATGCATGCTATCTCATTTAAGCATGTAATGAATAGGCTCTTAACCACCTTCTGGAGGTGGCTGCCTCTTTCCATTGACTATATGTGGATCTTTGAGTTGCTGCCCAGTTGGGAATGAAACTCCAGTCTCTCTTCTGCATGCACCTTTATTTACTTCACTACATAGTTAAGCTTGCTGATTTTTGGTAGTATCTTTGTACTAGAGAATAGAGTGTGAAACTCTATTTTTTATTTTTTTTTTTTTTTTAAGATTTAGGCAGCATATACATGAGTGATGCATAACATTTCTTCTGGATGAATGGAAGTCGTGCTAGAGGCCTAGAACAAGGGTCAGAGGGCTGTCCCTGTTCACCTTGAATAACATTTGCTGTTTGAGTGATCCAGCAGTAGTGAGTGAAACTGGTCTGCATGAACAAGATAGTGTTAAGAGATAGAGAGTCTTGAATCTAAGGTACTGACTCATATTTGTGTAAGAAAGCTTAGCTGTCTTAGGAAATGATGTCATTCCTTTCCAGGTGACTCACACCATGGGTCAATTTACTAATTAAAAATTCCTTTAAACTTCTTCATAAAGGGACTACTAATTGGCCCTCAACAAGTATATTCTTCTCGTTTGAAGATAAAAAGCTTTTGTGAGGAAAGGAAGATAGATACTACGATGTCTCTTTAGAACAATGCATGGATCTTTGAAAAGCCATTCTTCAATAATTAAACAAAATGTGAAGTTTGCAAATTTTTGCCATGACCAACAATAGCCCAGCATTTTTCATTATTCTCTGGTCACAGTCTCTGTGGCAAGCTGTTCTATTACAAAGCACAGAAACAAAAGGAGAAAAAAGCCCGTTGTGTGTCATTGCTGTCTTCACAAAGCCACAAATACATTAAACTCAAGATACTGTTCATTGTGCACTTGAGCCACCAGTGACAAAGGTGCTGTGAGTACCACTGAATATCAGGCAGTCGTATGTCATTACATCAGTGTTCAAATTGGCAGAGCAAATGACAGTAAAACAAATGAAAACATTAGCAGCTAAAGGAATGCAAAAGAAAAGAGGCTTGTCTGAAAAAAAGAATGGAAAATATGGATGTTATTTTTGCCATTAGCTATAAAGTTGATTTTCCCTACTTTCTTTTTTTAAAATTTATTTTTAATTTCTTGGCCACGCCCATCTCATGCCCTTGAGGCCAGTTACCTTTTATTGTCTTTAATAGTAGTAGCAGTCACAGGCAGTGACAGCAGCTGGTAACAAGCCAGATGATGGCACTGGTAGTGTTAACATAAGACATGGGCTTCAGTGTATCCTGAAAACAGAGTTCATTGTCTTGGATTTGATCAGACTGGCTTTCCTGAGTGTGGACCTGGCAGTAAATTTGTACTTGCAGAGGGAAAACCACAACAAGCTGGACGCAGCGTTCAGCAATATACCTAGTAATGCCTGTTTCTGGTGCTGGCAACCTCTCAGAATATTTAGAGGAGCTGCTGTCTGGTACATTTTTTTTTTTTCTTTTTCTTTTTTTAAATGAAGACCATCACCCAGGAGTAGGGTCGTAATGGCAGGTACAGAAGAAAGTTGTTGGCCTCAACTGCTGGAAGAGATGGTGTCTGTTCTGCGTCGTGCTAAACTGTGCTTTTTCAGATGCATAATAAAAGTTATTTATGGACACCGATAAAGTGGTATCTGTTGTATAATATCACAGATAGGCATAAGGACAATAACAAAAGGCAGCTGGTTTAGTAAGCTCTATTTGCTGTAGAAATGTGCTGTTCTTTGCGAATTGAAATAAAAAAAGTGGGGGGAGAATGTTGTGGTTTTTTCTGGTTCCTGGCATTTGCAATCATTCTTGCTTTGCAGTGTGCTTATAAAGACAATTATGTGGGCCCCGTGGCAGTATTATATTTGTCACGACTAGCGCCTTATTAGAGGACAGCTGCTCCTCTGCCCAGCACATATATGTAACTACCACTGACGATAACAGAAGCTATGAGTGTAGCCCTCCTCTGTGTTACACCAACGGGGGATGCTGGAGCTCTCATGGTTTCAGTTAATTAGCACAAGTTTAAAACTGGGAATGAAGCAGCGATGAAGCTGGGACTATTCACATGCTTGTTCTGAGTTCAATGCCTGTGAGGAGGTTTTGAATTTCCAGCAATTATTACTTGGCCCTTGTAACAGGTGAGTAAGAAAGGCACTGTCTGAATGCACAACACCCGAGTCTCTCAGATCATGCTGAGTGCCTTCACTAGAAGGCCAGATATGCAGGTCCCCAACAACCTAGAGCAGCCCCAAGGAAGATCGGTGCACAGAGGATATTGCCAAGTTTTAAGCATTTTATGGTAACTAACTCCTCAGTCTCTCTCTAATTCCATCAGGATTAAAGAAGAGGTGACCAGCAGATTTCTCCAAAGCTCCTCAGATGCTGTAGCGGTTCTTTGCTGTCCCTTCTATTGAGAACTGGACCGATTTGGAACAAAGAAGAATATAGAATTGGCACAGTGCCATCATAATGCCGTTAAAAGCTAATGTAAACTCAGCCGGAGCAAACCATTTGCAATGAACAACATGGTTTGGTGGCCATGCCAAACCCAAGAACATATTCTCAAGAAGGACCTCTTGGCATTTTAGCTATTGTAATGAGTTACATGTGTACATTCTTAACTACTTGCCTCTCTAGCTCAAATCTGCGCAGTGGGCAGCTCAGACTGGCTTAGGGAGTGTAAGCCCATGCCTCTGTGTTCATGTAGGTTTCTCTTTTGTTGCTTTTTTGTTTGTTTGCTCTTCAAAATTTGAAAAATTATAAGTTCTGCAGTATTTGGGGTGACTAATTGGATTTCTGGATGAGCAAAAACCCTGACTTTTTTTGGAAGGTGAAAACCATTAGTCTTAAAACTGTAGTATCTATTCCAGACAGTTTCCTTACTAATTTAAGACAAGACAGGTATACAGAGCTACAGTGATGAATGGATTGAACAGTTAATATTTGACATTTCATTTTATGATTATACCATTTAAAAATAGCTGGCTTCTGACACACTGCTAGTATGTTTTTATATGAATTAGAAAATCTAGATTTATAGTAAGTTCCCTGTTACCTTTTGGTTTGAGGTCTCTGGAGGATGACTGCACTGAATATCCTAGCTACTCTGATGTTTGGTGCAAGTATTGACACATTCAGTAGAGATGGCTCGAGGACGTGGGGACATTCATTTGCCCTCATGGGTGGGCTGGTCAGGTGATTGACAGAGAACTGGGCAATAGCAACACGGTCAGTGGTAAACTTAAAAATAAAATACAAAAAAAGAAATAAATAGAAATTATTATTAATTGTCTGAGGGATAATAAACCTCTGGAAAAATGAAAACTGGTGATAACAGCAAGCGCCAGAAGAGTACTTTAGAATGGCCCTCTCTGAGGCAGTTTGGAAGGTATGGCTGCCATAACTGGAATATATGGGAGATGCAAATCTTGTATTTTAAGCTCTCCAGATTTCTGGAGAACTTGATTCTAATCTCTGCACCCCAGGCCCACCTGCACAATTTTGGACAAGATTTTGTCTGGTCTCATAAATGTCTCCCTGTGTTGGTGGTGCCCAGCTGTGGCTGGGATTTGGGGGAGACTGACAAGAGCGCACTCGGTGTGCTCTGTGTAAGCTGTGACTGGTGGTATCCAGGGGGCCAAGCCATGGTGGCACCATTCGTACCCCAGTACAGCGATGGCTACTGAGTTGGCCACATTCTTTCAGCGTTAAGTGATTTCACAGTGAATTGCATCAATTTTTCACCCATATAATCCAGCAAGAAGGTGGAGGAGAAGGCTTGTGCTCACGCAGAGACCTGAGACTCTGGCAGCAGGTTGTCTCTGATCTTCTTTAGTGGAGCCTTGTAGGTTAGAGCTTTTACACCATTTATTTTGAAGATGTGAATTTTTGTGAGAGGAGTGTGCTGAGGTGTGCTTGCTGAGGGAAGGGATGGGTAATCTTCCAGGAGCATTTCCATGTAAAGTGTCAGCTTGCATTTTTGAGGAACCTGTCTTGATGAATGATGTGGTCCCTGCCAATTCTGTCTTCCTAATCATACAGATCTTTCCCTGAGTGGCGCAGGTTTGTGCTGCTTCTTACATAAGGTTCAACCTAGACCTAAATGATTGGTGTGCGATGGTGGGCAACTATTCATTTCTTCTAAAAGTATTGTGCTCTACATCATAGCTATCCTAGAACTTGTATAAGGTCAGTATGCTAACGCAGCCACCTGAATCCCTTTAGAACATCAAATTTGATAGAGATAAAATGTGCTTAGTGAATATTTTTTAAAAGGTCAAAAAGTAAAGATGATTTATTTACTTCAATTGAAATTCAGCAGGTCTTAGGTTAAGGTGAGGGACAAAGAAAATAAATCTCTAGAATTATGTTATACTTGACAGAATATTGATCAATAATTGTCTCAGCAGGAGCTGATGGTGAGCTGAAAAGTAGTTTTACAAATTTACATAAATAGTTCTGATTGGCACTTCTTTTTGTCACAGTGCTCTGCCTAGATTGTTGCTCCACGCTTTGCCTCTACACTATTGTTTCAGGAATGTTAGACCATCCACATTTTTCATTAAAAATAGGTTAGAAAATCCTGTATTTCAGTTAATGTTCCTACAATGTAAGAAAATAAATACTTGCTTTGACATTATTACCTTACTAATTTCATGAAGAAGGTTTTTCACTGTAGTGGCTTTACTGGATACCCCACATTGCGAGTAGTGCTACCATAAGGAAGTTGGCCTTGGAAAGGGAAAGCACTTTCCATAGGCATTTAATAATCACTTAGGGAAGATGTGTGTCTATGAAGTTCTTCTAACAAGAGTATTCATATTTGCAAAATATCATTGTTGTGATTTAACCCAGCCGGCAGCTAAAACAACCACACAGCTGTTCACTCGCTCCCCCCAGTGGGATGGGGAAGAGAATCAGGAAGAAAAAAAAAAAAAAAAAAAAAAAAGTAAAACTTGTGTATTGAGATAAATACAGTTTAATAGGACAGAGAAGGAAGACAAGAATAATGATAATAATAATAATAATAATGATAAAAGAATAAAAGAATATCCAAAACAAGTGATGCACAGCACAATTGCTCACCAACAGAAGCCAATACTCAGTTCTCAAGCAGAACTGCATCCCAATCTACTCCCCAGTTATATACTGAACGTGACATCATATGGTATGGAATATCCCTTTGGCCAGTTTGGGTCAACTATCCTGGCTGTGTCCCCTCCCAGCTTCTTGCCCCCCCCCCCCCCCCCCCGCCTTCTCGTTGGCAGGGCAGTATGAGAAGCTGAAAAGTCCTTGACTACCTGGCAACAACTAAAACATCAGTGTGTTATCAACATTATTCTCATCCTAAAGCCAAACCACAGCACTATAGCAGCTACTAGAAAGAAAATTAACTCTATCTCAGGACAATATATAGTTATTTTCTGTTATAACCACTCTCTTCTTGTGTCTACTGTGGTCTCCCTATGATTGCAGAAGTAATACAAGCTCTTTCACTAGCCAGCTAGCATAATCTTAAAGTAGGTATTTCTAGTGCATGTTATTGAACATCTGTGTCATTTACTGTACCTCTTTCTTTATTTGCTGACATATTTTCCCATTCATAGAAGCACTTGAGAGGAATTCCCACCAGCTACCTCAGCGCCTAAGCTGCATATCAAGACGATGTAGGCAGGCAGGTGCCCCCGGGGGGGGATTCACTGCCCTTTGTTAGCATTTAGCAAACTTAACTTAGGTGCTCTAAAGCATGCTCTGGAAGAAACAGTATCTCTACCAACTTGATACAAAATATTGGATCCTAAATTAGGTGCCTAGAGTACACAGAATACATATGGCCTCTCTGCCCCCCTGCACATCTGGTGTATACTTCTTTGTGCCAAGTGTAGAGTAGGTTAAAATATGGGCAATTTTTTTCCCCCTTTTTTTTTTTTTTTTTCCTTTCTCTCTCTTTCCCCCCCTCTATATTTGCTTTCAATGCCTTCATCTTTGTAATCAGCTGTGTGATAGCACAGGCAAGCTGTCCTCTCTAGACAGCCTGTGATTTGCCTGCACTAGCTTTAGGGCTCTAGTCTCTTTTGGTGGGATGCTGACAGAGGATCTGGAGAATAAAAAACTCCTTTGCAGGGACTGTTATCACTTATCCTGGCAGATACACTGCATGATGGAGTGTGTTGCTTCTGAAGCAGGCCAGGTCTAAAGCAAAGTAGAATTAAAAGGTAGATGCTCGCACCATTTTCCCCTGCTCCTTCCACACACACATGCACATGCACACGCACACACTCTGCCATAACCAGATTTGTTAAATTATAGCATTTCCTTATGGATCTGCACAATACATCAAGAAAAAAAAACAAAAAAAACCAAACAAACAAAAAAGAGGCTATTTCTTCAGTCTTGCTTATGTATTAAGATGGATATAATTGTAAACAGGAAAGCTGTAAAATAGAGTTAATAAAATTCATCCTTATAACGACTATTTGCCCTCATAATGGTGACCGAGTCTCTGCTTTTCAAGAGCTGACAGGCACTAATGGAGTATGTGAGAGCGGTTTTCTTTCATATCCTCTTTTTGTCACTGTTCATGTCTTTTCGCTACTTGGGTTCTACTTGTATTACTTCCTTGAAATGTCTTGGTAGCAAGAAGAAATAGATAGAGCCACTGCTTAGTTGATATTTGTTGTATTAGCTTGCCTTCTGCTGCTGCTATGAGCAATATTACTTATATAGCTATAAACCAAGTTATGTAAGCAGCAAGAATTGCTTACTAAGTACCTACTCATAAACACAAAATATTTCTGGACAGAGTCATTCTTTCTGGTTCTTTCATCTGTCATTTAGGCTTCATGAATCTTCTTGGTTGCGGTTAGTCATAGTCAGTAATCTGTTTAGTGATAAGGCAATGTCCAGCCAAACAAACCCACCTACAGTTCACTGGCCTATCATCTTTATTCCTATAGGTAACTGTGGTTAAAAATGCAAGGGAATATCAGTTCTGTTGCAGCCAAACAGAACAAAAAGAGACAGAGACATTCCCCAAAAATACTGTGCATCTTGGGGAAATGCATCTTCAGTGAAAGAAAATCCATTGACAATAAGTGAATGGAATGACAGTAAGGCTTATTGAATTCAAGAAGTGCAGATAGGAAAATAAGAACTTGTCTCTGACATAGTAACAGAACCACCACGAGATGTGAGGATGAAGGAACGGTGAGAAGAAATGGAGGGAAGAGAAAGGAAAGAAAATGCATCACAGGTGGGACTGATTTTGAATTTGGGGAATTTAATTTCACAGGGATGTCTTTCCCCTAGACCAACCTCTTTATACTGCTCTGAAATCCAAAAGGCTGAAATGAATCAGTCTTTCAGGGATTACTGGTTCAGATGAGATAAAGGGGTTGAAGGAAGCATGCCAGTTTGAAACATTTATTTGATATATGTGTGCATATACAGGAAATGTATGTGTGTTTATCTAACAGAAAAAAATGGGGATGTCTCAGTGATGTGTAAAGTTGTCATATTTGACACCAAGTTTGTATTTAAAGCAGTGGTGTGTCAGGTACTGCAGGTGTACTGCAGTGCATACATGATGATATTCAATATATCATAGAATTGGAGACTTTCAAAGAAAAACTCACGTATCTCTACAGCTTGAGTTGGAAAATGGGGCTTCTTGGGGAAAAGATTAGTAGATGTAGCTTAAGCACAGGGAGAGTCTCAAACAATATGTTGAATAAAGGGTATGTATAAGCAATGGATTACATATCCATTTTCCGCTCAGTGTTGCAACAAAGGAGACAGCAGCTTAAGCAAATATGCCTGAATGAAGTCACAGCTCTGAATGTGTCTGCTATGAGTTTTTAAAATAGAATCCTGTTGAATTGAATAGAGTCATCTTCTCCTACGCTGCATGGGTGGTACTCAAGACTTTAGGAGAACGGATGATAAATCTGATACTAATGGAAGTATATTAGAAAGAGATATGAATTTATCTTGATGCATGTGTCACAGGTGAATTTGTCTTTAGCAGACCTACGAGCTGAGTAAATGATAAATGTTTCATATTTATGTCATTGAATTAAATAGGAAAGGTCATTCATTCTGCCACTTTCTACTATTATTATCAATGCTAGACTGCTAATTTGAAAGAAAAAGGAAGGAGAACAGAAGAAAAGAAAAAGTAACCTAGGTAATGAGTGGAGGTGGCAAGACCTGATGGGAACACAGAAATACAGAACTCCTCTTCAGAGCTGATATAAACTCGAGAAACGAATACAGACAGAGAGCGCTACTGGATCTTGCTGACCAGGGATCTCGTTGGTTCTGGCCATTCTTTGCAGAGGCATTAGGACAGAGCCCTGGGGAATGGAGAGGTCTGAAGAGACAAAAGGGATGGACAAACTGTCGCATGCACACAAGGATGTCTTTGTTATGCCAGTAACCGGTATTGCTGACCATCAGAACTGATGTTTCTTTTGGTGGATAAATACCCTGCATTTCTGTTTATTCCAGTCACTGGAGGCTTGCTCACCTAAGAGAGAAATCAGTTGAGCCATTTGAATGGCGTGGGTGGGGAAAAAACCATACTTTTAGCTTATGTGCTCTAGCAGCAAGCACATGCACTTAAAGTTCATTTTGTAAAAAAAAAACACCTTAAAATATGCTTAGCCCAGTAATATAAAAGTTGTAACATAGTCTGTAGTTTGTATTGAATATATTTAGAAAGTCTACTAAAATTCAAGCTTCAGCTCAGATGTTGTGATAAAGAAATCAACATAAATTGAGGACCCTGCATGAATGTCAGACAAGCTTTTGTTCATAAATTGTATAAACTTTGATTTTTTAAGGCAAAACTAAGCCCACAAGACACATGATAAAGGAAAGAATGTATTACGATTGGGCAACCTTAGTATTTTTAAGACTACCCACAGTGAGAGACCTTTTGGCTAAGACAAAGTGGTAGTTTGCAGGTTTTTCCTGCTTCTGAAACCTGTTCTTTTTTTGCTTTTTCCCTCACTTAGCTTACAAAACCATAAAATCATTTTCCTTTTCTATTTTTCTTTTCTTTTTTTTTGTCAAGCCGTACATGCTTTGTAGTTGCTGAATGTATAAAAATTTGTGTTATTTTGGTTTTGTGGGGGGTTAATTCTTGCTGATGTGAGCTTTTAACTTTGCTTTTTCCTAATTTGATGATAGTACTCTTTTAAAAATATCTGTGTGTGTTTCCTGGAGTTTATCAATCACCGCACAAAAAGTCTGTTCAAAATTTAAGTCTTTGCTAATTTCCCCTGAAGCTTTACTAGTATGATATCGATATGTCTAGGCCAAATCATTTTCCCTCCGTTTGCTCTTCTATTACTTACTCATCCAGCTTACCTTAGCTGCTAGCCAGGCCTAAAGACTCCATGCTTTTGCTGCTTTAGCTACTTGGTAAGCTAAGAAATAGTCAATATAGTGAAAGCTGTTTAAATTAATTCCATGGACTTGCCTTAGGTCTTAACATAGACTAGTTTCTTGGTTTCTCTGCAGTGAACAGGGTGAGCAGGGCAGGCAAAAGTACTCCTGGAGCCATGGAGTGGGGAAGGTGTCTCATCTCCCTTCTTGGCTGGGTTTAGGCATCCACCCACTGCCCATGCTAGACGCCTGTGTGGGGTTAGGATCCCCACTTGCAACCTGTGCTGGAGTCAGACACTGGGGTCGCTCTTTTGGTACCAAGAGGATGCTCGGTCCTTTCTGTCACCATGTTTCTGGAGAAGGAGGGGTGGCAGCTGTAGTGCTGCCCATTTTTCACATAGTAAGTGACTTGGTTTGTGCATACAAGAAAAAAGCATCTATTCGTTGCGCTCTTGAGCAGACTGGGGCTGAAGCCTTCATTTCTCAGCCATCTTGAGAGAGAGTATCCTCGTCAGGAGCAATAGGAACATCTATCCATCCTTTATTCAGTCTGGTCCAAAAACAGGACAGCGAAAGAAAAAAGAGGCCTGAGCTCCACATATGTGAAATAGAAGAGTTCCCTAAAGATATGCACCTACACTCAGTCCTTGGACCACTCTACTTGTTTTCTGTGATGTTATAAGAGTTGTAAGATGCATAAGCAGTATTAGGATCAGATCTATACTGGGAATTTGTTTAGTGTGGTATTGAGTTGGGTAGAAGTAAACTCAATCTCTTGCCCAGACTCATGACATCAATCAGTGGGAACTGGATCTGAATCCTTAACCCTTGATGCTCTCTTTTTCAGGAGTGATCTTATTTCATTTCTTCTTTAGTAAAGTGGTTCAAAGAGTAGTTACACTAATCATTGCTGTTAGCAAAAAACTAGATTCAGGCCCTAGGACATTATTAAAAACATTAACTAAACTCTTGAAAAGATTCCTTATAAGAACTACTTTTATTACAACACCAAGTTGCTTTGTCAGGAAAAGTAGGATTTAGGTAGAAGGATCAAACATAACTTCTATTTCTCTCTTCTTCTTTTTTTTTTTTTTTTTTTTCCCTTGCACTCTAAGATATGGTTGTTTCTGTCATCATCAGTAATTATCTAAAAAAGCTTTGCAAAGGGAAATTCCTTAAGCTTGCATTCTTCTGCTAAGTTACTGGTCATGGTCTGATTTTATTCAGTGAGACTGTAAAGCCAGTTTCAACAATAATAAAAACCCAAGTATACTTGGAGTTCTCTGTGCCTAGGAGAAATACTGAGTAAGTCTAAATCTGGGCAGCCTGGTAGTTGTCATAACATTGCTCTTTTCTGTTCATTCTCTCAGCTCTGCGCCCTCTCCGCAGAGCAGCACTGTGCGTGCGTAGCCTGCCGCAGGCTGAGTGTGAGAGTCCCCTTCGGACGGGGGATGCCAGGCGTGAGGGGCTGAGGGCAGCACGCAGAGCTCTGGCACTCTTCACCAGATTGTGATCTTTTGCCTTTGAGTATCTCTCTATGGCTCTTTTATTTCTCTGAATAGCTCCTTATAGCAATTTCCAAACAGCTGAAGATACTTTGATGTTGGAATTGAGATTTTTTTTTTGGGGGGGGGGGAGTAATCTTTTCTGGGTGCTTTTTTCAACATGCCTGGACCATGTTTTGCACAGAATGGAGTTTTTGCTGAGCGTTGTCCTGTGTTTTACATCCCTGGTATCCCACAGGCAGAAGTGAGCTGTTCTTTTCTTAATCTGTCCTTCTCTTTGGCTGTGTTGTCCTTTGAATCCGGGGAAAAGAGGGTGTTGTGGTTTATTTGTTACATATCCATCTGATTACTGTTGCTATGAGCTTACTGCCATCTGGCAGACAAGAAAAAAACCCCACCACCATCACCACCACCAAAAAAACCCCTTTATGACCCACAGTCTTCATAAGTACAGTTCTGGTACTGTCAGATGGATGGTGTGCTTTCTGGGCTTATCAAAGGTCAGTGATGTTTCTTCAGTTTTCCAGTGTCTTTCAGTTCAAGCAAGTGTGCTTTCAACAGACCGATTATGAGTTTGTGAAAGCAAGACTCAAGTTTTTGAAAGCTGCCCCTGTTTTCAGTCACCCAAGTCTGTTAAAATTTAAATAAAAAATGGATATCCAAATGCCTTTCTGGCAGCTTTGAAAGTCTTAGCTTATGGGAGCTCTGTTGCAATTGCCAGAGTCCAATCCACGAAACCTGTATATCAGCCAAGTGATTCAAGAAAATTATTGGTAGCCACCGTTATGGTTTTGTTTTCATTGGCAAAAACATTAATGTAGTAGCTTTGCTATCTTGCCTCAGTTTTTCATCCAGACTGCCAGTAATAAAAAGTATGATTACTTCATCGGAAATGTGCTGCTTGCTATAATTCCTGGAATCTTCTCTGTTGTATTTTCTTTTCTCTGTCTTATTTTTATTTCTCTTATTATATCCATAAAAGTTAATCAGATGATGATGTTTGGTATTTGTAAAGCTTAAACTGCTCCTTATATTTGGCAATACAAAGCTAAATTAGGGATCTTTTCCAGTTTTGATTATTTTTTAATGTAATGCCTTCTAGCTTTTACCTCCTTGTTACTCACCTGTATTTGCAGTTGTAAATATTGTCAAAAAAGAAGAAATATAGTAGAAATCAGATTCCTGACTACTTTTTAATTTCTTCCATTTTTCTTCCATTCCATCTCCCAATAAGGTTTTAAAACATATGTATCTAACTAACTTCCTTTTCTATAGGAAATGATTAAATGTTATGTTAAATGTAATTTATAGAAACAGATGGGCAATTATGTGCACGATATGAGATACTATCTCAGTATCTTTAAAATATATCCTCAGCTAAATGTTTACTCATGTAGAAGTTATTCTCTCTTTAAGAAATACTGATAAATAATACTATGTGGTGGGTTGACCCTGGCTGGAGGCCAGGTGCCCCCCAAAGCCACTCTATCACTCCTCTCCTCAGCTGGACAGGGGAGAGAAAATGTAACGAAAGGCTCGTGGGTCGAGATAAGGGCAGGGAGAGATCACTCACGCATTACTGTCACGGGCAAAACAGACTCAACTTGGGAAAATTAGCTTCATTTATTACCAATCAAATCAGAGTAGAGTAATGAGAAATAAAAACCTAAACCTTAAAACACCTTCCCCTCACCCCTCCCTTCTTCCTGGGCTTAACTTCACTCCCAAATTCCGTACCTACTCCCCCTGCAGCAGCACAGGGGGATGGGCAATGGGAGTTGTGGTCAGTTGATCACAAGTTGTCTCTGCCACTCCTTCCTCCTCAGGGGGAGGACTCCTCACACTCTGCCCCTGCTCCAGCGTGGGGTCCCTCCCACGGGAGACAGTCCTCCACCAACTTCTCCATGGTGAGTCCTTCCCACGGGCTGCAGTTCTTCATGAACTGCTCCAGCATGGGTCCCTTCCATGAGGTGCAGACCTTCAGGAACAGACTGCTCCAGCGTGGGTCCCCCACGGGGTCACAAGTCCTGCCAGCAAACCTGCTCTGGCATGGGCTCCTCTCTCCACGTGGCCACAGGTCCTGCCAGGAGCTTGCTCCAGCGCGGGCTTCCCACGGGGTCACAGCCTCCTTCAGGTACCTCCACCTGCTCCGGCGTGGGGTTCTCCATGGGCTGCAGGGGGACAGCCTGCCTCACCATGGTTTTCTCCATGGGCTGCAGAGGAATCTCTGTTCCGGTGCCTGGAGCACCTCCTCCCCCTCCTTCTGCACTGACCTTGGTGTCTGCAGGGTTGTTCCTCTCAGATCTTCTCACTCTCTCTGGATACAATTGCTCTTGGTGTTTTGTTGGTTTTTTTCCCTCCGTCTTAAGTATGTTATCTCAGAGGCACTACCACCGTCACTGATGGGCTTGGCCTTGGCCAGCGGCGGGTCCATCTTGAAGCCGTCTGGCATTGGCTCTATCAGACATGGAGGAAGCTTCTGGCAGCTTCTCACAGAAGCCACCCCTGTAGCCTCCTCGCTACCAAAACCTGGCCGTGCAAACCCAATACATACTAGTAGCTAGAATTTGTATGTAAGGAAAGATTAATTTAAGATAAATTTAAAGCCTTATTTTTGTTATATTCAAAGCATATTTTCCTTCTGTTTATCTAGCACAAGCACATGACCAGTTAAACTGAGTTTGTGAATAACTGCATTTCATGTTATGACAAAAAATGTAGACAGTGATTATCACTGGGTCTAAAGAAAACAAAAATAGTTATGGTGAAAAAAGACATGGAATATCTTCAGTATTTGGGGACATCTGTCCTGTTAATTTGTAGAAGTTAGACTACAGCTGCGTTCTCCCAGTCACTGTATAAAAATATCAGATACCATAGATCCCCGTCTGACAATACTGTCAGAGTGGCTATAATAGTATGCAAGATTGGGTAAATTATCAAAGGTTACAAACTTTCCAGCATTCCTAGTCAGCTGGAGGAATATAAATATAGGCTGGAAGTGGTTATCACTGGTGCTGTCTCTTTAGGTGGCCATTGAGAACCTTCTCCTTTATTCTGAAAGCTCTTCCAAGACCTGACTGGAAAGTAAAAGGATCCTGTTATTTTGCCATTTATGTTGCCTCATCTTTTACAGCCTAGAATATAAAAGAGTTATTGCAATCCCTAAAGTATTAAAGATTTGCTTTTATATATTTGAAAATTTTTTTAAGGAGCATAGTTGCTGCCAGTGATAATGCCTGCTGAGATGGAAGTTCAGATGCTAGCAGTTTTGAAAACAGAGTTGAGAAGGTGACTTGGCTTTAAGATGGTGATCCTTTAAGTAAAGGTCCAGTTGAACAAGCCCTCCTGCCTGTTCATTTTAGAAATCTGTTGAAGGATTCCAGGTTGTTATCGCTAAGCTCTATAATAGTGTACTATGGCTTTAGTTTACTACCATCTAGGTAATGTTGTTGATGATTTGTAGAGTTTAACCTCTCGGGGCCAATCCAGAAAAGTATAGATTTCTGGTGTTCATGAACACTCTGGCTCTTGTTATATATGTATACTCTTACAGTGCATTGCATCTTCAGACTCTTTTACAATGCTCAGCTAACTCATAGCAATATTTTGAGGATGACAGTCTCTCTGCATTTCACACAAACAGAAAAGCTGAGGTTGCAGCATTGTCATTGATTAAGCAGTAATAAATAATTGTACTGAAATATGGTGTCAGCTTCATATTCAGCTCAACTGATTTCAAAATGCAAAACTTTCCTCTGAGAAGTTTTTTCTTCAATGTTAATATGATTTTATTTTCCAGGCAGCTTCAGAAATAAATATTGTTAGAATGATCAAAGTGAATCACCCATGTTTTCCAATTTGAACAAATATTTGGAAATGCTCATCCCTAAGCTATGTGTGAATTTGGTCTAGTGTATTAACTTTTGAAAAATATTTTATACAGGCATGCTGAATCAAGAGCAACAGTGATCAAACCACCAGCTATACTAGTAATGAAACTCAGTGTGGGTTAACAGCTTTATTTTGGGCTGTATTCAGTCCATCTTTTTCAAGGAATCTCTTCGAGGATAGTGTTCAGGTTTTAATTAAACATAAAAATGGCAATAGGTAGAATGAATTTTATTATGTACCTTATTTTGCTTCACCTAATACCATTTATGTTTACTTTCAAATATTTTTCATTTATTCCTTGACTTTGTCCTAGAAAATATAGCACATACTGTAAAAGTTATAATTGATTAATATTGTATTCTTTTCAATTACCACTATACTTTAAATACTATTTACATATTCTTACCAAATGATTATATACTGCTCTTAAAATATTTACTTTTTTCAATGATTAAAGTGGTATTCAGAAAAAATTGACATACAAATTACATTTCTGGTTTGACAAATGGCAGAATACACAGGACAAAAAGAGGACAAAAGTGATCCTCCAGATTTGCTCTTCTATCAAAATTGGCTTTCAAATTTGTCATTGGCAAATTCTTTGCAAAAGAATTTAGACTTTGGAACTATAAAGTGGATGTTTACAAGCTGACTTACGTTTTGAAGATAGAATCTCTGCAGAATTTTGTAAACACAGAAAATGCGCTTTTTTTTTTTTTTTACAATTGTTTTGGATAGATTCTGATTATTTTTAAAGTGTGAAATCAGTCATGCACCAATAAATGTGGTTTTTATCCTCCTGCCTATCATTGAAGCATAGAATGGTTTGGGTT
This sequence comes from Balearica regulorum gibbericeps, assembly GCF_011004875.1. Classification (NCBI taxonomy): domain Eukaryota; kingdom Metazoa; phylum Chordata; class Aves; order Gruiformes; family Gruidae; genus Balearica; species Balearica regulorum. The sequence goes on from NC_046186.1 coordinate 57,972,916, forward strand.
GGAAGGGACCTTAAAGATTATCTAGTTCCAACCCCCCTGCCATGGGCAGGGACACCCTCCACTAGACCACGTTGCCCAAAGCCCCATCCAACCTGGCCTTGAACACTTCCAGGGATGGGGCAGCCACAACCTCTCTGGGCAACCTGTTCCAGTGCCTCACCACCCTCACAGGGAAGAATTTCTTTCTAACATCTAATCTAAATCGACCCTCCTTCAGCTTAAGGCCATTACCCCTTGTCCTGTCACTACACTCCCTGATAAACAGTCCCTCTCCAGCTTTCCTGTAGGCCCCTTCAGGTACTGGAAAGCCACAATTAGATCTCCCCGGAGCCTTCTCTTCTCCAGGCTGAACAATCCCAACTCTCTCAGCCTGTCCTCACAGGAGAGGTGCTCCAGCCCTCTCATCATCTTTGTGGCCCTCCTCTGGACTTGCTCCAGCAGTTCCATGTCCTTCTTATGTTGGGGCTCCCAGAGCTGGATGTAGTAGTCTAGGTGGGGTTTCACCAGAGCGGAGTAGAGGGGGAGAATCGCCTCCCTCAACCTGCTGGTCATGCTTCTTTTGATGCAGCCCAGGATATGGTTGGCTTTCTGGGCTGCAAGTGCTCATTGCCAGGTCGTGTTGAGCTTCTCATCAACCAACACCCCCAAGTCCTTCTCCTCAGGGCTGCTCTCAATCTGTTCTGTGCCCAGCCTGTAGTTGTGCTTGGGATTGTGCTGACCCATGTGCAGGACCTTGCACTTGGCCTGGTTGACCTTTATAAGATTCGCATGGGCCCACCTCTCCAGCCTGTGAAGGTCCCTCTGGATGGCATCCCTTCCCTCCAGCATGTTGATTGCACCACACAGCTTGATGTCACTGGTAAACTTGCTGAGGGTGCACTTGATCCCACTGTCCATGTCACCAACAAAGATGTTAAACATATTCTCTATGCTATGGAGAATCCTAGTTCTTTATCACTAGAAAGGAGAAGTAGGATTTCAGGCCCAGTTCCTACACAGATTTACACCGCTGGACAAGTGTGTAGTTTAGCTGTTCTTCCTTCATTTGTGGGTCCTTACGCTGTGCAGGTCCTTGTACTTCACTGCTGCATGAGTGCCGGTGAGGACTAGAGTGCTGTTGCCTTGCTGTAAAGGCTAATGCGGGGTTCCAGTGTCTCAATTTAATTCCTCTAAAGATGCAAAGATATATATATGTATATATTTTTAATTATTTTATCCTTAAGAAGATTCTGACTTGAAAAAGTAGCCAGAGCTTTTGATACGCAAAGATACAAGAATAGCAGGCTTCTGAAGCAACAAACCAGAATTCTGTCTGATTATTTCTGCTCTTCATTTCTTTTAACCACATTTTTTTCCACCTACATTTAGTCTTTATCATTTTTTAAATATGTGCTGAGAGCTGTGTGATCATATGATTAAAGACAATATAATAATGCATATCTTAATGGTGTATCATAAGGTCAGAAGATTAAATCTGCAGAGGCTGCCTCTTGACATTTTTCTAAAATTTGCATGTGCCTTTTCTCCAAACTTTCTTATCAGAATTTTTGCAGTTTTTCTTATTAGGAAGCACAGGCTACACATATGCACACAAAGAAAAGACACTAAATTCCTCCGTTTCAAACCCTATTAGCTGCTAGTTGAGTCTGCAGAGTCACTGACAGCTATTGTAGGCTGCTTGTCCTCCCTTATGTCAGTCAGTAGTAGTGTCTAGTGCCTGCAGAATGCTTTGTGGATGGGTTTCACAGCTGTGTGCTGACAGCAAAGGAGCATTGAGACATGCAGGATGTACGGCTGCTTTGACTCTGGGTCATGCAGTGGTGTCCATCCGAAGCTAAAGGATGCTTCCTGCCAATCCCTGACTCTAGAGTTGTAAGTCTTTACCATTATCCGCTCTCAGGAAGCAGTTAAGAAACCTTTTGTCAAAATGTCTCATCTCCAGAAACAGTTGCTCAAAATAGCAAGATCTTGCCATCGATTACACGCTATGTTCATTCTTCTGGCTGTCATATGATCTGCTGTTAGTGACCTTGTAAGCTCTTTTATGAACCTAGGGGTTGAGTGAAAACTTGGGATGGGAAAGAAAGCTCCCATCCCCTGGGTAGGCTTTCTTATTAATTATGAATCCAGTTTCCTGAGTCTTCAGCATCTTCAGGGTCTGGAATGATGCTCAGTATATTGCCAACACTCTGGAGGACAGCTGAACTTCAACACCAGCATCTCCTGCGTCATCATGAGACTTACGGTATCCAGACCATGGATCCTGCCTCGTACTGCACCAAATGTCTCCCTCCTTCATCTCTCTGTGCTGCACAGGGTGTCGTTTTTCCCTTCCCACTTCTGTACTAGGTTTGTCCACATCCCATCTGTTGTATCCTTGCAACCCACCTACTCTTTACTCACTTACTTTCCTAATTTGGCCCTCTTAAAATAAAAAAGGCAAAGAACTCTGCTCGAGTATATGGTTCAATATTAGAAGTGATAAACTATGATGTGTCTCTCTCCCAGCATCAGATTACCTGAACTACATCATCTGAGCCCTGTTTCACGCTTCTGTATACCTGTTCTACTTTTCCTACTTTTCCCATTCCCTCCCACCATGATTCTTCCCATTCCCCTGGGCCTCCTCCTTTATTTCAGTCCTCCCTCATTTTTCATCTTACAACCTGTTTCCTTCCCTGTTCCTTGATCTGCTTCGTGGGAGTCAGGCTGCCTCTTCCGTCATTTGGTATCATCTGGCATGACTGAAAGCCAGTAAACCCAACATTTTATTGCACTGACACAGAAAAACACCCCGATTGGATTGAAGTCAGGTGGTGCTCTCATCTGTCAGCCTCTTCGGGATATTGCTTTTCCACCTCAGAGACATGTTTGAAGCAGTTCCTGAACTTCAGTGTATATAGACACATCAGGTGGGCTGTATGTTGTAAAGATCCTGGTACTGTTTCAAGTGAGGTCTGACATCTTTGCCAGGTCACCAGCTAATGGATGGAAGAAAGACATGGCTAGTGCAGCAGAAACTATGTCAGGAGTCCAACTTTTCATCACAAATCAACAGTCTTAGAATGGAAAACGCGTAATGTCTAACCTGATAATGTTACAGCAAACGAAGAAAGTTTGATTGGTGAGAGAAATGGTGAGTTGGAAGAAGAGGAGTCATTTCTGACGTGTACCTGTATTCTCTGGCATGTGATTTCCCTCAATATATGAGATGTGTTTCTTTAATATGCAAAACAAGCATGTGAACTTAAGCTTTGAAACTTTGAATTGCATGATTAACGTGTGGACAAAAATATAATTGCTGGCATGTATTTTCATCTGACTTTAAAGCTGTTAGGCAACCTTCCAGTCCCACATTTTGAAATTAAGATTCCTTTGCCACTTTCCAAATAAGTCAAATGTAAAAATTGGATAAAGTTTGTAATGTATTCTGGTAGTTCCTCTGCTGATTATCCTGACAGTGTGATTAATAAAATCACTATGTGATTTTGCATCATACATTCTTGGATAACAACTTTTGAAAGAATGCTTCATTCCTACTCAAATTGAAAATACCTCTTTGTGACTTATTGTACACCTTACCAGAGAACTTCACATAGTTTCTTCTATCCATTCTTGACTGCAAAAACCACTGGTTGCACTAAAGAAATAGGAAGAACACTGGATTTTGTGAAATCCTGGCAATTGGGCCAACAAGCTCTCTTAATGGACTGAAGTGAAAGACATAGCAAGTATTAGTTATTCTCCCTGGCAGTTTCTGAGTCAGAAGTGCTTTAATGCTGCTGAGACCAAGGGAAGTCACAGTGGATGTGTCCGTGGTGGTGGTGGTGCCATGTCTGGCTCTTCACCGATACAGATAGGATTAAGGCTGGGTGATGAAGCAGTTACCATGTCCCTGGGGGTGCTGTTTTTGGAAGACTCCTGACATTGCATGGGGTACCCACCCGGCAGCATAGTAGCCACACAAAGGAACTTGAGTCTTACTGTTGAAGTGAACTCCTTCTTGGTCTGGATTCTGGGTGAAGAAGATCCCGAGCCCAAGATTTCATCAACAGGCACAAGGTCTGTAGTCACAATCCATGAGTCACGCAGGGGTTTAAGTAGCGATGGAACTACAGAGCAATGGCCACAGGCGATACTGCAGCTGTCACACTATCTGAATACCATTAATTCATTAATCACAAAGTTTGTCGTAATGTGATTGTCCCTGATCTGGGGATGTGTGGTTGCCAGCAAGATTGTCAGCATTGCACTTTGACTCCCCATGGAAACAGTCTTTATTTACTGTATAATTAATCAGTAAGTTAAATGGCTGAATAAAACAAGGCCTGGCACTAAGTTTGATGCTGGTTTTCTGGCAGCCCCTCAGGGCAGTGCTCTCCCTCTCAGTGTTCCCAGCATAATTAAATATCATTCATCCTTTGAAGGACTTCCCAGGTAGGAAGGAAAGAAAAGAGAACAGTGTGAGCAGGGAGGATGTAGGGGAAATAGAGAGAGCAGACTGAGGGACCTTAGCATGGGGGAGAGGGGGAAGCAGGGACCCGATAGGGACAGCATTTGGGGCAGGTGGAGGTGGTTAACACAGGTCCTTCACTTTTAGTTGAGAACAGCTGAGGATCTTGTGTTCAGAAACACAAGCAAATTATGGTATCAGCTGATGCACTGTAACACACTCTGCATATTTAAAATCACTTACCCCTTCAGCTTTCCGGTACCTTTTTTTTTGGTAGATATACTTCTAAGCACTAGGTAAATGTTTTAAAAGGATGAGGGACCATGTTTTCAGAAGTGGCCACTGCTTTCAGATAGCTCAATTTTAAATGTATAACCTGAAATACACCAGAACATAATTTCACGGGGGTTTGTAGCCACAGTTCCTGTTCACTGTACTTTGAATTTTGGATACATTTGTGGAATTTAAATCACAAGTTCATTTTGGATGTGATCCATGGAACTGTTGTTCCCCTGCAAAAATACTGGCCCAAAGTGATTTTCCAGTCCCCATATGGTGGCATTAGGAAAAAAACTACTGGATTCTGGGTGCAATCTGTGCATTTTATTCAACTTTGAAAGAAAGTAAAAGAAATATTATACTGCAAGAAGACCATGTGATGCTAATTTGCAACATCAGAAGTTCTTTCCAGTGGAGTTTACAAATTCTGATTACGGGACTGTAGTTTATAGAAGTTAAAAAGCATTTTGTAGTTTATGAAGTAAGTACAACTTTGCAGTTTTCATGAGAATCATTGATGATAAAGAGGGTAGAAATTTACTCTTAACTGAAGCCCTATGACTAACTCAGGCTTTTTTATCTCTCAGCAGGGATTAAAAGAAAGGCAATGGGTGGCACAGGATGTATTGAATTAGAAAGTTAAAAATACAGAAGTGAGTGTAGAATGGGCCTTAGGGTAACAATCAGAAAGCATTCAAAGAACAAGTCTGTTGATGAGTTTCTATCTAAAATGTAGGTACTTTGCAGACAGGTAGATTAGATAAGGGATCAAATCCTGGAGCTCATGGATTTAAACTAGCTGAGTTTCTAGCCCAGGGACACTGCCATTCCTTTGGGGGTCTGTTTTGCTACTGTTCTCCAAATACTACCTCTCAGCAATTACACTGAATATTAATGGCAGCACTTGGCAATCCTGGCAAGGATTTGGTAATAATTTTATGGTAACTTGAATTTTCTGCAGCTTTGCTGTTGTCAGCCTTCATATAGGCGTTTAAAGTACACAATTTTTGCTGTGAGCGTAAACGCTCAGAGCTAAATTGGGGCCGACTGCCGCCGCTGCCAAGGGCAGGAGGGCCACAGAGCAGAAAGTCGCTGCTTTTGACCTGACGACTTGCCGAGCACAATCTCCATAGGGAGCCGCAGCCGAAGGTCCACAGGGCCCCGATCCCAGCAGTGCCACAGCTCTGGCGTATCTGTCTTCGTGCCTTGCTGAGCGTGATCCGGAGCAGGGGGGAGAGGGGGCCTTTACTGGATCTTGCTTTTCTTACTCACTTACCTTCATTTCAGAGCTCTGACTGAGCATCAGCTAAACTTTGTGCAATTTATTTACGATGCTGTATATATTCATTAGATGTGCAGAATAAAGTAGATATACAGTGAGTCTGTAGGGAAAAAAAAAATAAATCACTGAATCAGTAGCTGGAGGAACACTGTTATTAGGCTGTCAGCTGTTCTCAGCAGAGACTTGCAGATACATGGCACAGCAAACTACAGCCAAGTGACCTAGAAAGGCGTATGCTTTATCTAGAAGTCAGCCTGCTTCTCCAGCAATAACATATCGCAAGTTAATGGTCGGTGGCTGTGTGCTGACCTCCAATGGGCCTGCCCTGCTGCAAACAGATTTCTGCTCTTGCCCCGCCTCTGCTAATAAACAACACAAGCTCTTACAGCTCACATGCACGGGGAAGGAGTTATTTCACTGGGGCAATTTTTATTTAAGTTGGCCTCTTTCATATCTTTCCATAAAACTACTGAGGCTGCTGCTGGTTTACCAGCAGGTAGGCTGAGGCTGCAGTCTGCTGCGCTGACCGCAGTTAGAGCTGTCTGATTCACTGAAGTGTCTTGACTGTCTGTACCCTTCTGCTATCTTCCATACGTGCCATATGCTCTTTGGCTCATTTACTGTCATCTTCTGTGTTTGCATTGTGCCAAGTCCTGAGATCTGACTTGGACTTTACACGCTACATGAATACCACTGTAACTATACTCTTCCTTATATAGGAGCTGTTGTAATCTTCTCTCTGTTTAACGCTTAATTTCCAAAGCAACACTGTAATATTTAATGCTTTGAAATTAGGTTAATTGGAATGTGAATGTCACCAGTTCCTACGTCATGCAATCACTAATCCTGAAGCACTGCTAGCGATAAAAATGGGGAGGAAAATATTCCAGGTATCTTTGATAGCATATGGATTCTCCTAGCTCGCCACTTCTGTTGGTTTCTAAGCACAACAGCAATTCTTAAATCCTTCAGAAATTCAGACATGGTGGCAAAATCCAGCAGGAGCCCACACTTTTCACAAAAGTAAGATATTACCAGTCAAAATACCTTGATGATGTAGGAACTGGGGACTCCTTTGCCCCCAGCCTGCCATCTGGTGCTCTCAGGATCTCAGTGGGACCCACAGCCTTCTAAGTACATGCATTTTTTTCCAAAAAATATGATTATATTCAAAGACACACGAGTGCTCTGGCACACTATTTTCTACTGACCTGCTTTGAGTAGTAGGCATGGTTTATCTTGAGCACTCCAGAGGCCCCCTGGAAGGATTATAATGTGATTAATTAACTAAAAGGAATATAATGATGAGTAAAGAACAAGATGTTGAATTTTCTTTACACATCGTGCATCTCCTAGCTTCGTAATGTGTGCAATCTGAGTATTCATTTAATGTAATTTTTCTGTGGATCTCATTTTCCAGATTTCTTCATCTGCCTCCAGAAAGTTCATAATTAAGAAAGATAATGAGGCCCACATGTTCATCAGTACTATTGAAAGCACTTAGAATTAATAGCAGGAGAAGGGTGTTACTGCAAGTGCAGATCAATCACTAGTGGTAGATGGGGCATACATATTGCCAGCAGGGTTTTGGAGATATAGTATCAATGGTATAGACCGAATCAGAATTCTCTCTGATGGTTTTGAGGGGCGTACATGGTAGCACTTGAACACTAAGAGGACCAGCTGGTGAAACTCACTATGCTCTGTAAAGACAGAGTGTAATCGATAATGTAATCCATACATATAGACATATAGATGCATAGAAACACATACATACCTGTAGACACGTATGGAGCTGGGAAGTTCCAATATCAAAGACAAACCAAAAGGGACAAAATAAACTTTGACATTAATCCATTGTGCACTTCTTTTGTTGGTTTTGCAGAACCTGGCTCATGATTTCTGCTCTGACTCATTAGTGATATCTCAGTGCCAGATCGCCTATCTATCTCAGGCCTTCAACCCAAGCTCTTTGATCAGCTTATGATGATATTTCCCCCCTCCTCACCCACCCTTATCCTTCTGGATATCAGCAAGGCTGTAATATTTTTCTTCTAAATTTGACATTTGTGTATTTTCACAATGACAGTTTGTTTTTGTGCTACAAGAATGTATGTTTTTGCCCCCTTTTTGGCTTTTGGTTTTTTAACTCTGACTAGCCTAGCCAGCTTGTCCCTAACAGAGTGGTTCCTTATCTGCCAAGAGAGAGGCAATCAAAATTATGCAGAACTTCTCTGTACAAACTGGATTAACATTACACCAAGTTCAAGCTTTCTGTTTTAAAAGATTTACTTCCACAGCCTTTTGCTTCCTTCCCTTTCCCCCACTTCCCACTTTTGTTTGTGGGACAGACAGCCTTGCTGGATGTCATGGTTTAACCCTGCTGCCAGCTAAAACAACTACACATCCATTCGCTAATTCCCTCCCTCCCCACCAAGCAGGATGGGGGAGAAAATTGGGGGGGGGGGAGGGGAAGGAAAAAAAAGGTAAAACTTGAGATAAAGACAGTTTAATAGGCCAGAAAAGGAAGATAGTAATAACAATAGCAATAATAATAATGATGATAAAATAATATACAAAGTGATACACAGCACAATGTCTCACCACCCAAAGCCAATACTCAGGTAGTTCCCGTGCTGAGCTGCCTCCCAGCCAACCCCCTAGTCATATACTGAATGTGACATCATATGGTATGGAATATCCTTTGGCCAGTTTGAGTCAGCTGTCCTGGCTGTGTTCCCTCTCAGCTTCTTGTCTCCCCTCCCTTCTTGTTGTCAGGGCAGTATGAGAAGCTGAAAAGTCCTTGACTTCTTTGCAACAGCTAAAAACATCAGTGTGTTATCAACATTATGCTTGTCCTAAATCCAAAACCCAGCACTATACCAGCCGCTAAGAAGAAAATTAACTCTATCCCTGCCAAAACCAGGACACTGGAAAAAACCAAAATACAGTACTGACCTTCATTAGCCTTTTAAGTTATTTCTCTGTTGTCTGTGAATGACTGAAATAAATAGTACTTATATTAAAATCTGTAGCTCTGTGTGTTCTGATGATTTCAGAAATCTGTTCAATTCACAGTCCTGGGAAACCATCATATCATCCTCCTGGGCATCAACCTTTTGCAGATTTGTTTACTGTTTTTCTTAGAATGGAAACTTAAACAAGGATCATATGACTTCCTTAGAAAGTTGGTGATCTTTTTATTAATACACTTATAGCCTTTGGGCTGGCCTGTACAGTTCCATAAAAATGTCTGTTCTACTCAGGTGTTTTCAATTTCAGGGACATTTTGTGAAATTTCTAAACCAAGAAGCTGATACTGCTGATCTCTTCTTTTTTTTTTTTTTTTTTTTTTTTTTTTGGTTCAGTTGGGCTTATTTATTTGTTTTTCCTGGAAGCTTTTAGCTGTGTAGAATGTCACCTGGTTTATTTGCCTCTGGTAAATTAACTGCAAAGGTTTTTGATTTCCAGTCTCTTATTCTTTTATACTTTCTTCTTTTGTTTCCTGATCCTTGTGTGCTAATGTTTGATTTACATGTATTTCTCAGGCTCACATCTTCTGTGCTTGTCCTTTCAAATTATTTTAAAACTGTTCTTCCACATTGTCTGTTTTCTACTTTCCAGTAGTTCATCTTTTCCTACCTGAAGCCAGATAGCATGGTTTGGGTTGGTTTGGGGTTTTTTTTTTGTTGGTTTTTTTTTTTTTTTTCCCCCTGGGGCAGCCCCTTCTCAAGTGTGTATCATCATAGCTAGTGCCATGCAATCCCATCACATTTCCATAAACGCATCTTCTCAAAAGGCATGGCTCTTCCATCAGACCAACCAATTGCCGGAAATGGACCAGGTTAGCACCTTAGTTATCTATCCTTAATTAAAACAAAATCCCCAAACCTTGGGTGATTTGGAGCATTAAGAACAAATGAGCCAAAAAGGTTAATTACCAAGGGCATGCATAGAGTAAGATGGAAGACTGATCGTGTGTGTGTATGTTGGTGTTGGGTGTTTTTTCCTCCCTAATGGAGGTAGTAAAGTGGTTAAGATGAAGTTTAGGAGCAGATAGGATAAGAGACGAAAAGGGGCAAGTGTGGATTTTGTCACTGAAATTTTAAGATCAAGGCCTAGGAGAAAGGTAACTCTGTCAAGTTATGCAATGGTAGCTTTTCAATATAATGTGGTTGATATATTAATTAAAATCCACATATTTATACCTTTTGACCCATAATAAAGGTAGAATGTGAAAATGTGAAGTTTGGGGCTTTCTCAATGTTAGATTTTCCATTGGAGGGCATTGGGTTTTAGAAAGCAACTATAACGTGTAATTATAACATCAAATATATTCTCAACTTATTTGTACATTCCAAAGGAAATGGCTATCACGGGAAATTCTGTATCAAAAAAAAAGTGACGCTTTTGTTATGTTTTGCTTTCAACTTTTAATTGTGGCCATTTAGAATTCATCCTTTGTATGATAATGTGTGAGGATAAGAAGAATATTCTTCTTTAATTAAACTTGGATGGATGGATGGTGTTTTCTTGCTTCTCTGTAGGATCAGCTATAGGATATGCATAAAAAGCAAATGAGTTTATCTACAATACAGCTAAACCTAATTTAACTAATGCAGTTACTAGCTGCTTCTAACATCTGTGAAAATAATTTCACTCCAGGCTATTTTAATGTCAGCTTGCTTTTGGGGACTAATTGTGAACACGGAATAACCATCATATATTATGTAGAATAAGAAAGCAAGGGCAAGGCGTACAAGGTAGGTTGGCTTGATATCCTGAAATTACTTACTCTTCAGTTTTGCTTTGTCACTTCCTCTATTCATATATTTACAGTTTATATAAATAATCTGTGTCTGTGTTTCCTTTGGCTTGGTGTTCCAGAGAGAAAAAAGAACCATAAAATCTTTACATGAGAGGAATAATTTTCTTTTCAAGAGGAAAGCAACTCTGCTAAGGTGGATAACAGTGAAAAGCCAATTTTCCAAAAAGACCTGCTCTTGCAAGCAGCCCACAGGAATTCTAGTTCAATTTGGTATGAAGAGCATAAACACTTGAAGCCAAACTAGACCGATGGTCTGTTTGTGGGTGTGTGCACACTTGTCAAGCAGTATGTTTGAGTCTTCACTGAACTTTGGATCCAGCACATGGTGATGGAAACAGGCTGTGTTGGCCATCTACAAGCATGATTCTTCGGCTAATGAACGTGTAAATGTGTCCACTGTGTTCATTTCATGTAAATCATCTAGACATATGATGTAACTGATGGTGGAAGAGGGTCCATAGAACTCATTGTTTAATGACATGACTTGATCAAGAGCGCCACCTTATTGACAGTCAAACCACCTTCTGAAACAACTGTATCAAAGTATTAAACCTCTCCTATGTGCTACTTCTAGCCTTCCTGTGCTGGAAGTGTTGAATTTTGTGTGGTTCAATTTGAAAAGCAATACTCCAAAAATGACATAACAAGGTTCCATTTCATATCATCTTTTTGCATTTCTTAAGTGCACATTTTACAAGTAAAGCATTATTATTATTATTATTATTATTACTATTATTAACCATCTACCAAAATACATGGGACTGAGGACTGAGATTCTCACCATGGACTGTTAATAGTGCTTAAAGATCTTCAAGATGAATCATGTGTTCAGTACCTCCATATTTGCATGTTTATAACAGACCAGAATTAGTAAGCAGTTCTGTTGACTCAGGAATGAAAAGCTCCAGTTTGTGCTGTCTGTGTTAGCTCAGGAGCTTTCGTAGGCCTAAAGTGCAGTTTTCATTTTCATCTCGGTTGATTCCATATTGCTCTGGTGTACGTGAAACGTAATATGAACCTGCACCCGAGTTCTGCAGTGGTATTTCTTTAACATTTCCTTCGGGAAAGCTGTGGCCTGCCTTGTGGCCAGTTAGCCACCAGGAACTGGGATGGGCTGGTTGCAGCTGATTCCTACCTGCAAAAGTCACTGAGTGGCATGAAGCCACTGGTGGAATGAGTGTACTGGAGGAGTATAGTAAAGAGACTACAGAAAACGGTAGGATGTTTCCAAAGACAAGGTAAAGACAGATGTCTTTCTGGGATTCCTGGGGCTGAACTGTGGTGCAGAGTGCAGTTCGTTGCTAAAGAAAGCAGTCATGATGCTGAATACTTAAACAGAACGGACCTGTTGAATAAGAACATTCCCACAGACAATCAGATTTTTTAAAGGTATTTAGGTGCCGACCTAATACTGATTTCATGAAGAGTTAAATGCTTAAATAACACATCTGACATACATTGACGTCTTTGCTGTCTTGTGTGCTACTATTATCTGCGTAGGCATCTAAATGGTAGGAAGTGCTGTGCAAATAAAGATACACTGAAAGAGAATATCCTCATTCATTATAGAAATGACCTTTGCAAAACACATGATGTTTTAAAAAAATTGCTGTCAAGGTAATATGACCTATTACACCCGTGCTAGACACCAATTTAAACAGAAATCCTGGTTAAATTGCATTTTAATACCAATGTCATTTTATTCCTCCTTCTCCTGTGTATTTATCAAGCAGTGATGTACAACTGACAGTGCTACTCGATGGCAGATAATTTTGTTTTTAAGCATCAGTGTCCTGGCTAGAATTTTACGTTTTCCATCAATCTTTGTTGTCAGGTTATTAAAGATTCCCCATGGTTCTTACAGTGTTTCTGTTACTTAATGGCATGTAGTAGATATGACACAATATCTGATATGATGGTCAACACATGCATTTGTGTTGTGCATTCAACATCACTACTGTCTGACTGTTTAGCTTTCTTAGCATCTGACATGCAAGTGTCACTGGTCAATGTCTTAAATTAATGTGAAGCTGTCCTAAGTAGGTGTTCATTTGAATGTCATTACATTAATTGGTCTGCATAAACTTATGGCAAAATTATTAAGGCTATTGTGATATTGCAGAGGAGCAGTAGGTTGAACACACTGCTTGTAACCTATGGCTGTAAATGAATTCCTAAGCAATTACAAAAGATATATAGTTCTAGGGGTTTAGGTAGAAGTATACTGTGATCCCTCAAAGTACTCAAATTATTGTAAAGCCAAACGACCCATAATTTGAGAGTTAGTTGTTGGGAGGAAAAAAAGAGGGAAAATCTTTTTTTTATTATTCGTGTGAAGATTAAGCTGAATTCTTCAATAAAATGCATTCTCCTTGCTCTCTGTGATGGTACCTGCTAGTTAAAAGGAAATCTTTGATCCCAAACCACAGTTGTTCTTCTAGTAGCTTTCCCTGATCTTTTCTTAAGGATTTTTCTGAGTTTCTAGAAAACATGGAGTGTTCACTTCAGTGAGTAAGCAGGTTTTCATTGTTATTTTAAGAATATGAACAATAATATGTTTTAATTAGAATGCAAAATATGAAGAAGGGAACTGAAATGCTACTTTCAGTTATTCTTAGCTCTGAATATTCTTCCACTTTTACAGTATGCAGTGTACAAGCATGTAGAAGCATTTTGTCTGAGGCAAATTCTTTGCAAAGGGTTTTCCAAAGGCACGTGAGTGATGGCAATCAAATCTAAATTGATGATCTGCCCTACATGGCTTTCACATGTGAAAAATGTGTGGTTGGTCCCATCCTTAATGGATGCTGTTCATTTTTTACTACATGTTTTATCTGTGAACCACTATGTCAAGCTAATACAAATTCAGTTACAGGGCATGTTCCATCTATACAATACAGTCTCTTAAAAATTCAGATTTAAACTTCTACATAACAACGGGATTAAACAGAGTATTTTTGCAGCCAAAGTTTGTGATTGTTGTGTGACCAGAGTAGAGCAGCTGTAGCTCTGGGCAGGGGAATGCACTTCACAGATAGGAAAGTGAGTCCAAGACACACATCTCTGAGGACATAACCATTGGTGTTCCCTGCTGACTTAGCTAAAAGCATCAAGCTATTTAGTTCTTTATCAAACTTGGGCCTAAAAGCCTCAATATGTGACACACACTTGAATTCTGGAATGGTAGATGCAGGTATTTGTCTTACCTTTCCTGATCACTTATGGCAGAGAATTTCAGAATGACCTTTTTTTTTTTTTTAATTTAAAATATTAGGCTTAAATATCTAAACTATTCAGCTGACATCTTATTTTGTCATCACCACATATAAATACAGCCTGTAACTGTGAGCTTTTCAGCCTATATATTCTGTAGCTGGTAGTCCTTAGTGGCTATAAAGGAGCTTTAATCATGTAAAAAATGTAATTAAGGAATTTTTTTAGAAAAATACATGTACTTTTTTTTAGATTGCCCATAATGGCTCCAGTGTGTAAACATGTAATTATGGAGTTTTCTTAAATGCTTACTATTTACTCAATAGGCCGTGAGGGCTACAGAAGGAGCTCTTTATTACTTTGCAGATCATTGAACTTATAGACTGCATAATAGCTCCTTTGAAGCCAACATGCACTATTTTAATGTGGGTGCTGTGTGGAGACCAAATGCCCACATCCCATTTTAAAGAGAGAATAGTAAAATTATCTTCTCCTAATAGAAAAAGCAGTTGTTCCACTCTGTGGGAGACTTCAAATGTTGTTTTGAAGAACAGAAACCTTTACTGATTTAGGGAGATAGGGTTTTGGTTTTTGTTAGGCTTTTTGTGACTTTTATTTTTAGACTGTATGACCCAGATGATTGACATTTTTGCAGCCATATAGTGACTTACTGAATATAGAGCTTCACAAACGAAAATGTTGACATGATTTAACATTTGGGACATGAAGAAACCAATTTTAATCTTTAGGAATCTGATGCTGTTATGCTTTCAAGTGGTGGTATGGGAAAGTTGCCAAGCTGAGGATCAGGAAGGGCAGATACGGTATCGGGAGTATATCTCTTCTGCCTGTTGTTACTGGTAGTAGTCAACAGTGTTTTCCTCCTGTTCAACTTCCCAATTTCGGTCCTGGAGCTAGTCACTGAGATGTCTGACATGCAGACCACTGAGCCTTTGGGGCCATGCCCATATTAAACCTAAATAAGTCTTTTTTCCAGGCAAGATGTGAGCAGGGAGAAAGCAGGAACAATTTTCTGCATTAATGGAGGAGAGGCATGCTGTGGAGGTACACAGAAGAAGCAGTGCATCAGGGAGAAGGACCATGTTTGAAGCACTTGCCAAACTGGAGGGTGAATCTAGTTGGCAGTCTGTGGCAGGGAAGAAAAGCATCCCGCAGGTGGTATGGAGACGAGGGTGGGAGGAATGAAATGCCTTGTTAGTTCCTCAGAAATTGTAGTATGGTTGTTTCTGTGTTCTAAGAGCTGGCAGCAAATATAAGTTAGTTTAAAGCAGCTATTTCTGCAGTAAAAGGGGGAGAAAATGCACAGTATTGTGAAGACTTCAGTAGTGTTCCTGAGCAGTGTGGGAACAGAAGATCAAAGCTTCCATTTTCATAATTTCATTTAACTTCTCTGATATGTAATTAGATACATCCAGATGCCCAAGAAATTATGCTTGAAGAGTAAAAGTGATATGAATTCTGAGTCTGACAAGACTAATGAGCTAAAAAGCAGCACGTATTCTGATGACTGAGAAGAGAGTATTGTTCTTTTCTTCTTTCTTAAGAGCTTGTGTCTACCAAGTGCTTCAAAGTAAAATCAAACTCCATCTCAAAACAAATCTTTTTGCAAGGGAAAAGAGATGGGTCATTTCAATGAGTGTATTGTAAATACCTTAATTTCTTGTGGGAGTTTAAATAAAAAGTTGCTCACGAAAGAGGAATGGATGAGTTTGAAGAATAACTGTGCCTTAATAGGAATGCTAGCATTCAAGTTAGAGAATTTAACTAAGATAAGAGTTCTTAAACTGCAGCAATCTGTTAAGATATTTGAGATGAGTGTATTGTGAATGACGAGTTTGCTGCAATATCAACATACATGTCAAAGTTAGATACAGCATCGTAAATCAGGAATAACAACACTGTCAAATTTTATGTATATGTCTTTCATTTTGGCTTTATGATGTAGTGTAATGATGTTTCGTTAGCTGACTAATTTGTTGGTGTTCTACTGTATACAAAAGGGCCATTAGATGCACCAAACTAAAAGCATTTCCTATCAGTCATTCTCAGAAGAGTTTATTAAAAGCCAACATTGTGAATATCTGATTGGTTCCTAATCCAGTTTGTAGTTTGTTACTAGTGGCACTAATTGCCATTGACTTGGTAGAGATGAATAATGTTCTCTCTCTTCTCAGCCCTTGGATTGGCATTTCCAGAACCATCAAATCAGCATACGGGTTGCACTGCTTTTACCTTTTATTGAAACTGTTGCACTGACAAGACAGGTCCTTGCAGTCAAAGCTTTTCAGAATTGCACTCTTTTAAAATATGTATCACAATTGTATATGCAAGTAAAATATATTAAAAAAAAAAAAAAAAAAAAGAGATACAGGAAGGCAACTCCTCCTTAACTCATCTTGTTTTTCTCCCCCTGAACTAAAAAGTGCTAGAATTGAAAGTGAAAGGGGTAAAAGCAATGACGTTTTAATCATCAGACTACTAAGTCCATATCTAATAGGGACAGGTGGGTAGACAATTTCATATCCTTCCAGATGATATCCACATTCTGAAGAGCTCTGTTACAAAGATTTTGTGGAGAGAGGACGGAGAAAAAAATAAAATCTCCCTTTCCCTAGGAAGTGGCATGTGAAATTTGGCTACGTATTTAAAGCTAACCCATCAAAACAAAGCTACTTACAGCAGCAGTGGAGGAGGAAAAAAGTGAGTTGTTCTCTGGAAGTGTCTGTCCAGTTCAGACATCTGTCTTAGATTGAGATGAAGTCTCCACAGGATAAACCTAATTGTTTCCACTCACCACAGGCAGAATAGAGTTTCTAGTTTAGACATAACCAAATTATTTATAGAGATCTGAAGTCAGGTTATACACATTTCACCATGACTGTGTTACCTATGAAAGCCCTTGTGCGTCACTTTCAGCACATTGTTTATTGAATGTATTGCTCAGAAATCTCCATAATCTTGCAGACAGCAACTTTTAGAAATGAATACTGTTGCCGTTTGTAAGGCAAACAAAAAAAATCATTGTGTGTTCAGTATAAAGCCTACCATGTCTATACAAGCAACGTTTCAAAATGCCTTTCAGTAGAACACGCATCAGTAGAAAGTGTATGGAAAGCCTTTCATCCTAGCAACAAACATTTTAACATGGATAAAATCATACTGTTTCCCATCTCCCAACTCTGTTAATCCCCTTTTGTTTTGTAAGCAGCTCCAATAAAGAGATAGAGTTGTATTTCCAATATCACTTAAATCAATCAGTGTTGAGAACTGCTGTTGGGGATTCTCTATTAAAAAGTAAAACAAAAAATAACATGTACTGGAATATCACATTCAAAGTCCTCAGGCTGTGCCTAGTTTCAAAATACTCTTGTTTGTAGCATATATAAACACCAAAATCATCTCTGAATTCTTCAGCTATGATGTTTTGTGCTCATGATGGGTCTAGAGCACAAGTCTTATGATGGGCAGCTGAGGGAGCTGGGGTTGTTTAGTCTGGAGAAAAGGAGGCTGAGGGGAGACCTTATTGCTCTCTACAACTACCTGAAAGGAGGTTGTAGCGAGATGGGTGTTGGAATCATCTCTCAAGTAACAAGTGATAGGACAAGAGGAAATGGCCCCAAGTTGTGCCAGGGGAGGTTTAGATTGAATAATAGAAAAAAAAATCTTCACTGAACGAGTTATGAAGCATTGGAACAGGGAAGCCCAGGGAAGTGGTTGAGTCACCATCCCTGGAGGTATTTAAAAGACATGTAGATGTGGCACTTAGAGACATGTTTTAGTGGGACTTGGCAGTATTAGGATTATGGTTGGAGTCAATGATTATAAAGGTCTTTTCCAACCAAAACAATTCTATGATTCTGTGATTTTACTAAGGAATACTTTTTCAGAGAGGGAGAAAACTTCTCTTAGATGTAAAATCTTTAATATCTCAACCTTCAGCTGTAGACAGGTGAACCATCCTCTGCAGTGTACTTTGTAATAAAGTAGTCAGTGTCACGGGGGAAGGACAGCCACGAGGAAATGCCGGTGGCCTGGAAAGCGGTAGGACATCGGACAGCGCCTGAAGGAGAGCCGGGGCTGGAGCTCTCCGCGGGAGGGGGATCATCCCAGCCCACAGGGGACCACAGGAAAACGCTGAAGGTGTGTCGTTACAGCTGCACATGTGGAGAGTGATTCAGTCAGGCAGACTGACATGGTGGGGAGAAAGGCTGTTGTATTGGGTCTGGCTGAGATGGAGGAAATTTTCCCCACAGCAGCCCTCATAGTGCTGTGCCGTGTACTGGTAGCTAGCAAGGTGCTGATAACACACCAGGGTTTTGGCTACTACTGAGCAGTGCCAGCACAGCACAGTATTCTCTCTGTTCATGACTTACAAGCCTGTGACTTGCCCAGGGTTGCCAAGAAGCTAATTATATCAAGTCATCTTTTCCTTCTGGGCTATAATTCTCACCAGTGCATACTGGCATTTTTATGAACTTACTAAAAACCCAAGACAAAGAAATCTGAACCTGTTCATGGAATAGTGGGATTGTAATCAGGTACCTTAAGAGTCTTGAGGGAAAGGGCATGCAGTAGGGATTGGTTGAAAAACAGAAAGAATTGGGCTTACACTCACATTTAGAAGGCATTTTGGAACTGCCATTAATGGTATGATGGGTCTCATGATCAAGTGCAAAACTAAAAATGCGGTTTGCTGCACTGGGGAAAAATACTGATGAAGACATCATAGAAAGAGTTATTCCCTTGTCTCAGTATTAGGCTAGGAATGAAAAAGAGAGAGATTTGCAAAGTGGGCTTTTTTGGGGATGTGTGTGGGGTTTGTTTTGTTTTGTTTTGTTTTTAATAAACCAGGCTATCTGAATGATAGAATCATAGAATGTTTTGGGTTGGAAGGGACCTTAAAGATCACCTAGTTCCAACCCCCCTGCTGCGGGCAGGGACACCCTCCACTAGACCATGTTGCCCAAAGCCCCATCCAGCCTGGCCTTGAACACTTCCAGGGAGGGGGCATCCACAACCTCTCTGAGCAACCTGTTCCAGTGTCTCACCACCCTCACAGTAAAGAATTTCTTTCTAACATCTAATCTAAATCGACCCTCTTTCTGTTTAAAGCCCTTGTCCTGTCACTACACTCCCTGATAAATAGTCCCTCTCCAGCTTTCCTGTAGGCCCCTTCAGGTACTGGAAAGCCACAACTAGATCTCCCTGGAGGCTTCTTTTCTCCAGGCTGAACAATCCCAACTCTCTCAGCCTGTCTTCATAGGAGAGGTGCTCCAGCCCTCTGATCATCTTTGTGGCCCTCCTCTGGACTCTCTCCAACAGCTCCATGTCTCTCCTGTACTGGGGCCCCCACAGCTGGACGCAGTACTCCAGGTGGGGTCTCACGAGAGCAGAGTAGAGGGGCAGGATCACCTCCCTCGACCTGCTGGTCACACTTCTTTTGATGCAGCCCGGGACACGGTTGGCTTTCTGGGCTGCAGTCGCACACTGCCGGCTCATGTTGAGCTTCTCATCAATCAATACCCCCAAGTCCTTCTCCTCAGGGCTGCTCTCAATCCATTCCTCGCCCAGCCTGTAGTTGTGCTTGGGATTGCGCCGACCCGTGTGCAGGACCTTGCACTTGGCCTTGTTGAACTTCATGCGGTTTGCATGGGCCCACCTCTCCAGCCTGTCAAGGCCCCTCTGGATGGCATCCCTTCCCTCCAGCGTGTTGACCACAACACACAGCATCATCCAGACTGGCAGTTATGTGTCTTGGTTTATTTAAAAGTAGATTGGTTGCCAGTGGGTTCTTATGGCACTTTTGTCACTCTGAGTTTAATTTAGTGGTCCAGATCCTGTGGGACATTTTAGCTTTGATGACAAACAGATCAAGGATACAGTATCATCCAAGCCAGTTGTGAATTTCCTGCAATGTGCCCAGGAGCACTCACTAGGCAATAAGTTGTGGTTTGGGAGTACCAGCAATAAATCTGCACAGACATTTTCCGTCAGAATGGTTTTTCAGAAAAGACAGTGCTTCATCAGAATTCCAGTTGGGTGAAATTTGGAAAGCGAACAATATATAAGCACCCACACTGTCTTATCCAGATACGTCTTCCTGGAATAGCTAGGAAGACATAGCTCCTATGTTCACCTCCATAGGAGATGAAACTCTGGTGAATGTCTCTGCTATGCTTAATTTAAAACTTGGTCTCCCAGGTCTCAAGAATGTGTTCAGAGCAGAAGACTATTTGATGTTCAGTATTGTTGCCTTAGTTAGTTTTAAGATTTTGTTTTAATTCCAGTGCTGAATGTGGAAAGATTTTGAAACCTTGATATTTTTGTGGGAGTAAAGCTCTGCTTTTCTCCCCACTCTGTTTGCCAGCTGGCATACGGCAGAGTGGTCCCAAAGCTGTGTGTGCAACCTGCCAGTTGAAGAGCCAGTACAGATTTCAGCAGTCCTTCCCTTGTGCCACCTGGAACCTGAGGACAGCACAGGATCTCCACCAATGCTGTTGTTAATGCTCTTGAAGAGGCATACAGTTTAACTGTCTTTTGAGATTGTGTGAGACTGTAAGAAGTTGTAAACATTGTTGAGGGAAAGAAAACAATTAAAAAAAGAAGAAAAAGTAATTGTGTCATCATTCAACTTGACAGGGGAACAGCAATTTGGTTCTGAGCAATGTACCTAGAGTGGTTGTCACATCCTGGCTCAGGAAGGTGACAATTCAGTTCTACATATGGAGTACTGGGACATGGGAACATTGGACAATGCTGCTTTATTTCTTGGTAGATTTTCACAAGCTTGTCAGGGAACTTCCAAGCTTGGAGTCGGGAGAGTTTGCAGAAGAGTGGACGTTAGACATAAAAACCTGTGCAACGTTTCTGAGCAGAACACGGAACCCCATCTTCAGATTTTGGCATCTGAGAAATTTGTAAACATTCTGATGTTGTGTTGGTTTGGGGGTTTTTTGGGTTGGTTGGTTTTTTAAATTATTTTTTTAAGTGATTTGTGAAAACAGGAGAGATGTTAAATGGTATGGGCTTGATCTTCCACTAGCAATGTGTAGAAGTGGAACCATTATGATTAATGAGTCACATCGGTTTACCACTAATGTGCATTCTGATCTGCATTTTCTTACCAAAATTCCTATCATTAAGCTAAAAGGAGTTTGATTCTTACTCTATTTCAGGTAGAAGCTGGGTGACTCATAGGCTTTGTAGTGATTCTATGCATGACTTGATTTGACCTCCAGCAGAGAATCAAAGGTAAGTTAGATAGATAGCTAGTTGACCTAAACAGGAGCAGATGGAAGCACTGTTCTGCAAGTTTTAAGATGGATTCTTAGTCTCCAGGTTGGCCGAGGTGCAGATTATCATATGCACAAGACAGCTAGGGAAGGAACTGGGTGGCTCCTGTGAGAAACAGATGGTTGATCATGCCAGAATGTATTTCTTTAAGACCCTTTATTGAGTTTTATCTCTTCTGTTTTCTCTGTCTTTGCTCCAAAATGTCCACAATAGAATCTATGAAGTCAACAGCTTCCTTCCCCCCGCCCCCTTTCTTGTATTTCTCTCACATCAGTCATGAATCTCAGGAATCTAACTAAAATTAAAACAAGGCATCATATGATTCCAGTGGAAGATGAAAATTTCTATTCTTTTCTTCAATTTTAAAGTTTATGTTCCTTGCACTTTGTAGGTCTCTGATCCTTTCAAATGTTTCGGAATTTGACAATAAAAACATTTACCTACAGGGAAAGGAAAAACCCCTAACTTTGAAGACTTCAGCTCCTTACATGACATAAACTTAACAGAAAGGTTCAATTAACCTGACCCAAGCTCTTCTTTAAGAGGCTGCAGTGATCCACCCTATCCAAAAGACATTAATGTGCCCAGTGTATGGAAACACCACTTTCTGCTTTTAGGAAGGTTATTGTACCAGTTATTAGGTATTTTCTGTTGAAAGAAAAGTATTATGTTTTAAAATCTTTTAGTCTAAACAAGCTGCCAGTAGTCATACAAAGGTTTTGCCCTCTTCCTCAGCTCTCCATCTCTGTAGTTAGGACTGGGTTTGAAAACTAAATGGCTTTGGCATTTGTGTCAAATCACAGGTGGAATAAGGAAAATAATTTTATCTTGCCAAGAAACATTGTCTCAAAACCAGTAGACAGCCAACAAAGTGCTGGTTAGACTACTTGAATGGGGAATTGGGTGAAATTCTTGAGCCACATGTAATCACATTTGGTGATTGCTGAGCTTAATGCTGCTGTGGGAATTATGGCATGAACCTCAGCAAGAAGGTCAGATGGGCACTACTGCGGCAGACTTTGGCTCAGGAGGCGAAGGGACTTCTGAAGAAAGCATAGGATTATATGTCTAAACAGCTGACAACTATTACAGAAGACACAGCTGGGACAAAGCCTGTACCTCATTACTGATACTGAATATCCTATAAGAAAATGCTACTCTGTTAAATGAGAAATAGGAGCAAACACTTTTAACTGCTGTATTACTCAGAGCTAAAATGAGCTAATGAGATATCATATATATTATGAAAGGAGTTTAATAAAAATCTCATAACAATTTGTGTAACTTGGCAAGAGAATTTTTCCGAATGGAAGGAAATCCTCTAATAGTTATTTAAAAAAAAAAAAAAAAAAAAAAAATTGAAATAAGTGCAGGATATGTCCAGGAACTGTGCAACATATCTTAATAGACTATTGCAGTGAAGAGGTTATATGGCATATATTTAGAACAGTTGTATCTAAGTAAACAAAGGCATGCCTTTCTAACTTACACTCCAGAGATTTTTGTCTATTCTGGAAAAACCCTAGCTAGTATTTGTGCATTGCTCTAAGCATGGGAGGGACTAAATGTCATTCTTACCTTATGAAGACAAGAAAAATGGATTTGACAAATACAGTGAGTTGCTTCTCATTTCCCAAAAGACTTGTCCTTCTGTTAAGTGATAGTACCCCACTGCATTTGCAGAGTGATTTTATACCACAAAGGGATTAAAAGAGGGTCAAATCCACGATCCATACAGAGAACAATAGAACAGCAATGTTATTGATTAAGAGTATATTTCCCTATCTCTTCACGTATTTGAAGTAATTGCTTGGAATAGGTATTTTTGAAAGCTCAATAAATTAAATATGCCCCCTACACCTTAATAACATAAATACTGTGACACAAACAATAAAATAATAGAAATCTCTTTTTTTTTTTTAAATGTATCTCATCTTATTGTCTAAATACAGCAGTGAAGTGAGAGATAAAACTAAAATGTGTTAAAAATGGAATGGCTCAAAGGATATTTCCTGCATATGCCAAAGAGTACATACTCTTCACAGTTTGCAATTTATACATTTTAAGACATGACGTTGAACCGGCTGGAAATGTTCCAACACACCTTGGCTGGATTGCAAACTTTACTGTGTAGCCTTTTCACTGGGAATTTTCTTGTGTTTAAAAAAAAAAAAAAAAAAAAAAAAAAAAGGTTTCCAGTTGGTATTTCAGTAGGAGCTGACTCAATAGCCAAGAAGTATTAAGCATACAACTGAAGTGTTCAAGGGCTTCTGTGTAGTCAATAACTGTGCCTGCTAACTTCCTGTCAGAAAAAAATGGTGCAGAAATGCTCATTATTTTTTTCCAGTTTTGGAGTAAAGCTTGTTTTTAAAGTAGCTTAGGGTTGTTGTTTGATTATTCTGTCAATTATATTAACAGAGGGTCTCAGTTATGTTTCTTTGTTAATTACTGCTTCAAAATAGGCAAGTGATGAGCATAAAACATCTTTGTGCTTAATCCAGAGAGATGATTTTGCAATAAATGTAATTTTTCAGTGACAGAGCAGTAGGTATCTTTTAAAGGCTACTGTGATAAATACTTTCTATGGCCTTTCCGTAAATGTCCCTTCTTTTAATTGTTGGCAATCTTTTTCAGTGGTGATTTAAACAGAACTTTAACTACCAAACAGAACTAGTTAAACTGAAATCTCCCAGAGCTGTCTATGAATTCATATTTTCTTTGCAAAATGCTGTGTTTGAATCCCTACAGGTTCTTTAGCTTTCATCCTACTGAAGTGAAGCAAATAGGAACCATGTATTCTGGCTCCAAGACAAATCAGCAGAATATCTCTGTAGCTCCATGCAGACACCTGAGATCTTCTCACAGGTTTCTAATACTTACAACAGAATATAACTAATTTTTTTGGTTAGCCTTACAGTGAAAGTAGATAAATGCAGATTTAGAAATGGAAGCCACTCCACAGTGGTACACCATTATAAATGTCTAAGCTGCGTTTTTGCCATGCCCTGTTTGAAAGTTTTCATAGCCGTCAGTGCCTCTTCCTTTTCTTCCCCATATATAAGTGCAGTAACTTGACTTAGATTCATGCACAGAAATCAGTCTCTCCTGTTAATGTTCTCTGCACATCTACTTCCACCTGTTTGTGGATATGTGAATTTGAGGGTTTGACTTTTGTAAAATTTTCCTCATAATATGCATTAGCAATCCATTAGCCTTAATCATTTGTTTAGCCCAAAATGGGTTTCCATTAACACCCTTGTGGAAACTAAAATGGAAAAATGATTTGCTCATGAAAGGCAGAAAAGGATAAATACGAAGAGATGAGTGCTTTCCTGATCTGTATATCTTTCTGATCAGCCAGCTGGAAAATAGGACTAAAATAAGCATGGTCATTGAAAAAAATCAGGGTCTCGGACTACTCATGCTGTTTTCCCACAGGACACTGTAGAGGTTTCATTCTTTGATTCCAAAATTAGTTCTTATAGAATCATAGATGTTCATGACATGAAAGATATTATTTGGTAACAGGTCAGCCACTATAGTTTAACTCTCTAGCAAAATGGTTATTCTGTCACAGTCAATTGCCAAGTGAGTTACGATGGGCTTTGTTGTTTTGTGGTTGGTTTTTTTTTTTGGGGGGGGGGGGGTGTCAGGTTGGGGGGGGTTTATTGGGGTTTTTGTTTTTGTTTGGTTTTTTGTTTGTTTGTTGATGGGTTGGGGTTTTTTTTGGTCATGTTATGTAAAATGCTCCAGTATCAAGGAGTTCATAGACAAGGAATGGAAAACATCTACCCTCAGGTATACCATAGTGTAATGGTTTTCCCTTCTAAGATCTGTTATATCCTGATGTCTAACCTTTTCCTTTGCCTAATTTCATGTCCTTATTCCTTACTAAGCATCCTTTGTCAGAACTATTCAGTGCACTTAGCACATATACTTGTTTTCCTCTGCAAGGTATATTGAATGTATTTGTAATAGTGTTTACATTTGCATCTGGACTGTTCTTTTGAAGTGAATCTCCTGTTTGTTCCCAACTTCGGGGCTATTGTTCAGAATGAGCATTTCAGCTGGATCCCATTTGGGTCGAACTAAACCAGGATTGCCTGGAGAAAAGCTCATATGCACTTGCTACGAAAACAAACTCAGGCCTTGGGACAGGATTAGGGCTAGTTGAAAGTAAAAACCTCTCAAATGTGTGGGCATCAGGTCCTCAGCACTGTTTTGCTTAGCAAATGTGCTCCTACTAGTTTTCACTACATGATAGCGTAGAGGAGGCATTTAGTCCTGATTCCAGTCACACTACACCTAATGATGTCTTCTATAGAAGGGTTTGCTCTTAGAGATTACACCTCTGATAGTTGTGTCTGGATTTCTGACTATCCCAGGTTAACATATATAAAACGTTGTTTTAGTTTTCTTGTCTATATCATAAGTATTTTCGGTTTCTTCTCTGTATTCTTACTACTGTTACATTTTTCTGTGCAAGGTTTAACTCTCCATGGTATTATAGATGCGTTATTTGTAAGGAGAAAGATTGCAGAGCAGTATCATGATATTTTCAAGGATCTACAGGTACTATTGCTTTACCTTCCTTTAAGTCATTATAAACTTTTTTCCCATTTGTCTTTCACTAATATTCTTAACATCTCTACTCCAGGCTAGAACTGAGACTCAAGAAAATTGCACTCTAGGTCAGCCTGTACCATGGACCTCGTGGATGACCTGCCAAGCAGTGGATGGACTGCCCTGTTTGGCTGTTTCTGAATCCCTGAGAGAAGGAAATAATTTTTGCCCAGGTTTATTAAGTTTTGAGATATCTGAATCAAAGCGCGGGCAACAACTTGATGTCTTAATTACTAGTAATTTTCAGCCATTTTGTTGAACATATTATTCTCTTAAAATGTAAGGAGAAGATGTTTTATAGTATCCTGAGCAAATACATAACATTAAAAAAATCAGGAAATGTAGGCAACTTACTACATTGTTGTATTTATCTCGCTCCTCTAATTTTTATTTTTTTCCTCTTCTGTGAGGATGGATTAGAGATAATATACAGTTAGAGAGCAGTTCTGATAAGGCTTCAGAGAATAATATCAGACATTAGTATCATACAATAAAATTGTCTGAAAGAAATAGAAATGGATGCTTCTTGGACAGAAGGCTTTCCTTTTCTCTATTAGCTCCAAGGGAGAGAGAAGTATGTAGGTAGAAATGGTGGAAACATTGTCATCTATGTGAGTATTTCCTGAGGGTTGTTTTGGGAAGGTTTTTTTGTGGGCTTTTTGTGTTGTTTAGTGTTGAGGGTTTTTTTAATGCATACTTTGTGAAGTTAATGGTGTAATTTAACATAAATCCTTGCCTTTATCTCTGTGGTGAAGGTGGAGCTGACTGAAAATGTTACATAACTTAGGCAATGCTGAACTAAAGCAGCTGACACTGGGAGAAACAAAAGCAATCTTTTTTTCCAGGCAAAATTACTGGTACTGAAATAACATTTCAACAATAAAACATAAAAGTGATACGCAGTGGGAGATCATTAAAAAATATCCTGTCACTTGAATCAGATCGTGTATTGTAATGCAGATTATATTGATTTGCTGCAAGCTTCAGATTGAAACTAGAGTTTCCCCCAAGCGAGCGCAGGTACTAAATCTCTTTGAATTATGGTGGCAAGCAGCAGGGTAGTTGGTACAACGTCTCTCTTACCAAAAACTTGAGATCAGAAGGTTATTAGCAGGAGGTTTTCAGACTTATTTCTGAAAGCTCAATAAATTATTAACCAACTGTATTCATACTATTTGCAGTAGTGCCGATGGATAGGCACTACTAAAAAAAAAAAAAGAGCAGTGCTGTGCCGTGCCTTTATTTTCATTGTAAAGTAGAATATTATTCATGTTGTTCCTTCAAAGATTAAGAGACATTATCTCAGGCAGAAGCAAGATACCCTTTCCCAAGATCTCAATTCAAATCTTCCACATTATGGTTCCCTGCAATTACCAAGGCTGTAAGAACATTGCTTGTTGTTCCTTTTTGAAAATGTCCTAACTTTATCAGTTTTACCTTTGGTAGATACTGTATCCCGCATCCTCAAAGGATGTGAGCAGGAATAGGAAAAGCCATCACAGAAAGGCATGTCAAGACTATAGATTAGGCTGCTGGAATTATCCTCTCAAATGATCCGCTGTGACATTTGAAAGTATTGGATGTGATAGCAAACTTCTCAGAATTAATCTGATTGGTCTGCATCATGCAAAATAGAGATTTCCTCCCAGTTAGGTGCCATGATCTCTCATTCATGTCCTGCCAGCTGAAGCCCATGGCTGTGCAGCCTGTCCCAGTTTACATGACGAGTCACAAAAAGTTCTGTGGGAACGTGTACGGTGGCTAATATCCTGCTTTAGGGAGCTGAGGGACTCCGGCTGAGTACATTTACTTCTGCTGAAGGCCAGAAGCAAGAAGCCTGGTTCAGTTATGTTAAGGTCTCTTTAGGTTGCCCTACTAGTATGAAGCAGCCTGACAGTCACAGAAACAACCCCTGTGTGCAAAGCATAGCCTACAGCCAGAGCAGGGAGCGTAGCACTGTGTAAGTCTGCTCTGCAGCCCCTAAAGTGTGAGATCCATCAAGGACTGAACTTAGGGAAGGGGAGGCGATTAAAGAGAGAATGAATCTAGGGCTGTACTGGGCAACACTTTTGCAGTCTCTGGCAAGGAGAGGTTGGTGGTTGAGGAGGACCACAGGAAGCACAGCTTTAGGCAGAGCAACCCAAACCCCCAGTGACTTTTGCTGCTGAGGACAGGTTCTCAGCCTGTGTCAAAGTATTGGTGATTCAGTGCTCATCCCGTCTCCTCAGCTCTTTCCTCTGTTGCAAAATTGCATATCTGAAAGTTGAGACTAGAGAGTGGAATAAGATCAGAATTGCTTAGTAGCTGGTGGTGATACCTTTGAGGATCACACCACCAGTACTAAAAACTACTGTAGATTTTCATCACCTTTCAAAGAAACTACATTCAATTTCTGCTTTATCTTGATGTATCATAGATCTGTCAGATTCTGTTTCACATTAGATCTGGCTTTGAAAATATTATTTTACCATTCCTTTCCCTGAAAGACTTTCCAACTAAAGTGAAGGGGTGTGTTGTGATTTTATTTTTTAGTTTGATTTAGTACTCTAGGGCAGTCTCTCTCTGTATTTGTGCATTCTTTCTGTTATTGAATTTAGCCCTCATAGAAGAATAGCCTTTCAGGCTGTGTGTCCCTATTGCAGAAGAGATACGACATGAGCATCTGCTTTCCTTCCTTAGCATTACTCTGTCAGCATGTTCACCTTCCGTCTTGAGGAGCACTCCTTGATCACGAAGAACAGTTCTTTCTCAGAGATCTGTTTCGTCTTGGGCATTTTTGCTGTGCCTGTTGTGATAGTACGAAGTTGCAGAGGTGGGATTTTTCTTGTGGCATTTTCTTAATTGGGGTTTGGACTGAGTCTGCTATCTTATGTCAAATAATAAACTAATGAATATGGAACATGGTGCAGGCAGTTCAAATCTCCCTACAACCTTAAGTAGCCAGTTTCCATCAGTTCCTGTCAAAATTATACCTTTTATAATTTTGGAAGGATTTCTTATATTAAAAATATTGCTGAGCTGTACCCCCACATTGTGCAAGGACTTCAGCCGAATGTGTGTTGCTTTGTACTAATATGGTGATTTTGCATAATTTGTGGATTTCTAAAGAGAAGGAGGGTAGATGTCTGGCCAGGTGCAAGTCTGAAAGCCTTTCAAAATTGTTAAATTACTAGTATTTCAGTACAGGTTTCTGAACATTGATTGAAAGGAAGTTCAGAAGGATTACAGGAAGAACAAAATCTAAATTGTGGACCTTGAGGTAATAGGTTTGTTCTTAACAGGTGTAAATTTTTGTAGCTATAATGACATCCGTGAGGTTACACCTTTATAAAGCTTTTTGTCTGAAAAGCTTTTCCTCTGATTATGCAGTTTCCTTCAAACACAAAGAAGAGAGAATTAATATTATTTGAAAATGAGCATTCGTGATTTTGATTTGTCTTCTCATATGTGATATACTGTTTGTTTCATATTGTTTTTATTTTCTCTGATGTTCAAAATCTGCTGAAGAAATAATCTAGCTCTTGCCTGTTTTGCAGTAGATTGGTGTCTTTACCAAATGCTAGATTTTCAGCACACTATGGGATCATGCCAAAACTAATCATTGCCTTTTTCAGTGTTTGGATCTCAGATTTCAATTAATTGCTGTGATGTTATTTATTGCTGTCTTTTAGAAGACTTAGTAATACATTTGTACCATGCCGTAGCACTTCTGGAGTAGAGCTAAATTAATGGCAAATTCATGGAAGAGAGCTAACTGGCAAGAGAGCTAACTGGCAAGAGAAACCACTGAATTTAACAGTCTGAATTACAGCTTAGGAAGGATTGTTCAATGTGGAGTTCATACATAGCAGACTTAGACATGCCAGTAGAAAAAATGCCATTAGGGATTTTTGTTCAGTAATTCTTTGATGTTTAAAAAGGTCAACTTGATCTGCACAGTTACAAGATATAAATTCATTTCTGTAATCAATGTATTTTTTGTTTCAAGCTCTCACCCCTGATTGATAGTGTGGAATTGCATTGAGAAAGAAGCTCATATTTTAGATTCAGGTTTTCCTGGAACATATTGCTATCAGCTGGGGTCACATTTGCCTCCTCTTCATACATCTAAACTGAGATTCTTTTCACCCAGTAAATGCTAAATGCTAGTAATCTCGCCCTAAGTGACTGACTAGCACTCCTTTTACCCAATGGAGAGAGACAGCTGCATCAAGCAAGGGCAAATATCTCACATCCTTACAGTGAAATGAAACACACTTCAGAGGTGCCAATTTCTCTCCATTGATTATAGAAGATCCTAGTCTAGATCACAGCTAGTCTTAGCTAAACTGTCAATGTCTAACTTTGATGTTAGAATAATTGTACTCTTAATCCTTACTTCCAAGTTCATAATTTGTTGCTGAAGCTTCTCAGAAGAGCTGAACCATGCAACAAAATTGCAGAAATGTTTTTTAAAAAATACTAATAACCATTCAACCAGGAATTGAAAAGCACTTTCTTAGCTGGAGGTTAGGCATGTCCCCCATTTGAACTCTTTCTTAAAAAATGTATGATTAAGGTCTGGGCTCTGGAAGGAGTCTTTAACAAATGATCTTCTGGAATGGTAGGACGTGCACCATATTGCTGTAAGAAGATGTTCCTGAAGTGAGAGAACCAGAAAGAAGGGGTAAAGGAAGGCCTGAAAACTTAATGTGAGTTAGCTGTTGGGACAGTTGGTTAGATCCAAAAGAGATATAGGGTGCCTTCGTAGGCTGGAAACGCGCACAATAAAAAAGGAAAGACAAAACCAGTCAGTGTAGTCACAATGGCATATCCCATTTATTAGTGATCCTTTAATAAAAGATTCTGGAAGAGAGTTTGTCTGTAGTTCTTTTTTTCTTTCCATTTAGAGTGTTAACTGGCAAAGCTTTATGAAATGGTTTTGCACTTGACAGAAGTTTTGCTCATGTGATTACCTCCAGTTTTAAAAGGAATACTTTTAATTAATAAAGCGAAGCATACAGTTTATCAGCTAAGGGTAGAGGTACTAAAGCTGCTTTCTAAAGATGAAGTCTATATTGAGGAAGAAATTGAGCATCTTGATGTGCACTTGTACATATTTTTGAGAAGGTAGAGGTATAAGAAGTATGAAAGCCACAGTACCTTTCCTTTCCTAATGTATTCTGACAGTTAAAATTGCTAGTCGCTAAGAAATCCAGGCTTGCTTATTTGCACACTGACTAAGCTTAAGAGGTTCTTTCACTCAGGACTCATAAAACAATCTGCATATTGATAAATGGGTAGTGCATTTTCACAGATGCTTTCTATAAATAAACAAGCAAAGTAGCATTAAAATATGGGAATAGCAGCACCAAAGTTTTACCACATTTTTCCTCATTCCATATGTCTTTTCTTGCAGTAATTGTAAACTGCATTGCTTAGTTATATAGACAACGAAACCTTTGTTTCTTAATGTTTTGAGAAGTCATCATTGTGTTTGCTATTTCACCTATAGTAGAAGATTGCCCTTCTAGCATTAACGAAAAGGAAGTTTTCCCACTTCTTTCATACTGGAGTTAGTTTTTCATCCTTTATGTTACTAATAGTTTTGAAGTGCAAGCCAAATCATAAAAGCAATGTTAATGCTTTGTGACAAATTTGAAGTTGATTAAATGTTTATTTACTTTGCAGGACACACAAAGAAGCTGTGTAAGTGGCTATCATTTATCCCAAAAGGCTCAAAAGGTACAGCAATAGCAGGAAAGCGAGCAAAAGAAGAATATGAGAGGATGAAGGCTAAAGACAATGGCAGCCTTCCTCCAGTATTTCCTACTCTTCCTTACAGCTCTTTATTGCTTTCTGTTTT
The DNA here is from genome assembly GCF_011004875.1 of Balearica regulorum gibbericeps. Taxonomy (NCBI): domain Eukaryota; kingdom Metazoa; phylum Chordata; class Aves; order Gruiformes; family Gruidae; genus Balearica; species Balearica regulorum. Next base: position 58,004,753 of record NC_046186.1, read on the forward strand.
TAACCTCTTTTCAGCTTTCCAGTGATATCTTCATATTCACACCTATGTAATTTCTACCAATATTTACTTATTCCTTTGCTTTAGCCCTAGATCTTTGCTTTTAATGTGTCCTCTTACAGTACAGACAGTGCAGATTGCTCACTTTTGGGAGAGGACTTCAGGCATGACAACAGAAGAAGTTGAACTCTCTTTTTGAACTGCTTCTTTTATAAAATGCATCACCTATAAAAGAGCTGAAGAATATAACAATTGGTTTATTCACAGGGGATGTAACTGGTTCGTAGGCACTCTTCTGTGCCATTCAGAAAGCAGCTGTCAGACTAAATAAAAATACATGATAAAAAAACTCATCTTTTTAATTGATTTTAATCTAGATGCATCCAGCCATAAAATGCTCCCCATTGATGATATGGCAAATAGTGTGAATGCAATTAGTTAGCAATTCAATGTGCCTTCCAGAAAAGAGTCTCCAAACCTTCCTGGAAATAACTTTCTTCTGTCACAAGGAACAAAAGGGGTTTTTTGAGATGTATGAAACCACCAGGTTTTAGAATCTCTTCAAATCTATATTCTGACAATTTGTATGCTCTTTCTGAAATTAATGCAAAAACTTTGGTGAGTGAGGCAACGGATGCTGGTTTTAAAGGGAAATAAATAACAGTGGCATGTCCAGGCATACAGACACTCTTCTGAAAACATTTGTACACCATGTTTTTGTCTTTTGCCAATCAGACCATGATTTGGAGATAATCTTCTGTTTGTCTTTCTAATTTTGTAGTATTTTGTGATCAAAAGGAACAATGCATTACAGTTACTCACTAAAAAACCAAACCCACAACTGGTAATCAATCCATTAGTGTACCACATGCCATACCTAAATGATTCTGGAGCATCCTCTAGTAAAAGGGAAAGTCTTCACTGAACTTTTCTGTTTCTGATACAGATACTGCTGATAATCTCAGATTGGTTACACAGAATATTATTTCTGTGATGGATTACAGGCTGGTTTTAAGCATCCTCGGCCACAGGAAGTCCCTGCCCTCAGCCACCGTGCAACCCTACAGTAGTTGTTTCCTCTGGATCATCCACAGATTATTTGCTGCACATGTTGCTACATTCAGGAGGGCAAGCAAGCACTTTCTAACATATAGCAACAAAACTAAGATCTAAATACCAAAAGCTACAACTGAGAAGAGTGCTGAGATAAGTCAAGAGTGACTGCCTCTGGTTAGCTTCCTTCTGCTTGCCCACCAACCCACTGCCTTCCTTTCTGCAGTGCAAATAGCCTTGTCATTGCTGATGACGTGATAAACAAGCCCTTTTAATTTCTAAGCTGGTGCATCTGGATTTAGATTGTTGGATGACTGTTATTACCCTTGCTCCTTTTTTTTGTTACCAGAGTCACTTTGGCTAATGGGAGTTAGCACGAAGGCAAAACTGTCATTCACCTGTTCTCAGTGGGAGATAGGCTCCTCCCAAGCTCTTAACTGAAGGGTTGAAGGAAATTGTTTCCTTTGGAGTTTTTCTTTTACTGTGATTGTCTCAGGTACTAGTGGCTAATGAGATGGCTCCACAAAAATGACCAGAAATGAGTAAAAATCAGACACCCAGTTCTTCTCAGTGTGTGTAAAGATATGCCCAATTTTACAGCTGGTTCTCTGGTTCCCATCAACTTCTAACAGACCAGCACCAGGTTGCAGCTCATTCCCCTGGTAGGTAAGAACCTGATACATTTGGGGCTTGTACAGGAGATTGGCTTCTGGTTACCTCATTGCTTTTGTGCTGGATGGAGGTATCTGCCTTGTGTTCAGTGTGCTTCAGGGGGCAGCGGGGCCCTTGAAGTGACCCTGCAGCGTATGTTTTATTGCCTTGCTCTTTGGTGTACTTGAAAATCTGCTCAGTTACTGAGCCTACCTCATCTGCAAACTATTTCTTCCCTGCCGTCGTCAGGGGGAAATACCTCTTGGTTATTGCTTAATCTCAGTTGATTTGCACTGCTGCATTTGACTCTCTACTGCAACAAGGTTTGAAATTTTTGCTGGAAAACTCTTGAGACTTTTTTCATCAATGAGCTTTCACAGCAGCGTGAATCTATTTCGCTTTCCCAGCACCTGCTAAGATTTCTTGAGCCCCTAGTTTGTGATACTTTTAAAGTCATTTACTGTTGTTGTGTTGAATAAACTAAAGACAGTTTAGTCTATGTATAGTTGCCATTAATTCTGGTTGTGGTTGTACGTATAAGGGAAGGTAAGACTTCCCTTAGTTCCCTAAATTTATCTTTATGGAGGAGAAGTGAATGACCTTTATTAATGTGGTCGTATTACACATTTTTCCTTTTCAAGAAGTTTCTTTGAAAGTAGAGTTACAGGCATAATATATTGCTGTGACTAAGCCTAATGAAATATCACTATAAGAAAAAATTATTTTTAGTTGTCACCTAATGATCCCTACCTTTAGTTTAAGTACTCTCCATGGAATAACACGAGATTATTTTTGCCTGAAGGCTACTTCTACTAGATATATGAAAAATATCTGTGATTTATATAAGCTAGATTCTCTCTTTATTAATGATTTTTGCCGATAGGACTTTCACCACTTTTTACATAATACTTAAATGTATTGATTCATTTGACATCTTTCGGAAGTCAGATATAATGAAAAAAATTTGAAAGTGTTTGTTTACTGGAATCATTTTTTGAACTGAGGAAAGAATACAGTGCTCATGCTAGTAAAAATTCTGATTATGAATCTAATGAGGATTATGTTGCGAAGTGCTTCTGTCTCCTAAAAGGCAAGAAATGCATAGCCACAATATGATATCTTAACACCAATGGATGAATATAACCGACAGCTTCGTTTCTCTGAGTTTTGAACTGTTGTTGAAAACAATGAGACCCTTGGCATGTTCTCTGTAATGCAGTGTCCTTGGGTGGAAAAATGAAAATATGGAAATGGAGGATATTTTGAGTCTAAAAGTATAAATATACACTAGGTCAGCAAAACTGCAGTGCAAAAATTGACCATAGTGACTACATATAGAGTGCATTTAAGGGCTCAAAAGAGCCAAATCTTACTGCTTTTTTTTTTTTGAGATGGGAATAAAATCCCTTCACTAATTCATTTTGCGGTTTTGTGGGGTTTTTTTTGTTTTGGTTGGGTTTGGGTTTTTGGTTGTTCGGGTTGGGCTTTTTTGGGTAGTGTTTTTTTTGTTTGGGGTTGTTTGAGTTTGGGTTTGTTGTTTTTGGTTTTGTTTTTTTTTTTCCCCTCTAGCAATAGGTAGTAGATGAAAAAGAGTACTAATTATTTTGTGAAATGGAACTCCTCCCCTGTCTTGCTTGGCACTTAGTGCCCCTTTAGTGACATATTTTGTGTTACCTGCGTGGACTAAGAATGTGAGGAAAGAAGATACAATATAAGATATGATTTACATAAGAACTATTCCTATTCTGCTAATTATGTACATTTACACAGATCAAAAACTTCACTTTCTGCGGACAAGTGAAAGGACTGGAATGTTGATTTTATGGGAGTAACTGCTCTAGTTGAAGACAAATGTATTTGATTTTTAGTAGATTCTAGCAGTGTATATTTATTTTAGATTTATTTGACACATTAAAAACCACCCATCCAGGATTGGAAATGCCTTTGACATTTATCAAAAATACAGCCGTACGCTAAGCAATTGTTGATTCTTTCCATAATTATACAGCCTAGGACTCAGCAAAGCATGTATATAACTTTAAATACACACTTAAACGCTCTGATGGATAGGACAGCTTGGCTACTACATGGCAGCAGTAGGAAGAATGAAATGGAAAGGTCATGTTTTCTCCTCTGTTTGAGTAAAACTGCCAGGGCAAAGAAACCAGAAATTGGACAATTTTTACTACGTAAATGTGGGATGAGCAGATCCAGATTTTACTTCACTCTCTTTCAAAACAGTGCCAGAGAAAGGTGAAGAGGCATGTGGCAGGAACTTGTCATCCTGCAACATGTCCTGTGGCTGTTATAATATCTGGTGAAAATGAGACTTAACAGGATCTATGAGACCTTAGGAGCTGATCCCGATCAGGGAGTTGCAAAGAATATCCTTACCATTGCCTTAAGCACAGCTCAAACAAATGAAGTGTTACAATACTCAAAGTTAAGAAAATGTGGATCACTTAAAGATTTTTTTTTTTCTATTTATTTGATTCATTAGGAAGAGACAGTGCACTGCAGTTAAATTGATGGATATCTGACAGCAGTTTTACTGTTTCCATGGCCTCTGTTCAAGTACTCTTATTTAGATGAATGGTCTGTTTAAAAAAAAGGGGGGGGGGGAGGGGGACAGAATTCCTGGTATGATTCTGTGTAGATCTTGCCTATTCTCAATTATCTACATGATTTTTTCCACCACTTTATGCCTTTATTATATATATAAACACTGGGATTTAGGCCTCTTTCTGAAAACCAATCACTGCTAACAAAAGTATAAATGTACTGCTCTTGTTGCAAGTGTCTTGCTGCAGTCATCTGAGGGGATAAAGTGAACTATAGGATCTCTTTAATTATCATTTTAAGGCAGAAAAACATAGGTAACACTGCTTTAAGTTACAACTTAAAACGGTGCCTGTGAAGTGTAGAAAACCCGTAGCCCCATATTCACTTCATGCTTTAGATCACATGTCTGAATTCTCAGTAGTTTCCTAGTGATCACTAAATAAGAAATCTTATTTAGTGGGGAGAGAAACTGAGTAAGTTTTATTTAAAACTCTTTCATTGGGAAAGTAACTGACTTTCTGCTGTGCGTTGAAGACAAAAGCATTGGTGTCACCAGGACTACCTGTAGGGGTTTGTCATCTGAAAAGCGAGGAATCCATAGGTGAATCTCATTCCTGAGGTAATGGAGCCTTCCAGCGCATCCTGTCTGCATGGATGTTGGATCCCAGGCTCTGACAACTTTTACTCTAGAACAGGTCAAGGCTGAAGCAGATGGGTTCTGCTGAATAACTGAGCTAAGCACATGATGTGTCGCAGTGACCCCAAGAGTACAGATAAATATGCATCCATGTGTGAGGCTGACACCTGGTTTGGTGCCTCTAACAAGTCTGTATAGAAAAATAAATAGCCTTACAATTAAAGAAGGAAAAATTAAAACCAAGTCTAGGATTATGCTCTCTCATTTTATAGAGAAATTTTTAGGTCACAGGATCCTACAGCATAGCCATAGTCCTTGACAGAAAGAACCTTTCATTTAGGTACCCTTCTTGAAAGTGTGTTTTTTAATACAAAGTTTTAAAGACTTTCAAGAATATGTTCAGCTTTAGCCCTTTCAAGGAGGAGGAAATAGTGAAGGCTGTCTTCAGTTTATAACCTCTTGCAAGTAAGCTGTGACCAAAAGAAAGAAGTGTCAGAGATCTTTAAATTATTTTTCTGTGGGGATTTCCTGACTGCAGGCTGCATTACAGTTGATCGGTTCCTATTGTATAATTCTACCTACCCTACACGCATGCACAAACACAAAAGGATATTCAAAGTCCAGCATGATACCTAGAAGTTCATTGAAATGGCAGTAACCGATACCTCTAAAATGACAGTGCTAGTAGTTCACATTGGACTGTCATGTTGCCAGGAATATTTTCTTAGGAATGAACACAGAGACAAGAACTCAAACAATATATAACTTGTCCAATATTGCTCTATCACATTCATATTAAGCTTCTTTAAAGCCTGTGCTGACATATCTACATACTGCCCTGCTCTCTAATGACATTCAAGCCTTTTATCTAAACCCACTTTCTTTCCAGGATTATTTTGAGAATTTTCTGTAAACCTCCTTGAGGTTGATGTTCATATTCCTTTGCTTTTGTGGGTTTTTTCCTCTTTTTTTTTTTTTTTTCCTTTTCTTTTCTTCCCCAGCAGGTGTATGCCACTATGGGCTGAAGTAGTAAGTGAGGACGTGTAGTCATGACAGAAAAGAAATACTAAGTATTGAAATCAATAGAACATGAAACTAAAGACTATCATCTCACCTTTAGTGTCCTCTCAAAACAGAGGAGCCGTAAGGGACAGCCATGGGTAATTCTGAGGGTTGGTCATGGTCTACTTATTCAACAATGTAATAGGCAAAAGGATTCAGGAAATGGGACCAGGAGCCCTTCAAGGATTCAATAGTTACTGAAAGATCTGAGTGAGAAACCATTATTTATCTTTCTATAAAACAACAGTACATTAAAAATAATGCTGTCCCCAATTGGGAGAAAAAGTCACAATTTTTACTCTGGGTTGTCGGTTTGAAACTGTTCTTGGTTTGAAATAAAATTAAATAATTCTATAATATCATTTCAGTTTGGCGTACTTTTGCAATACTATAGATAGATTATCCCCCCCACCCTCCAAATGTTATTTTAAATCAAAGACTGAATTTTTCAACCTAAGAAATAAGAAATAGAATTCTAGCTTGCTTTCTGGACTTCTGAAAGTCAGAAACTGGCTTTAAACAACAAGGCTACTTTTTTAAAAGAAAGTGTTTTATAAAAACACTATGTAACACCGTAGCTAGATTTGCAAACTTCAGTGTTCTGAGATGAATCTGTCCTACCTTCATCTTAAATGACACATTAGACTGACTTTATCAGAAAATTCTGCATCACATATTGGTACAATACTTTCATTTGTTAGAAAGATTAAGAGATCAGAAGAAGAGAACACAAGCAGAGAATCTGAGATGCAGAGGAGTAAATACTAGATACCAACAAACAAATCCAGAAAATAAATTAGAGAGATGAGAATTCTTCTACTAGAAATTTTGTATCTCTGGGCTTTTTCAGTTTAATAAATATAGACAGATATATCTTCAATGGTATTGATATTAATAAATGGAGACAATTGTATTCCAGTATGTTGAAAGCCTGGAAGTCATTCCCCTCACCAAATAAGATATTGACAAGAAAGGAGAACAAAAAGTAGTTTTTGAAATACCTTGAGGGAGTCCAGGCACTGGACTTCCATTATTCATTTCATGAAATAAGCTATTGCCTACCCATATATGAAAACACAAAATAGAAATAACAGCTTAATTGCTACACAGGATAAGGACTAAATAGCATTGTAGAAACTGAAACAAAATGAGAGATTGACTTAGAAGTCTCATGCTCATGTCAGTGCTTATTGCCACATGGGGTAGATTGACACAAAACTATTTCTTAGCAGTGTTTCTACTTGCTTTATTTTACCCTTTTCTTTCAGCAGTTTGTTTTTTCCTTGCAGTGATGTGAAGTACTCTTGTAAAGTGGTATCACTTGACATTATCTGCTGTAGCTGAAAGTTCTTATGAGTGGGAAGTACACATGTTTTCATGGAGTCTCATTGTGTAGTGTTTACATGTAGAAGATGTATACTAATCCCCCTCATGCAAACTTAGCTTTTTAGATCCTTAAAATAGTCTCTATAAAATAGGCAAATGTGAATGCTCCAGACAGGTGCTTATGTGGAAAGAGGAGAGTAGAATTAAGCCACCCCGTTATATAGATTTGGCAGTGGCTATATAGCTGCTACTAAATTTTCCACAAGAAGTGTGTTTGTGAAAGCTGCAAAATGGGAAAGTAGCTGAGCTCAAGAGGAAGAAGTTTATAATGAACAGTATGGAAGTGATATAGACATTTCCCCTATTGTCTGACAACTTAAGTCTCAGTTGAGTCTGATCTATGTAGTATGGGAGAGCAGAGATGGCCAGAGTGTTCATGGAGATCTGGCCACATCTATTCCTTCAAATGAGCAACTCAAAAATACTGAAGGTGAGTAGCTCTTGAAACAGTGAAAACTCGAGATTTATTGGTCGAGATGTCTTAAAATAAAGGCTTTGAGAACAGATCTCTCTTACCCCTCGCAGCCCACTGTATTTGTTGAGTGGATCCTGTACTGCTGTCATTCCAGCAAGTTTCATCAGCTTCCTGAGCTGCAACGAATGCTGCATTGTCTCTTCTGAACCTATACGAAAGTATCTTTTTCATCATCAGCTCTGAGGTTTGGCTCTGAGCCCATTTCCTGCTTGTCTTAGGCATCTCTTAATCTCTGCTTTTGCTGGAGGATCCTAGCTTGCTGTGTTTCTCAATCATTCTGTGTTCTTCATCCTGCAATCAGACACATCCACTCCAAGACAAGCATCCGCTCCCATCCAGGAGGCTCCACACCCGTTCTCAGCAGAGCATATGCAGTATACGTGCTGCAACTGGCAAATGCATAAACCAGAATGGATGCCTTTCATCAGCCTCCCATCAGCCAACTGAGCGATGGGTTAACATTGCAACACCGCAGGACAGGTAGCTGCACTGTGAATTTGAGGAGCCTGGTGGTACCAGGAGCCAGAGTGCTTAGGAGGAGAACTAAGTGGACTTATAGCCTGCTGTTGTGCCCAACATCTAGGAAGAGGTGGAGAGACAGAGATAACAACAACAAGAAACTAAGGAGACAGATCTGAATGTCTGTTTCCTTTCATAATATATGAATATAGTATCAATTGTTTGTGTTCAAGGGTTTTGGCTGTCATTCCCTGCAGATTTATTGAGTGTGGGAGGCCAAGCCTCCTGTTCCAAGTAATGGTGAATGATGAATGACTGCTTCCAGGTAAATTCTTCCTCCCTCAGATGACAACAGAAAGGACCAGAATGATATGTAGAGTCTGTCACTTGGTGATATGATTTTATTAAATACACAGTTCATCTATCTTTTAAAATTAGAGTATAATAAAATGACTGAAAAGAATAAAAATAAAATGTTTCTCAGCTTGATTGCTGATTATCTAGCTCATTCACACTGATAAAAGCTTGGGAGAAAAAACAGCTCTGAAAAAGAGTAGAGCCAACCATCACAGAATAAAGTGTAGCATGATGAAAAAAAAATTTTGAGTGAACAAATTTACAATTGACCAAAGCATAGCTGCCATCTGTCCTTCAAATAAATGAGAATGCAGCTGCTCAATGATGTTACATTAGACTAATGTACCAAGGACTACAGGACTAAATGATGACATCTGAGTCATTTGGCATATATGAAATAGACATTGAAATAAATCACTGTCCCAGAGCAAATATCTCTTTGAAAACAAATGATCCTGGCTCAGCATTTATTCTTGATCAGTTCCTTGTCCCCACCTCTGTTCTGTAGTTGCAGTACTAATTGTGTAGCCACACAGTATAAAAAGCATGAGTGTATGTGCCCCACACAGGCTGCGCAGGTTAAGCAGAGGCACATGATTCGCTAAATGGCGAAGGGACTTAGTGACTTAGTCAAAACCAATGCAAAAGTGAATGGGTCACTTTTAGCCATTTGACAGTTCTGGCTTTGTAAGTAGGTCACAGCATTGGAATATTAAATGTATTACAGTGAACTTAATTACATGCAACAGCAAGATTGTAAGAAAAGGATTTTAACTGTAGCTTCTGGATCTGCATTGAGTTCTATAAGCAGAGAAAAGCAGATGATTGATTTCCTTTCTTGTTTCTTTTGTAAAGGAACCAAAATAATTTTATTTAAAACCCTTTTTATTTGGATATATAGACTGCAGACACCATTTTATAATGCTAGGTCTTGATGGTTAACTGGAGGGTGTCTTGTTGAGTGTATGCCCGTATAGTTGGTTTTGCTGCTATGTTTCTTTCTGAAAAGCAAATGGAAGTAAATTCAGGGAAAGAAGATGTCACAGAGGGAACCTGACCTGGACTTCACTCAAATACAGAAACCTTCTGGAGAAGGTAAAAGCTGTGCTTTGAAAGATCTTGCTTTAAAATGCAAAGCTTTCTCTCACATCAATGGCACCAATGAAGAGCTTATTTCACAGAGGGTTCTGCTTTTAATTGTAGGGCGCTACATCAAATTCGAGAAGATAAATGAACATGGAACAAATTTGTACTGGCTCTGTCAATAACTAATCTGACCTCAGCATTTTAGCTCTTGGACAAAGGGTGCTTTGAGATCCAGGGAAGATGACAAAAGGGCCTTTTCTTTGTGTTTAATTCAAATATTAAATTTCTATCAGGTCAAGCACTATGTTATTAATTTAAAAAAATAAAAAAGAAAAAAAAAAGAAAAAAAAGAAGGTGATGTTTCCTTCTTTTCCAGAATGTGCACACATGCTGTTTTACTGAGACCTTTACAAGCTGCTGTTGGCTAGCCATGCACTCCTGAGGCTGTTTTATTATTGTTCACCCTTTCTGCAGAAAACAAAATACAGCAACTTATGCCATGACATTTTGTGACATTTCCAGATATGAACATCTGGGAAGTTTAGTGTGACAGTGACAGCAAAGCTGACAATGATTTTCCAGTACCACGTGCAGCCTGGGCATCTGCAGTTATTGCCTTTTCGTTTTATTTTCCTCTCCCTCCCTCCTTCTACCACCCAAATGCTTAATACAGCCCTTCTCTATTTTGGCCTTGAAGACGGAATAATATCCCACATTTATTTCAAAGCTGTGCGTGGAGCATTGTACATCAAGTGCATCACAAAGCGGTTCAGAGCAAAAGGGAAGTACATTCCAGCTAGCAAGAGGAAGCGCAGCTGCACAAGTTGGTCTAATTGCCGACATTGGGTGGATTTGATCATCAGATGTCTACTCTGCATAAAATGGAAGTTAAACAGCTAAACAGTAATTACTTCTATTATTGCATTTATATATTGAGATGAAAGGGAAAAAAAACCCAACCCACACATCTTGGATATTAAGCCAAAGGGAGAGAAGGAAGAAAAAACCCAACAAAAAATGCAGTTCCTGCATTTAAAAATGTAAAATGTCCAGTTTGTGTGATGAAAGGTGCACTGGAGGAAGGTAACACTTTATAAATTACTCAAACAACAATACTAATATAGCTAGCTGATAAAATAATGTAAAACAAATCAAAGAATGCTGAAACTTTTGAGAAATGTTATCAGGATCATCGCAAATTAAAATTATATTGATAAACATTGGTATGGGTGACTGCAGGAAGTTAAAGATAGCAGAAGATAGGGCTGTGTGCCAGCTATGTATCTTCGTGTTGATACTAAACGCTGCATCTAGCAGCCTGTCACAGAATCATAGAATCATAGAATGGTTTGGGTTGGAAGGGACCTTACAGATCATCTAGTTCCACCCCCCCTGCCATGGGCAGGGACACCCTCCACTAGACCACGTTGCCCAAAGCCCCATCCAGCCTGGCCTTAAACACTTCCAGGGAGGGGGCAGCCACAACCTCTCTGGGCAACCTGTTCCAGTGCCTCACCACCCTCACAGAGAAGAATTTCTTTCTAACATCTAATCTAAATCGACCCTCCTTAGCTTAAACCCACTACCCCTTGTCCTGTCACTACACTCCCCGATAAACAGTCCCTCTCCAGCTTTCCTGTAGGCCCCTTCAGGTACTGAAAGGCCACAATTAGAACTCCTCAGAGCCGCCTTTTCTCCAGGCTGAACAATCCCAACTCTCTCAGCCTGTCCTCATAGGAGAGGTGCTCCAGCCCTCTGATCAGCTTTGTGGCCCTCCTCTGGACTCTCTCCAGCAGCTCCATGTCTCTCCTGTACTGGGGCCCCCAGAGCTGGACGCAGTACTCCAGGTGGGGTCTCACAAGAGGGGAGTAGAGGGGCAGGATCACCTCCCTCGACCTGCTGGTCACGCCTCTTTCGATGCAGCCCAGGACACAGTTGGCTTTTTGGGCTGCAAGTGTACACTGCCAGCTCATGTTGAGCTTCTCATCAATCAATACCCCCAAGTCCTTCTCCTCAGGGCTGCTTTCAATCCATTCCTCGCCCAGCCTATAGTCGTGCTTGGGATTGCCTTCAAAAAAATTGTAGCAACCAGGCCTTAAAATTACATTGTGGCTTTTAAAGATAATTTAAAAGACTACTACCTCTCTATCTTAAAAAATATTCAAATGGAAGATTCAGTATCCACCTTAAGTTTTATGCTGTGAAAACCTCTACTCCAGCACAGATTGATAGCAAAACAATTCATATGTATTTGCTTCTGTTTGGATTTACTGCAGTCCAACATTGTCCTGTGTTTGGCTGTGTTTAGACACAACACTGATCTTACGTGCATTTTTCTTGCAATTAGCAGCCTTGAAATATTCATTCAAAAAAGTGCTAAGGTGAAGAAAAAGCTAAGGTAGAAGAAGAAAGAAGTAATGCCTGTTACGTGAGCATGTTGTTCATGTCCTCTAGGAAAATTTATATTCATTTTTCAGAATTGCTTTATTGGGAGAACAGAAACAGCTGTATAGAGTCCAGTCCACTTTTCTGTCCCAGAATGGGCTGTATTCCTAGAAATAGCATCAGCTTTCCCGGATGGAAAATTATCTTCCTAGTCTTTAATATCAGAGATCCCCTGAAACACAAGATCTTTCTCTTCCTTGAAAAATACTGCACTTCCCCTGTTGTTCTTGTCAAAATCTTACTAATAAAGTAATTTATTAGTATATTCTTTGAAGGCAAATGCTAAAGTAGTATGGTAGCAGAATGCAAAGACCATACAATTGAAAACAGAGGACTGGCAGATTGGGCCACCAGAGCAATTCCTCTTTCCGACCAGAGAAGTTGTTGCTCCTGGAGGACAGGCAGAGCTGGAGGATGTTTCCGTGTTGCATTTTGGCAAGTGACTGCCTGGCCATGAGGCAGCAATGACTTCCGATAGCTAGGTGATTTTCTGCCTTCCCCTAGAAGTATATATGATGAGTCAGAGAAACCATCTGAGTTATTTAGTCTGCCATTAGCCAGTGGTCATTTCAGCCTGAGACAATCCTGATTGAAATGAAGTCATTTCCTTACCCAGCTGAATATGTTAAAACAAAGGAGATTATAATAATCTTAACTGGAAAGTGGCATGATGCATTAGATTCCATGAAAGGTTTCTCTTTTACCTCTTCCCCCTTTCTATCCTCCTCCTCCCCCCAGCTTTCTCTTCATTTGAAACTCTCACACATCTTTCTTTCTTTTACTTTTCAAGACCTTTGTCTTATGTTGCTTTGCCCCTTTTTATCCTGCTGAAAACCTGAGCAAATTGATAGAGCAAAGCCCAAATACAGCGTCAACAGCCTACAGAGAGGTTTCTTTAGAAGACAGCAGGCAGCAGACTTATATTTTCTGCTTCACAGTATGGGGATGCAGCAAATACGACCAGCTGTTCCGTGGAGAGTTTTGGCTTGGTGAAACCATTTTGTGCAATGATGCTCTGGCCTAGCCCCAAACTTTCTTTCTCCCAAGCTCCCCTGTGCAGTGTACTGGAGAGCTCAGCTGGCTGGGAGATGTGGTGTCCCCATTCCCCTCACCCCAGCCCCTATGCATCTTCTCTACAGTTTGAACCACCTGTGGAGAAGAAATGTTCTTTCTATTACTTTCTGTTGCTTTTGGCCCTTGCACATCAGTATCAGCAAAGACAAGGGTCTTGGTATCCCCTTTCTTGACCGGTGGCTGATTCACAATGTTGCATCATCTAAAACACCTACTCTGAGCTTTCAGCTCGGCTAAGTGACTCTCTGTTCACCCCAGCCTTTGCTTCCTCCTCTTGTGGCAAGAACAGCAAATTCAGTCCTGTTCACTGCAGCTTGGTTTATTTCATTCCTAGGCATTTCTCCTGAAATTTTCACCTTTGTGAACTGGTACCTTTACAACATAGCTGGAGATGTTCGTGTTTTCCCATCTGTGTTCATGGCTGGACGTAGAGGCTTTTTCTTCAGTTTTGTGTGAATGTTGCTGCATGAACTTGGCTGACTTCCATGTGACTCCTGTGCTGTAGTTTGACTGAAGACTAGTTTGTGCATGTATGTTGGTGGAAGTTTAAAAAATTCTAATAAATGATTCTTGCATCTGTTGTGGTCCCTGGATACTACCATAGCAATGTGTGGGTATTATGGGTACCCATGGGTGATCAGGCTGTAATGCCACTGGCACAGACACTGTTTGAAATCACTTTAGTTGCCATATAAGAAGTTGCCGTGCTAGGAAATACCAGTGCAAAGAATATACCAGAACTAAATCTGAAAGTAGGAAATCTAGCTACTTTCTTATGCCTCACTTGTAAGAGAGCGCCCCATAGACTTTTTATTAACTTTGGTTCTGTTCCCCACTCCCCCAAAAAATAAAAGACATACAGAATGGTACTAAAAGTAGGAATTGCATCACATTGCTTATTAAACTACAAAGATTACAAAGTGTATATTAAGGTAGTTTTGTTAAGTAGCTTGAATGTGAATTTTGCAAACAATTTAGCAAAATATATGATATGGAAGAACACAGAAATATTACAAAAATCAAGGAAAGTTAAAAAAAGATAATCAACTTTGTGGTTTTTCAGATCATAGCATAAGTGACAACTGTTAGTTTGGGTTTGTGTGCTTGTTCTGTCAATGCATCTATTAGGGGTTTGAGCTGTCTTACTGAGCCCCTGCCTGGGACTGCACACACACTGTTACCCTCTTTGATTTTCCCTCTGACATGACGATAGCTTTCACCCTGAAGCTCAGTATTATTTTATGCCATGTGTTAATTTCTTGCATGAATGCCTTATTTACCTTCATTTAGAGTATGCTGCAGGTGGAAACAGAACAGTACTTACCGGCAATATTTTTGGTGGCAAAAACTGAAGGACAGCTCAGGGTCTTGCATAGCTCCAGGGTATCACCACTGTGAAAGCAATTTGGAGGTGTGATTTGTCATTAAGGAAGACTGGTTTCTTAAATACTGGTGCTTCATAGGACTAGCCACAAGTATGAAGTTTTGCAGTCTCTTCAAAGCAAGCAGATTTAACAGTTTCTGGGCTCCATCCAAAAGCCACTCAAGTCAATGGGAGTCTTTCCTGGAATTTCAGCCAGTGTTTGATCAGGCTCTCAGAAACATTTCTTTTTGTTGGAAAGTGTCTGGTAAGAACAGCTGAACTCTTGGTGCTAAAATTACAAATTTATGTAATAATTGAGTAAGGTTCTGTTACTAAATTGTTATTAGGTATCAGTAGCTCTTCTAGCTACTTTTTTTTCCTTCTTGAAAGATACAGTTTTCACTGCACATGCTCTATTTTATGAGTATTATAGAAGTTGTATCCATATGATTTATATCAGTTTTCCTATAACTCAGATGCACTGATTTTAGTAGTTATAGTGTGTCTTCAACAAGGGTAGCTAGATATGCATAAACATTAAGATGCTTTCACCCAATGCAACAAGCTTTGTAGAAGATCTGTCCAGTACTGTATCACAGAGGGATCATTCCTTTTCAGTTTCTCATTGTTTTCCTTTCTTACTTGGGTAGGTTCTCCTTCACCATTCTCTCCAAAGGGTAATAAAACTGCTTTTCAGTGTTTAAAAATGTATTCAGCAATACAGAGGTTTTAATGCTTATGTCTGTGTAAGTTTATGTGTTTTTGTGATATTGGATGATTATCAGAAATAGATATTTATATGTGTATGAATGCATGTATACATACATATATATATAAGCTTAAACCATAATTATGATAGAGTAGAAAAGGAATGTAACTAGATGCAAAGTATTTGGTTTTAAGCTTCTCTGTTGTGTGCTTCTCTTTGCTTCTCTTTCTAGGAGTGCAGAAACATGGTTTGCGTTTGCCTTGAGGATGAATTCAGTGGCTGCTTACACTGCAGCTACAATAATTTCTTATTACCTTTGCATTTCAAGAGCAAAAGTCCAGCAAAAGTAAAACCACAAGGAAACACCTTTAAAATTAAGCATATACAATAATAGTACACTAATACATTTGAGCAGTATAGAACTTGCTGTCATAGGATACCATATGAGTCAAAAGTTTAGCACAATTTCTGTGAATGAACACTCAAGCTTCAGGGCATAAACTAACTTCCAAATTCAGATTTAAGAAGCAACTTTACTTATTGAAAGGTTATTCCATAATTGCCAATTTCACGGTTTCTTGCCCTTTCCTCTGAAGCATCTGATGCTGGTCACTGTCAGAAAGAGGATATTGGACTAGATGAATTGGTCTGAATCACTATGACAATGGCTGGATTTGTTATTGTGAGGAAATGATCATTTCTGCTGCTATCTTACCAATAAGAGCACTTCTAACATGTACGCGTTAGACTGAGAAACAATTTGTGATAACACACTTACACATTGCGATGATTTTAGAATGCAATTTCAAAATGCACAATTGCAAACTGATCAGCTTGTTTTTATTGGAAAGAAACTAATTAATGCCTTGCACCTTTTTTAAAAGAAACATGATCCAATGTTCAGCTCAAGCTAATGAAAGTTCAGAGTTAGCAAATAACGTATAATATAGGATGGGTGATGTATTTCAGATGAGCAGTTTATGACCTTTTCAGAAAAACAAACCTGAATCTTCTCCCAAATTTCACACCTCTATCACAACGATTTCTGGTCTGTAACCTGGGCTTCTAGATGATATGGTAACACAAATAATAACTGTAATAACAACACTGGTAAATATGATATTTTCTCCTGTTGTTTACTCTTTTCCTAGTTTCAGTAGTAGCAGCAAAACTAATAGTCCTTTTAAAGTAACGAGTGAGGCATCAGAGAGAAGCAGATATGCTTCATGGGAAAATTTTCTGTAGTAGCTTATACAGAGGGCTTTGGCAATTTTTTTATTTTTATTTTTATTTTTTTAATTTTCTTCTGTAAATATTTTCTCCACTAGGTGTCCCAAGTACAAGGAATGTAAGATTCATGTCTTCTAGTTTTAAACATTGACCTTTTTTTCCCAAATCAAATGTTCCTGTTAGTATATATTAACTGTTCATTTTGCTTACAGTTAAAGGATTTATTGTATTCCAGCCTAAGTACTTTTATAAAAAGGATATAAAAAACTGAAAAGGTGAGACTCAGGATACTTTTAGTAATATTTTTCTTGATTTCTGCCTCATATCCATGTAAAACTGAACTCCAGGACATCACTAGGACCTCTATAAGCACTTAGCTGCAGGATTCCACAGAATTGAAACAAATAGCTTTGGAGAATTTTGTTATGGCTGTACTTAAGACTTAGGAAAAAAGAAAGATTCAGTCCTTGTCTTAGAGCACAAACTGATCCTTCTGGTACCTTTGCATCAGATAATTCTTAAAGTTTCCAGAAATTTGTGAGAAAGAGAGCCAAATTGCTCTGAATTCTGCATAACAATATGCATGGAACCTGTAAATTATTGGGCATGCTGCATACTTCTGTGCTGTGGAGAAAAATGCTTCCATTAATGAGGCCTCACTGGAACCTGCAAAAATCTTTGGCAAGGACCTTGAACTGTCATTGCAAATTCAAAGGCAGCAGACAAAATATACGTATACTATGTGCCACTTGTGAGCTCAGAACAGACTGATGCAAACCCCTGCTGAGAGGGAGCCAAGATGATCAGATCTGCTTGGTCATAAAAGTTATTCACTGGCAAGCTTGCAGTTTAGAATGTCAAATTATTAGGTCCTTCTGGCATGTTATGATTTTCTTAATTATAATAAGTTTACAGATTTTGTTGATGAGGTCACCACAGGAGCATAGAAAATAATTTAAATCCCTAATTGCTGAGGGACAGTTAGCAGCAAGAGCACCTTTACAAACAGCTTTGGATGCTGCAGTTACCATGATAAAGTCCATGGAAATATGTGCGGTAATGAGCCGCTCTCTTCTTGGCTCTGGAGTTCTGAGATCCCAGGAGCGATGTAGTCATCAGAGGAGGATCTTCTGTTTGGATGATGGGAATTAGTTCTGCATGAAAAAGGGCAATGCCCTTCACACTTTGGAGGATTCCTTTGCTGTGTTTTTTTTCTTTCAATGTGTATATGACTGCAGAAAAAGAAAACGGAATTTTATGGTAGCTGGTCCATGTACAGGGCAGGACAACATAGAAAAAATTCTGCTTTGAGATGGCAGAAGACCCTATGTCTGCTCAAGGTATTATGAAATACTCTGTTTCTTATTGATTTCATCAAGTAACAATCCTTCTGACAAGACTGTTTTGAGTTACCATTTTGCCATGCTTATGGATTTTCATCACTTTTCCTTGCTTTCTAAACTACCTTTTCTCATTCTTGGTATTGAGGTACTCAACGACATGGACTGCAAGATCAGAGAATGTTGTAGGTTGCTTCATACCTGTCCTCAGCTGTTTTATCTTCCCGTTACAATCCAGATTCTGTTGCCAGAGGAAGTGAATCTTCTCTGTGTTTTGCAACAGAGGAAGAAGTTCCTCATTAATAAGAAGGAAGAATTTATATTCAGAATTTTTCATGATTTCCCCCCACAAAGGAGGGCTTGAGAGCCGTCCCTACCTTCATTCCCCTGTTGACATCCAGAAAGATCTTCAAAACTTTGTCACATTCTTAGATGCCAGTCAGAACTTGACAACACCTACAGACCAACTTCTTGCACATATTTTTTTTTGTCCAGCAGCCCTCCTAACTATGTCTATGCTAGATAACATTACCTGAAAACATCATACAGACACAATTTGGACATATACCTAACAGTTCTGTCCTTACTGACCTCTGATGTAAAGATCTTAGGAAAGTAAATAAAAAAGATATTTTTGACTAAGATCATGATGACCTGTATGGTTTAGGAGATATACACCCTCATGACATCTGCTCTTTATACAATTTGTATATGAATTTACTGGCCATGTAAGGATGAACCTAGACTCCAAGTAGCCTAGCATGCTGTTTCCAGCACATATCTTGGGAATAATACAGTTACAGATCAACCACGTAGTGATACTTTCCCAGAATATTCTCAGCCTCCAGGAGTTAGTAGTCAGAGATGGCATCTTTATAGTTAATATACCTAAACAGATTTCTTGAACTGATGCAGTCTTTCTTGGAACTCCTGGCATTCATCCTGGTTTTCTCAACCATGCCTTGAATTCTTGCTAAAAATGCTACCAAGCTTCCCTATAGATCTCATTTGTCTACATAATTTCAGTAGTTGTCATCTGATTATGGAGGCCATAATCTCAGTATTTAGATGTTCCAGTCTTTGTCTGTAAAACAAATTAAACCCTTCTAGAGCTTCCATCAGACTTATTTGTTCCTTATCAAAAGAAAGACCTTTTTTTTTATCTAAGGATTATCTAAACAGTTTTCAGAGATTATAAAACTATGTTGTTAAGGTAACTGCACTAGAATATCTGGATGATACAGTTCCATCAAACTCGATGTAAACAGCTTTTCCTACCTCTTTGAGAAGGATCTCAGTCACTGGCACATTTATTTAAAGTTGCATGGACTATTAATTAATTCCACAATATGTACTTGTTTTGTAAGAGTAGTATTTTGCAGTCTATTTTTAGGGTAGCTCCAAATCTCCACAGTCTTTAGATCAAGTTGCTGCATTTAAGTCATCCAGCATGCAGTAGAAACTGAATAAGAAAGAAAAACTACTTGCTTGTACAGCACCAGAAGTTCTTAGGCATTTGTTGTCCATAACTTTATAATAGTGCATACTGTCCTGCTGGCTCTCCTTTCCCTATATTACAAAACATGACGAAGACTGGGGAGAAAGACCTGAATGTAGCTTCAGCTCTCCTCTTCCTGACACAAAGATCACTCTGCAACCTCTGCCAGGTACTGCAGCATATTCCCTTACTGACACTTGGAAGCCTGAGAATATTGCATGGTGGTACATAATCCCTTGGATGAAGAGCAGGCATGTCAAGAAACTGTATTCAGCTTTTCTGTTAATCACTAAAGTCTATTTTGCTCTCAGCTCTGGGCATTTGTGTGGTGCTTACCACCTCAATTACTTTTGTTATTCTTCTGAATGTGTTTACATTTTGCTTGACTTTGAGAAAAGCGTGATTGTTTTCTCAGCCCTGGGAATCATTTATAATTTCACATACAGAGGAGTAAGCATAACTGATGATATGTAAATTGACTGCTTGTTTTACCCCAAAGAAACCATCTTTAGATGAAGTATAATTTTTAGTATTCTAATTCTGCTTAGTGCTCTGCTGCACTGGTTGGGAGAGTTAAATGGTATAATCTTCAATACTCATCAGAAGCTCTGGGAAAGGAATGAACTTTTTATGGTTTATCAATCAGTGACTGCCAAAGACTTTGCAAAAAAGAAGTTTTTATTGGTTAATGTATGCATATCTGGAGAATTCTAGCTCTCTGAACATTATATATCATATTGCCTGAACAGGTGAGCAAAATACTAGCTACCACATTAGGAGAAATGCAAAACTGCACCATCTACATTTTTTTACAAAATCTTTACAGCTTTTCTTTTTAAATAGGCTATATAGAATATCCATATGAAAAATGGCTCTAAAGTAACCCTGTGCAAATATGTGGCTGTGTCTGGCTAGATCCATTTTTTAAAGTTACTTTCCCATTGTTAGTAGAAAAGTTTAAATGTCTCCTTAAAGCCTGTTGATCCATGGTGCTAACTTGCCAAGCCATTTTTAGCAGCCACTGACATGCACGTCCAGATGTCAGTGCTTTGGGGCTGGGTTCACTGAGGCTGCCTTCAGCCTCGTGGAAAAGCAGGATCTGGTTTCTTTGCATCCAAACCGAGCTACCTTAACAGCTTTTCCACTGTCATTTGTAACAATGAAAGTATCAAAATGACAATGCGTGGAACAGCTGCACCAAGTGCCTGCACAGTGTGGCAGAGAAGATACGTTGCTCATCCAATATCAGCTGAAGTTAGGGCAGTCAAGTGGATTGTGGCTATAACTGAGGATATTGTGCCTTTACTAAGAGGAGCTACTGGCTATTTCTACTCTGCTTGATGAGCAAGGCAAGTGCCACATGTAGAAGATATCTTTCTGCTTGTGGTTCATTTATATGAGAGATGCTCAACTGGTCAGATTTAGATAGTCCAGTATTTTCACCCCACCAAACTGACAAAAAGTAGTAAGGTTGCAAAGAATATTTGATCACATCCAATACATCTAATATATGAAACTCTTAGAAAATATTTCTCAATCAAACATCTTTCAAAGAAATCGCCATTGTAGGAGTGTTCTTCAGCACAAAATATTTTAAAGACGACCCTGGTGATAGGACAAGAGATAATGGCTTTAAAATAAAAGAAAGTAGATTTAGATTAGATATAAAGAAAAAATTCTTCACCGTGAGGGTGGTGAGACACTGGAACAGGTTGCCCAGAGAAGCTGTGGATGCCCCCTCCCTGGAAGTGTTTAAGGCCAGGTTGGATGGGGCTTTGGGCAACCTGGTCTAGTGGAGGGTGTCCCTGCCCATGGCAGGGGGGTTGGAACTAGATTGTCTTTGAGGTCTCTTCCAACCCAAACCATTCTGTGATTCTATGATGCTATGATTATAGCAGTCATTGTCAAGGTGTAAGGAATTCTAAATTATGTATCACTACGCTAGCCAGGATTTTTAAGAAATTAAACCTCTGTATTAAATTTCAGCATAAAATACCATGTAGTAAACAGAGTAAAAGCTATTACTCATTTTCAACTGATAGGTGATTTACTCTATGCAAATTAAGTATCACAGTGGAAAAACATTCAGACACTTAAAAAAAAATTAATGAAAAGTTATGTCTCCATAAATCATCATGTTACTGGTTCATTTCATCATTTTCCTGTCTTTTTCTGATACATTTCACAGCTTGTAGTCATACCAGGAAAGGCAAACCAGAGAAGTTTTTAGAGACTGAAAACTCTTAAGCGTGGACACAGCTAGTCAGGAACTCCAGTCCCTGAGAACAGGACAGCTCATTCAAAGATTTTCCTTAGGAGGGAAGGATGGTTCAGCTCAGTATCACGTTCAGCAGCTGTTATTCTGGAACTGACCATCCAAGACAAGTGGGATAAAATACCTGCTTCTACAGGGACGTAAAGGCAAGATCATTTGGAACAGATTCAGAAATGTATCAACTTTCAAGAGAGGTTCATATTTCAAAAAGAAGGTGGAAAAAGGCTGTGTGGAGGGCTGTAACCTTATTGAAAGCTTTTTTTGAGCAATGCGGTTGTGTTAAAGGCATGGGTCTGATGTCTTAAGAAATGTAAAGCCAGATGTATGAGCATCTCTGCTTTCACAGTTCTGTTGCCTTAGATTGCAGCTATCACTTACAGCAACTGAAAATGCACGTTGGCAATTGTAAATCCGTATGTGACATTCTAGTAAGGAAAGACAAAGCTGTAAAAACATAGTGCCATAAATGCACTGACTTGCCTCCAGTGTCCCATTTTCAGCAACAAAAGGAAATAAGTCTTAAAACTGTACATAAAGCTCTCTTGCTGTATACTGCTATTATTCCTGATTCATTAAACACTTTCCTGCTATAATCAAACTTGTGGGAAAATGGCCATAGAACAAATGTGGAAAAATAAAAGCACAATTGCTTGTGCATTATTATTGCTATTAATCAGCACTGTGGGACTTGTACAGTAGTCTGATGTTTCCATAGTATATCTTACATGTGCATAAGTGGTACTTCATCTATGGAAACAATTACAGACACGATAGCAATGAGAGAAACCAGAAAAAACCCCAGTAATTGTATGTAGGCAAGTATTTCAGCTGGTCCAGAGTTTAGTGCACAAGCATGTTCAATATTTGCTGGAACATACCCCACATTGTGCAAATAAATGGGTATGTGTACTTGGATGGTCACCCGGAAGATGTCTCTGCTGTAATGGGACAAAAAGCCAGAATTTTTGGTAGTCTAGCAACAACACTTTTCTGGACCAGAACCACCAGGACATGGCCAGGCCTCTGTGATACCAAGCTTAGGAGTCCCTAAGCTAGTTACACTTGAAGCCCCAGCTGCAGCAGAGGAATAGTCTCGTAGCCCAGGAGATGGCAGATCTCTGTAATGTTAGCTGAAATTCTAATGAAAAGCAAAGCAGTGAAGACAAATACTTTAAGCAATTCTGCCCTACCTTGCTTGGAAAGTTGCACTTGGGAAATTGAAAATGTTTGAAGAAGTTTGCTAAAATCAAGGAAACAACTCAGGTAAATGGTACTGTTGAATAAACACCTGTTCTGTGTGTGCTAGGGCTTTCCATACACTTCAGAAGGAGATGTGGCTGAGTAACATTAATCAGGAGCAGGAACCAAAAGCAACATAGGATTGGTCAGGAGCACAAATCCTTTTCTTGCAGAAGTTATTTGTGCAATGGTTGCTGTGGTATCAGGAGATTAAGGGTCCAGAGACAGACATTATTCTTTGAGTTACTAAGTCCATAAATATAAATTGTAACCTTACCGCTCTTCACTTTGTCTGTATAGCAGGAAGGACATCTGATTGCAGCAGGTGAAGAAAGTAAGTGATTAAAAAGCTTTTCTCCTACTTTGATTTAGGATTAATTTTCTGTGATTAGTTTTGGTGTGTATTCACCCCATATTAGCCTAAGTAATTTGTGGTTGAGAGTGAGGGTGTTAATTGAGTTTTGTTCAGTGCTAGCAGAGGTTATAACAAAGTTACTGTGTTGCTGCTGTGTGGTAGGTGAACTGCTTGTTTGGAGAGTTGTTGCTTGTGATATTTTGTACAGCTGTTAGCTCAGGTGTTTTGAATGTCTCCTGATAGATTATAGAAGAGCTAGTTTGTTCTCCTGAGCTTGGAGGGGGAAGGAAAAAAAAAAAGAAAAAAGAGAGAGAGAGACTATTGTGGAGAGGTATTTGAATGTTCTCAATCCTTCAGTGATTTAGTTTCATCCTCACAGAAACTAAACTGGTTACCAGTCTGAAGGAAAACAGGACCTAAAGGCTGTACTGTACTTCCAGATGGACATGACTAAAAGCTCCAGCAAGCTCAGGTTAGTGAGTTCTTATGTGAGAATAAGAAGAGTGAGATTCTGTTTATGTAAGGCTAGCTTTGAAATGGTGATAATCTCATGACATTATAAAGGAAGTCTCAGTGGCTGAAGTCTCAGAAGGTTTAAAAAAGTTGCAGGTATTTATTCACTTCTGGTAAGGGTGAGTGGTTTGTATGGGTGGGTGGATTAAATTAAATTCCATTATGAGTTATTCTTCTATTCCCCTTCTGCAGCTTTCTCTTATCATCTAAGGTCTGTTACTCAGAGTGTGTGTGGGAAGATGGCTGGAGTAAGATTGCTTTTTCTATCTTGGTGTAGGAGGTTTACCACTGGATGTGGTTATTTTATGAGTCTTTTTTTGTGGTAGAAGGTTGATGCATTGGAACAAAGAGAAGCTTGTTGAATCTTAAGGTAAATAAAGGATTAAGGACTTCAGTAGGTGTTATTTTCCAGTACCATCTTCCCTATAATCTTGTAGGACTGATTTACCACAGGTAGATTGTGTTAAATAATGCTGTCCTAGGGTGAAAAAGACCAGGATGTGAGTGAATATTTTCAAACAATAACTGCTACTGAGGGTTTAGCTTGTCATGGAAGTTGTTATTTCTTTGGTATTTCTTCTTATTGACAAAGACTGCAGTTGGACTAGAACTCTGATCTCTTGAGGCATAGTGACATATAGCCTCCCTTGTATGGGAAATCCTGAAATAGATGTAATGCGTCTCAGAGTTTCAATTGCAAAAACTTTGATCTGCAGTATAGTAGTAGGAAATGGATGAGTGTATGGCAAGAAGAAGTATCAATGAAGTATTATGACCTGATGTCCTATGTCTTTAGATGATAAAGAAAAATTTAAGTAATCCATGTAAATATCCAAGATTAAAGATTTGTTCCTCTCAAAACACAATGTTCTATATGTGTCTATGTATGTCTACATCGCATAAGGGTGGTTTTTTTGGTTACATAACCTTGAAAACTGTCTCCCCTGAAGCCAAGGAAAGTTGGTTCCCAGACTAATAGAGTTAAACTTTGTCATATCATATAGTCGGTGAACGTTCAAATACTTAAGCACTTTTATATGGAGGTTTCTGTTTAATTTTTAACATAGAGCTGACATATTTTGAGGGGAAGGTTTGCTTTCAAATAACTTGTTGCATATTTAAAATAATACTATATCAATGGATTAAGTAGTTGACTTGTTTCTGTGAGCAGCTTGACTGTTATGGTCAGAGTTTACCCATTGTGAGAAGTCGGACTAGGCTTTGGATAAGCATAGAGCAGATGTGTTTTATGATCTCAAAAAAATTCTGCAGATAGAAAAATATCTAACAAATATTTCACTGGTTATAACATCTGCTAGTTTGAGTGTGCCTTAACAATAAGGTATGTTCTGTTGCTGCTTCTACTATAAAACCTTACTTGCTTTCTATGTGAACTTGTAAATATCCTTTTTTGTGATCTTTGTTTTCTGCAAGTGAATTGAGGAAGGGTATGAGATCTTAGTTTCATCAGAGGTGATTTTGTTCTAGGTTATTAGTTGGTTATATCTTCAAGGCTGAGTGACTCATGAATTAGGTTTAAATGGCAGGGAAGAGGAGAAACATATATAGTTGGAACTAGGATTTCACATGGGAGCAAGAAGACAGCAATATAGAATTCCAGCTAGGGAATTCTAGTCTGTGAAAGATGTGACCATAATGTCAGTTATTTGATGTAAGGTGATAAGATTTTTCATTTTTAAGAAGTTGCCCAAAGGCTATTGTAATAAAAGCTCTTCTTTTAATAAGGAATTGGTGGATGAAATTCCTTGGCCAGTGTTCTGCAGTAGGTAACTAGTTAATCACGCTTAAAGCCTGCAAAGCCAAAGACATTCTTTCTTCCTTGGGTTCAAGCTAGTAAAAATATCCTTGCTGAGGATTTAGCAAGTGAGCACTTGTGTACAGATTTATTGAAGCTGTGATAATTTTTACACTGAGCAGAGAAATGGGAGCACTTCACTTTGTGTTATTGAATTCTATTGACCTAATAGCTGCATTGCCTGGTGGTCTAGAAGATGATTTAAAGAAGTCATCAGATGGAAAACAAGATAGATTAAGTAAAAATTTCCAGCTTTATGACAAAACTAGAAATGTTTGGGAGGGAAAAGAAATGCTTCTGATCAGAGCTTTCAAAACAATGAAATTTTTCTTTGACAGCAGAAAAATCAATAGAAAATTGTTGTTCCTGTATATGTACTCCTAATGTTAATGCTCTCCAAGAAAAGTGTGGTGTTTTTATTTTTTTTTTTCTAAATTTAGTCATTGATAAATGAGGTCTATGAAGTGCAAGACAGTGTTAGAAAAAAGAGCTGTCAGCCACTGAGGACAAGATGTGGTACCAAGGAAATGTGGGCAAGCATGGTTGGAAAGATTGTCTTGGTTAAGAACTTTGCTCTTTCTATCTTAGTTTTGTGAAATAAAAGCAGCTCTGCAAAACAGAAATTTACAGCGTGATCAATGTTAAAATGGAGAGTGCCATACTTGAAGAGCTTATTTGTGTATGCTAGAACACAAAATTAAAATGCTAAAAGTCTTCAAGATAAGGTGGCTCATTTGCTAGTCAGTCACTCTAATGTAGCTCAGCTGAAATCAAGTAGTGTAAATAAATTGGTCTCCTGTGTTTACTTGTCAGATTGGGAGATGACTGCTTTTTTTTTGTTTGCTTTATGTATAATTGAAATGTTGCACTTTTTCCAAGAATGTTCTGGTTACAGCTGTATAACATTTTGCATGGCTCTGAAGTCAGTGTTCAATTTAAAAGATGTATTACACCTAGGAAGCATTTAAGATTAAGAGGCTATATTTTGGGGAAGTAAATGACTATAGTGCCATTTAAATCTGCAACGGTGTTTACAGTATAAAAGAAAAATCTTGGGATTTTTTTGTACTGCTGGAGACCAAAGCTTCAGAAGGCTTTATAGCAATACATGTTCTGAGATAAAACTGTATTTTTATAGCTAAATTCCCAAAATGGGAGATGCCTAAATCTTCTAATACTGGAGCTAAAGAATTATAAATTTGAGCTAGGAAGAGTAAGGTGCTTGGAAAACGAAGATGATTAACAGAGCTACGCTTTGTGTGTGCAGTCTTTAATCAGCCTTAGGATACATACACTTTATGGTATTATTCAGCCCATAATCATATACATTGGTACTTATAATCTGATTAGATGTAACTGAGAACAATACATGTTAGTGGTGACTCCATTCAAATGAAGGGGAGAGCACCTGCCCTTCTGTACTGGACCAAGCTTGAGAGCAGTGTGGGCAGTTTTGCTAACGCTGTGGGTGTTGTGGCTTTCTGTTTTCCATCTGATTGCTTGATCATGCTCTTTACTCCAATTATGGTACTCTTCCATAATGATCAAGTGATTACACACATCAAGAGGAAAACAGGTAACATTTTTCTACTTTTTACCCTTTGCTTCCCATGTAGGACCAGCTAAAGGTTTGACTGTTGTCAGTGCTTTGGCATGGGCTGGGCTGATGTGCTTTCTGGTGGCTGAAATAAGAAAACCCCTGTGCTTTTTAGGGCTGATTGGAGGTACAAGAAACACCAGACAACCAATACTCAGAGGTATTTAGGAAGCTAAATCCTAGTTGATATGATTACAAGTGCCTAAGCCCTATTTGGAAATCTGGGCTTTGTGATTTGAGACATGTTCTTTCTCCTCTCACAAACACACCGTGTGTGTGATGGAAGGGGAGGGTAAAGCATCCTCCTTGAGATAGATGGGTAAATTGGCAGAATGGGAGTGTCTTCGATAACAACATGGTGAACTGAATGGATATAGCATTAGGGAGGTGGCAGCTGGAAGGGGGAGAGAGCAGGAAAGCAAAGATTTAACACTTGACGTGAACTATGTCTGATGGAGTTCTCTGCATTGTCTTGCTCCAACTCCTTCCTCCAGTTAATTGCTGAGGGAGAGGGACCTAAAAGCAAATTAGCTCTTGGGATGAAAAACTTAGACCTGTGTTGATTTGTAATTTCATTGATTTAAATGAAACAAACAGAAAATTCTAAAGCTTTTGGTGGTGCTGTATTTCCCAAATTATCTAAAGCTCTTTTGTGTCTCTGGAGTTTGTACCGTACCTGCCTTTTCAGAGAGACTTGAGAAGAATGGGCCATCAAGAAGATAAATAGGAACATCAATGTCTGTATGATTCAGGTTTTGGGGAACTAGCAATGTTTTCAGCTATAGTGAATGCATTTGCTTGGCCTATTTCCATTTACCAAACAATGAATTCTGTGCTGCTCTTGCTATTTCCTCTTGGAGAGATGCTTGCGAAAGAATGCCTGAATGAGATCTCTTGTAAATCCAACTCTGCCAAACCCTGAATCTCTTCAGAATTAGGACAGAAATTGTCTACTGGAGGAGCCTAGATTAGATGTCGAAAGATCCAGAGGTCTGACTCATTCATTGTTCTCTTAGACTCAGATTAGCTGGACACTGTGCCAATATGTCTGGTCATCATGAGGGTAACCAAGAGGTTGAGGGAGTTCTGAAATACCGTAGGAAAGGTATTTAGAATAGTGCCAGTGCACCACAAAACCAGCCAGGATTTTGACCCTGATTTGTGATATGTCTGTGTGAAAGTGTTTTTTGGATAATGTGATTCAAAAGCTTGCAGCTGCAAAGAATGTGATCCTCACTCTGAAGCAACAAAACCACACCCTGTACTTGGATGCTAATTGTCAGATGGGTGCTGGTAGTTAAATTATCTACTAGGTGTAGTATTTTCAGTAAATTTGAATAAAACCCAGAATAACTGACCATCTTCTAGTTCTGTCAACCTTGACCTAGATGACAGGTCTCTTGACCTGAGACAAAAGGAAATTCAGTAGTAGGACAGTAACGGAGTGGCCAACAAAAAATTGGTCGTGCTTTGTCTTGATCCAACCAAGCTTACTGTATGACTTCCAGTCTATGAAGGTTATCCTTGTCATACATTGATCTCTTATGTATTTAAATGCTCTGCAGGATCTCTAGAATATTTGTGTCCTGGTTACTACTTGGTAGTTAACAACACAAAGCTCCCTTTGTGTCTTTTGCTGGTATTACACTATAGTCAGCCCATTGCCTGTCTGTACAGGAATTCTCTGTCAGAGTTTGGAGGAAGTTATTGCCAGTAGTGGGCACCAACTGCAGTAGATAAAACAGTTTGAAAGAACTGTGGCAAAACTTTGAAGTTTCCTCAACAGCCCTAACATCCGTTTTAATTTCTCATATTTGCTGCCTGTAAGCCTCTTGCTGGCTGAGAAAAATAGGGTATTGTCTCTCATAAACAGCAGGACTGTTTCCCAGCCCTTTGACTCAACAGGAGAATTTTGAGCTTTTGCAAAATTTGCAGTTGAGCAGATGGACAGCACACAGGAGGCCAAAATGACACAAAGGAAGCCCTTAGTTTGTAGAGCACAGTTTGGGTCTGTCTCTAGATGATCAGCTCTGTGTTCTCTGCAAACAAGGGTAGTACAGAGAAAAGAGTATAGGGCTGAGACTGAAAGAAAGTCCTCTGTGATAAGTAAGACCAGAAAATGTGGGTCAAGACTTTTAAACCTCCTCCCCAGTTCTTCAAACTCGATAGAGAATGTGAAAATTGGAAAACTGATACACAAGAAGCTTTGCTGTCCTTTCTTACTCAGCACATGCCTTGCAGTTAGCAAACACACAGAGTTTTTGAATTGTTTCCACAAAAAATGTTGAGGCACGTCATTGTGACCTTGCAAAAGACACAGGGTTACTTTCTAGTATAGCTTCACTTAGGATTTTCTGAGCAGAAAAATCTTAATGCACTAGCAATGCAGAATCTGGCTTAGAGTTCACACAGTGACCCTGAAAAAGTGATTAATGCAAAAAGATAGCCTTTCCTCTCCAGAAGCAGGTATAGAAAAGAAATTGAAGTCATAGGAAAGGAAAAGGAAAAAAAGAAAATAATTAAGAAACACACTAAGAACTCATCTACTCCTCTCCCTCCTCAAAGGCTTCTTCCTTTGTTGGAAACTGAGGCATTGGCATTTGACCCACAGGACTTTAAAGAAGAAACTCAGGACAGATTGTTCCCAAAGGGTCTCTTTGATACTCTGGTCAAATAGTCATAAAAATTTCAGAGCTGAAGCTGGCAAAGGGGAAAAAAAAAATAAGCTGAAAAGGGAGAAATACTAATAGTATAAAGGAGTCTGATTCCTTCCCCTTAGAACAAGACTTGTAGATAAATTCAGAGGTCCTTAAAGGAAAGCTCTGAAATGTCAACAATGTGCTATGAAAAAACAACACCTGACTAGCCACTGATTTTACTAAAGCATTGCTCTTCTGGTGTAATGTATTAAAAAAAAAAAGGGCGGGGGGGGGGGGGGGGCTTAACTGACACTATATTAGATCTCTCCCTAGCAGTAACTCCCCACTTGTCTTCCAGAAGAATATCCTTATCAGTGGCCTTGGCAGTGGAGTATTAACACTGCCCTCAGATGTGCAGCTGCTGTTACTCTAGAAGAAGGTCCATTGAAAAATATCTGTTGAAAACAAAAAGTATACTATAACAATACAAGAATATCTAAAATGTGATCTTTTCTTTCAGCCCAACCATACAATGAATGATTACCAATATACCAGGCAGATATTAACCCCAAGGGGACAGAGGTTGGGAAATTGAAGCAGACATGATTTTTTTTTTTCCTTTTTCTGTTTCACAAAGAGGTTCCCCAGAAGGAGAAACTGCCATGCTTTCGGTCAACTTGGAGTGTCCTTGTCACTCAGCAAAAGGAAAGCATGCCTGAAGTGGGATGAGATGACCTATTCAGAAATTAATGAGCTTTCTTATAACTTAGAAGTCATGCAAGGGAGACTTCTATAAGTAAAATGATTGCCTTTAATGGAGCTGATGTATTATCTTATGCCTTTCAAAACCTTAGAGCTTTTTGTAGTTCTGGAAAATATTTTAATTAACTAAGAGGAAATATTAAGGCCAGGAAAACACTGACAATAAATTTCAAGAGGCTTTCTGGGACACAGCTGCTATTTTGGTCCTTCCCAACATGGATCTTAATGCTGTGAGATGCCAACACTACATTCAAAAGTTCATTTGGGACCAACACATTGGTGCAGGTGATCCACTGTGGCAATCCATAATCAACTGACTTATCTTTTGAATGTAGCAAGTATGGAAACAATTCTGACAAATGTTTCTAAAAGAAATGTCATCTTCAATAGTGAGAGAAGACTGGAAAACTATCTACCATGGGCCTTCAACAAAGGTCAAAAGAAAAGAGCTTGGAGACATGAGGCAAAGAGTAAGCCTAGAGAGAAGAGAGCTGGGGGGGGGTGGGCGGGCGGGCAGTGTTTCAGAGATTGTCACCAAACTGGTGTGTATACACATAGTTGGTATTTAGTTTGTACTTGGGCCAAGCTAGATGCATGAGGGCTATCCTTTTCTCCCTCTTCATCTTCTGATCACTTCATCAGAGTTTTTTTTGGGACTCAGTCATTCCTTCACTTTTCCAGGAAATCTGCCCTTGCACAGGCTAATCGTGGTAATCTATACTGTTAAGGACTCAAGTTCAAAGATTTTCCCTACTGCCCAGATGCATGGTATGGAGTTTAGCAGCTGATGCAAAGTGGTGTGGATTTTGCATTACAAGTTTCTGGGTAGCACCTGCAGCTCAGGGGAGGACATTCTGTAAAACTGAGTTATGTGGAGTGCTGGTCTTGTGTGTCTGCACTCCTCGTTGTCAGATATCACTGCATACAATGTCTTCCTGCTTGCCAGACTACTCAACTTTATCACTTCAAAAGACTTAGGAATAAAATTGGCCTACTTAGGTGACTTTATTAAACAGATTTGTTAATTGAACAAAATACTTTTTTTAGGGGAAAAAAGGCAGAACACTATTAAGATTGTGTTCAATGATAAAACCTTCCTTAGTGGCCCCAGTGTCATGGATAGTTTAAGAAGCTTGTTTACTCACTGCTACAACCTTTCTCAATGCTTATGTCCATTGAAGACTTGTTGCAGCTATGTTTTTTTTATACCCATGCTGTTTGATAGAAGTATTGGGGCCACCCAGGGCAATTATTCTGAGCAGGATTTTCCTAAACCTAAGCTAGAATAACCTCCTCTGTCTCCCTGTGTGTTTGGCCCTAGTTATTTAAAGTTGTTACATGGTCATGATGATGGTAAGAGGGAATGAAGCTACTTCCTTCCTCAAGCCTAACATGAATGATCTAGTTAAGGAACTGGCATGCTTTAATAGCAAGCTGATGTAGGTTCTGAAAAGTTTGGTTTGAGTTTTTAAATATTAAGAGCTTGTATCCATTAATTTACTTTTTTGTCAGGTGAGATTTTTATGTATGCAGCCATTTATTACTTCTGGATCCTTCTGAACTGCACAGAACCCATTACAGTTCTCAAGTGAAAAATTCTCACTGTGGGTGAACATTCATTATGTAATAATGGGATTTTTTCAATGTTGTTTTTGCCATATCGTTCATGTTTTCATCTTCTCTACATAAGTTTTTGAGTTTTTCTTCAGTTTTTAGGAATTACTTTCTATCAAAACCCGGAAGACCTGCTATACCTAATGTATAATATGCATTCTTCTATTTGCAGAAGCTTGTAGTTTGAATATCTGGATTATTACCTCATACAACTTGATAAATGCAATATAACAACTTTCCTTTAATTACGAGTTCACATGTCTCTTGCCAATTTGCCTTTTATGCTAACTGACCATGGCAGAACAGGAGAGAGATGAAGAACAAGAGACACTGTTAGACAAATTGAACTTGAGATTGGAATTAGGCACTGAGCTCCAAGTTCAAGTGTATGATGTTTAGGCACTGGATTAAGAGATAATTCTGCCATGACATGGTATTATTCCTGCTGTTTTCATGTAGTGCAAACTACAGGTAAGTGATGCTAGCTTAGGAAGAAATATAGGTCTCCTACTTCACCTTGGCAAGCATAAATATGCACTGAGGAATACTCTCCTGTTATGCCTATGTTCTTGTAGAAGCTGGAAGAATGCTTGCAGGCAGCCTTGCTTTGAGGAGTAATAATATTTTGATGAGTAATAATTTTTATATATCTGAAGTTATAAAATGACAAATATTGCTGTTATACTTTCATCATACACTGCTCAAGATCAGAGTTTCGCACCTTGGCCTGAAACGTAGTTGTGCATTTAAAACCTTGAGACTCTCAAGATGTAGTGGTATTAACTATCCAAGAGCATGGATGTCCCTGTTTTTGTTATTACTTCTGTTGAGAGGTCAGCTGACAACTCAGATAAAGAACAAGTCATTGTGCAGTGCATCAAACCCCTGAATTATCACACGGTTTCTGTGCACCTTATGAACCAGGATAAATGCCTGAAAGTGGCATCTATAAAAGCAAGGCACCTGCTTACTACCTGTGACCTTTTTCTCATTCTCTGAATTGGTTAGGTATAACTACACCTAAATGAAAAGCAAGGCTTGTGGACTGTGGGAGACCTTAGTTATATTTCTGGGACCTGCACAATAGTTCAAGATGAGCTGTAGCTTTTAGAGAATTTTACTACCACTTGCTCTTATGACATCTCTCGAATTGGATCTGGCAGTGAAATTTCTAGATCACATGTAGAGGCACTCATGGTGGTGCCCAGAGGACTCAAAATGGGATTAATCTCAACTAATTCTAGACATCTGCAATATGAAGATTTGTCTGCAACAGCTGATGTTGAAAGTTTGGACAGTGAAAATAAATAAATAACTTGGGATACAATTTGATCTATTTCAGATGCCTGCTCTACGATGAAGTAAATTGTTCCTGAGTAGTACCCGTTTCTCTCTCTGACTACAAAACAATAACCAAAAAAATCTACCCCAAAACCCAGGGTGAGCAGCTTAGATACAGTCAGCTACAATGACCTATAAAATAGGTTCCTTAAATTGATGTGTTTCTGAGATTGAAGTCAGTTATGTTCCTTACTGATGCAGGGTAAACGGTAGCTGGTCCTAAGTTTGTTTTGGTGATACAGACTTTCAATTTGGGCGTGACAAGGACAGGCATTCAAGGTCCACCATGGGTGGAATTCAAAATCTGTGTCCTGAAGTACTCGCAATGTAAGACAGCAGTCCTAGAAATACATGCCCAGCTTGGTATTTTATGTTGTCAGGATTAAATAGATGTTTTACTCTGGTCAGCAAAACATCACTTAAGAGCTTGCTTCCCCTATTTATTTGAACTGAATCTCCATAAATGCTATGTTTCCATTTACAGAACATACTGTTGTATTTTCTGAGCCTGTTTCATTCTGAGAAGTGTGTGGTAACAATGCTTTTGATAGGCTCTTGAAATCATGGCCACATGTTTCTCAGGCAGGTGTCAGTATGCTGGAAATAATCATTTAAATTGATTATCAAATTACTTTTCCTTCACAGAATATTGGATACAAGTGTGTTACTGTAGCAGAAAATGAGTCAACATTTACAAAGATACTGAAATACTGTTTCAACATATTGTATTAAATCCTCAGTAACAATAATACTGCGTTACATGGCATTTAGAGTTTTTGGGTTGGGGCCAATGCTTGATGTTGCTCCGTACAATACATTCTACATCCTAGAAGTTATAGGAAACAAAGTGAGTATATCATTTATAATTCTTCCTAAAACTATTTGTGAAAGCTCAGTAAAGTGCAATGGCAATCAAAATAGCCTTTAGGTTTACTAGTTGTAGTTAAGGCTACATGAACTACGGTTTCGTTCCAAAATTCTG
The DNA here is from genome assembly GCF_011004875.1 of Balearica regulorum gibbericeps. Classification (NCBI taxonomy): domain Eukaryota; kingdom Metazoa; phylum Chordata; class Aves; order Gruiformes; family Gruidae; genus Balearica; species Balearica regulorum. The sequence continues at coordinate 58,039,270 of NC_046186.1, forward strand.
CTTTGTTGCCTATAAACTTCTGTAATATTTTTCTCTTTGTGCTGACTTTTTCCAGTCATCTTTCCTGCCTGAAGGTGGTTCTGGTGGCTTTTTATTGTAGACTTTTAGCAACGATAACAGCTGTGCCATTTTTAAGTGTATGAAAGCTAGGGAAAAAGCCTTTCCCCTTCAGTGACTCTTTGGATCTGTGCTTAAAGTGCTCCACTAGCCAATGAGGCGGGAGATAGAAAGCTGAAATAGCCCCTACTGTGGAAAAGCAGATTTCAGTGTTCTGGCGAAAACTGGTTTTAGTTTGACCAAATGAGGAGGAAACTGCAGAAATACACACATGCAGTTTTTCTGTATTTTTAAGTAACCATTTTAATGTGATTTTTATCACAAAATATGCTCAAATAACTGTGGATATTAACCAAAGACTCTGCAATGGAAAAGCTGTCAGTTTTGTATCCCAAATAGCACACTCAATAGCTGTTTCCTTGCAGTATTTCCATAGTTCTTATTTTATCAGTGTCAAATAGATCACTGTGTTTTCAATATATAGCTGTTCCACATTAACCCTGAATGTAATCAGGCAACTAAACTTTGTGCAAAAGGGAAAACTAATATACATTACATCATAGCTAATTTTCATCTGAGTTTGCAAGTATGTAGCTCTTCCCGAGCTAGAAAACATTTTATTTTTTGTAGGCTTCAAATGCAACCCTTTGTTAGATTTTTCACTGGAAAAATATTGCAGCCATTCATTGGTTGTACAGTATCTTTAAATCTTCCAGAATAGTATCTAAAGCTGATAGCAACAAGGTTGTAGAAATTCACTTTATGTGACTGATGTGAATTCAATCCCTGTGGTAATGATCTTAAACTTTTAGCTGTTTGGTATCAAGGGAATTGTAGTGGAAATGTTAGTCAATTGTTGGAACAAATACAGTGATATTAGAAGACACACTCCAATGTTCTGAAAGCTGGTGGTTTTTATTTTGTGCAGTGCATTGACAGAAGATGTATTATTTATGTACTTAAAAATCCATGTTATAAAAAAGTTAGAAATTCAAAAATCATTCTTATACAGGCACAGTTAATGTACTGTGTCTGGGATTCCTAGTCTGTGATCAATGATCTGTTTTGGTGGTTTGTTTTTTGGGTTTGTTTGGGGTTTTTTTGTTGGTTTTTTTTTTTTTTTTTTTGATATGGGGATGTGAGAACTGACTTAATGAAAGCGGTGTTGTTTATTGTCTCTGTCCTGAGGCTTCTGATTATGTCCTAGGCTTTCTGATAGCACCTATGATATAACTGGTTTTTTTAAACCCCAATAGCTTTCTATGTATCACATTAATATGTGTGTTCAACTAAAAAAAAAAATCAAATGGTGAAATACATTTTTACGTATTAGATGGATCTTTTGATAACTTTTTTTCAGGGGTAGGAGGTGACATGGGGAGTGGAACTGGCCCAAAATATTCTGTAGAAATACATAGGTGTGTTATAAGGCAACATCCATCGTTGCTGACCTACAATTGAATATCCATTGTCTCTCATTAACTGCAAGAGGGAATTGAGACATTTCCAAATGCCACCAGAAATAAAGAATATGAATTGGTTGGTACAGTATTTTGAAGAATAGAGTGCAAAGCTGTTAATGAGCTGTAGTGGCTGCCTTCTCTAAGACAGACAAGTTGCTTTAATCAGAAAGGTCATGCATGTCAGATAGCATTATTGTTTCCTGTGTTAGCTTGACTCTACCTCAGTCTGGGGGAATTAAGATTTCAATGAACATTACTAATAGTTAAGACACATGTCTGGGGATGTGGATGCTTCTGCATTCCGCTGTGCTGAAATTTCACTTTTGATTTATTGGCATTGCTGTTAAATACTGCTTAAATACAACCAGCTTATATGTGTCACTAAAGCCCCTAGAGTCATGCAAGTGTTAAATTTATAGCACAGAAAATAGTTCAGGGATCAGTGAAGCACAGCTAGTTCCAGCTTGGGTTTGAATGCTAAGAGCACCTTCATCATCCCCGAGGTTCAAGTGATGTAGTCATATTTCTTAGATATGCTGGAAAGAAAATGGAAGGGCTGTGGCTCAATTAGGCTGAGACTCAATTCATTTGGGAATTATCTGTAGATAACAATTTTCTGCAAGTGGTCAGGCCCTCCTAGAGGTTTTCTTCTTTTTAGTGGTCTGGGGGGGCTAGAGAAGAACCTGTCTGGAGGAAGTGTCCCAAAGGCAGTGTAAATATTAGACTTTACTCTTTTTTTTTTCCTTGTAATGTTCCTCACTTTTTTGGATGTGTAAGCTGTATTATGGCTAGCAACTAGTAGTCACTGCATAAAAAAAATCAGTGCAAATACAGGCAAATACATTCAGGTCTGTCTTTATTTGGTATAAACCACTAGTTTCTCCAAATACATTAAGCCTTCTTGACATGCTTTTGTAGTATATGAACCAATCCTGCATCAAACAAGTTTGTGGTTTTCAGTGGAGTGTTGATTTGAGAACTTGTTGAAAGAGGTTTTCCTTTTCACAAGATAGTGGTTATCAGGATGAATTTTATTCTCCTGGGTGTCAGCAAATAGTTCAGGTTTGTTACTCTTTGTGATCTGGTCAGTCTGATTTTTATCATGCACTGGGATTGAATTCCCCTGATTTGGGTGGTTGTTGCTCCAACCTGTGACTTCTTAGGCAACCTGAAGGGCTTTTCTGGAACAGGAGATCATTGTTTCTCTTAGTTTTGGTATCCTCCTGTATTGTATTGTTTCCTGACTCTTGAACATCCCGACCAGCCACAGTATTCCTGAAAGAAGTGTCAAGTTCTTTTTGTTCTTTTTCTAGTCCTATCAAGGAAATGATCACATTCAAAAGATGTTTTCTAAATAATATTTCACAATAGGATGGACTGAATAACAGAAAGCTACATGCAGGATAATCCAAGGTAATAACTTTGTTTTGTCATAGTTGAGAGTTTTTTCTTTCATCATTTTATTATACATATGTATGCAAAAAAAGGGATGTGTTTATCCATTAGGAGTTGACAAAACTGATTTTGTCCCCAAACCAAGAAATGGGGGGTGGGGGTGGGGCAGTAGGGAAAAACCTGAAAGTATTTGGGGAAATGTATCCTGATGAGTGTTTCAGCAGTGCTGGCCAGACTACCTTCCTGCAAACTTCTCTAGCCAGAGCAGCAAGGAATCTGAGGTTCCAGAGGAATCCCTGTCCTAGCAGAAACAATAGTGTTGCTGCCAGCGCTGTTACCTTGCAGCGATACTAGACTGTATAGAAAGTCCTGTATCCCCCTTGAGTGGGAAGAAGGATAGTTACCTCGTACATAGATATAAGACACATACAATTCACTGGGAGTAAAAAAGGCCTAGAAAAATTAGGTGAAAATACATTTATATTTAGCTCATTATGGCTACTATAAGCCTTTTTACTGGATGGAGGTCAAGATTCTGCTCTGTGGCTACAGGAAAGGCTGATAAAGGGTAACATGGGAAATGATTGCTTGCACAAATTGCATGGCAAAATTGCTATGTTGATTCTTCTCATTGCCTGGGAAAGACTCTGTACTTTTTTTTATTCTTACATTAGTGATATTTTCTCCACTTATTCACTTGAGTGAAAACTGGAGGCTTTCTTTGATTTTTTTTTTTTTTTTTAATTTAATCTTAATGGTTATTCTGCTCCTCTACCAAACCCCTTTCTTCAAGCACAGTAAGAGTTGAGTATTCTTAACTCTTGAAACCCAGGTTATAGAATCCAGTTTGGTGGTACATGAAATGAGATGAATGTCCAGATACCTGAAAAAAATACAGATTAGAACAGGCTCAGTGCAATTGTGTAGGAGGAGTATGCACACCAAACACTTATTAGGTAAAGGCCATATCAATTTTTATTATTTCTGTGGGAGCTATTGTGCCTAAGTGAGGTGTGCATCTAAAAATTACTGACCTTGCATTCAGCATCACTTTTTAAATAGAGAAGCATCAGTCAGCACTTCTTGCCATGGCTTGTGCCTGTGGAGGATACTTTTCAGAGACAGGACTGTGCTCAGCAAGGTACGTGTGGGTCAGCCAGGAGCAGAGCATCTTTCCCCTCAAGAACTGTGATATCATACAGGAAGGCTAGTACACTTTTCCTAGTGTGATCTGTGTTTTCCACTACCATTTAAAGGTATTCTCAAATATATTTGGATACAGAGCCAAGATGATTCTCCTCCATTTTAAAAGTCTCTTATCTGACTAGTTTGCAGGTCTAATGGAGATCTATATTCTCTATATAAACTATTTTTCATCTCTTCGTCTTCTCCAAGAAGGATAGGGAAGTACCTGCGCAGCCACTAATTACAGAGTGATTAAAATAGACTTTTCAATAAAATGGAAAGCTCAGCAGTACTTTTTCAAGCCAAAAGAGTTAAGGAAACTGACAATATTAGGAATTACAGGCCAACTGAAAACAGCAGCAGCAACTACAAAAAAGCAGGGCCAGCACAAATTGTCATAACTGTGTCAAAGACACAAAACAAATATTCCTTTTTGGATGGCTGAGAGGCAACACAATCTTTGAATGTGCTGCTATCTCAACACAAGGGCAGCTATAGGATGCAATAACACTGATTACATTGAAATGCCAGCAGAGTTTTAGCATCTGTCAGCTCATTCTGGTTTGTCATGTGACAAAGCTCTTCACCAAAGGAAAGACAGGGAATATCTACATTAACACTGCTCAAGTCTATCCCCTTCCTCATTGATTTTGAATTCTGAAGAAAAGCCTTACCAGCAAGCATGGTTATAGGTTAACTTTTGGAAGGTAAAACTTTAAATCACACTTTGGCAAAGTGAAAAGTATAAGTATAAGTGCTCAGGATCATGAAGAAAAAAGAAGAAATTGTAAACCTCTTCCTTATGATGTCTTATGCAGGAGTGGCCTGGCTTAAATTCTTAATGAAGGAGAATATTGAAGATCAGAAATAGTAAAACCTTTCTTCTTTTTTTTTTTTTTTTTTTCTTTTACTTGTGCTATATTTTATAAGGGCCTGGTGATTAAACCAGGGCATGCTATTCAATAGCATGTCAAACTTATTCTGATTCTCCCCTTTGTAAGGGAGGTGCCAAAATGTCACTGTTAAATTTCTGTAGCCCCATATTACAGTGAGACAGAGAAGAGCAAAAGCAGCATTTTACAAGTTGCCTGAGATCTTCCCTCAGGGCAACTGAGGTGCTACAAGTCAGATTAAACTTGTTCCAGAAATCAAAACCCTGAACTTGTGCTAACACCTACTCAATCTTGTACCTGTGTAACAGAAGTGATTAGGGATGCAATTTATTTATTTAAAATGTAATTGTCCCCTCCATGTCCTCTGTCTACAGTTCAGCTATTAATAATATATAGGTGCTTATTCCAGTGGATTATGATCCCTTTTTTCAAAGCTTATAGTTACTTTTTTAGATTTCCTCTCATGTCTTTAATTGCATTGTACAAGTTGTACTTTATTACAGCAAAAAAAGTAATAATAATCATAATTCTGTAAGCAATAAGCCCTACTAATCTATATTCCCACTCAAGCAGTGTTGAAGTATGCCAAATTACATTTGCATCCCTCTTGTTACTCCTTTTATCCCTCAGACTTGTCCAGGGCAGCCTTGGTACAGATGTGGTACCAAGGCTGCTACTGAAGACCTGAGCATGGGGAGCTCTTAGTGCTTTGCTTGCCCTCTAGTGGCATTTTAATGGCTGGGGAGGTCCGTTGGGTTACAATGCTCACATCCCAAAACCTGGGTGTGTGTTAGTCAAGGAAAGTGCAAACCCAAGAGGTTTTGTTAGCAGAACATCTTCGTTCTACCTTTGTGTTTGAAATTGGAATCTATAAGATGAAGGATATAGTACAAATGCAAAGAGCTTCCTGGTCTTGCATGTGTCCCAGAAAATACTTCAGCTGCAAGGGGGGAAGCTGTTCTTCCGAATAAAGCTACTCCATTTACAGGAATGATCAACACATTAGAGGGAGAAAATCACAATTGAAGGTGATATGAACACTGCCTCATTCTTGTGTTGCTAGAAGACTTCTTTAATTTTACATAACTGACGGATTTTTCTTATTGACACTTTCACTTCAGTGATTTCTGTAGAATAATGTTAATTACAATTCATTAGCTCTTTTTAATTTAAAGACATAATGAAATGCTAATTTACTTGCATCTCAGAAAATTCCCTTAGCTTAGTCACAAAAGAAATAAATATTTGTTGATTTGCCTTAACGCAGTATCCTTTTTCTCTAAATTGTGTTTTGGTATGTTTGATAGCTAAAACTATCTTCTGCCACCCACACTTAAAACTTTGTCTGCAGTGAGATGGTTGCACCCTATTTTCCAGAACAATGATAAAAATGCCAATTCAGATTGTGATCATGCAGCTGAATATCATGCTCTTCTGCCGAGAAGTAAGCTGCAGAATAATGCCTTCTGCTCATTGTACTTTGGCACTAGATAGCTACTGCTGCTACATATACCGTTAATGATTGTTAGCCTTTAATTATTCCATTATGAGCTGTAACATTCACTGTGCAAGCCTGAAATCTTTCTTTTAAGTTCAGTTAGATTTACCAAACTTCCCTGTACAGTAAAATCAACTATATCAAGTTTGTTCTACTTCCTTCTCTTAGTAGCACCAATGGTGGTCTGTGCATGTGTAAGACGTACTCTTAAGGACCTTCTTTAAAATAAATGTCTCAATCAAAATGGTCAATTTCAAGATGTTTTCAGCCTATTGTCTCTGCAAGTTCTTGTACTTTTACAATTAAGCATGTAATCAGATGCTTGGTTTTTTCCCAATCATTCTTGCAATAAAAAATTAGTATATTTTATTCTGATATAGTGACTTTAGACATAATGGACATAGCAGCATTTTCAGTCAAGAGCTTTTAAGTTGATACAGTATTAAGAACCATTTCATTCATATTGACACTTTAAAATGATCTACATTTACCAAGCATTAGTATAAAGTAAAAAGAATGGCATGCTTTTGTATTAATTACATAAAAACATCAAATCTGCAAAACAGCCTTCAAACATTTGCATGCTGAAGTAAATTCATTAATTCTGCTTTTAGGTGTTTGCTGAAAGCACAAAGGTAGAGTGTATATATATAGCAAGAAACCCATAACCCATGAACGAGAGGGTGGACGTGCAGGTGATTGTCCCTGTGCTGTATTCAGGAGTTGATAGCTATCACAGAAGACCTGTATGTCATACTCTTACATTGGCTTTCTCCTCTGCCTGCTGGAAACATGTTGTTAAAACATAAAGTGGACTGAAATTCTGGTGAATTCGTGACTTAGTATGACTCATTGTTGCTCCAATAATAAACAACACTAACTTGGTAAGAACCTCAAAGCTGTACCAAGCTTGCTTGTGGCAAATGAAGTTACGTTTTTTTAGGATGGATGCTATGATTGTGTCTATATTCAAAATAATTTCCCAGTCTTTGGAATGAGAGCATGTATCTCATTAAAACATTTACACACTTTCAGGTGCTGCTTTTGCCTGTAACAGCTACCATGCTCCAGTATTTGTGTGTGCGCACAATTCAGGAGAAGGGATGTTTGGATGAACATTCCCAATGCGCAGTTTGCATGTGGCCACCCTGTCCGAGTAAGCCAGGAGTTTATTGGGTAGGCTGCTCTGTGCCATGCCGCCTTAGTGTGCAGGAGTGAGTGGCATGGTGCATTTACTGATATGGATATAGCCAATAAGAAGCTAATAATGTTTTCTGTGATATTAATTAGTAGCTCATTAGTTTGAGATTGGTAATGATGAATCCAAAACTTGGTGCTCTTGTAGAGGCTCAATGACAAAAGTGCAATTGAGGTGTGTTTGATTTCCCCTGTCTGCAATGGAGAAGGGAGGGGTATTTCCACATAATTTCAGAAGACATGCACATACTTTCTTCAGGAAATAACAGAGGAAGCATAGCAGAACAGAAATAACTTTTTTCATAGATGATATATTTTCATTTATGCCCTTGAAACACAAGTCTTAATATCAATTCCAAAATTATGGTTAGTGTCAGGTAGTTAGCATACTAACTAGGGACTCCTTTTAATACCTGAATAACAAAATGTCCACTTTCTTTTTGAGTTTGCTCAAAATTTTCTGATTATTTGTAACCAGGATGAGAGGTGACAGCAGACTATTGAAGCTCACCTATCAAAGGAATGTTGCACCTTTGTTAGTCACCAGCACCAGGCTACTTAACTGTCCTGAACCTTGAAATCTTCAGTCAGTTGTCAGCTTCTGTGTTACCATGAAGCTATAAAACAGTAGATCCTTCAAATAAACTTTGATTGCTTTGTAAAAGTGAACTAGATAACTTTTTGTAATGATGAGGATTTAATATTTATCCTGTGTAAAGCCTGAATTGTTCCTAGTGAATATACATGTAAAGCAGTGCTCAATGCTTTCTTTATGTTCTTTGTTTTTGTCAGATCACTTCTCTGAATAGTAGGTGATGTTTAACTGTGAAATCAAGTGTTCCCACAAACACAGCTTCCCCTGTAATTTGGGAAACTAATATGGAAACTCAATGGATTTGCATTTTTTTGTCTTATTTTCCAAGGCTGTTGTACACTTGATTCATAAATAAAAATTTCTTTTCATGCTATACTGTTTAATTAGTATTTTAAAAGAATGGAAAGGTAAGTGCAGAAAAATGCTTTATGGTATTGCATGTTGCTGTGGTTTAACCTCAGGTGACAACTAAGCATGATGCAGCTGCTCGCTCACCCGGGCTTCCTCCCTGGTAGGAAGGGAAGCAGAATCGGGAAAGAGGGGGGAAAAAAAACACCAAAACAACACAGAGTAAAACTCCTGGGTTGGGATAAAGACAGTTTAAGACAGCAAACAAAGAGAAAACAATAATAACAATAGAATATACTAAATGAGTGATGTAGAGTGGAATTGCTCACCACCTGCTGGCTGATGCCCAGCCCGTCTCCAAGCAGTGATTGTGTCCTGGCTAGCTCCCCTCAATTTATATACTGAGTATGACATCATATGGAATGGAACATCCCTTTGACAGTTTGGGTCAGCTGTCCTGGTTATGCTCCCCCCCCAGCTGCTTCTGCACTTCCTCACCAGCAGAGCATGGGAAGCTGAAAAGTTTTAGACTTACTATAAGCACTACTTAGCAACAATTAAAACCCATCAGTGTGTAATCAATGTTATTCTTACACTATATTCAAAAAACAGCACTAGGAAGAAAATTAACTCTATCCCTGCTGAAACCAGGACACTGGAAAAAACCAAAATATAATCCTGTCCATTACCCTTTTAATTATCTGTTGTCTGTGAATAACTGAGATAGTTAGGACAGTGGTAGATGCCGCAAGGTTAGGTAGGTATTACAGTCCTTACTGAAGACCTTGATTAAACCTGATGGCCAGCCCAAGGCAGCCCTGTTAAGTGCTGTAGTTGCACTATTGTTAGCATCTTCTTGGCAGCAATAAGAGCTAGCATAACTGCATTTTAGTGATCATGTTCAAGAATGTTTCAACAGTTGGATTATTGGAAAAACACCTCTTCTACTTGTTTTCAAAGCTCCCAGTACAGGGGGGACTTTGTAATAGCCAGGTTTATGGAAAAGCATACATTTACTAGTAATAGAAAGTGTGTAGCAGAACTTCTAACTTGATTTACTAGCTTCAAGCAAATGTTTTTCATAAAATATTGCATATAAACCTAGTTTACTGGGGGCTTTGAAATTGACATGTGATTCATTCATATCCATGTATAACTTCTGTCATTTTTTTTATATGGTATAAATGTCAATCAGATTCTTTCTTCTCCTTACGAGTTGATCTGGTTTAATTTCAGTAGTAAACGTATGAACAGAATCACGTGAACCTAGGGTATGTATGTCTGTTTATAGCAAATCAATTCTAATCTCATAGCAACAGAAGCTCAGATCATAATGACAAGAGAAAGGTGAAGATAGACTAAGATTAACCAAGAGTCTGCCTGGAATAGATACCCCAGCCATAAAAATGTGCACAAGATTCCAAGAACTAACGATGCCCTTCCAAAGGAGAACCTGGGAAGGAGGGGATGGGTGAGTGTGGAGAGACTGCTCAGAATCCAGTAATGGCTTATGGGAAAGGTCAAACAGTGCTTAGCTGTCAAAGCTCATCACTTCATCTTGCCACGCACAGTGCTAACAGAGTTTGCACTTGCGGGGATAACAATTGCAGTTTCTTCTGAAGAAACATAGGAAAGCATCAGATCCAGTGAAAGCGAGCCTGACAGGATGCATATGACTGTTATCCTGATTATAAATAAAGTGCAACTACAAGGAGATAATCTGTTGTGATCCAAAGATCAGGAAATGTCATGCTGGAGACTCTCAGAGGGATGGTCGCAAAGAGTGAGTTTAGCTTATTGAGTTGAATCTCCCTAGATTGCTTATTTAACTGGTGAAAACAGAGGAAATAAAAAGCTTAGAAAGATTGGTTTTGGTAGGCGAAATTTAGCCTTCTATGATTAGTGTCTTCCTGTCCTCTGGGAAGTCTCTAACAGGTAACACACTGAAACCAAGAAAGGAGATAACTGGTAAACTGCGTTAACGTGGTCAGCCTCCAGTACTGCTACTTGGTCATGAAAGCTCATAAAGGATTTGCAGGAGGACCTCTGGCAGACGGTGGGTAATGAATACCTTTCTTTCAGAAACTGTTATTTCTTCATGATACCCTGAAGCTACCTTTCTTACCTTGCTAGCATTGACATCATACACTGCCACCACAAGGCTGTAGCTTTGAGGGTAAATAGGCAAGAAACCCAGGTAAGTCAAAAAGAAAGGAAGACCATGTCATTGTAATACACACTGAATAGCTGGATTTGGAGGGATGAAGGTCCTATTTGCTTCATATCCAGTAGTCTGGGTACGGAAACAAAATCTCCGATGTATAAAGAACACTTGGCTATAATGAATGTGAATTAACGCATATATTGATAGTTGAAGAATTTCCTGAGAAGAAAACTAATTACCTAAAAATATTTCAAGCAAACCATGAAATGAAATGCAACATATGGCTAGCCCTGTGGGAATTTCTCTTGACCCTCTAGGTAAAACCTAGAGTGTCTGTTACTTCTGTGCCAATTTATACAGCATGGCACCTGACTGCATGATAAGTTTAAAATAATTTTAAATATTTCTCGGAACAAGTTTCTTTTTTATAGCTTTGCTCACAGTGTGTGTTCTAAGTACGATGAAGTAAAGATAGATAAGTAGAGAACTCTGTTTTCATGAGTGGTCCCCACAAGCTATCATTAAAAAATGCTTAACAGTGTTGCTTTTAATCTTTTTTCTTGAAGAGGAAAAAAAGGACTTAATAGGGGTTATATATTTACATCAAACACTAAAATAAAATCTGCATAGTAAGATGGGGTTTTTGGTATATGTTTTACTGCTGAGGACTGAGAGTTTAGTCACTTTTAAGACTTGAAAGCATTTCCGTTTCTGAGATGTAAATAACGTTAGTGTTTTCACACCCACTATTTAAGTAGGTTTAACAACCACACCATCAAAACTGCAGCTACTATTACATTTAATATTGAGACTTCACATAAGATTTTTATTTTCAGTTCTCTCATAAATTAGCTTTTATCTATCACCCGATTCTGCATCTCTAGGGAAATCTGTACAGAGTTTAGTTCCCCCAAAAGGGAAAACAGGGGTTTTGAGATTTTTTTTTTATATGTTAAACTAGATTCTGTAGTCATCAGATCTGGTCCAGGATCTCACAGGAGTTATATTAACATAAACCAGAGGAGAGAGGTGAAGATGATGATAAGGTGTTTTTTTTTGTTTGTTTGGTTTTTTTTGTTTTACATCATGAATGAAACGACTTCAAAGAAGTGGGAAACCAACATTTAATTAACATGAGTCTGGAATGTTCATAGCAATTGCTAGCTGTTAGTCTGAGTCATTAACAGTTAACCAGATCTAAAATCTGCATCATATAAAAATTCAGTTTGAAATGCATAAAAAAATTTGGAGCAGTCAAAAGCAAACAAAGTTTGAAGGCACAAAAACCAAAGCAGTAACCTTTTCCTAATGATAGTGTAATACTCTAGCAAGATACTACTTCATCTGCATTTCCTTTATGCTTATTTAGGAGTTATCAGCTTGCTAGTTTGGTTTTTATCCTTTTATCCATGCCTGGTTAAAATTTGAAGTGTAATTCAATATGCTTAAAAAAGCAAAATAATTGTGTATAGCTATACTCCTCTGCAAAATCAACAACAAAGACTTCCTAGAAAACAACAATGGAATTGTTACTGGCATTTGTTTTCCTCTCCAAATGTCATGAAGTTCAATTATACACACCCTGAGAAATCAAGTAGGAATGTGTATTGGTGAAAAATAGCAGAATAAACAATTTCTAAGAGGCATTAAGGACAGACCCACAAAAAAGGCCTAATTGAGATGGGAACATATGTGTCCTCTGAACAATACTAGCTGCAACAGCTTTTGAAGGCCAACTAGTATGTCCAAACTCTAGCAAGCCATTAGCTGAAAGGACAGACACATGCATTTTTAATGTGCCTCATTTGGATCAGTCACATCCTGGCCAGCGGTTCTGCCTCTCTGAAAACAGTTTATGAAGCTATTACGGCACTTTGTTTAAGAACATCATTTCTGCTTGGAGAAAAACCTCTGAATAGATCAAGAATATTGTTCAAACCTTTTTAAGAGGTTGCAGGAGTCCAAAGTGGGAACTTCAAAAGATAGCTCTGCACAACTCTTGGCTTGCAAAGGCTTTCATAACTCAGTTTGCAGCTGTATGTCTACATTGTGTTTATTTTTGCTGAATGCATTTGTCATTGATGTAATGTGATTTTAGTGTACTATGCGATGGCGGGGTGAGAGGGAAGAAGCACAACCCTCTTTTTAGTATCTCTGAACATCTTTAAAAATGATAAAATAGCAATCTCTGAATATATCCATAGTAGTATGACAAAATCCCAACCCTGTTGAAGCAAATAGAAATTTATAAAGATTACAATGGTATCAGGATTTGATTTTTAATTGTCAATTACAGTATGTTCACACAATGCTCTCCCAGTATGGATTAGTAATTGCTTGCTGCCTGAAAAGTCTTTGTTCAATTATAAATTATATCTAGGAGAGAAGAGTTCTCTAGAGCAGCTGACAAAAGATGATTTTTTTTTTTAATATAAACTAACCAGTGTTGCCAAGGATTTAACTTATGCTGTCAGGTCAGACTTTTAAAAGGGATCAAAACCCTGTGTGATAATCATGTTAATATTTGGTGTTGAAATGGAGCTAAACGTATCTGAGAATCTTGGCCGGGGTTTGAATTATGAACTGTCTTGTGGATTGTATAGGTGAGAAGACTACCAAGTGAGATGAATGATCTTTGGAAACTAATGAAATGAATGTTCAGTAAGAAGCAAAAATATCTGTACTGCCCAATGAAAAGTTTCTACTTGAGTAATCTTTTCCAAATTAACCTAATCTTAAGAACACTGAAAGATTCTTCACAAGTGAGAATGTTCTCTATGCATAGCATTTAGTTTAATAATATTCTTATTTTTATAAAGGCAAGAGATGTGAAATCCCACCCTGATGAAGTGAAAGGGAATCTCTTAAATGTTTTTTTGTATGAAATTGGGATTTTTTGCTTTAGATCTTCAACTTGGGCTTTTTGAAAAGCAGAGGGAGGGGAGTATTTGCTTTTTTTTTAATGCTTTTATTTATGAGAATACAAAGGAGGAGGAGAAATCAAACTTGTCTGAAAGACAAAATATAAAATTGCTTTTGATCTATTCCAATAACAGCTTTCTTTTCCAGCAAATTAAATGCTGATTTTTAAAAACGTGGAATCAATAAAACCTAGACATATGTGGATACCTGTATATTCACTCAAATGAAATCAAGTGGTTACTCAGGTGCTAAATGAAAAGGAGAACATAAAATATTCCAGGCTGGAAGCTTAAAATATTAATGAATCATGAGTTTCAACATCATGAGATGTCTAAAAATATCTAAATGTTTTATTCAGGTTCTGTTAAAAGGACTTTAGGTGGACAGTCACTTTCTTGCCTTTGGTGCTCTCAAAGTAACTATGGACATATATGTAATATATACAAAACAACTCAAACCAATAAAGAGCTTCTGCTTAAAGTTCTGGTTCCAAATAGGGTCTTCCATTTTGGAGATGTGACTACCTGTGGAGACTTCCCCAGTATAAAGTGTATTGGGATATGATGAGTTGGACATCAAGTGTTGAAACTTTTGTTATTACTTTCGGTTTTGTTTTTGAAAGAGTCACAGTAGTCTGAGGGAATAGAGGAATAATGTTAAGGATCTCTGTTGGAAAGAGTTGACAGCCCCTGCAGATTTATACTGAATATGAATTCACAAGCCCACTGCAGATGAGAAGGTGCATTCAGTTGGATTATAAATAGACTGTAGTTAGCTTTTGAAATGCATCCATTTTATTCTGAGCTTCCAGCAAAGTCCTACAGATATGCAGCTCCAGTGAGAGCTCTAAAGTTGGTAATAAAGAGAAAATGACAGGGGTTTTATTTGGAGTCTTCTGACAGCTGTGGAAGAAAAAAAAATCCATACATTGTTGTGTCTGTGGTTTGGGGTGTTTTGTGTGTGTTGTTTTTTGGGTTTTTTTCCTACAAACAGTGAAGGAGTAGATAAAATCCCTTTCTGTTCTCAGAAAACAAGTCCTTGTTCCAAGAGAAATGTGCTCTGTGTGACTGAAAATATATACAATTCTTGAACCCTTTTCTTCACTCTGTCCTTCCTTATGCTCAGATGTAGTAATCCCATGCATGCTCCAGAAGAAGCCTGGTGCTGTTTTCTTCTTGCAGTCTAATGGAGGTGGGAAGGCAAGACCTATACTTTTCATAGAATCACAGAATGGTTTGGGTTGGAAGGGACCTCAAAGATCATCTAGTTCCAACCCCCTTGCCATAGGCAGGGATACCCTCCATTAGACCATGTTGCCCAGAGCTCCATCCAACCTGGCTTTGAACACTTCCAGGGAGGGGGCATCCACAGCTTCTCTGGGCAACCTGTTCCAGTGTCTCACCACCCTCATAGAGAAAATTTTCTTTTTATTCTTCCTACTTTTGTTTTTGCCAGCAGAGCACAAGGTATAGACCCACAAGCTGATACTCACCGGAACACACTGTTCAGTACATGGCTTTTTGTGATGCCAGCAGTAAAGGCAGTGTGCTGCCCAGCCTGAATTAATAAACTTTGTCTTGTAGAGGGTAACTAGGATGACTTGGATCCAAGGGCTAGTTGGATCCCTGTTTGACTAGAGCATCTGTGGAGTAGACTATTGCACTATGTAACCCTGTCATAGGTGGAGCAGGAGCAGTGTAGCATCCCAAAGGGTATATAACAGTAAGCATGCTACTCTGCATACTAAGGAATGTTTCTTTGTAGATCTTCCCTGGTTACCACCTGAAGCAGAACTACATTTCTTCAGCCTTTTCTTAAGTATGTATTTTAGTGACTGAATGGACAGCATGTTCTTCTAACACACATCTCAAACGTGGGAAGTTTTGAACTCAGATGGTTGTTTTCAGCTCTTTTGAATGTGACTGAAACAGGTAATCTCTGACCCATTGCCAAACATGAGAAAGGGTAGTGTGTGTGTTTTGCTGCTAAACAAAATCAGAGCACAGTCCTGAAGATTCTCCAAGTAATTTGATGTTGCATCAGGAGACAGATGGCAATAATAAACCAGTGGAGAGCTGAGAGTCTTCAGCTTGCATCAGGAGCATGTTGGTCTCTTAATTGTCACCAGTTTTGGACTTTAACCACAAGCTATTCTTAGAGGAGACATAATAATTGCACTGCCTTTCACCCTTATCTTTACATGGACCGCAGAGGTCTTCAGCGTACTCCTTTGCCCAATTAATTTTCTACACAAGAGCTATGGTGGGTTTCCTCAACAGCCATATATGAATGCTTACACACTCTGGGATTTGTCTTTGCACAGATAAGAGATAAAGTGAACACAATATACAGTTTGATATTGTAGATAGTTTGCCAATGGAACAGAGAAAGGATCAGTTTGTGCAAATCTGGTGACCAGCCTAGGCTCTTACTGTAGAGGACTTCTAGGCAGTAGGTGAGCTGGTATATTCCTAGGTTGACACTGTCTGACAAAGTCTAGTTCTTGTGGGCTTTCTGCGATAGTGATATAGTTACTTAGGCATAAAGTAAAAACAGGCACACTTTTATTCCATTAAAAGGGGAGACTAGTACTTTTCCTCCTAAGAATACATACTATGTAACTGAGGGCAGGAGAGCTATTCACCCCTTGATAAAAAAGGTTCTTATTACTTCTGTGCTGCTACTGGGTTTCTATCATAACTAGATAAACTCTTTAATTTGCGCAAACCTTAAATTTTGCAGTTATCATCATACTTTTTGATGGAATTCTCAATCATAGTGCTGCCTTCATGTTCGCTTTTGGGTTTAAAGGCACTTTTATTATTCCCAATTCCTAAAAGCCCAATTAAGAGCTTGTTTTGGCAGCTTTGACTTGCAACCCTACTTGCTAAGACATTCTAGGACTGACCCTGCCAGTCTTTGGTTGGTCTGTATTTTTCGTGGCAAGTGACTGCCCTCTATCTTCTTTTGAATTGCATGCATGCATCTCATTGCTATAAAGTCAACCAGGCCCTTCAAAAGCCAGTGCTGCAATTGATGGTGGTGTTACATGTTATGAGACCTGTTGGATCACTTGGTGTTTTCCAGACTGGAGAGGATGTGTAGGTAGAGCCAGTATTTAGCATGGTAGAAAGAATACTTATGGTCCTTGTTATGTCTCCCTAATCAAGGAACTATCATCATGTACGTGGTTCCCATTCCAGCAGAAATGTTTGGCTTGGTCCCACAGTTTGATCTACATCCAACAGATTATTTTTGTTGTTCTTTTTGTTCATAGTAATTTTTGCAGCATGTGTCTGAAAGATGTGATAGCAATTAAATAAATAAACCGAGCATTGTAATTGGAAAGGAATTTTTAAGTATCAGATTGCTTTTGGCACTATTATAAATTACTTGATGTTCATAGATTCTTTTTTATTTGTCCAAAACAAACTGCAAAATTTGGAGTTGTCTGAGTCATAAAATCTCACATCACTATATGAATTCAATTATTAGACTTGTTAGAAGGAAACTAACATGAAACATTACAAATCTAATAGTGAACAAAACCTAGCAATAATCATCTCTGTTCTTTCACCACTCACTGTGTTCTGAGCATTTTTCTTACTGTTTCTCAAGCTTCCAGGCACCATTTTCTTCCAAGAAGTTGGATCTCCATTCTCTCTGGGTGTTTATCAGTCTCTGCTCTGGTGCTTGTGTCTCTGCCTGTCTCATTCATAACAGATACCAGTGCTGTGAATTTTTTAAGGCAACTGCAGTCATTGTAGTTGATGAAATGTTTTGGGGCAATATCAACTCTCTCATGCTAAAGCAAGAATATTGTGTTCAGTTTTCTTATCACAAAACACTGAGAACAAAAACATACTATTGTTGCAAAATATTCTGCCAGCCTATACACAAGGTCATATTATCTTGAGAGCATGCTTCTTGTGATTATTTTCCAAAATTAATAGCATTTTATTTTACATACTCATTTTTTCAGTGTGACTGTTCTAATGCCATTGTGCCACTGTTGAGTTTAGTGCACGTTTATATAACAGCCTCCCTTGCTGAGTTTACTTTTGCTGAAATTTAGACAAAAAAGTATGTTTTATATGTAAATTAAGCACATTTGGTCATTGAGATACAATAAGCATAGAGCATAATGATGAAGCTTTTATAGCCATGTTTCAAAGTACAAGTGCACCTCATCTTTTTGACCCCTTTGTACTGATGCTGGAAATATGGAAGCTCATTCAGCAGCTAACATCTAATGTCGCATGCAAAACTTTTTTAATCAAAGACCTAAGATTCTTATTCTATTGAACAAAAATAATAACAATTCTGCAGGAGGACTGAAGCTTTAAGATTATTTTTTTCAGCTTTTGCAATAATTAATTGTAGTGGGCATCAAAGAGTTTCTGTTCTGCAGTTTGCAAGGAGCTCTCAGTTGTCACTCAAAGCAAGTACTGAATCCATATAGCTGTGATGCAATAGCTAATGTGACGATGACAGATATTTTCTCTGTCAAAATATGTTTTATTAGCTTTAGAAAACCTCCCATCCTTTGAGGACAAATTCTCCTGTTTTCATAGCACACACAGCAAGGCATTTGAAAGGAGGCAGATGTCCAGGGTGGGATGGAGAGTGAACAATTCTGGTCATGATACTTCTTACTAGGATCTTGGGGCTCATACTCATGAACCTTAGACACTTTCCATATCATCCAAATACTGGATGGTGCAAATTATAATCGCTCTGACTACTTGTAGTATTTTTCTTCTCACTATGTGGCTTATGAACAATATTTTGCATTTCCTGTAATTTCTTCCTTCTCTGCATGCATTTCCTTTTTGCTTCTACAACTGAAGACAATAGTTGACTCAACTCAGTCTAGTACTGTTTGCCTTTTCTAACAAATAGTCACTCATCAAATGTGTAGAGAAACTTCAGGAAGGAGTCTGTAAAACAAACCAACCAACTCAAAACTGTAAGTATGGAGTAACTTGGTTAAGATTACTACCTAAGAAAGAGAATTTAAGTCTGGCTTTTATAGGTGCTGTGACGCTACTTAGCATATATCACACATTATTTGCCAGTTATATGTGTATATATGCATATTTTTTAGTTATGTACTATACTGAATTTTATTTTAGTGGTGTTAATAATTCCACACTGCTTCTTGGAAAAAAACTGGTGGTCTAAGGAACTTGTCTGTAAAATTTAAGAACTGGATCATCATGGTGTTTTGTGGGCAGAATGTGGGACGTGTTTTGCTTCAAAATGACTGAAATATTCTGATGGCTATTTGTCAATTTTAGCAAAAAGGGGATGGTATGTAAGCAGCTCAGCTGAGGTGGTCTAAAGTGCTTACTACCAAATGTAAGAAATCCTGAGTAGATGTGTGGCAAAAGTCTCCAGAATAGGTTTTCATCTGCCCTCGTGGCAGTTGCTGTTGAGTCTTCATTTCCAGAAGACAGTCTGTGCTCCTGTCCCATTTGTGATGTGGCCCGTACAGCATTAATCTCCTTTGTGCTCTGCCACAGACTTGAAATATGTCCACCTGTGGACTAATTTGGGCACGAGCACTAAATCAGGGTACTTACTAGGTTAAAGTCCAGGACTCAGGGCCCAGGTCACTCTCTCAACCTACATGTCATTGCAATTAGCCCAGAAATATGGATGCGGCTGCCAGGAAGAGCCCAGCTGGACTTCCTTACTTGTCTCAGCCAGAAAAGGCTGGTAGTTAGAAGGAGGATCTGATTTATGTTGGGAACCGAATTTTGTGTGGAGTCACTAAAGAAGAGTAATGCAAACCCTTTCCCTCTTTCCACCCCCCCACTGTGCTTTCTATGAAGTTAAGAACAATAAAACATTTTAAAGCTGTCCTTAGACACCCTCATTTGCCTCGCAAAGCTTTTACTGGGAAGTATCTGCTGGCTGATGCTGTAGCTTTGCTGGCTGAGTTCAGTGTACCATAGTAGACTGAAAGCATCTTGCATATATGATTATATCACCTTGATACTAGCCAGGCTGTCTCATAAGCTAAAGTGTTTTACTGGTTGATTTCATAGTCATTAAAAAGACGTGCATTTTCCTCTAACAGCTGAGTGGCAAATGAAAATACCACTGGGTTGCAGAGTCTATGCTACTAAGTAATTCTAGCCTAACTGGCCATGCTCTAGTAAGTGGTAAAATCATTAAACTGTGACAGCACCATTATTAATAACGTCTCATTCATCTCATATCCATGTTCCTTGACTTCAGCTGCTTTTCTTATGCATATTATTTAACGCTATTTTAAATTATTCCCTAAAAAGAAAAGGGAATGGATTTAATTCATGTCCTTAGAAAAAGCTCTGATGCTCCTGTCTTCAAACAATTATGTCCTCAAAATTTAGACAGAAAATAAAACTGAATTATTCACTTATTTCCAAAAGGCATTCTTATGCAAGGCTTGATTTACCTTGATTAACATAGCAATTTACCACACATTTCAAAAAGTCTTGCTAGTATTTTTAGCTTGAAATAGATTTAGATAGCTTAGAATTTCCTACCATATTCCATCAGCACTGTTAAGACTTCACATGCTATTTAATTTTTGCAAGTACAATAAGATTTAACTTTAAATAGGTTTTGATAATAACTAACTTAATCAATGTCGTGATATAGTGTTAAAACTGTTTATTCTGTTCAATTTTATCAACACTTCCCTGGCTAACCCTTTAAAATCCATTTTTATTTAAGTAGTGTGATTCTTACGAGGTAAATGGCCTTGCCTCCTTTTCTCTGGAAGTGTTTAGGGGCAAACTCAAATGTCATGAAGCCAACATTTTGCTTACACCATGAATTAAAAGCAGTCAATGCAAAAAAACTGAAAATCCAAGTAACAATCTGAAGTAGGCCTTTAGCTTTGTTCTTGAGTAAGAATAAGGGGGTTTGGTTTTATTTTTTCTTCCTCACAAGAGTCTTCTAAAATGGCTTCCAAAGATCATGAAAATAAGTGTTGCTGGTATAAAATTATAGAATTAAATAGCAGAGATTTTTTTTTTCTTGTTTTTACCAATTTCACTTCTCCATACAGTGCTCACAAAAGATTAACTGGGCGCATGGTTACAGTGTTTGCCAGGGACTGTGGCTGTAGTATGTGCTGTTGCAGTGTAAGTCTACAATGTGCTAACAGTTCTGGAAATTTCTTCTGCAAATATGAACAATTTCTGTGCCCATTTTCAAGCACAAGCCTTTGACTGTCCCTGGAGGCTGTGTGAATCATGGAAGTTATAATATGGCTCTGAGTCCAGTGAGGTTTTTGGGGTTTTTTTAACGCATTCTTAGGGACGCAGTTTGTTGTGTCCTAGGGTTACCATCCTTTCTGAAGTTCTCCCTGTTACTCTAAACAAACAAAAAGTTTGATCAAAGCAGGTAAGTATGAACTGAACAAAATAATGCCATCAAGTTAGAATATTAGAACAGAAAAAGCTGTGGCAATTTCCCCCTACCCCGTTCCCCCTTCCCCCCCCCCCAAAAAAAAACCAAAACCACAACCCCACACAAAAAACCAAAACAAACCAACCCCCCCCACAATCTGCTAACCAAACAAAAATCCACTCGACAGATAGAAGTTAGGGCAAGTCAAATGTTTGTTATGAGGTTTAAAAGGATCAAAAGAAAGAAACAGACACACCCGAAGTCTTATTTCCCAATATTTTTCTTTTTGTTTTTGAGAGAGTATAGAAATGTATGTGTTATGATAGCTTGTGTTTGTATTTATGACTCTTTGTCTGCTGGTTGGTCTTAGTTGGTCACTCACTTTCAGAGGCACCAGTCCTTCCAGGGCATATGCGACTGCCGTACAAATAAGTTACCCTGCTGATCTGGCAGATTTGGCACAATAAGGGCTGAGTGATTTTTTTAGGACCATGTACAATAGCGCTTCACTTCTCATTGAGTCATATCTGTACAGGCATGGGCAGCAGTAATGATTAGGAGCTAAACCAAGCCCCTTGATCTCTTTGCTTGCTCCCCTAGCATTGGTTTGTTTAGTAATTACTACTCTGCAAACTTTCATAAGGGCAAAAAGGTGAGATTGACACAACAGCACTGACTATTTCTGAATACTAGGCTTTGGAATCAAGCCCGTTAGCTGGAAATAAGGAAGGAAACAGCAGATGTCATTTATCACAGTAATTTATCTTCTTTTTAGGGAAACATTTGACAATATGCTATACAGCAGGTTAGTCTCTGAATAGCGTATCAGATTTTCTGGTGAAAATAAAGTGAGAACCAATGAAACGATTTCTTCAGGGATTAAAAATTGGCTTAAGGTAGGAGTTGATGCACATCTCCTAAACGGTTGTATGTAAAAGTAGGGATTGTACAATCCTAGAATAGTTTTGGTTGGAAGGGACATTTAAAGATCATGTACTGCAACTGCCTTGCAATAAGCAGGAACATCTTCAATTAGATCAGGTTGCTCAGAGCCCTGTCCAACCTGACCTGGAATGTTTCCAGGGATGGGGTACCTACCACCTCTCAGGGCAACCTGTTGCAGTTTTGTAGCACCCTTACTGAAAAAAAATTCTTCCTTGTATATAGTCTAAATGTACCCTCTTTTAGTTTAAAACCATTACCCCTCGTCCTATCACAACAGGCTCTACTAAAAAGTCTGTCTCCATCTTTCTTATAAGCTCCATTTAATTATTGAAAGTCTGCTATAAGGTCTCCCCAGAGCTTTCTCTTCTCCAGGCTGAACAACCCTAACTCTCTCAGCTTTGCCTCTCAGGAGAGGTGCTCCAGCCCCCTGACCATCTTTGTGGCCCTTCTCTGGACTGGCTCCAGCAGGTCCATGTCTTTCCTGTACTGAGGACTCCAGGGCTGGATGCAGCACTCCAGGTGGGGTCTCGCTCCTGATGAGACACCACCAGTCATTCCAAGTGGAGAATAATTCCGTACATAATTGATGCAGATGTATAGCTACAAGGGTGGTAGTGGTCAAATAGTTGAAAATTATGGGTAATGCACTATTTCTTAGACATTCTTGGACCATTTTTATTTAATCTTTTGCATATAATCAACTTGATTTTTTTCAGATTACACAGGAAAATGTTTTAAAAGTATCCAGAAATAGAACTGTCACTGATTTGCATATTCAAAAATCTATGTACAATCTGAGATTTTGGATTCCTGTTTATGTTCAAATGGTCTGTATTGAAACATTTAGATTTTTTTAACAGAATATGAAACATCTTCTCGTGGCACCTTTTCATACACTGCAGGTGTCTTACACAATTCCTAGTGGCTTCAGTGTATGCTGGATCAGGCTCACAGTGAATAAACTTGGAAAAAGAGCTATAAAAAGTCAAACACACCTTTGTGAGCTTTTTAGAAAGAAAAGTATTTTTTTAAAAGCTTTTTCTATACATTTATGAATTAATTTTCTTGTTTAAGCCTCTCCATTTTTTTGCTACATTTTTTCTTCAGTATTAAGCAGGCTTTAGCGTATATTTTAGTAAACAATTCAACAAAAAAAAAATCCCTCCACGAATTGGTTCTTTGTCCTATTTTATTTAGTGTGCTATTCCTGCTTTAATTCATCTGATTTTATTACTAAATTGAATGTTAAAAAAAAAAAGTTTTTTATGGTGCCAGCCTGATTCATTAAACTGCATCTCATAGTTCACTGTCAATACAGAAAACTTAAAGCTGTTCTAGGGTTATTATGTCTTTTCACATGCTCTTAAAATAGTCTATCTGCACTTAAGGGGTTTTCTTCTAGAGCTCAGCCTGAGCTATCTGCCTAGGAGATAAAGGACATTTCCTTAGGCTCAAAGTCAGTTTCTGATAGACCGTAGCCAGACCTCATTTCTTATAATTTTTTTCAACTTAATTTTTCCTAATGTTTCTCCATACTGTGATTTTTCTCATTAACTCCTCTCCTAATGGTACCACACCACCTGAGGTGTTTCGACACTTCATTTCTACTTGGGCTGTGTATTCTGGTTCAGTGATGCAGGTTGATTCCCATTCATCACTACCACAGTATTATGCCTTGCTGAATAAATCCCCTGCTTTCCTAATGTACCAAATTACTGAAACCAATTTTGGCCGCCTCTTCACATTTCTTAGACTGATCAGTGACTCTTGAAACCTCTCCTTAGCTTTACAGAGCAGCAGACTTCCCTGCCTATCTTATTTATACAGGCAAACTAGACTGAAAGAGAGCGACCCAGGTGCCTAAACAGGGGCATCAGAAGAATACACAGTGTGATATCTAACACATCAGCAGAGGCTGAGCAGGTAGGATATATGATGAATGGGAGACACTTCTGGAGTAGCAGCTGGAGAAAACACAGGATACTTTAAAGTACTACATGCCTGCTTTTAGGTTCCCAAATCACTACCCAGAATTACTGCTCTGAAAGAAATTGTTATTGCAGTTAAACAAACAAAAAACCCAAACCAACCTCAGTCCAAAATATGCACTTGATATTTTCTAATTCAGTGATTCTAATGGTTGTAGTTCCAATGCTTTTTCTAATTGCAATGTATAAAGTTGACAAAATGTGTATTTGTACGTGGTCAGGTATTCTGAAAAATCACAAGAAATATTTGAATAAATATGACCACAGTGAAGAAATTAAGGCACAGGTTGTCTGCAAAAAGCCCATTTGTTCTAGCAAGCATAAAAGAAAAACTTTTAATGGCAATAATTGTTTCTGAATATGTTGTGGTTCTGCACTGGAGGGGGGGCGGGGAATGAATACTAGAGTACACACACTTTAAGCCTTTTTCTTTTTTTTCTCTTTACACTTCCTTCAGGCTGAGTAAAATAGCACTGAACCATTCATAGAGAAATTCATTTTCTGATCTTTGTACCGCTGGACTACTTTAATTTCCTGATAGTGCCAGAATACAGCCGCTTTGAAATTTCAGGTATAATTTTATTGAAATTGTGAAAGCATTTTTTTGTAGAAACCAAGCTTTTGGAGGATGGTTGTTCCCCCCCCCCCCCCCCCCCTTACAGAAGATCCTCATCTTGAAGGGGGGAGGGGTTGGGGAATGAATATCCACTTGTATTAATGGTGGAAATAAAGTAAGGCTGAAGTATAATTTTCTTCCAGTGAAGGGATGCTTAAAAAGTGCTAATGAAGGACTCAATTACAAAGAAAATGCAGAACTGAAAGAGCACCCAGAAAATTGCCGCTTATTCATACTGTGGTGAAACACATTTGGTCCTATTGGGTAAAAAATTTTTCATGATCTGAAGACATCATTATTTCAGCTCTTGCATAGCCTTGACTCCCACACACAGCTGCATTGGTATTTGGGTTTGGGCATGCAGGAATAAGCATCACTGTGGCAAATTTCTCCTCTTTACCTAGAATGGTTAAAAAGGGGAAGGACAGAACTTGATGTAGCTCAGGAGTACAAGGAAAATAAATAGGAAAAATTCCTTGAAGACTCTGATGCAGATGCCTTCCTTGTTCAAGGCTTTAAGACCACTGTCTACCCTTATGCGTTATTTCATTTGCTTTGCTCAATGGAGAGATTACACACAAAAAAGTGAAGCATTATGCTGCTTTTAATAAGTTCTGTGTTAGTGAAGTGACATTTCTTTGTTGGAAAAAGCCCAGTAACAATGGCAATTAGCTGATACCTCTATAGTAACTATTTTCACATCCTAGTTTGAAATAAAACAGCACTTAAAAAGGATAGAGCAACTAATGATAACTCTAGGTGTGATCAATGCATAGTCTCAATGAGAGCAGAGCTCTTGTTCTTTGTTTTTACTATAGTTCCAGGCAAAGACATCTGAAGATATTTGGCTAATTTAACAAATGTGGTGTTACCTCACACTTGTCCCAATTAGGAAATAGATGAGGAGCTGTTTGCTGGTGGCTCTATCATTAATGACAAACATCAGCCCACAAAAGAAAGAAACAAACTTCTAAATTATTAACTGCCTGATCAGCAACTCAGTTGGGAATTTTGTTGGGTCATGAATGCTGGCAGGTTGTCAGGGAAACAGGAATAACTTAACCAACTGCTTAGGTTTGTTGAACGATGAAACCTTTTTACATATTTTTGGTGGCTAATAGCTCAGCTGGATTTGCAAATGGTTGCTGAAATGGAAAACATAGTAATGCTTTTGATTCAATACAGATAACTTAGACCAATTAGGTTCTAATGTAGAGTCTTGATATATGGGTTTCTGTTTTGAGTCATCAGAAACTCCTTGGGTTTTTGTCATTCTCCCCCTCCCTCACCTTTTCCCTGCTCTAACCTTTCATTAATACCATGTATGAAGATTTCTTGATATCTTGGCCATTTACAAGCAATTAAATAGTGCTCTGAAGCTCGCTTTAAATTAGCTTCCTGAATATAATGAGCCAAAATTCCAAGTGGTTCAGGTGCCACCATTTCAGCTTAACATTTTATTTGAGGCTGGTTCCTTTGCCAGCCATATGCCCTTCGGGACCAGCAATGGGTACTTGCAATGGCTAAGGCAGTTTCCCTTTGTTCTGGATAATAAAACAACCACCTGGAAAGGCAAGTTTAAAATCATAGGCAGGAGAAAATCTGTGTACGACTAGGAGTTAAAGTAAGATTCAGTCTATGATTTGGAGAGATGGAGGGCTGTTCTGGTTGGCAGGAGGACTTTCCTGCCTGCAGTTAGGCTGTAGTAAGTTGTGAAATGGAGTTTATGGCTCTGAAACTCTCAAAATTCTCTGTGATAAGCTCATTAGAATTGATGGCTAGTCCATAGGCCTTGCCTGTTCTCCTGAGCTCATCTGGAAAACGTCCTGCTGGGAGGGGGGAAAACAACTGTTACAACAAGGATCTCTCTTCCAAATCTTTGTCTGCTAAAAGAATGGGTCCCTCTTCACCTATTTGTTCCCTGGTTCTTAGTATGTCTGCTAGCACTAGTCAGCAAAAATAGGCTAAGGGTTTTCAGTCACTGAATCATAGGAGTTAAGGGTACCTGGCTACTGTAGCATCATTCGTTTGTCCCCTGCTTAGACATTTAGAGAGTAGACAGTATATGACCATCAGTGACCATAATAAGCATTCACCAAATGTTAAAGGATCTATTACTCAGCAACTGATCTCTTGAAGTTTTTAGGCTAAATAAGAGCAATTGTGAGCAATCATGCCTCTGAACATTTACTGAGAAGACTGATATAATTCTCAAGTTTCAAAGTGGTCTAGATTTCATGGGATGATCTGCAAGAATAACAATTGATGGGAAGCCTGGAATTGAAAGGCTTTCAATAATCTTTCACCAGCAAAATATCAAAGATGAGGCCTTAAAGTATTAGCTGTCTCCAGGATTTCAGATTAAACCATGTTACTGTTGCATAGCAGTGCTATGGTACCTGAAGCCAAGTTTTCCTGAATCGTCATTATTCTAGTTAAGACTATCGAAGTAATTTTTCTCTTCTTCATTCTTCCGTGAAGTGTTGTACCAATCTGATATTTTCAGGATGGATGGATGAAAATAGGTGGGGAAAGTATGCACATAGTGCTGATCTTTACCACTCAAAGGTGCTATAGATAAAATGAGATATTACTGGTTTGACTATTCCAAGTCACTACTTCACTCTTCTCACTCCTTTACAGGCTCCCATCCCTTACAGTGTTTGAAATGGCATAGTTTGCCATCAGCATAACTGTGCTACATTCCTAGGTCTGAACGCTGCCTTAACAACAGAGAACAACTCATCTCATTTAACTCAGCTAGTTGCCTAGACACACTTTATACTTAGTGGAGAGAAACAAGCACTTTGAGGAAGCCGTTTGCTCCATCCGACAACGTAGATACCTGCCTTTGGTGTGAGTCTGCTGACTTCATGGAAATGCATGTTTCCTTCTATTGACTACAAGTGGAGTCTGGACAATCAGCTCGGATATCTGAAGTGTTTAACTCTATGTCCGGGCAGATAAAACACACCAAACTGACAAAGGGTAGGTAAAATTATAGCTTGTATTTGGATATGAAAATAAACCATTTCTCAATCAGACTTTCTCAGATCCTAAAGCATTTCCCTGCTGCTTAGGAGGCTTGAATAAAAATTATTTGCCAGGTAGCAATCTAGTGTTCTGCATGACGGATTTCTTTTGGTATGTATTGTGATATGTGTATCACTAGATCTGGTTCCAGCTGCTTTGTTGGGGTTTTTTTTCTGTTTATGCTACAATTAAAGTTATACTGTGCATGTTCACCAGAGAAAATGCCATTTTCTTGTCCAGACTATCAGAATTTTCTCTTCTAGGAAAAAAACCAAAAACAAAAAAACCAAAAAAACCCCAACAAAACCCAACAACAACTACCTTAATCTCTTTTCTTGCTTAAATATCAGAACAACTTTTTACCTGGGCTAGCAGGATAAAAAAAAAATTCTGCAGCTTCTTTTGTTTATATTTTTGTCTGGTTCTTTTACAAACAAACCTTTTACAAGTGTAACAACAGGATAATAAACTCTTTACATTGCCTGTAAGTAAAATGGGGAAGCAAAACTATACCCTGTAGTATTCAGCATCATCAAATCAATTTCTTCTCTATTTCGAAGTAGTGGTTTTTTAACTGCTAATGAAAGCATTATAAAGATTGGCTTCTGAAGGGGAAAAAAGCTTTAATTTTTTTCCTTCTCATATTCCCTCTGCCATCCGGTTATGGTTCAGAAACACAACCATTTTGTTCTTCAGGACTAAATTCATCTGATGCACTATCAAAGTGCATTCAAATTATGGAAGTCTCATTCTTGCCCTCGAATATGGTATCAAAGTGAGATCACTGATCTGCTGGCATTTCCTGGAGAGCTTGAAAATATCGACCTAAGAAACTGCAGGTGAAATTACTCACAGTTTCTGCTTGTAGGTGACTATCTGTTTTCCCTTAACATATATGAAAATATTATTTCCCTATAGGTTGATTGTTTTCTTTCTTACCATCTAATCAAAAGCTTCAATTTGTTATTCTCTATAGTGATCATTTAAACTGGGGGCACTGAAGCTTTCACAGCTGAAGAGCTGCTCTAATATCAAATACAGTTATAGAAAGCCACAAAAGCCTGGCATACAACAGGGGCTCAAAGAAGAATGCAAATGTATTTATTAGTGAATTTTAATGAGAACTGTTATGGTAAATGAAGATCAGATTATCAAATGAGATTTGAATTTTTTTTCTAAGTTGTACTGTCACTGAAATATGGTATATGCAACTCATACCAGTCTGTAACTCTGGTGACATCTGTGACAAAGTCTGGATTAAAGAGAAAAGGAGCTAGACTATGCATGTATGTGAGAACAATGAGATCATCAACTTCTGATGTTCTAAAATCTTCATGATCATGCACCCCCTCAAGTTTTCCAGGTTCTGCAGAGGTATTCTCAGCAACTAGTGTACTACTCCTTGCTATTGTAATATCCCCACAATATCATATGATACAGCTTGTGGCCAGTAGTGTCTCAATGGTAAAATGCTTTTGTTTGTTTTGTGTAAATAGACTTCATTGTCCTTCATATTTTATTTCTAATGTTCAATCTCTGTTACTAAAGAGGGCAGGTCAATAAAAAGAGCAGGTTAAGCAAAAGAGAAAAATGCAGAAGTCAGTCACTAACTAATAAGAATTAGTATTTTTCAGAAGCAGATAAACACCTAGCAAGGATTGGTGACTTAAGAGATATCTAGGCATCTTGATGCCGTTAATACAGTCACTTTTAAAGCAGTCAAGTATTAGTGTTCTTGTGTCGGTTACTAATGTTTCTGTGTGTCTCTGAGCCTCCTAGTGCTTTTGGTTGGTTGGGACATGTGTCCACAAACAATGATATTTTCTACCTCTTTTTGACAAAGTGGCTTACTAACCATTGAAGGTGGCTTGTATCCCTTAGCAAAAAGGTTATTGTGTTAAGTGATACCTGCTATTCAAGAGTGGCTGGTAATAGAAAAAAAGTCTAATAATAATTTAAAAAAATCTTTTCATATGCATTATAGGACCTGGCTGGATGATGATCCTGAAAGAGTTTTCAGAATTCTTTCTGTCTAGATATTTGCTGCAAAAAAAGGAAAAGAGACTATGAAGTACAAATTGATGGTTAGAGATCTTGCAAGGTCAGCGTGAAAAGCCCGAGGTGTGATTAGCAAAAGGATGCTTCGTGTGAAGCGTAAAGATCAAATACTAAGTCTGAATTTGGGGTGACAAAGATCAAGACGTTGCACAGATGAAGAAGGATAACAACAGAAAGGATTTTTTTTTTGTCCCAGCATTTAATAAATGATTATGAGTGCTCAGAGTCCACCAAACTTTCTTAGAATGGGCAGTATCACTTTTCCATTTCTGAAAAAGAGAATGCTGCTGTTCACAGCTTAAAAGCTGAGTCATCAACATCTGGAAGATTTCAAAGGAAAGCAATGGTTTCTGGAAAATATTTGGATTAGAGGGAGACCATTGGTGCCTTGATCTCTGTGTACTTACTGCAGAAAAGCCTCCCAAGAGCTTTTCTTGTGCAGTAAAACTGCTGAAAATATTTTTATTTCTATTTCATACTGCCTAGGCAAAATAGAGAAATAGGAGTTTTACCAGTTTTATGAGTTATAATTTCCATATTTATAGATTAAACTCAATAATTAGGTATTTATATCATCTACAGTAATTAATTTTGTCTGCCTAGCGTTGTAAAATATTCACACTTGACATGTTTAACATCTTTTTCTTATGACTAATTAGCAAAGCGACAATATTCACTTATTTCAGTTTTATGCAGGGAAGTGGCATTATGGTAAAATGGTCATTTATCATTAATATGTGTAGTTGAGGAGGCTGTTTCTTCATTTTATAATCCTTTCAAATTACATATTATATTATATTAATAACATGTTACATTGGTATTTTTGCAGTTCTTTTTGTGCAGTTTGTAGGCATCCCACTTTGCAGTCTGTATTTCACTTGATCCTTGGCACTCACTGAATGACTGCTGCTCTCATTGGAACTAATTTGGAGGGTTGAAGGGATCAGGATCTCTGCCATCATTTGTTTTACTATGTTCAAGGATAAATAAGTGAATAAAATTGTGCTCTGATGGTTTTCAATACGGACCCCTATGAAAGTGACTTGTTCCTTTCTTCTATGAAACTTTGGAAGTCTTTGTCTACTGGAGTTCCTTAGCTGCAATGTACGTCTAGGCCAATAGGAAATTTTTCGACTGTGGCCTGTAATTTAATTTGTTGGCTTTTTTGATGTTTTGGCTGGGGGCTTTCTCACTTTCTTGTATAGAAAATACTGTAGTGTATTTGTTAAAGCCTTTGAGAAATCTTATTGATTTCCAGTGAGAAAAAGTATTTTCTACTTTTGACTTAAGTGACTTGTTTTCTGGTTCTTCGCACGCTTCCATATTTTCAATTTCCTCTTTCAAGTTCTGAGAGAGCTCAGCAACCTTCAGAAACTGAAAATGTATCCTACTGAGGCATTGTATTTGCTTTTAAATTCAAACAGTTTGGGTTTTGTTTGGCCACGTTATGGGTCGTCCCCCCGCCTCGCCCCGCATGTGACATTCATATTTGCCTTCTGCCATCTTTAGAAAAGCTTCTGCTGGCCTTCAGTTTGGCCCCAGTGCATACAGCCAACTTTAGCATTTGAGAGGAACAGCCTCAGGATATCTGAGACCACCTCTGTAGGAGATGGTATTCCTCCATATCTGCCTTTTCCTTTATAGATGCCTCTTTGGGAAGATTCTTATATCCATAATTAGCTAAATAATGACAAAGCAGAGTTGAAAAATATCATACTTGTTTTCCCATGCCATGCAAAATGAAAATACTCTCTTAGAGCCAGATTTCATGGCCACACATATTAAATGGCAAGGCACCAGCCCGTGGGCTTTCTTTGTTCAACAGAAAGCCAGGGTTGGTTCGTGATGGTGGTTGGTAGCTGTGAGATATGGACTCATGGGAAATATACCACAGTGCTAATGGTTTATTGCAAGCTTGTCAGAAAGATTAAATAATATTGGAAACAAAATTCATTCTTTGGATTGTGTCTGTTTGAACACTTATGAAATGAATCAATTTCCACTTTTTCTTATCATACATGTTTGCCCTTGTCTGAACAATTGCTGCAAACCTCAGGCACAAGAGCTTAATTCTTTACTGATAGAAAACAGGGATGGTAACCTAGTAACCTTTGTCTCATTCAGAGGCTTAAAAATGAGGCTAAGTGGTTCTTTCATGGTGGTAGTGATTATAGTGTTTCAGCTTATTCTTTTAAAATTACATTTAACTCACTTTAAAAAAAAAAAAATCAGAATTGATATAATGCAGTTTTCAAAAGGACTAAACCAAGATCAAGGTTGCTACAGCTAAATCCTTCCCCTTTTTGCCTGCTCCCCCCACCCCTCCAATATGTAAGTAATATATAAAATTAACATGTTAGCATTGTCATGAAACTATAGCGTGTGCCTATGTTTTGTCTGTCTGTCTCATTGCGATACATGACAGATTCCAGCCAGTGAGTGCTCTCATTTCTATAGATATCTAGATACAGTCAGAGAACATGGAATAAGGTTGTTGCTGCTTCCTCAGATATTTAATCCTTTTACTTGTACCAGTAATTCATGGTTGTCTTGGAACACTTTTTGCAGAGCTTGGAGTCTTAGCCAAATCTCATTCAAAACAGGATGACTTTAATGGATTTCAATAGCTACACAATCTTTCATCAGTATTACATTTTGGAAACAGTGTCTAGCTTTTATTGCAAACAAATTTTTCAGTACAAAAGCTTAAACTACAAATTCTGGCTGTTCCTTGTCTACCATAAACATTCTACCTTAAAGATGAAGTCCTATAGTAAGGCAATGGTTTTATGAAACATAATTAGAAAAAAAAAAATCTTAAAATGGTTTTCTGAGAAAATATCTCTTTCTAAGGAAAGAGATTAAAATCTTCCAACAATCACCTACACCTATCCATTTTGTTGTGTCATATTGAAAGAGTTGCTGAGAGACATGAAAGGAACATGAGAGTAGAAAAACTAATTTGAATACTTGAGTTTGGGGGTTTTTTCCACTTTTGCTTATTAGACATCAGATTTTCTTTTAAAATTTTTTTCTTATTTACATTGCTAAATGATTGAGTATCATCTAGTGGTGAATTAATAATATAAATTAGAAGGATTAATCATTATTTTAACTTTAGAGTTGGTGCCTGTTTTTATTTGTGAGTGAAGACCTACAAGTAGAGACCATGAGTTACTTTGTAACAGGTAAATGGAAGAATCACTTAATAAATGTAAGATTTTTTTTTTTTTTTAATTTAAGGCATGTTTTGGCCACTCATGCATTATCTAACCTATTTAGAAATGCTGAAAGGTTACTTCTCCCCCTCTGCCCTGATATGTTAGTACATTAGAGGTGTTAACTTTTGCAGTGTGGAAAGCACTGTAAGATTAATAGATATTCATTACAGTATAATTCTAAAAGTGATTAGAGAATTCTAAGGAAACTTTATAGCACAGTCAAAATAATAATTCTAATTTATATGCATGCTTACAAACTTGCTGGAAAAAGTCTCTGCTCATAGGTAAATAATTTGCTTTTTTTTGGCTTGAATGAATAATAGAAGCTGCTGTGAGAGTGAATAAAATTAAACAAAGACATTCACTAACACACTGAAGATAAGGAGTGAAAGTAATTCATCTACTGGAGGTCATAAAGAGGATAGCCATACATAGAGAGCTGTAAGAATGCTGAGACCAGTAACCTGATTTTACTTGTGAAACAAGTAGTGTTATAAAACCTAGCAGAGCGTAAGTGCATGGACTCCAGAAGTATTCAGTTAAAAGCAGTGTGACGTTTCATTTAT
Organism: Balearica regulorum gibbericeps; assembly: GCF_011004875.1. Taxonomy (NCBI): domain Eukaryota; kingdom Metazoa; phylum Chordata; class Aves; order Gruiformes; family Gruidae; genus Balearica; species Balearica regulorum. Next base: position 58,072,821 of record NC_046186.1, read on the forward strand.
GGAGTGTACGAACCCTTAAGAATCTACTTGCCCTTTTCTCCTGATAGAGCAAGACTGTGAAATTTTGATGAAACAATATTTTGGTAAAATAATCCAATGCTGAACCATGGTAATGTGAATTACTACAAGTTGGAGCTAGTGATGTAACAGTAGTTCTATAAGATAGAGACTCACATTTATCTTCTATATATTATACAAGGCTAGTAAATTTTCTAGTAACTTTAGATTTTACTGATCTTATCCTTATTTTGCTTACTTGTTTGATGACAGCCCAGCCAATAGTAAAGGAAAATAGATGATTAAATGGTATAGTTTAACCCCAGCCGGCAATTAAGCCCCATACAGCCGCTCGCTCACATGGGGAGAGAAAATCAGAAACGTGACAAAACTTGTTGGTTGAGATAAAGACAGGTAAAAAAACCTAATAGGTAAAGCAAAAACCACACACACAAGCAAAACAAAGCAAGGAATTCATTCCCCACTTCCCGTGGGCAGGCAGGTGTTCAGCCATCTCCAGGAAAGCAGGGCTCCAGCATGTGTAACGGTGACTTGGGAAGACAAACACCATCACTGCAAATGTCTCCCCGCTTCATTGTTCTTCCTCCAGCTTAATATACTGAGCATGACATCGTATGGTATGGAATATCCCTTTGGTCAGCTGGGGTCAGCTGTTCTGGCTGTGTCCCCCCCTGCCCCCAACCCCTCCTCGCTGGTGGGGTAGGGTGAGGAGCAGCAAAGGCCCTGGCTCTGTGTGAGCACTGCTCAGCAGTAACGAAAACATCCCCGTGTTATCAACACTGTTTTCAGCACAAATCCAAAACAGCCCCGTACTAGCTACTATAAAGAAAATTAACTCTACCCCAGCTAAAACCAGCACAACTCTGTACATTTGTAACATTCAGATGGCATGAATAACCAAACACTTTTTAAAGACCTATTTTAAGGTAATTCTACACTTCAGTGGATACGATAAAGGAAGTTTATATGCATCTATGGAACAGCTGCTGAGGTGGGCTTCTTGGGTGTTAACACAGATAAACAATTGTAAGTATGAGTCCTCTGATGAAGATATAGAACCCCTGACTGGGTGCAGAGGTCTGCCTACTGTATGAAGTGACAGGGCTGCTGTGATCAGAAATAAGAACAAGTAATTTCAGAGATTTGAAAATCTGAAATAGAGAATATGCACGTTCCTATAAACTGCTCTGTTGAAAGAGTCTTTGTAAGGGGTGGATGTCAATAATAATAGCAACAGCAGCAACACAGGTGTAACTCTGTGCCTGTAGGGAAAACCTCTCTGAAACACTGAGCTAACACTTGACTGTACTTTAGTCAATGGCAATATTTCCACTGGCTACAGTGGTTTCTGGATGTAGCCTCCTACATTTGCCTTACACTCTGCATTGGAATAATTTCTAATTATCTTAACTTTCTTCATTTCAGAAGGGCAGATCACCTAGGACTTTATGAATTAATGGTTTTGTAATGGATCAAATTAACATTTCTTGTCACATAGCTTGCTTGCTGAAAGATGAAAAGATCTTTTAAGATTAATAAGATCAAGTGTCTATCTAACCTACTGTATGGGCAGAAATCACCTATCCTCAGGCACGTGCAGCTCTTACAACATTTCTGAACCTTTGCGTGAGTACGGTATATTAAAGCAAAGCAGCTTTAGTATTTCTCAGTTTACAGATGTAGATGCCACGTAGAAATTTAGATTTAAATGTTGGAAACCTTATATAGCCTCTCATTTGAAGTTCAACTGTGTAGTCAGCAGATCCATATGTATTCTTACAAAGAACACGGATAATACTTCTTTATAGAGAATAAGTTCCGTTTGTGCATTGAGAAAGTGAAAAAGGGGGGTGAAAAGGCAGAGGGACTGTAAATGTCTAATAAACCATTTGTACATGTTAGCAATTCATACAGAAAACATTTGTGATCACTTTCTCAGCTGCTGTCTCTTGGCTTCTCGCATTGCATGAGGCTTGTTCCACCTCACGGTCAGGGCTGGGTGAGGGTGCTGCTGACACCCTGGCAAAGCACGTTTGTAGTCCCCTCGCCTTCACCTGGGGGAACCTGTCTGTTGCAGGTATTGTACCATTACAGCTAGGACCTGTCTCTGTGCGTGCCAGGGTGAAAGAAAGATCAGAAGGATTCCACTGCTTGCGTCGTTTTAATCAATTAAGGATAAAATACAGAGTGCAGAGGTGGTTTTCCTTTTTTTCTTTCTGCTCAGAATGTGCTATGTCTAAAATAGGCAAATAATAACTGTATCATTAATCATTAATAGACTAGTAGCAAAACACAGGATCAACTTAATCCTTTTGGACATTGATGAGTGCACACTGCCACTTTAAATAATGGCATAAAAGGCATCATTGCTACCCAGTATGGATTTACCATAGTAAATGAGTTTGAGTTACTGTATATATTTTGCACTCCATACCCTGTTATCAATAACAGTCCTCGGGCCTCACAAAGGGCACCACGAGCAGGAAAAGAATAATTGCCATTCTGCATGGAGCCAGTTTATTGATGAGGTGGACAGAAGTAATATTTTTAGCCTGCTGGGTGTCCATCTGTAAGCAGTTTCCTGGAGCTGCCACTTCTCCTTTCTCTGGAAACTGTTATGGCTTTGTCTGCCCAAGGAAAATAATGAGATCCATCTATCAAACAGAGAACAAACAATAAACTCTATACCTTCCAATTAATTTGTTTTGCACCTCTGTTTACCAATGTGCATGCAGTTAACTATCCATCATATTATATGCATGTAAAGAAGTACATTTTTCAAAAGGTTGAATCTATTAACCCTTTTGCTAGCAAAATATATCTGCATGCCCTCCAGGTAAACAGGAGACTTGGGGGGAAAAAAAAAATCAATCCTTTTGAAGTGCCAGGACTGAACAACATAGTGTGCTGTAAAATCATACCATCCAATCTTAAGTCTGTATCCTCTGTTATGATAATAACGTATAGTCCATAAAAAAAATCTTTTCATGAGAAAACAATAAATAAATAACGCATTTCAGTCTGGCCCAAAATCTGCAGTGATGAGTCATTTCAGGATGTAGTGTGTCTTTATTAAATATGGAGATCCCTCAGAAAATGCATTGAGCTGGTACTTGAAGCTGGAGTGGCTTCTCACCACGTTACGATAATTTACTTTTTTGTCCTAGCTTTACTTCCCTCTCTTAGGTGGTTTTCCACTGTTCTTGCACAGGGATTTTCAAAGAATGTGGGAATGGCCGTACCAGATGCTGACCAATCTATATAGTCCTTTCTTGCCATTGATATGGTAATGTGAGAGCTTGGTTGTTGTGGGGTTTTTTGTTGGTTTGTTTTTCAGAACATTGGGCTGTTATGGCGTTTTGCTTTTGTGTCTACAGTCTTTCCATTTGCATAATTAAGAAGCACTTCAATACAGGTATTATTCATCTACTTAAACAGGTTTGTGTGCTATTTCCATGTGTAACACATATGAGTTCAGTTTTTCAGGACACAGATGGCATATGAAAAAAACCTAAGAAGCCAACTAGACAGAAACATTAAAAATCTGGCTCTGTACCACCACACACACACACACAGAGAAAAAAAAAAACCCTGAGGAAATTGGCTCCTAGGAATCAACTTGTTCCTAATATTTCATTAGCTTTTAGTGCATAAAAGGCTTGAACACTGAAGAAGATTCAAAACAGTATAGTCAGCCTTCTCAGAATGTCTGGGGAAATGCCTAGTGCTAGAAAGGAGTGATGCTTTAGATCTTGGGATTCTGGCTGGCTGAGTATGAATAATGTTCTATGAATGGCTCGAGCACTGTATCGTTCTCATTAGCCCCTCTGAAATGTAGTAAAATTCCACTGGGGAGGAGCTTGCTTGCTTTTTAAAAAGGAGAGGAATCTCTCTTGTGAAGGAAAAAGTTAAAAGAATTCACAACTGAAGTGTGACGAAAGGAAAACAAGATGAGAAAGAGATAAAGTCAGGAAGAAAATGTCTTCCTATGTATTTCTCTCCAAATCAATTTCTAGCTGCCCTAAGTTAAACAATTGGTAGATGACATTTTATGCAGATGAATCAATGTGTTCCCAGATATAGTTGTATATACAATATCCAACACGCAGTCAGCATTTTAACTAGTATTTTTTAGCAAGCTGCTCTGAGCTCACCCACAAATATGTCATAGAGAAAAGTCTGTACATTCTGAGTAACTGTGAATTAGAGAGGCAGATGTATAACCTGGGAAGACTTCCAGATTCATCCTTCTTAAAAATGGATATGTTCAGCATATCCATACACTGATCAGGATTGTTCTTTGTGCCACAAGCCATCATCAGCCTGATGATAATTCAGAAATAAGCCTAGGCTCACTAACAGATCATGTATCTGATTGATCCTGGCCTCAGTCATAGGAATTTGTAAGTCTTAAAGGACGGAATGTCTGATCTGGTACTCTCTTGTTATTTCTGTCTTGATATCGGGTGGCTAAATGCTCAGCTAGTATAAACTGGCACAGCTCCATTCAATTTAATGTTTAGCTAATGATCTACGTGGGGGAAAAAAAAACCCAACCCAAAACCCAACCCATTTATTAGTCATGAATTTCTTATTAAACATCTGAAATTATGAAAAGTTCTCCTGTACTTCCCTGCATTTTTGGCTTTTGTCCTCCCATCTGGTTGTATGATTGTAGTTTTAACTTCTATCCTTTATTACTTATGCATTGTTCATTGCTGCTACCTCGCCTTTTTCTCTGAAGCAGCAACAGCTATTTATATAAAGCTGCTACACAGTCCTGGACCCCAGTACAGTTCATTTAGTCTGAATTTCAACACTATCCCTTTAAAAGTCATCCATACAAAGATCTATCCAGTAGGATGACACTTATTTCAGTAGGGCTGGAACTGTTTGATAATGTTGACATACACATATCACTTCACTGCGGTATCTCACATACATTACAACGTACCCATACCACAGGGGATTTTAACATTCATTGCTATTGTTTTAGTAATATTTCCCTGGATAAAAGTTGCTAATAACAGAAACTGCGTGATTACTCTAGACTGGTGAAAGACTATCATGCTCAACAAGACTGCAGCGGAAGGATGTGTTTTCAAGCAATAGGTTTGGAGATTCCAAGTACTTCAGTCCTAAAGTTTCAGTATCAGATGGGGGGATATAATTTACTGGATTTACTAGTACAAATTTTATTTAAAGTTTGAATTATCATAAAATGAAGACTAGAAAATAACTGTTGATGAGACTCTTTTGCCCATATAAGGAACTACAGCTGAATTGGGTAAATCTTATTGAAAATCTTGTTCAAAAGAAAAGGATTTTAAGACCTGATTATCAGCTGAAATAACTCTGAAGAACTTACTGAAGTCTACAGAAGATACATGAATTTATACTTTCCCAGAGTATGGCTTACATTTTATAAAGGCTTAGAATATGACATGGTGAAGTAAAAAGAATGTGATTTAAGATATTTCTGTAAGATCAATCTGTTTCATATGGTCAGGCTCCTTAAAGCCAAAGTGTTTAACAATCTGATTCTCTCCCTATTTATAGCTCACTTCAGACCATAGGCCATCAAGTGATGACAAGCAGTTTTTCCTGAGTTACTCTGAACCGACTTTGGTTGCCAAGATATTAAAGGGTTTTTGGCACTTAATGAAATTTTACTCATGACGTTTTGTATCCACTACTCAAGAGGCTGACTAAACTTGCATTCATCTACTGTCAAGATGCAAGATTGATAACGCTAGATATATGTTTGCAGGAAGAAAAGAATATTTAATGTAAATGTTGTTTGTTGTGTTGTTTTTTGTTTTGGTTTTTTTTTTTTTTTTTTAAATCCAAGATAATTTAAATAAACAGTGCTAAATAGGGCAGAAGTGCTGCACTGCTGCCTGGAGACAGTATGTAGAAAGCACAGTGTTTGTGTAAAGGTTGTCTGAGGGGAAAAATGTATTAGTCTGAGCAATGTAGGCTTGTTTCTGCAAGATTATTATGGTAAAGGCTTTGCAGAAATTTTTAATGTGTGTCACATACTTTCCAAAAGAAGGCTTACTGTGATAGACCGGAATAGCTTGGTGTCTCCAGGTACTGTAATATTATGTAGTGGTTTTCTTTTTCCAAGTGCTTCAAATATTTCATAATTGAATAATATGACTGATAAAGTTCTGAAAGTAAATGTGTAAAAGGCGGGTTGCCAAGCAGAACACAGACCCTCGAGCTCTGCAGGAGATAAGCCACCTGGCCTCCGTCCACTAAAGCACTTACATGTATGCAGCTTTAAACACCTAGCAGTCACATCATCTCACACTTTAGGTATCAAATCACTTGCATCAGGGACATGACTTGGGTACTTAAGTTTATTAACATGCTTAAGTTGTTTGCTACATTGGAGATAGGTTTAAGGAACTAAGCCCAAAAAAGAGTTTTCTTTAGGGTTCTGTACTGTGGGAGGGAGACACGACCCACGTCTTGAATCATTTTGTCTCCAGAATGAAGTAGAAACTCTGTGGACGCTACAGCAAGAATTTCTATATGAAAAACAGATCAAAAATTGAAAAAATGGATGCACCTGCTGTTCTTTCTTATTTTAGCTTGATCCTTGTATGATTTTAATTAGTTCTAAAGGACATCTTAAAAATGTGGTATGAATGATCCTTAAGCAATATCCGTTCACTGCTGCATGATTAATACACTTCTAAACTGGAAGATTAGATGTGGTGCCCACTGTGGGATGGACTGAATTGTCGAGAGAGCCTTTGAATACTAAAAATGTAAAAAAAAAGCATAATTTGTTATGAAGAATATTCAGATCTGTTTCAGATAATGTCATGGTACGTTAAGAAAAAATAGAAGTACAGCCATCTTGAGTTACTGTTTCTTTCTTTTCAAGTTTGTTTCTTGGAAATAGAAAATATTAATCTGGTAGAGAAATACTTTCACTGAAAAAAATAAATAGATTTTTGCGTGAAAATGGAATCTGATTCCTTTCTACTGATGCTAATTGCAATGTTTCACTTAAAGTGGGGACTTTCAAGGGACGCTGGACAGCCATGGCCCACAGCATATTGGCAGCAAACTGAGGAAATCCAGCAAAGAACAAAATCAGTTGAAAAGTTTTGGTCAGTGGAGAAAAGGTTTCAGCATTTAGTAAGATGTAGGTCTGGAGAAAGTATGACTATTAGGAGGTGGGAACTAGGAGTTCAGACATCAGATAAGACGGCACAAGGCAGGCATTGCAAGATGGAAGAAAATCATCAAATACATAAGAGGAAGTGCCATGCCTTCGTATTCTTTTATAGTATACTTTGCAGTCAGTTGATACAAATATCTCTGGGAAATAAACTCCAAAGTAGTACTTGTAAAGATCAAAAAATAAGCCTATTACCCTGGTACTATGTATATGACTCAATTCCGTTACTGACCCGATTTATTAAGTGTTGTTAGAAGCCTGCATAGGTATACTTACCTTCTGCTTTTATATCTTAAATCTTTTTTCAAACAAAAATTATCATAAAGTGCAAATGTTCACAAAAGGAACTGCATAGACGTGCTACAGACCCTGAAATTCACATTTTGCTAATCCAGCTTTGTCATGCGGACAAGTACTGGTTAACTTTACAGTAGATATTAAAATGACACAGTGGGATAGGTTTTGAACCTGTAATTTCATCACCATTTAAGCAGTAGAGGTTACTTTCAAATCAGTCCAAACTGATGCAGAACAGTTAGCTCATTCTAAGTAGAAGTCACAAGAGAAATCATGAGCTTTAGCAGACAAATGGAAAGGAAGAGGGCATAAGCACACAGACAAAAGAACATGTATTTCTTTAAGGACATTAGAAGCAGGAAGGCAAGGAGAAGTGCTGGTAAGCAACTCTGCAGTGTCCTTACTTTTTTCTTTTTTTTTTTTTTTTTCTCATTATACTTTGGAGTAGCAAAATCACTGATCAGGCTCAGTCTTCACAGAGCATGGTGAAGACAGACATGTTTGCTGTTAGGTGTTTCAGGTACTAGAAGTGAAGTACAGACACTGAAGTGTTAAAAAGATGTTAACCAGTTCAGTTTAAGGTTGTAGCTTACAGGTAATGATTCAACAGTGTTTCAAAGGAATTGGTCACAAGGAATGAAGTAGGTAAGTGGCTATAAAAATCAGCTCCTGATGACAGTCTTCCGCCTTGCTTAAATGTTCAGAAAATGCCACATGATGCACATATATTTTTTTTTTAAAGATAGATGTTAACTGTTAAGGTAGGAGTTAGACTATTTTAAACCTTACTTCAGTATTTCTGAAAGGAAAAATAAACTAAAAACATGATTTTAAGAAGAGGAGAGTCAAGTTCTTTACTAATGGAACTATGATGCATAAAACTTATACTATTCAGATTAATTAAAGGCAAACATATTTATCTGAGGTGCACTAAAAAAAATCTTATGAAGTGAGCACGATGAATACTTACTGCAATAACTTCTGGTGAGGAGAGCAGAAGTAAAACAATTCTGTACTTAAAGTTACAAACACAACTGTGTAACTACCTGTGAGGGAGATCAGGTCTAGTTTCTGCAGCTGTTGTCCGCAGATGTTAAAATAAACAGTGCTTGGTTTACACGCATAATAGTTGTGTTCTTGAAAGAATTTATAAATCAAATTTTTCTTTTGGAGGTGTTAAGCTTGCTTGCTTGGTTGGCAGAAGCCAATGCCCCAGCTATTCCCACCAGGACTCGGGCTCCTACTATTTACCTCTTAAGGTAATTAGAGTCTCACATGTTTACATGTGAGACCTCAGACACATAAATGAATTTATCCTTGCAACATCCCTGTTGAGATCTGGTGATCTAGACCTGAGCTCACCCCCCCAAATCATTGTCCATGTTGATCTGCAGGAGCCCCAGGAGACTAATCCTCCCTTCCTGCGTAGAGGAACCATACTGCTTCTCTTGCCTGTCAGGTTTTATGCATGAGAAATAGGGCAAATTTTACCCACAGGGTTTGCCTTTTTACTTTTTAGAAAATAAGATTAAAACTTGTTACTGAGCATATTTTAAAGTTATCCTTGTATCCTTTTTCTGAGGTATATTTTTCCTGTACAAAGCAAGTGGTAATAAAAATTTCACTTTGAAAGAATGCTATAGATGTGAAATGGTGCCAATAATTTCAATGTTGTATTACAGGGGTTTGAAAAATGAAATAAGATACTCAAAGCAATTAACAAACATCAGATTCCCATTCTAGATGCTGAATGTGATTAGAAACTGCAAATGAATAATGCTTCATTCCAGCTGTACTGGGAGCTGGTTTTCATGCACCATAGCCATACTAAGCATAGCTGTACTTCCATTTATTTGCGCAGCCCATCGAAATACCATTTTGATTAATGGGCTTTACTCTGTTAGAGAATTGCAGAGTTATAAACTATGGGTCTCTTTATTGTAACAGAGAAGACTAAATCTGTGATATATTGTAAGAGTTGTAGAGATTATGTTAGAATCAAAAAGTCTTTGGACAAAATTCATATTAGGTTCTATTTAGCAATAGTGCTCCAAGGTGCATTTTGATTCTTTGTTTCATGGAATAGGCAGTTTTTATATGTATAGTCTGCAGCAGTAATTGCAATAGGAGCTAAAGTTTATTGCCTTCCAATTCTCCAGCATAGTGTGTTTTCACTCATTTAAAACTTGAGGGGTTTTTTATATCTGTTCCAAACCCTACTAAAGGAAAAAACCAAAATCCTCTGGCAATATTTTTTCATGGTGCAGACTCTGTGGCTTTGCTGCCAGTACAATGAAGAAGCTGTTTTTATTGGGCAAGTGAGGAATGTAGCAGTTTTATGAAAACAAATCATGGACAAGATCTTGGCATTGCCTGAGATATCTCAGATTTTAGTGCTAATCTCATGGGAGCCCTTTCCAGTTAATCACTAGTCACACCCTAGTGATAAAGTAATTGTAATTCTTTGTGGTGTTTTCTTTGCAGTTCATTATGGGATACTTTAAATATCAAAGGCTATATTCCTATTTAAAGTAGTGCTGTCAATTTGGAGATGGGATTTAAAAGTCTTCCAAAGAATTTTTTCCTGTCTATTTTTTCTTCATGTTAATTGTGTACAAGAGCTTTTGTCTGAATGTGCTTCCAGGGCTTTAATCATTCAGTACTTGCTTGGAAGCAGCAGCCTCTCACTCGATCATGTATTATCCAAGTGACATTAAGTAATTTCCATATTAACTTTTCCATTTGCTTACGCTTGTTTTATGAATGGCTGTTGTGTTGATTCTCCCTACCCCCTTCTTTTCCTTTCCCTGATCCATCCTTCCTTTATGCACAGGGTTTAGCTGAGAGCCTGCCTCCTAATGCGCTCTCTTTGTGCTGCTCCAGAAATAAAGCTAGGGCTTCCCCTGTCACCTAAGCTAAAGTTTTATGTCATTAACTGCTTCTGCTCACTGATACATGCAATGAGCAGAGAACTGCAAACTGCTTGGGAAATCTGCATCCCTTTATGCTTTCTACTAGTTCTTGATTCTCCACTGCATTGTTCATTCTGTCATCTGGTGCATCACTGCAAATGGGAAAGCTGTACCATTCCAAATGGAAAAGTTTTTTAATTGTGTAAAGTCATACAAAAAGGGGAGTAAAGCTCATCTAGGCAATCATTCTGTCCCTGGAAAGCATTATATCTTCATTCATCTCACATGCAAGATCTTAAAAGCCTCTGATGATGGAGACTATATAAAATTTGCAGTGTGTTACAGTACTTCAATGTGTTTGTCAGTAGGACATGCACCTATATATATATGTGTATGATCATATGTCCAGGCAATTTAAAACTCCCTCACAGGAATTAAAGGCCCTCTTGCAACTTATCCTGTCCACAATGGACTTAGAGAACAATTAATTCTCTTGCTTGCAGCAGTCTTTCATATGTTTTAATCTGTTGTTATATCTCCAGTTGACAGCTTATGAACTGGCCAGCCCCTCTTCTTTGTATTGTTTGATCACAAAGATAGAAACACTGGAGTATAATAGAGTTTTAGGTTTCAAAGTCTAGTGGGGTTTTTTGTATTATTATTTTGTATTTAAAAAAAAAAACCCACAAAAAACAACAAACAAAACACAACACATCAGTCCCAAAAGAGTGCTTGTTTTTTTTCTCATCTCCTTCTGTCTGCATTTTGTTCCTGTTACCAGCATTACTCTGTGCAGCTTTGGGGACTATTTTTAACTAACTACTGCTTCATTGAGGGTGAAGGCCCACACATATTGTGCTTCTGTGGACAGACATCAAAATGGAGGCTTGTGTTTTAGTTTCTCTGCAATAACACAGCTTTGCTAGGAAACAAGGTGATTAGGTGTTGATTATATAATCTCAGATGCATCTTCACATTCTGAATTATTTTAGTACTGTTTCTCTAAAAGCCATGCTATAATTGGTAGAAAACATTGACAAGTTAATTGTAAAACTTGACTTTAGAAGTAACAATATACAGGTTAATCTGATCAAAGCTCTTGGTTGTTTGGGTTTTTTTTTAAAAGAGATTCTACTTGACTTGGTTATTGTAATTATATTTGCAAAACTTAGAAATTTAGCAGAGACATACACATACAACATGGTGTATTTGGCTTCATTTTCATATTGAGTTGGATATATAATGAGTTTAAAGTGAGAGAAGCATAACCTGTTTGCTCCTTTCTCCAAAAGTTAGTTGTGCTATTAAATGCAGGCAGCTCATCCCAGCAGTGTCTTCAGCTGGTGCGGCAGGTGAGGCACTGGGCACTTTCTGGACATGGGGCTTCTGAGCACATTTGCAGCGCCCTGTTTGCTTGTCAGGCCCCTGCTCCTCCTGAGCTGCGCTGGTTCCCCTGAGCCCAGGAACCAAGGGCTCTGGGCAGAGGGGGGGCGGGTATCAGTGATGCTGGGGAGCCGTGTGTGTAAGGTAGAGGAACAGAGCACATGCACATCACTGCTGCGTTCATATACCTCAGCACCCGCCTCCCTGCAGATGACATCCTTTCATTGCATGAAGAACTATTCTTCAGAGGCTTGCTTTTCTTCTGCTAATCAACAGAGCTGACGTTACATTCTCTTCTTGCTTTTATCATCATCCACTTGGCTTATTTTCCTCTAGCATCAAACTCTCTCCAGCTTTAATTCCTGTCTCACACAGATAAGTCAAAAGCTGCAATTATTTACAGTGTGTGAGGAGGAGGGAGGGAGTGCATTAATTTATAAATCACTTTAAATTTACTATTCATAAAAGGTGGCTTATGGAGAGCTCTGGCCTCCATCCACTCAGCTTAGCCAGAAAACAACAGACCTACGTAGTCAGAAGTAGTGCCAGCTATTTGTGTCTCCTACAGCAGCTTCATTCTGCAGACACCACCTGAAAGACGGGAGGTCTGCCTTTCCCTGACCCTGCACAGTTCATGGCTTTGCTGCTGGAAAAATTGATACGCCTTAGTTCTAATGCAGAGACATTTTTCCCTGCTAGGAGACTGGTTTGTGACTGTTGGCTTGTTTTGCCTAGATCAGAGAACTGCTCCAGCATTGCTTTCAGAGAGGGGAGTCTGGGGAGTGGTGGCCAGGAGACAGACACTGGAATATTCTGTACAGGGTATTAAGGTTACCAGAGGTCACTCAGAACTGTGGGGAGGGGAAAAAACAAAGAAGTTCTTAGACTCTATGCCATTAAAGTAAAGAAGACTGGATGAGTAATCTTCTGAGATAAGCAACCTGTAAAGAACATGTGTGGAAGGAAGAATATGTGAGCACTGTCAAGGCTTTTCTCAAGATATGAACCAAGCAGCACAGTGATAGGAATGGCTACCAAAAATATTTCTTAATGGCTGTTGAAAGAAATGCTTTGATGTTACAAGTGGGCAAATATCCTTGTACTGGGTTTATTTGGCCAGGTTTTGGTAGCAGGGAAAGCTACAAGGGTGGCTTCTGTGAGAAGCTGCCAGAAGCTTTCCCCAGGTCCAATAGAGCCAATGCCAGCCGGCTCCAAGACAGACCTGCCACTGTCCAGGCTGAGCCCATCGGCAACAGTGGTAGTGCCTCTGGGATAACATAGTTAAGAAGGGAGAAAAATGCAGCTGGAGGGAGGAGTGAGAAGATGTGAGAGAAACAACTCTGCAGACAACAAGGTCAGTGAAGAAGGGAGGGAGAGGAGGTGCTCCAGGTGCTGGAGCAGGGATTCAGTTGCAGCCTGTGGAGAAGACCATGATGAGGCAGGATGTCTCCCTGCAGCCCATGGAGGTCCACAGTGGAGCAGAGATCTACCTGCAGCCCATGGAAGACCCCATGCCAGAGCAGGTGGATGCCTGAAGGAGGCTGTGACCCTGTGGGAAGCCTGTGCTGGAGCAGGGTCCTGGCAGGACCTGTGGCCCCGTGGAGAGAGGAGCCCAGGCCAGAGCAGGTTTGCTGGCAGGACTTGTGACCCCGTGGGGGACCCACACTGGAGCAGTCTGTTCCTGAAGGTCTGCACCCCATGGAAAGAACCCACGCTGGAGCAGTTTGTGAAGAACTGCAGCCCATGGGAAGGACTCACCTTGGAGAAGTTGGTGGAGGACTGTCTCCCATGGGAGGGACCCCATGCTGGAGCAGGGGCAGAGTGTGAGGAGTCCTCCCCCTGAGGAGGAAGGAGTGGCAGAGACAACATGTGATGAACTGACCACAACTCCCATTGCCCATCCCCCTGTGCTGCTGCAGGGGGAGTAGGTACGGAATTTGGGAGTGAAGTTAAGCCCAGGAAGAAGGGAGGGGTGAGGGGAAGGTGTTTTAAGGTTTAGGTTTTTATTTCTCATTACCCTACTCTGATTTGATTGGTAATAAATGAAGCTAATTTTCCCAAGTTGAGTCTGTTTTGCCCGTGACAGTAATGCGTGAGTGATCTCTCCCTGCCCTTATCTCGACCCACGAGCCTTTTGTTATATTTTCTCTCCCCTGTCCAGCTGAGGAGGGGAGTGATAGAGAGGCTTTGGGGGGCACCTGGCCTCCAGCCAGGGTCAACCCACCACAGTCCTGTAACTTAGAGAAGAAAATTAGGTGTATATAGCCTACAAAGTCTTTTCTGTCTCAGCCTGTCATGTGGGTGGTGGTGAGAGATGGCCATGTCCGTGCTCTATGGCAGTTAGTTGTAACTTTTAAATTACCTGGATTTGCCACATTTCACTTCTAAAGAGCCTTTGAAATTAATACAGGGACAGGTGCTGTCTTCCAAATACAGCTGAGTTCACTGCAGACAATACTATCCCAACTGCCAGTTGATGCTGAATGCCTCACTTTTACCACCCCTAGAGCTGCACAGTTTAAAATTAGCTGAGCTGGTTCATCTGTGTCTCCTGATGAAGTAAATGAGGTGTGCTGGGGAGATTTCTCCCTGCAGAGTTCTGAGCTGTGTAAAGGACCTCCAGACAGATGATGATAAACGTGCATGAACATCTTCTCCAGCTTCAGTCCACGTGCACTTATGGTCTCCCACTCAGATGTGTCACCATATAAGCAGGGAATTCTCCTTGTTACATAACTGAGGAATGACACACATTTGTACCATCTGGTTCCAAAACTGTTCCTTTTTGTACTGCCTAGAATGCATGTGGATGCCCTTGGGAAAAGCAGTGTAAAACAAGGATCACAAACTAGTGATGCTGAGACTTACTGGTACCGCTCTCACTGAATCACTTCTATGAAAACAAATTTCTGTGGTACGTTCATTACAAGACCCTCCTTTGCAGCTGCACTTTAATAACCCTTCTTCTCTCTTCTTGTCAACAAGACCAAAATTTGTAAATAAAGCTCCGTAAGACAGAGCAGTAGATTCTGTGAGAGTTTTAAGCCTAGATATCTGATGCAGAAAGGGAGCTTTGCAATTTAAACAGTGCACCAGACTTTTGTAAATGGGTCCCTGTAGTGTTATAGTAGGAAATGAATGACCTGCAGTGGACAGCAGGGTTTTTGCATGAGGTTTAAATACTGTAGCCTGTAACTAGCGGTATTTTTAGAATGCTATTAACCTCAGTGAGAGCACTTGCATGCCTGAAGTGCAGCATACTCTTAAATATTTTGCTAGAGTAAAGGGGTAGTATGTTCAGCATCTAATAATTTCAAATATTGGATTAGTGCTAAGGGTTATACAAATCCTTTTGTTTGGTTTGAGTATTTTGAGTTCCAGACTATTTCTTTGTGAGAAATGCACAGGAAGTCATTTCAGACCTGTGTTTTGGGAATTCTGCATTTGCTTTAATAATGCGAATGCTGAGGTGCAAAAGGGCTCATTTGGAAATGAGTAAACAAATGATGGGGGAGTCAGAGTATTTTATTTTCTTAATTAAAGTGAGAGTTTATGGTGCAAACGTGTAGTTAGAAAACAGCTAATTCTCAGCTGACAGGATTAGAATTTCCATAGACAAATGTGCATTAGAGGGTGTATTTGACTGTGCTATTGCAGCATCTTATTTTGTAGATTGAACTAAATTGCTGTCGCTGGTCATCTTATAAATACCGTTAGAGAATTATTAGTATTAGTACTATTCTTACTGTTTTCTTTCTGTTAGATGATAATCTTTGAATAGAACTAAATATCAGCCATAATCCCCATCAGAGACAATGGAAGAGGGAGAGGTTAGTCTTTTGATGTACACAGAGGACTTAAAAAGTTACTGTACTACTTCTCATTTTAGCTAGTTCATCTAGATCTGGAAGTCATTTATGCCAACACACAACTGGTCTTAGAAGTATGTAGTGATGCTCACTGGCAGAAACCTCAGGAGCAAAGCTGGAATGCTCCTTTACATTGTAAAGGAATGGACTCCCTATGGTTTTATATAATATTTCAATATCTGAGAAGATGACAAATGTAAATGTGAAGATTGTGTTCTATAACTAATTTTTGCTGAAAACATCAGTTGCACAGAAGTATAATGATGAGAATCCTTAATTGTCTGTGCTAATAGAAAGCATATTATAAAACTTTAAAAGTAATGAGATTCAGAACAAAAAGCTAATTGACAGCCAACAGTGGAAGCTTCAGTTTTAAAATATTGGACCTAAATTCTGAAAAAAAAAAAATATATATACAGAAATGAAACTTATTACTGTAGGGTGTAAGACAGAGAACGTGTCTTACAAGTGTTGCCCACTAATGCTAGTTTCTTATCAGTTTTAAATTCAACTTCCAGAAACTAAACGCAAATAAGTACAAATAGTAAATTTTCACCAGCCAAAACTATCCAAGTTTTAAAAGAAATTATTAGAAACAAACTCTGTTTTTAGAGGCCATATTTTTAATCATATATGCAAGTCTTTAAATATATATGCATGCTCTTTAAAGGTTTTGCTAAATCAGGACTTTAACTTATCATTTTGCTTATGTGAGTAGTTAAACCCAATTGACGTCTAGAGTGGACGTTACCCATTAAGACTGATTTACTCTAACAATTCAAAAAGCTACTTAAGGGGTAGGTGATGCTTCTCTGTCCCACTGCCTTAATCCTACACCTGGTGGTCCTTCCCCCTTGTTTGCTCTGGAACTTATCATTGGCTTTGCTAGGTCCAATTCAGCTCACTAACTGTAGAAAATGACCTGAGTTTTCCATATCACTATTATTACTTTTAATTTAGCAGGATAAATAAGACTGGGACGTAAAGTGGCACAGAATGATGAGAGATGGAAGTTTAAAAATGGTGTGAGCAAGACCACTTCCTTTCAGAAGCTCATAGTGGCTAAAAATAGGATGCATAATGTCATCTTGAGCAGAATGGGTGGTCAAACTGCATGTTGTGGTCTTTAAATTCTAGATCTTTGCAATTTTCTTTTTCACTTTAGAAGCTAGTTCAAGAATGTATATAAAAAAAAATAATTATATAAATAGCCTTTCAATATATAAAGGGAGCCCATAAGAAAAGACGGAGTGAGACTTTTTACCAAGGCCTGTAATGACAGAACAAGGGACAATGTTTTTAAAGTGAAAGACAGTAGATTGAGATCAGGCATAAGGAAAAAAAAAAATTACTGTAAGAGTGGTGAGACACAGGAACAGGTTTCCCAGAGAAGTTGTGGATGTCCCATTATTGGAAGTGTTCAAGGTCAGGTTGGATGAGGCTTTGAACAACCTGATCCTAACGGAAGGTGTTCCTGCCCATTGAAGGAGTTCGATCTAGATGTTCTTTAATGTTCTCTTCCAACCCAAACCATTCTGTGATTCTATGAAATTCTGAAATTTTAGAAGCTGGGTTTTTGGGGTGGGTTTGGCTATTTGGGGTTTCTTTGGGTGAATTGTTTTTTATTTCCTTCTAGCATTTTTGATTCTTCTACCCTTTCTCTGCTATTACTGTGTAAGTGTATAGCTGTTACTATCTGCAGAACAATTTCTTGGTGTTCTGAAGCATCCCTGAATTTGAGGTACTAACCTATATTCCCTCCATAGACTTGCTTGAGCTACTGTTGCTGTTTTGTCCCTCAGGCTGCTGTGTTTTAATCTGTTGAGCATAAGTAGCATTTGGAAGATCAACTCTGAGTTTTGAGACTCATTCCTGGGGAGCGTAAGTTCTGCGTAATACCCCTTCTTGTGGAATGGTTTCACAAGACAGTGATCTGGCAGTAGGTCACACATTGCTAAGCTGACTGAATGACTGGCTGCCAGCAGAAGGAAGAAGTCTTTCTTCCCACTCCTGGCTGAGCTGTCCTACCCTGTAGGATGTGCTGATCTCAAAGGAAAGCAGTAGAAATTTACCTGAGGAAACATGGCAAATTTTGAGGGTGGATGGATACATAGAGTTCAAGGAATTTATTAAAAAAAAAAAAAAAAATAAACAAACCCCCTCCTGTCTCAGTAAACCACAAAATTTGCTGAGGTATAAGGAGGAGAGTGGGGACACAAAGGCAGATGGAAACCAGGCACAGTGGCTTTCCATAATATAGAGCCATTAGCTCAGCTGCAGGAGACACTACAGCTGAAGAGATGGTTCAGTGCTCTTGCATCTCCAAAGCAGCACTTTGCTAGGTAGCATGCTCACTATTCAGGAGGCAGAGAGAGGCTTAAAGATCCAGGAAATAGGAAAAAAAAATAAAAATTCCTGCAGGTTGAATCTTTCCTGCATGTTTACCGTCCTGAGGCATTCAGAATACTTTTTTTGTCAGTGTTTCCGGATACTCAGACTCTCCAGTCTTCCTATTCATGCCTCATTTGCCCTGTCTTTACAAAGCTATCTGTGTAGATCTTTGTACCTCAAGCAGTAAAAAACCATTCCCTCAGACCATTATCTTCTCTGAATATCACAGTAGCTATGAGGACTAATTTTGGTAAAAGGGTGAGGGGAGAAGTGGTAGTATTTGTGTGCTCATTTTGCATCCCTGTTAACTCTCTCTTTTTTCCTCTTTTTTTAAAATGATGATGATTATCTAGTGGTTTAAACTCACTCATGCAGCCAAGTTTTATATGGGTTGTGCTATCCCATTGTTTTGTTTTTTTTTTCTTACTTGAAAGAGTGACCATTCTGGTAAATCATGTCCATTGTTCCATCTTGGGAGACAATGTAGCACAAAATCTTTTGAAATTTGGGGACTGAAATATTGGCAACAGAGATTCTTGAAATTGAGATAATGTTCAGAAACAAAATAAAATAAAAATGAAACCTCCATTTTTATTTTATTTATGTGTGTATATATATGTTTGTGTGTGCATGTACGTGTGTGTGTATATATATATACACAACTTTTTAAAATATATACATGTGAACACTGTACATGTACACACAGGGCTGCTAAATTGTAACACACCTTAATGACCTGACATGGTCAGCAGCTCTAAATATAATCTCCAAATCACTATTGCTTACTTTATGAACTTGTTCTTCAAGTAAAACAAAGAAAAGTACGTTTAGAATAGAAGGTTACTGTTTTCACAGGAGCTCTGGATGAGCAGCACCTCTGAAATTTGGAGACTGGAATAACTTATTCTTGTCTAATGATAGATTGAATTAGTTTAGTTTAGGTATTTGAATTAGAATATTTGTCTTAGTCTTCCTTTATCTCCCCAAGATATATACTTCAGCACATTTTTCAATTAAAAAGGACGACTCTTGGGCTGAGTTGCTAAATTTCAGCATAAATTTTTATTCTGAAGTTATAAGACCCTGAAAATAGCAAGGAGAAGATTATAACTGTCTGACACTACCTTATCTATATAGCTGAGAACAGCATCACTACAATAAAAGAAGATAGCAGTGTCTCACATTGATTGTTGTTTGATGAATGTAAAGTAATTTACTGGAATGCAATTAGCATTCGCAATCGCATTACCGTTGGGAATTTTTTTATGCTGGCTTTGAATTGAAAATCTATACGTTTTCTGGCCATGAGTCACTTGTGAAGAAGCTTTCTTTCTTGTTTTTTTTTTTGTGTTTTTTTGTTTTTTGTTTTGGGGGTTTTTTTTAGGTTTCAGAACCATAATTTACGGAATGCTGAAAGGAAGTAAACCTAGAATTTTTATGTTTAAAATATGCTGAAGGATAAATCGTACAGTATATCTACTGCAATAGATGACTTGGATTTAAATTTGTACTGCTCTGCATTGCTGGGGAATTAGTTTTTCAGAGTTTTTATAGAAAGAAATACATCTCTGGAAAAACAAATGGCTTCTAGATATGGATACCTTAGCAATCTTGAAATAATTTCCTAAATGTATGAATTAAGAAGCTTGAAGTACACAGATTAAATAAGCAAAGCAATATGCTGAAACAATTAGATCTGTGTACGATGGCAGGATGACAATACTGCAAGAAATAATAATGCTACCTTTTCACAAACATCCAGATCACCAACAAGAAATGTACGGGTATGCAAGTACTCAGTTGGACACACTGTTGTGTTGCACTTTAAATAGGTTTAAATTTAGTTACGTCCCAGTTGTCATTATTTCTGCATCTCACAGAAATTATATAGAGATTTTAGAAAAAATACGTACAGATGTGTTGATTCACAATTTGAATTTTCTGTGGACATGTATATGAATGATTGTCAGTGTTACTGCACAAATCTCAGCCGACATTCAGGGGGTATCAATGAAAAATGTGTGTATGTTGTAGTGGGCTCCTGGTGGTTGCCCATGCGTACAATAGCAAAAATAATCTGTATGGTGCTTTTTAACGGCTTCTGTATGTTATGACCAAGTGCTGCTATCCTAATTCAAAGATGACCACAGAGAATTATTTCCACAGAGAACTAGCTGTGAATGTTGTTTTCAAAATACAGTTATTTTTAACACTATCAGTTAAAGTCGGCTTGTTAAAATGGTATATAGTGTTCCTTAACCACTTTAGGAGAAGCTTCTCTTTAATGTGTTTGACCTTAGAGGTCTTACAAAGTTTCATTCTCTATTGCACCTCGTGTACCTTAATCTCTGTGAGGTGTAGAAAGAATTGCTACTGAATTCCTGGATACTATATTAATTTTCCCACTGGGACGTTATCTTCTGAGCTTTCAAAGGATTGGTGGGTTGGTTTTTTGGGGTTTGGTGTTAGGGGTTTTTTTGGGGGGTTTTTTTGGTAATGAAAAGCTTTAAAGAAAGCATAACAGATAGGAATAGGAACAAAGGAGTTTCTGTGTTTATAAATATAATGTAGTAGTAGATCCTGTCAGTCTTCATTTTCACTGAAACGTTCCTTCAATTTTAATTGTAACAATGGCATTGCAATGGTAACATTTTTAACGGGGGTTGGCATAATATTTTAGTGGAGTTAGAATTGTCTGTATGCCCCATCACTGCCTTGCTTAGGAAAAAGAATGCTATCCCCACTTGTCCCCATTCACTGCCACAATCAGGCTGTGCACTGGCGTGTCTGCCATCTTAAGGAGAGGCTAGAGGCTTTGCGATACATCTTGTGTTGTTAATAAGCAAACGTAATTTAGGAAGACTCACTAGGGTAACAATTCAGTCCCTTCTTCCTTCAGAATTAACTCTTTTCTTCATTTTCCCTTAACATCAATAATTGGTTAATTACTTCATATTTTCTACATTTTCTCTTTGAGGAAAAAGGCTAGATACTTTTGTCACATTGACACAGCCTCAAATTTTCTGTCACTTAACTTCTATGAAGACCTAAATCAACCAATACGAAATGCAAGATGCAAGGAATGAGGTAAAATTTTGACTGTATGAACAGAAGCCTTAATCATTTTTAAAAATAAAATAATAAAAAGAAATAGATTTTCTATTTCCCTGGCTGAAAAACCACACACTTTGTATTGCTGCGTTTCAAGGCTGGATGCATTCCAAATATAATTATTGCAAACAATTTTCTTGAGGAGGTAGATGGTATTCTTTAATATATTAAACTTTTAAGGTTAACCTCTTTATGCATTTCTGTATAGCTGTCTTCCTCAGACCACCAATTGCATTGCTGTGCCCTTAGTTTTCTCACCAAACAGTGCTAAGGTGAAAAGCAGATAGTAGCTTTGTCCTGTATGGTGCAAAACATTTCTTTTAAATCTGTGCTGTCATTTCGTGGTGGTAAGGCTGGTTTGGCACTTTCAAATATATTCATCCAAATTCTGTCTTAGCTGATATTCCTCTGGAACACAAGTATTTCCTGGGCTTCAGCGGAGTTCAGTGTTTCGTCCAGAAACTGCTGAGACTAAACTGTGCGTGTAACGCCCATAGTTGAGTGCTGGGTGGTGTCTACCCACTGTCCAGACGGGGGAAGATGCTGTGCCGCTGCTTTTTCTGCTCTATGAGCGGTGACGTATCGTGACTGAAGGACAGGCTGGCTCGGGAACCATCACCTGGCACGAAGGCAAAAGTGTGTCATGCAGCTGTTTAAGTTACTCTGCTCCTGTGTAATCAATGAATCCTGGCTCCTGATAACTTTAACTTAACAGGAACTAGTGCACAGCAGGGGGTAGGAGCCACTGTTTGTTGTGTCATTGATTATCTGATTAGTGTTGTCTTGTCTCTGTGAAGGCAACAGCTCCTGTTTCTTGAAAGGATAGGACTTGCGGTTTCACGCATACCCTTTTCAAAGGGGCAGAGGCTGGTCTGTTTTCTTGAGTGCAAGCTCACTGCACTTGTGGGACTTTCTGCCTGTTTCAAAGGAAGGCAGTATCAGTGGAAGCCCAGAGCCATCATTTCACATGGAGGCAAGAATATAAAGAAAATGTGCAGGAAATAAACAGGAAGCAGGAATCCTTCATGGTAGAATTTGGATGACTCCAGGAGCTCATAAAATTTCTTTCCACTTCCATGTGAGGCAGGCATCCTAACTTAAGAGGCTTCGTGCCACTTTCCCTCCACCCACCCCATGGCCTTCAAGCATTACATACAAGGATCCTTCTGACTTATTTTATTTAGGACCTTCACCAGAGGTAAATGGTGACAGTTGTTAAGTAGGAACTTAGTGGTGCCCTTGTAAGAAGTTTAGTCTGTGCTGAGCCTATGCAAGCTCTGTGCAATGCTGTGATTTTCGTTTTGACCCTGGTTTTAAAATCATTGGAAATTGCTCAGGAGAAAGAATGGATTTCGGAGATCTTGCCTCTCTCTACCAGCTATTGTATCCTGTCCAAGCCAGGGAAGGCTGTTGTACAAGTAGTTACTGCAAGGGAGGTAGACCAGAGGTATTTTGTGTGGAAGCTGGAGGACTTACTTTCAGGCTAAATGATGAGTGCTCGAGATATGCCAGTGAGTCTGAGTGTTTTGAGAACACATTGCAGCAAACGCAGTTGGCTTTGATTAAATATGCAAACAAGCTATTTAAATAATGAACATTGGTAAAAGTTGGAAGATAGAGAATTGCTTAACTTCCTGAGGTTAAAAGACCAAATTGTGTATGTTATTTTCACCAGGGTGAAGGGGAGTAGACAGGATGAGGAGTCATAATAGATTGAAGCTACTTAGGAATGGTAAACTGAAAACATTTAAACCTGCTTTTAATGCAGCTTCTGTAACAAACAGCCCCTCTAAAAACATGTCATTAACACTGGAAAGTGGGATTCATTTATAAAAGTAAATAAATAAACAAACTGCTGCACAGATTGGCATTACCCACCAGGAGGACAGAGCAAACATTATCAGTTTCAGCTCATCAAATCAAATACAGGATTTGAAAAAGGTACACTGAGGAAGAGATCATGGAAGCTTCGATCACAGCATTTTGCCCAGAACTGAGTCTTGGGAGTAACTTGGAAGAGAAAACTGAGCTCTGTCTGCCAAAACTGATGCATATCTTGAGGTCTCATTTGCATCTTTTTCCTGATAATGAACTTTACGGGCAGCTATCAAGAACAGAACAAGAGCCAAAAGAACCACCTCAGGATTTATTAGTTAAAAGTCCTGAACAGGAACAGTAAGTGCAATTCGTTTCAGAAGTATATTCTCACCTCATGTGTGTTCCTCTATTTCTGTCAACTATGTTTTGTTTGGTGCTGTTGGGATTACAAAAATATATTAATTCACAGATGAAAAATAATTTTAGCCATTTGGTGTTAACACTTTTGAAAGATACAAAGCAGATTAATAACAGAAGATGGAGAACAAAGTGGAGGCAGAAAAGTGATGGCTTTTTGAAACCACTATGTGCTGAAGTCATATCAGTAACTGAAGGAGCAGGAAATTTTCTCAAGGGGAAAAGTGTCTCAAAATGTAATTTCTTTTATAAATGAGATAAATGAACTAATGGCCACAGTTGATGAAATTAAGCCATAAATGCAGAAATTAACATATTAAAGTTAGTTGTCCAAACACATAAGAGGAGCACATCTGGGAAGAAGAGTCTGGCCAGGGATCAGGGTATATAACTTTTATGGAGATACTTATGACACCCTTTCAGAGTGGTGGTGGTGAGGGGAAGACATAGTCATCAGGCTCTGTGGAAAGAAGATTCCGAAGAGCTTCTCTGAAGGGGAATGCTGATGCCTCAGGATCTGAAAGTCAAGTTCAGTGCCTTGCAAAGAAAATTGCTCGGTAGAGAGACAAATCTGAGAATGTATTTAACTTACAAGGAATAATATGTACTTGGCTGTTGAATAAGAAGTAAATTCCAGATAGGCAAGTTCTCAAATGATTGATAAAATGGTGATGATCTGAGGGGTTTTTTTAAGAATTCCTATTAGAGCACATATTCTTCATAAAGGATGGACTGAAGTCATCTTTCACTTAGAAACAATGGCAGCATGACCATTTCTGTGGTACACAGTACACATGAAAGGAAGGTAGATGGTTAGGTATTCAAAGCTGCCTTAGGGACAGTGAAGTTAGAAGTGACCCTCTGGGAAGACTAGTCTTCCTAATCTGCTTTGTGTTCCCCAAATTCACATCTCCATTGCGCTGTTTTATATGCCGTCTACAGAGCCTGCTGCAGTCTGAACAAGAGCGAAACCAACTGTTCACTTGGTACTAGTAACTGTTACAGTCTTCCCCTCTTGTGGTTTATCTTCTGTGCCTCCTTTCTGCTGCCTATTCTTGGTAAACCAAGAATATCTGACTGTGTCAGAATGCTAACTGCAGCTAAAAAGTATTATTAAGTTCATTTAGGAAAGATGAAGTTTCTGCCTTTAAGTTAGGCTGTATCTGACAAATGTCACCCCTACCTCCATAATTCTTCACGCTTTATAGCCATAACAACCTGCTAACCTATGTTTTCACTTCTGCAAGGCTGAATGTTACAGCACACTGGTGAGTAGAAGAATTACCTGACTGCAACTTTGAGAGCAAAGGGAAATCTAATACTGTGCTTTATTCATTATACTCCTCTTGATATGAGGGAAATTATATATGACAGAGAAATGAATAACGGATCTTTTAATGTTGCGTAACATCCTTGGGCATACCATAAAGTGCCAAGATATCTTGGCTAACAGCTATTGCTACCAACCATCAGCAGTAAAAAGCTTTTCCATGGACATTAAAGCTGCCATCAAGCCTATTACACAAGAAGATAGCTGAATAATACCAAAAAGAAAATCAACCTGTTGCAAAAATGTTTCACTGTAAATCACTGATCAGAATAGATAATTGTAGATACTTCTGTAGATAATCAAGAGAACACACAAGACTGTAAAAAATCCTCATGACACCGGAATGGGAAAAGATTATGTACTTTTATGTGACATTAAGTAATGAAATCAACTGTTACTGACTAAAAGGTACAAATGGAATCAGGTCCTTGAAAATAAGTTGCATGTCTAATTAAAGAGTGGAACTAGTGTGACATCTCAGCCACAAAGAAGAGACCAGAGGTTCAGGGGGACAGAGTGAAACAGCTTTACACAGCAACCATAAGTGATGTGTTTGCAGTGTATTCACTTGACACCCATTTCTGTTTTACCCATCATTAACAGCTCTCAAAAAGCTGGAGGAATAAGCAAATGAATATGCTTTCTAGGGACAAATAACAATCATACAGTATTCAGGTGAAGGAAAAAAAAAAGGTCTTGTTCCTCTCACTTCCATTTCAATAACCCAAATAACCCGCTTTTCTGAAATATCAAGCATACTTTGCTTCAGTCTTATTTTATTTTCCCCTCTTGAAACAGAACCATCCTCCACAGAAAAAGATTAAAAAACAAAACAAAAAGCGCCACAAAACCAGGGGAAATTAGTAATGAGAGCAATCCAGATCATGGAAGGAACACAGGAGGGACTTCAGCAATAGTGATTCTGGCAACGAAAATATGTGCTAATATAAAAACCTCACATAACACAGGAACTGTGAATTGAGAGACGAAAGTATTTTATCTGCCTCTAGGAAATGATGCTGCAACAGGTAGCTCACAGGAGAACTTCACAAAATGGGGAGTGTGGCAGGGCAAGTGAGGGTCTTCTGACCACTGAAAGAAGAACCACCAAACTTCTGAACCACCAACATTCTGATGAATATTGGGTCACATAGCTATCATCATTTTAGTGCTTTTGAGCATAGCAGATCATGGAATTGTATTAGTGTTTTGATACATTTAATATTTTGTATTTCCTCCTCTGAATCACCCTGCATCTTAGAATCATAGAATGATTGGGGTTGGAGGGGACCTCAAAGATCATCTAGTTCCAACCCTCCCTGCCATGGGCAGGGACACTCTCCACTAGACCACGTTGCCCAAAGCCCCTTCCAAGCTGGCCTTGAACACTTCCAGGGAGGGGGCCTCCACAACCTCTCTGGGCAACCTGTTCCAGTGCCTCACCACCCTCACAGTAAAGAATTTCTTTCTAACATCTAATCTAAATAGACCCTCCTTCAGCTTAAACCCATTACCCCTTGTCCTGTCACTACACTCCCTCATAAACAGTCCCTCTCCAGCTTTCCTGTAGGCCCCTTCAGGTACTGAAAGGCCACAATTAGAACTCCCTGGAGCCTTCTTTTCTCCAGGCTGAACAATCCCAACTCTCTCAGCCTGTCCTCACAGGAGAGGTGCTCTAGCCCTCTGATCAGCTTCGTGGCCCTCCTCTGGACTCTCTCCAACAGCTCCATGTCTCTCCTGTACTGGGGCCCCCAGAGCTGGACGCAGTACTCCAGGTGGGGTCTCACAAGAGGGGAGTAGAGGGGCAGGATCACCTCCCTCGACCTGCTGGTCACACCTCTTTCGATGCAGCCCAGGACACGGTTGGCTTTTTGGGCTGCAAGTGCACATTGCCAGCTCATGTTGAGCTTCTCATCAATCAATACCCCCAAGTCCTTCTCCTCAGGGCTGCTTTCAATCCGTTCCTTGCCCAGCCTGTAGTTGTGCTTGGGATTGCACCGACCCACGTGCAGGATCTTGCACTTGGCCTTGTTGAACTTCATGCGGTTTGCACGGGGCCCACCTCTCCAGCCTGTCAAGGCCCCTCTGGATGGCATCCCTTCCCTCCAGCGTGTCGACCACACCACACAGCTTGGTGTCATCGGCAAACTTGCTGAGGGTGCCCTCGATCCCACTGTCCATGTTGTCGACAAAGATGTTGGACAGTGCCGGTCCCCGTACCGACCCCTGAGGAACGCCACTCGTCACTGTTCTCCCCTTGGACATTGAGCTGTTGATCGCAACTCTTTGAGTGCGACCATCCAGCTAATTCCTCATCCACCAAGTGGTCCACCCATTGAATCCATGTCTCTCCAATTTAGAGACAAGGATGCTGTGCAGGACAGTGTCAAATGCCTTGCACAAGTCCAGGTAGATGACATCAGTTGCCCTTCCCTTATCCACCAACGCCGTAACCCCATCACAGAAGGCCACCAAATTTGTCAGGCACGATTTGCCCTTAGTGAAGCTGTGTTGGCTGTCACCAATCACCTCCTTATCTTCCATGTGCCTGAGCATAGTCTCCAGGAGGGTCTGCTCCATAATCTTGCCAGGCACGGAGGTGAGACTGACTGGCCTGTAGTTCCCTGGGTCTTCCTTTTTACCCTTCTTAAAAATGGGGGTTATATTTCCCCATCTTCCAGTCGGTGGGAACTTCACCGAACTGCCAGGACTTCTGAAATATGATGGAGAGTGGCCTGGCCACTTCATCTGCCAGTTCCCTCAAGACCTGCAGATGCATCTCATCAGGTCCCATGGACTTGTGCACCTTCAGGTTCCTTAGATATTCTCGACCCTGATCTTCTCCCATAGTGAGCAGTTCTGCGTTCTCCCAGTCCCTGCCGTCTGTGACCTGGGCAGTGTGGCTCAAGCACTTGCCAGTGAAGACTGAGGCAAAGAAGTCATTGAGTACCTCAGCCTTCTCCATATCCTGGGTAACCAGGTCACCCGTTACATTCCGGAGGGGACCCACATTTTCCTCGTCCTCCTTTTATCACTGACATACCTATAGCTTTTCTTGTTGCCCTTGACATCCCTGGCCAGACTAATTTCTGTCAGGGCTTTGGCTTTCCTAACCTGATCCCTGGCTGCTCGGACAGTTTCTCTGTATTCCTCCCGGGCTACCTGCCCTTGCTTCCACCCTCTGTAGGCTTCCTTTTTTTGTTTGACTTTGCCTAGGAGCAACTTGTTCATCCACAGGGGCCTCTTGGTGTTTTTTGCTTGACTTCCTCTTTGTTGGGATGCATCATTCCTGAGCTTGGAGGAGGTGACCCTTGAATATTAGCCAGCTGTCTTGGGCCCCTCTTCCTTCCAGGGCTTTGTCCCATGGTATTCTACCAAGCAGATCCCTGAAGAGGCCAAAGTCCGCTCTCCTGAAGTCCAGGGTAGTGAGCTTGCTGTGCGCCCTCCTCGCTGCCTTGAAGATCCTGAACTCCACCATTTCGTGGTCACTGCAGCCAAAGCTGCTCTTGAGCTTCATGTCCCCTACCAGGCCCTCCTTATTGGTGAGAATAAGGTCCAGCATGGCACCTGTCCTTGTGTGCTCCTCTATCACTTGGAGGAGAAAGTTGTCATCAACACATTCCAGGAACTTCCTGGATTGCTTGTGCTCTGCTGCATTGTCGCTCCAGCAGATGTCAGGGTGGCTGAGGTCCCCCATAAGGACCAGGGTTTGTGAGTGTGAATCTTACTCAAGACTGATTTGATACTGTTAAATGACATGACACTGATTTTTTTATTTTTTTTTTCCAAAGGTCCAATAATTCTGAGTAATTTATCAGAATGGTTTGGTGAATTATTTTTTTTAAAAAAGTAGTTTTCTTTATACCCATCAACTTTTAGAAAATATACCTGAAATGTAGTTTAATTATATTATTAATATATGGTGAGATTAAACTGTTCAGGACAGATTATCATTTTAAAAAATGAAATTACAACTGCCATCCTGCTTAGTATGGACTAAAATGAAGATGCACACATGTTCGTATTGTCTTTAGCAGAATTTATAAGGGCCAAAAGAAAAGGATGCACATCCAAACTGTCATCTCTTAAAGGATTGTGGAACTTGTGGAAATCTCCTAATGAACGTTACTGTAAGTAGTAATGCTACAACAATATTGCACCATACGGTATCCCATGAGGGGGAGGCAGCGACATAGCAGAATGCTGGGACTATATTTAGCCTTCATAAATTAGGTGTCCCCATGTTGGCAGAGGACATGGAAGGAGACTCAAGGTGTGCTCCCAGAAATGAGGAATTTTTTAGGAAATCAATTACAGTGAGGCTTCCTTGGATTCCTGTGTTTGGACACTAAAACAATGAAAACTCAGTAGTAACCACTCCTTCTCTGAAAAAAAAAAATGCACACCTCCTAGCTTTTTATAATGAAATATCTGTAAACATGGAAAAATGCACTAATATGACTATAAGCAAAGGTTCTTGAAAGGGATATAGCTTCAGATATTTTAGGAATGAGGATTGTTAAGAATTAAGGATGACTGAGATAATCTTTGATGTAGTACTGGTTTGCTCATGGTTCCTAGGGTAAAAGTTCCCAGTAAAAATAAAAAGATGGACTTTTTCCTTTTAGCAAAATAATCAGTCTGTCACGTTAGAACTTTAAAACATGCTTAATCCTCAGTTTGTGTTGGGTTTAGGTTTTGTTTCTGTTTGGGTTTTTTGTGGGTTTTTTTTAAAGTATCAAATCTCTTCACAGCTTCAAAAGTTTTAGGGCTTAATTTTGATTATTATAAGGGTTACTGCTTTTTTAATCCAATTTGAATTGTATTTCATATATTAATGACTCAAAAACCATGTGCCTTAGTTCTTGATCTGAGCAGCATGAAGCATTAAAAGTATCATTCTCCAATGTTGAGTAAGATTAGTCACTGTATAACAAAGAAAAAAAAGTTACTTTAAAGTCTAGCAACTTGTGCTTCCTCAGAGCTAAAAAAAGAAGAAATTTCTATCTTGATTACAAACTAGAAAATTCTAGTTCCTTTGGACTTTTATACTTCATTCTATGTAATCCAGTTCTACAAGACTGTAAGATCACAACACTTACTGTGTTTGGTTTTTGTTTTGGTTTGGGGTTTTTGCTAATATTTAAAAAAAAAATAATCTTGCTGTGTTCCCAGAAGGAAGAGTATGTGCTTTTTATTTTGTGTACTATCTTGAAGAAAATGTTTAGCATGTGGAAACATTTCTGGATGCAAAAGGTGCTACTAACCTATTTAGTGATTTGAAATGTTAAAACATCTCTCATGGGAATGGATGAATGAGTAGTTGATTTGATCAGGAAGGTAGGAGACAAAAATTGTACAGATGTGGTTAATTTGTTCTAAATGCACCCGTATCTTTAAACATCCGCTCTCTGGTTAGTGCCTATTCTTGTGAATTTGCACTATATTATGTGAGAATATCTGCATATTTTATTGAAATTCCTTCTTTTGTAAGAGTAGTAGGGGCTCTAATAAGCACTCAGTCTGTTAGTATACAGGAAACAGCTCTTAAGGACTCCAATTTTCTTTTCTTCCTTTTGGAAAAAGAGTAGGAAGTGATCATATTTTTCAGCAATCTGCTTTGTATTAAACATCAAATTCAGTAGCTCCCCTGGGTGCTATTAGAAGTACTGTCATAATGGCTGCTGTACTATTTGAAATAGCAATTGGTGAAGCTACAGTCTATACGTAATAATATGAACGTTCATGTTTTTTGTGAGCTTGTGTGAGACCTATGCATGAACATTTTTCAAATCTCTGTTCTTTCTTTGATCGTATTACTTTCATGAGTAGTTTATGAATCAGACGAGGTCACTCACAGAAGCTGGAAAGGCATAGTTTGGAAAACACAAAAGACAGACACCCCCTCACCACCCCACCCCCCAAAAAAAAAAAACCCCAAAAAACCCTAAAACAAAAAACAACAAACCCTGAAACAAGTAAGCATTTATTTAATGAAGTAAACAACAGTGTGAATAAGTCATTACTCTGTCTATTTGTTAAACTGATTGACAGAGGAAATGAAAGTGATATGCCAGAGTTGCAGCATTCCTCCTGCCTCCACTGTCTTACAGACTCTGCCTTGCATTAAATGATGATGGCTTGTAGTGTAGTCTTTACAGACTCTGCACTCTTTGCAAAGCTGCTTGCGTTGTCATGACTTAATTAGAAAAATTAGGATACAGAATGTGATAAACAACTGTGTAGCCCTACCTGCCTGCTTATTCAATTTAAAAAAAAAATATCCTGATGACTAGGCAAACAGCTTATGATAGCCTACATTCACAGCCATTTTTTTAATGGAAACTTGCTTTATGGTAATTGTTTTGGTATGAGAGAGGTCAAGCCATTGAATAGATTAATTGAATGTTTTACAGTGCTAACATGATCTTGTTGCTTTTTTCTATGTCATGCATATCTTCTTCAAATATATTGCCCAGCATGTTCATGTCATAGACACCATCACAATCATTAGAGTCTACTATGTGGTGCAGTGTTTCTGGAAGCAGTCAATGGTTTTGGCCTTATTTCCTATTTAATGACCATTTAATGTTTAATATGCTACCTAATTTGCCATTTTAGTTTTCCCATCTGCAGTTGAACTTGTTTACCTTCGGATGCTTCACAAACACGTCATTATCTTATTGTAATAAATATATGAAAAGTTAATCTACAGTTGATTAGTTTTTCAAAGTATGGGAGATAAATATAATTCATAATGTTCACAACTGAAAAAGAAAATTAATGTATTTCTTAAAAAAGAAAATACACATGGTGGTTTTTTTCTTAATCTGTACAAGCTATGGATGAGGTATGGTATAATTTCATAACCTGTCCTCTCAGTTGTGCTGATTTGGCATTATCTTGCATCACATTGCGATTGCGCAAGCAGGGGCTGTATCATAAGGTGCACAAGCAGTGGGCAAACCAAGTCTCTGCGCTGGTAACTCTAATTCTAGCATACATATTCTGTGCTGCACATCTTAGTCTCTCATGTTTTATTGGTATGGCAGCTGTCTGATTAGTATAATTAGTGAGTTGAATTTGAAATGATAAACATTGTATCATTTAGGGGACTTTCCGTTTTCTACAAACAGGGTTACCTTTGAGGTGTTTCTGGCAGCTGAGACGTCTGTAACAGTCTCTGACAGCCTGCCTTGCTCCGTTCTTTCCCTGGAGCAGCAACTATGCTGCTGCTGTCATCCTCTATGAGAGGGCAGGTTTTTTGTGCTGATTGAAGGCCTGTTTTCACAAAGAAAATGCACTAAAAATCTGAAAGTTGTTTGTCTCTCTTCTGCACCTGGTGTTTTAGATTTCCACTGAGCAAATTGTAACCTTTTTTTGCTATGCTTTTTTCCCTTTTTTCCCCCAAAGGCTTAGCATTTTGAATTTAAATAATAAAAAAATCATAGAACCAATTTGCCAGTGTCAGAAAAAAAAATTGTAGTCTACAAAACATCTACATTCACTATAAACCACCTGTAATTGCATAAATTAAAATGAATGTTACTAGTAGTAGTTATTCTAGTAAAACAGTCATTTTACTGTAGTTAAACTACTATTCTGAATATTTGAGAGTTGTGTTGTCTTTCAAGTTAACTCTTTGGCAGATGTTAATGCTTTAATATTAATCTATATTTAAAGAGTAGTATCTATAACTATAGATTTATATCTATAGGAAGGTGATCCTGCCCCTCTACTCTGCTCTCGTGAGACCCCACCTGGAGTACTGTGTCCAGCTCTGTGGGCCCCAGTACAGGAGAGACATGGAGCTGTTGGAGAGAGTCCAGAGGAGGGCCACGAAGCTGATCAGAGGGCTGGAGCACCTCTCCTATGAGGACAGGCTGAGAGAGTTAGGATTGTTCAGCCTGGAGGAGGCTCTGGGAGGCCTTCTAGCAGCTTTCCAGTACCTGAAGGGGCCTACAGGAAAGATTGAGAGGGACTGTTTACAAGGTTAAGTAGTGACAGGACAAGGGGTAATGGCTTTAAGCTGAAGGAGGGTCTATTTAGATTAGATGTTAGGAAGAAATTCTTCCCTGTGAGGGTGGTGAGGCACTGGAACAGGTTGCCCAGAGAAGCTGTGGAGGCCCCCTCCCTGGAAGTGTTCAAGGCCAGTTTGGATGGGGCTTTGGGCAACGTGGTCTAGTGGAGGGTGTCCCTGCCCATGGCAGGGGGGGTTGGAACTAGGTGATCTTTGAGGTCCCTTCCAACCCAAACCATTGTATGATTCTATATCTGGCTTCTCTGGGGCTTCAGAGTTTAGTTTGGAAGAAGGTGCTACTGTACCTTAACAAGCTTCAATGAAAAATCCATGCTCCTTCTCTTTTGACAAGGAAAAAAAAAAAAGTCTAAGGAGCTCCAAACTTATACTTAATCTTTACATTATCCTTGAAGATTACAGTAAAAGGCTAATTTTCAGCTGGCCTACACAATTTTTCTTAGATGTCCTACATTCTTCCTAAGTACTGCATGTACACTCCCTGATTTCTGTGTAGAGTTGCTCCCTGCCTGTGATAATTACTCTTTGGTTTTCAGTTTTTTTCATAGTACAAACCCACAATCCTAGTGAAGTAACTGAGATGCAGTGAAATCTGTGAATGAGTGGCAGTTCTGAGATTCTTTGTACCTTTCAGCAACTACTTTTACAGCTAGGCTACTGCTTTTCTCACTTATTTAAATTATGTTTCATAGCTTACTTTGGGGAACTTCAGTGTTTTAGTGCCAAGAAGGCTTTTGTACCTGATCTAGAGATGGCACTGCATTAATATGATTTCATGGAGCCTCCAATTGGATAAAGAAAATGCAATCATGTAATCACAGCAAGAGAATTTCAGCTGTGATGATGTTTTGAGAAAAGGGAGAAAAAGCCTCTCACCCAAAACATCCAGGTGACCTAAAATGGTAACGTACATAACTGCCAGAGTATGAAAAGCATGATATACTAGAGCCATCAAAGAATGGACATCTGAACAGATGAAGAGAAAGAGTAAATGTCACTGAAATTGAACAGATAATGGCTTTTTCCTGCCACATAAATGCTGAGGCCACAAGGTGAAGCAGAAGACATTTCAAAACAGGCAGCATTGATCCTGTGATAATAGTCCCATTACCATGATTTTATTTCTGTGACACTGCTTGATTGATACAGATGTAATAATTTCATTTCCCAGTTGCTGGTGCAATAGAAGGGTATTTCCTTACTGTGTGCACAGCACCCCTTTTCTTGCACAGTCAGAACTCCCTCTCCTATCTCCGTACCAAAACTATCATAGCAGGACGTAGCCTGATGACAGAATGCATCTCTAATTTGCTTTGAGGCAGTCATATGTAATTGCATGAGGTGTTTTCATTACATATATTGGTGGATAATCTAGATGCTTCCTGAAGTTTCATAATCCTTAAGTTGCACTGTTAGTAAATTATGGTTGTGCATCTAGCAGATAAGTCATAAATACTGAAACTGCTAACAAATATAAAGCAGTCATTTGGTCAAAGCCAAAACAACTTGGAGAGATTTCCTGGTCACTACCCAAGTGACTCCCAAGTAGCTTGATAGGTACAAAATCAGAATAAAGAATGAAAGAATATGAGCCACTGACTTATAGGTGACATAAGTATACTCGGTTTGTCCACACTTCCATTATTATAAATAAAGACATTGAGCAATTAAACCTCTATTTTTTCTCTCTTTTTTTTTTTTTTTTTTCCTGTGCAGCTTAACTGCTGCACCTAGGGTATTGTCAAGATTAATTAGTTAGTGTTTGTTCAGTGCTATGAAGAGTATTATTGATATTAGCCAAGCATGAGATGATTAAAGTTGTTTAGCACTGCTGTTCACTAGAACATTTACAGAGGGAATTTACTGTGAACATGTATGTACATGTAGGGTTAGTTCTCATTCATTTTGGACAAACTAATCAATGAGTAGAAGATTTAGCAGTTTGACATGTCTTCTAATTCAGCTAAAGATTATGGCTTTCTATACTAAACATGCTACCGACAGAAAATGTGCTCCACGTTCACTTAAATTTGAATTCTTAGTGAATTGGTACAGTTAACAATTTTGGAATTCAGATCAGTAACAACCTCAATACTAACTCAATGTAGACCACAAGTCAATTAAAAAGGCACTTGACATTCATTTTTCTCCAATTTATGTCTTTTTTTAAAAGGGAATTACAATGTATAATGTAGTCAAACATTAACTTAAACTCAGGTTCTTAATTTTTCTTCTGCTGGAAAACTGAATTTATCCCTCATCTAATTCAGATTTTAAATAGGTTCTACAGCTTGTTTCCCAAGACCACCATGTCCTAAAATGCACTTTCCTTCATTGTTGCCATGACATTTCAGGGGCTGGCGTTAAGTCTTTTTGCGGAAGTAACTAGAGGACATTTTACAAAAGGGGCTTTATAAAGTTAAGATCAGCGTACAAGGTGTTGAATTGTGTATGCATTTTCAAAACCATTATTCCTGTTTTGCAGAAATAACAACTAATATTACAGTTATTTGCAGCATTCTCTTAGGAGAATCACTGAATACCCAGACACTGTTCTAGAGTATTCCTGTTACCATTTTCATAGAAACACAGAAATGGCCTGCCTGTTGTTTTGAGGTTTACATAAAATGTGTGATCATTTTCACTAATATTAATGGGAGTTACACAGAACAAACATTAAATTATTTGGAGATCAGTCTCTAAAAATAAAGCAGGTTCTGCAGGCTTAGAATTAATGAAATGTGTAAATCACTATGTTGCATCGCAGACCCTGAATGTGATGAAGTACTTGCCGAGTTTCTTATAATCAATAGAAACATTTTTGGAAGGAGGCAGAGCTTTTAACTAATACCAGGGTGTGTTCTGGATGCCCTTAACAAAGACAGTTAAAAGAAAAAGCTAAAACATTTCTGAGGTATACCATATGAAAGGTATTTCTGGTTTAATACTTTTCAGGATATTTTCTGCCTCATTTTTAAGATAGATTTTGTGTTTTAGAAGATGACAAGCAAAACAGATATTCTACAGAGCTTGGTTGCCTATATAGCAAAAAATGAAAAATATGTTGCCAAGACTGCTATTATTTGAGATAACTCTCCTATTATGAGATTTAAATTTTCCCCTGACCCTGAGCTTGTATGCTGCTTAAATCCATAATAAACAGAATCAAGGAAATGTCACCTAATTCATGGTATTTCACTAGTAGAGCTGTTTCCACTTCTAGGCCATTGTTTTACAGGAAAAAAAGATAAAACCAAAAAACCACAAAACAAACAAACAAAAACAAGTGAGGGGAATAAGCAATAATTTTCTTATAGCTGAAGTGTTTCAGGGAACTGGTAATGCCTAATTTGTTTTGCTTGTTTGTGATAAAGTCCGAGGACAAAGAGGTCACAAGCAAACCAGTAGAGCAAATCAGTCTCAAGACTGCTGTAGTGGTGACTCTGTGTATGGATGGGTAGGGTGAGATTCATTGGAATAAAACCTATATCTCCTCAAGCTCACTGTATTTTGGGTTTGGTTTTTTTTTTTTTTTGTAGTAGGCTCTAAGATGTGAAGTGTTGCTTTATAGTTTTCTAATGTTAATAAATAATGTGAAGAATGAGCTCATTTAAGTAAAGAGTAAATTTTTCAACAGTGCAAGAAATTTTTCCCACCAGTGATCATATTACTGTATGTAACAAGGGTATATTATTTTTTTTTTAGTCTGAATGTGTCATGTAGGACCATGTTTAGTATATGATACAGGATCCCAGTTTGGTAGATATTCTTTTTATAATGTGGCCTGTTGCACTTGTTAAGTGCTCAGATAGACAGGTTCCTGGCTTTTATAAGAATAGGTTTTTAAGTTAGTAACTATATGGGTTGTGCTAAATGGGTGTATATGTAAATCCAAATAAGTAGTGAAGCATGCATACATTTTTCTTTATAATCTATATTTAAGATCTCCTTTACTTCATGAAGGTAGGTTGCTGAATTGCTATTTATAGTGGGATTGAAAACTTATGAATATTCATGACATTTAATATGTCTTATATCTCATTATCCTGAAAGAAGTACAGTTCCCATAAATAAATATTCGATCAAGTAAATGAACTGCAATAGAAGTATAATGCATATCAGTGTTATCCAAAGAGTAGTGAAGCAGTCACTTTAGTGGAAGATAAACCTCTGAATAAGACAACTTTTTTTTTTTTTTTTTTTTTTTTTTACATATTTTCTGAATAGGAAAGGAATGCATCATATGGAGGTGAATATGATTTGTCTAATTAAAAGGTGAACATATGAAAGTAGTCTAGAATCATAAATAGAAAGAACACAGATATTCTCTGAAAAGTCCTGAATATGTTTTTTTAAAAATCTATATTCACCATGATCTCTCTTATGCTTCAAGCTGTATCATAGTTTATACCATAAAGAAGAGTTGCATGAATTTTGCTTACCTTAATATGCCCTAAATGCAAATATTCGAGACTGAGTGGGAGATGATCTCTGGAAGCATAAATTGAGTAAGATGAAAGTAAGATGAATGTTTCAAAGTGTAGTCACAAATAAAATTAAAGGGAACTAAATATGTCATTCTCCCATTCTGAAGTAGTAGAGAAAATAATTTAGGAACAATTTAAACAGTTTGTAGAAAATTTTTCAAAACTTAAAAAAATAGATCTGGAAAAGCTGAGGAAAGCAATTATGTTCTTGTGGGTGTTCTAACTGCTTGGGGTTCTGGTAATGCACTGCAAATTCAACTTAGATATAGTTCCTATAAATGCTTTCAGATCAAACAAACTCGAACTAATGGGAATTGCAAGTTATTTTTATAATCCTTTCAGCGATAACCGTGCACACCACACTTAAAAGATAAAATTTCTCTCTTAAAAGAGGTGTTTGGAAAAAACTCATGGTTCAATTTTTGCTTCCAGTGAATTAAATGGAGTTATGTTCCTTTCTACTATGACTGCAAAATAAAGCAGCTTTGGGAGGGTTTGGTGGTTGTTTTTTGGGGGGTTTGGGGGAGGTGGGGAGGGGGGGAAGATTTTACTTTGTTTCACGTCCATTATATCTTATGAATGAGATTAGCACCAGTAGTGCCCGTGGCTGAATTCTCACCCTCCAAAATGGTTCACTGAGGAGCAACTTTATTGTTATTTGTATCGTGTTAAGTACACCTTAGCAATTCACTGCACCTTTCTCCCGAAGGTACCACCAACTGCAAAAAAGGAAATTGGAGAGGCTGGGGGCAGGTACCCACCAAGCAGCCGGCTTGGCAGCTCCTGGCTGTGCTGCGCTCAGGGAGGTGCTGATGGTGGGGCAAGCCCAGAGGTGCCCACTGCACCCTTGCGATATCCTTTTTACTCGGGGAAGCAAAGCGCTCCCTTCTCGACTTGGGAAGTTAGGGAGCTTGTAGAACATTCAGCTAGGAGTCCTCCCATCTCTGTCTCATTTGACCCAGCACTCTGTAAGGATCAAGCAGACACCATTTCTGAGGCAGTCTCCCCAGCATCCCTGGTGCAGGTTGTAACTTCAAAGATACGATCTAGCCAATTCTGCACATGTGCTAACAGCTGGATTGCTCCAGACGACAGCATTGCAAATGAAACACTACAGTTGAAACGTGCCCAAGTTATGCTATGGGTTGGAGTGCATATAGATGAATAAGACACACCAGGGACAGTGCAGTAAGACTCAGCGTGGATTACTCATAATTAGGATAGGGAGAATGAGTGAACAGCATACTAATTACGTGAGCCTGAAATAGCAGCCTTTTGCAGTGATTGGCAACTACGAGTTCAGAGTGCTTGGTGGACAGCCAGAGCAAAAGCCATAAATACCTATAAAAATAAATTTGATGAGTTAGTTTGTGGAAAATCCTTACTACTGCTAGCTAGATCTGTCCAAGATGTTTTCGTGCTATTGCCTAGTAAGAAGTCTCCTTGAATCTTCTTCACTGTTACCTAATATAAACTTAAACACTTTTGCCAAATATAATAATCAGAAAATGAGGAACTAGTACAGTGGGAACCTATTTTAAGAAATCAGTAATTTCTTCCTCCTCAAAGTAGCAAAAGGACTTGTTTGTTAATATGGGAGAGAAATCACCCTTGAGAGAGAATAATTTTCTACACAAGTTTCAGGAAGGTTTTATAAGAAAGTATTATGCAACAGAAGAAGTGATAACTTTAGCCTCTGATGCCAATAAAAGGATCAGTTTCTTAGTTCGTATCTTCAGCCCTATTGCTGCTCTCTGCATCGTATCATCTTCTTTTGTCTCCTCTGTTCGGTTAGCTCTGGGATTATGATACTTTGCAATGCCTTTTACAGACTATACCTACCTTACTGTCTCTCATTTGATACTAAAATGTCAACTGATTCATCTGATTAACCCTATTTCCAGTGTCCATTGTTTTCTAAATTATCATCAAAGTACCACCTCCTTTTTAATTTTTTTCCATGCAGTCCTTCATATTCATGCAAGAATTTGGTACTTTAATATAGTTTACCTTATTTTTATGAAGGAAGGAAGACACAATACAAAATTTGGAACTAATATGAAAAGCATGCTTTTTTAGCTTTTATACCCAGTTTTGTTAGTGTTCAAGTCCTGGAACTTGGTTCCTTCAAGGTGGTTCAGCAAACAGGCCTATATTGAACCACAGTCACTGCCTTGGGTCTTGCCGGAGAACCTTACAGACAGGATTCACTCATCTGACTTTTACCAAGTACTCCAACCTAGTCCTCTAGGCAGCAACTCGTTGTCAAGAAGACCAGAGCTTCCAGAGGGCAATTCAATTCACGTATTTTAGATGTCAGTACTTTTAATGGAATGAATGTCCCCGTGGAGGTTTGCTTTCTCCTGGCCACAGAGGGAGCCCAGAGGTCTATGTCAGAACAGGTTCCTCTCTAGGAGAGTTGAATTGAAGATCAATCTGTTCTTTTTCTTCAGTATTCTTGCTTTCCTTATGAATCTGACCTTTAGCTTAAAACACTGACATGGAGGTAAGGGCAGTTTATTTTTATTGATGGAGATGTTTTTATGAATCAGGCTCCTCTTCTATATTTGATCTCTCTTAATAAGGCAATTGTTTGACAAAGGTAGAAAAGTTGTGTAGGGTGGGAGGGACTGGTGTCAGTGCCAGCTCAGTGACCACAGCACCTTTAGGGAGAGATTTCCAGCACCCCATGCTTCGCTGTAGACTCTCTTTCATACTTACCCATATTTCAGTTGTTAACAGCAGACATCTAATTGTATTTTTAACCACTGTCCCTAAGCATCACTCTGCTGTCACATCACTCAAGTTCCTTTTCAACGTTTAACTGTTAATGAGTTGTCTTTCTTACTTGTGAAACGAGGTTTTCTCTTTTAACAATTTGCCTTTTCCATTTTCTGCTTACTTCCATTTCTTTTCAAATATGCTCACAATGTTTCTTCTTTTTTTTCTTTCTTTCTTTTTTAATGCATTTGCATATAATTCCCAGTAACATTAGAAGGTCTTAAAAAGGAAAAAAAAAAAGTTGTAATATCTTCCTTCATTTAGTTAAGCTTTTTTTTTTTTTTTTTACTTGATTCTGTGGGTTTTTTTAAGGTATTGTTTTCTTATTGCTTTTTAAAGCTAAATGCGGCTCTCTAATACACTATGTTGCCTTCTCTTAGTATTTTAATTGGTATTATACCTCCTTGACCTAGAAGAACAAGGGCACTTTTTCTAAAGCAAGTAAATTATATACTTCAGGTTGTGTAGCAACATGGTGCTGATGAGCAACTCCTTTAAAGGACTTCTGTAGAAAACACTTTCAAATTACAATATACTGAACTAATAAAATCTACATTTTTTTAGTATGGTATTTCTTATACTGCTGTTAACAATGCAAATCTAATCCCATCATTAAAGTCAATGTAGAACAATTTTGTCTACCTAAATTTAGATCTAAAACATTTCAAATCATTTCCAAAATATTGTAATAGGAGTAATTATTATTAATCTATTATTTTCATTAGTTAAAATCCATCTTTGGGTATATTAAGAAAGTGAGAGATAAAACAAATAAAAAATAGACTTAATTAAAAACAGGGACAAAGATAAGTCAAGTTACGGAGTACAGTTTCTAGAAATTATCAAGCAAAAGCTATCTTGTGCAATTGGGAGTGGAAATACATGTAAACCTATGCTTCTTACTTAAAGTCTTCAGCTAAGTGTATGGAATAAAAGCAGTGTTGGTTAATCTAAAAACTTTGATGTGGCTGAATGTCAGAATTATGCAGCAGTGTTAGAGTTCAAACCATCTCTTAAACTCCGTGGAGACTGGGGTGGTAATTAAAGTCCCCTTCCATCCCCCCAAGGTCTAACCATTAATTCCTCTTTCTTTCCAGAGAGGGCTAAGATTCTCCTTCATGCTGCTCATTGCCACCGATCAGCAGAGCTTATGGTTTCTGTAACCAGGGACTGGATGTAGGAAAACAAGGGCTTTGGCGACTGGAATAAATTGGCTGCCAGCATGGGACTGTAATTGAAGCGCGAAGCTAGACAAAGCTCACCTTCCCTCTGCCCAGCAGAGAGTCATTTGCAATGCTCTGTGTCACTAGCACGGGCACGGAAGAAGATGTCAGCCTCACCTTTTTTAATTAGGTGCTGAAGGCTAAAAATATTCTCCTTGTATGTGATAGAAAGACAAGATAAGGTGCACATGCTGACTCCCACATGCTGCAAAACTAGTAAGGTTGCATTTGCTGAATGGCAATTGAGTTAAAACTGGGAAAACGTAGCTTCAATGCGGGCTTCAGAAGGGAAAGCCGGAAAGAACCGTACGTTTTACTCACATACAGAAACCTTCACCTCCCACACACTGAGCTCTAATAGCGGCAGCGTGTCCCAGTCCAAACCTGCAGACATGCACGGGGTCATAGAGTTCTCTTGAGCTCTCTCCAGCTGCAAACCATTGAAAGATCTGAATAATACCACAAAGGAAAGGGAGCTATAGTTCTTTTAGCAAAGACATGCTGTCACCTTTTGAAACTGTATCTTCCTGTAACAATTCAGACACTTTAAGCTGGGAAATGGTATATGTATTTTGGCAGGAATTAAACTTTCTAAAGAAGATGTAGAACATTAGGCAGCTAGCAAAAAAAAAAAAAAAAAAAAAAAAAAAAAAAGACCAAAATAATTGTGCCACAAAAATCCCTTGGCAAAAAGCTGTTAGCACTTTCTATTCTTGCTGAGTTTTGTCTAGTTTAAAACCATCTCAGCTACTCTGTATTGAAAAGTGCTACCATGCTTAAACTTGAATGTTTCTTTATTTGCATTCTACTCAGAGAGGACCCAAATCAGCAGTGAAAAAAATACTGGACAGAGCAAAACATTTTAAAAACCCAGGCTTCCTTCTCCTCAGATATATTGATTCCTGTGGGAGATTTAAGTAGAGTTATGAAAAATTAAATGTGTTGATGGTGATCTTTTCCTTTTCCTGACACCAGCTGTCCAGTTACATCAGTGTAGCTACTCTGACAAAAGGGTGCTGAAGTATGTGATCTTTCAGGTCAGCTTTCCAGTTGAGAAGTGATGACATTAGCTTCACAGGGTTCTTATCTTTAATAGAACTTATTTTATTGGCACACAAACATCAGTGTTTGGCTAGTGGTGGCCCATTAGGATGCAAGGCAATAGTTTCCTTTGGTTATCTCAGACTCACATTATTTTACATAGTCATGGAGAGTAAAGCTCAGAAGAAATTCTGGTTTTGGTACCTTTCTCTCATGTAGGACAGTGTATAACCTAGACAAATCCCACCACATGCTTTCCCTCCAAAGATGAAATCCCTAATCAAGCAAATCAGACTAAACTTATCTTGATTTGATGTCACCTCCAAGATCAAATGTTACAGTCCAGTGTCTACAGGTTGCCTTTCTCATGGAAATGGCTGGTATCTTCAATGCCTCATATATTCCCTACCTTTAATACTGGGGGGGGGAAAATCTCCTTAGAGGAATATGCTGTTCAAGTATAGAAGGAAAAATTATATTAAACTGGATTTATGCTAATCCTGTTGTTGGTTTTGTGTTTAAAAGGCTGGGGTTTTTGGGTTTTTTTGAGGGTGTGGTAGTGTCTAGAGTTGGGTGGATAGGCACTGGAAGACCCAGTCAAAGTTTCAGAGTAGAGGAAAATTCCTCTCTAAGGGTTCAGCATTAGTTTATTCATGTGAATTGCTGTTTCTGTCTGTTTTCATCGACATCTTTAGTGACCTCAGAAGAATCTCTGTCTTGTCCGTGTACTTAACTAAGCAGATTGTTTTCGTCCTACATCGTTGAAAGCACAATCTGTAAGGTACCTGAATCTAACTATCTTGACAAGTTATAAAGATGTTTTAAAACCTTCTTTTCCAGTATTGATAGTTCCACCCACTCT
This sequence comes from Balearica regulorum gibbericeps, assembly GCF_011004875.1. Taxonomy (NCBI): domain Eukaryota; kingdom Metazoa; phylum Chordata; class Aves; order Gruiformes; family Gruidae; genus Balearica; species Balearica regulorum. Next base: position 58,115,997 of record NC_046186.1, read on the forward strand.
TCAGAAAGGGAGCATCATCTTTTTCTTTTTCTTTTTTTTTTTTTAATTGTCTTTAAGTAAGCTGCATGAATTAAATGTCATTCACAGATATTCAATCTGCAGGGTAGGAGATCTCCCTAATAAAAGATGCCATTTGAAAGCTCTGTATCTTTAGTTGATTTTGTAAAGCCAATGATGGTCACTTGTATGTAGGATCAACCCCTTCAACGTGCCTGTACAAGGTTTTCTGATTGTTTATAACTCTTGGCATCCTTTTAGTTAGAACCAGTTGCACAGTCGATTTTTGCTACATCATCTATATGTCTTTGTGTCATGGTGTACTTCATCCATAATAATCAAATCATTTTCTTTCTGGTAATCTAAATATTTGTTCTCCTTCCACTCAGCCCTTCTTTGACTAAGTGATTTTTTTTACAGGAGAAATAACAATGTGTTTAAAATTTTAAGACAAATCCATAGTTATGAGGAAAAAATAGCATTTTCTTAAAAAAAAAAAAAAAAAAAAACTTCCCATGTTTTATTCAGGAGATTTCTTTCCATGCAGATTAATAAAAGTTCTTAGGGCTTAAAATGAGTTCTTCAAGAATCAGATAAACCTTGTTTTATGTCATCTAAAAAGTAGAAGAAATGTTTTCTTGGGGTTGTAGTCAGTAAAAAGGTAGAATGAGGATGCACAATACCACCTCATTTATTCAACACAGAGATAGCAATGAGAAAGGTGGTGGAAGGATTTAGAGAAGCTTTCAAGATGAACAGTAGATTTATCAGTAATTTGAGGTACATGGATGATAAAAAATTCATTACTTCATAAGATGATGAATGAAAGATTGTAGTTAATGAAAAGGATGGATATCATAGGAAAATAGTATAGACTTGCAGTTAATATCCAAGACAAAGCAGGTAAAACAAAGAGGAGCAAGAATGTTCTGATGGAGAGAGAGTGTTTTATTTAGGTTGCAAGTTTGGTATATAGGCTCAGTTATTACCCAAGACAGTATAGCAAGCCCTGGCAAGTTTATCAAGGAGACTTCAACTTTAATTTAAAAATCTATCTTTTGAGGGCAGACTGCAACACCACCAGATTTTTTAAAATTTTATTTTATTTTGCAAAAAGGCACTTGAACCTAGGTCTTTCAGATAATTGTTTAGGGATGTATGGCCAGTGAAGAAGTCTAATGGCTAGATTAGTTTAATAAGGAGAATTGTGTGGCAGAAAATCTTATCAACTAGAAATTGAGTTAGCAAATTGGGATTTGTGATGAGAGGAGAGAGACAATCATTCAAGGATGCCTGGATGAAGAAGAGTACAAGTGCAAATGTAGAAGAATGAATTAAATTGATCACCCATCACTTGGAAAGATTAGTGATAATTAAACCACTATGGTGAAATCTGATTTATCACAGCACCAAATGTCGGAGTGGTTATGGTTAGTGATGAAAATAGTGGTTAATAAAAGTAATGTTTCTCTTTAGGAAATCATTGGTATAAATTATGTCAAGTCTCTTTTGCTAGTTGATGGAGCCCTGCATGCTGTATATCCCATGATGCCAACGTCTATGAGTTGTGTCTACAGTAATGACTGGTGCAGCATGAAGAAAGGACAACACATTGATTTGTCATGTCTGTTAATATTCTAGCAGTATATATCTGTATTTTGTGTTTTCTGGCAATGAATTTGATGCTAGTTGCTAGTCTTGGGTACATAAGATGAATCTGTATCCAACAGATGACACAAAGTAGATTTCTGTACAGACATCCCAGATGACTGTCATCATTGCACATGCTGGTACTAATAGAAATTCATGCACGTATAGTGAGTACGCTGCCAGAGGACCTCTGAGAGGATGTGTTTTCCTCCTGAGGAAGATACCTTGTGTCCACATAGCATGGGCGAGGGGGGGGACACATGACACTTCACCCTGGCGTATTACTGCAGCCTTGGTTCCACCTGAGGAGAAAGCATTGCAAGTGCATGTCAAGGTGCAGTTGAGTTCATGTCACATTACTCAAATACAGATGCAATACAGTGCATTTCTGTCATTTTGCAGGTGAACAGGATGGTTCCTGTGCACTAAGCAGGTTATGTAGATGCACCCTGTGCAGTGTGCATTCCTCCTGCACTACCACTGTCTTTGTCTTTTTGCCAGTCCTGCCAGATAGATAATCAGGAACCCCACTGGTTAATTTCTGGCCTTAGAAAATATTATGATTGCCTACAGAATGGAAGTTTTCTTATTCTTCTGGCATGGCAATTCCCAGTTTTACGTGGTTTACCTGTAATATGCTGTATTCCAGTTTTCCTACATTTTACCATCAAAGTCTGTTCAGTGAAGCATCAACACAAGATGAAGGACAGATTTGTTCTTGGTACACTAAATCAGGTTATATTTACAGAGATATGTGGATAAGGGGTTGGTTCTCTTTGACGTATACAATATTTACATTGATACAGCTATGAATGGCAACTTGAGCATATAAGCATCTTACCTGTGATTGCTTCCGCCTATGGCATGACATAGTTTTCAAAAAAAGGAGTACGATATTACCAAAGATCTAAGAATGTAACTGTCCTCATTCATTTTGTGGATGAAGTCTTTTTAAAGTGTATGTGTTTATGGTGTCTGTTTCACATAAACCTTTTCCAGGGTAGAATTCATATTTTGAAAGTGGCATTGGCAGAGGGAGAATCTCATAGACATATACATATTTAATCTGGGGAGAAAGTTCGTTTGTATCAGGTTTATTTTTCCCCAGGGTGTCTATCCACCATCAGTGATTTGTTTAATGAATGCATTTTAGCTATTGCTTCAAATCTCAGAGGATTAGAGTTCTTAAATATTTTAATGTCATTAGCTACCATTGGAAATCTCAGTGTAATTCTGAATAAGATAGTTGTACCAAAGTGTTCGGTGTATGTATATTTCTCCTGAACGTAAATTTTAAAGGAAGTTCTGCTTCTCCTACATACACATTAAAAGTTTGACATTTTTCTCCTCAACACACAGTAACCTTCCTTGAGACAATAGATAGTAAATGCTGGTTGCAATTACTCTGTATGGATTATGTTTAATTCATGTGTCCTTCCTGTCAGAGTTTTTGTTTTGTTTTGCTGTGTGGATTGTTCAGAATTTATTCTTGATTCTAATCCTTTACGGTTTTTTTTTTAGTGGAGCTTATCTTCTTTTTGTATGTAGGCCTTCGCAATATTTTTCTTGAACAGTACAGCATAACTCTTCCCATGGTATTTCCTGCTGCTGGTTCCTATGTTTGGCAGCATGCAGCATCACAAGATGATTTGTTTCATTGAAAGATTCCAGTCAGTCACCAGTGGAGCCTATGAAGCCAGTGTCTTTGAGGAGTCACGATTAATTAGCATCCACACCAAGGAGATGTCTCTGGAAGAGATACTTACACTGACATCTATGCAGGTTGATACTGTTGATCATCTTCACAGAGCCCTTATTTTCAAATTTTACTAGGTTTGAAGATATTAGTGGTCTATCTTCAAAGAAGCAGAATAAGAGGTTGAAAACAGCTGTAGTAGCAAGGAATAATGTTTCTGTTAAATCTTTAATCATGGGGGATAACATTCTTTATCTTACTTGAGGGGCTGTACTTGTACAGAGGATGATTATGTGAGTTTCACAGATGCCCTGATGAGAATCATTGGGTTTTCTGTCCTAGGTTGTTGGAGGGTTTTTGTTTATTTGTGGGGGTTTTTTTTGTTTGTTTGTTTTTAAATTGATTCAGCAAAGAATCTGTGGAGAACCCAGGTTTTCTTTCTGTGTTCCTTTGACTCAAGACACTAGATATCCTAGTGGAAGTATTCTTCATGTTCTTTCTCTGTATCATAGTGTAAGTTCTTTAGAACTGTAAGACTAGAAATCCCTCCTCTAACTTAAAGAAAATGTTTAAGTTGTGGGAGGTATATTTAATATCCTGAGCTAGCACTGGAAAGCATTCATTGTGGATGCTTCCCTTGTGCACTTGATTCTATCTGTGACAAAGCACTTGAATGTATTTGAGTACCGAGTGATGCGCTAATTCAGGAAGTTTTTTTACACTACTGCATAGCTGTGATTTGGACATACCTAATTAGTCTGGTATAAGTATACAACAGTTCTATCTTCATGTTCTATCTACAAAAGTTCCTTTAGAACAAGTTTCTTGATAGAGAAATCTTGTCTCTGTTGGTATGGAGTATCATAGAGCTCCTGAAAAATATAGAAAACCATGATGGGCTGAGGCAATTTATTGGACAAAGTAGAACAGCAAGAAAAAAAATCAATATAATGCCCCAAAAAGTTAGCTGAACACAAGTCTTTCAAAAGCATTAGAAGGATGTCTGTTAGCATAGCACTTCACCATATTATTCTATTTTTATTTAAATATATTCGTCTACCTAAGTCCATCTAATACATATATAACAAAAGTAGGAGTCACTTTGTATTTTGACTTTTGTGAACATGATTGACTAGAACTGCATACAATACTCAGGGTTGAGTACTGCCAGTGTTTTCAATACTTCTGTTTTCAATACGTCCTTTACCAGAGCTAAAGAAGAGTTTAATTTCCATTTTTTGTGTCCACATTACATTAATCACTTATAATTTACTACTCCATCTAATTTTGATCATTTTCTATTCTTAAATTTTGAATTCATGATAGAGATTTTATTAGTCATTAGTTGATCTTATGCTTATTTCCATTTCTATTACTTCTGATTTTGTGATCAAGTATTTTTTCTCCTATGATACTTCAATTCTCCTCTGAATGTTATTCTACTTGAATAGAAGATACTGCCTGTTGTAATATTTACAAAAAATGAGGTTCTGGGAAGAGGAGGAGGAAAGAAGAAAATCAGTGACTCCAGATATTTGCAGTCCTTTCTTCTCCAAGTTCATGTCTATATTTTGGTGAAAAGGGTGTTAGGGAAGATAACTGCCTTCTGCCATCCAGGGAGCTCTTTTGATGGTGCATAATCTAATATGAGGTAGTTTCTTAAATTGATAAATATGTTTTATTTCCATAAGGCAAAAGCAAGTTAAGAGGGCAGAGAAAATTCTGGGTTTAGCCTTCTGGATTCTAATTTTAAAATTTTAGTTGCAAACTGATATGATATTTGAAACTGATAATGTTCTTGATGATGAAAATCATTCAGCATCTGGCAAAGTCGATCCACTTGTATGCACTTAATGTTTCATTTATGGGTTCATTTGTTTTGTTTAATTAGCTGGGCTCTTGTACTCATTCCCCTGAAACACTGCAATGTAATGTTTATGGAAGTGCATGTGACCTTGGAGATATACTTCTAGCCATTCCCTTGTCTTCTGAGAATACAAAATCCATATGGTACTCTCCAAAAAGGAAAGTGTTTATGCTGCCTTGATGCCAAATTAGTTGTCATTACATTTGAATAAAAGGTGAACAGTTTGAGGCAAAATCTAATTATCATCTATTGCTGCTTATATTCTTTGTGCAAATTGAACATTTACATTTTTTAATAACAATGCAGAAGATCAAAGTACATCTTTGTCAACTTTGGATATTATTGCCATCTACGCTAGTGTCATAAACTCTGGTACTGACAGACTGACTGACAGAACAGCTAGACAGCTAATTACTTGAAATAGGTTTCATGAAAGCCATTAATAAAGTGTTGTTGCAATTATCACATGTGAAAACATGAAAAGAGTGCTATATTGGAACACTTTGTTTCCATTGAAAACTTTGTTTCTATTGAAGAATGAACACAACTTGATTGAAACTATTTACAAACTTGAAATGAATTTTTCATTGAAAATAATTCATTAAGAAAGTGGATAGTTTATGTTTAATGAAGGAAAAAATTAAACTTTTAAAAAATTATCAACATTATTCACAAAAATCTACTCCTAAACTAAAGTGTTCAATTTCTAAGTAGTCAAATGTCATTTCATATGAACTGGTTGCTTGAACAAGCACAACACTTTTCAAATTGATGTAAAAAAAAAATTCCTCCTCTTTTTAAGCCTACTAATCAAACCAATATCACTAGAATAAAATAGTTTTTCAAAGGCTAAGGATGTTCTTGGAAGAAATGTTGACATTTAAGAATTATCTGATCAATAGTAATAAAATTAATATAAAAATTGGTAGGAACAGAAGGCTGTAGGAGACTGTTAGGTAGTTCTTTAAATTTTAATACTCTAGAACAGCAGGTAGACATCAAGAAATTACAGTTCATGATGATCCACAAAACACCTGCCCCATACAAAACAGGCCACAAAGCATTTTCCAGCATCTTATTATCAACTCTAAGACTTAAAGGATTGAAGATCAAATAAAAAATATATATTAAAAAAACAAACAAACAAACAAACAAAAAACCAACTTAGTTGTTGCCACAGAGAGAGAGAGAGAAGACATCAAAGATATTGCCAGTGTCCCACTTGCCTCCAGGGGTGTCTGCAAGAGTACTGTCCTCACCATGCCATTGGAAGTTGGACCTTGGGACAGTCCCTGACATGACTGAGGCTGAAATTCCATCCTGTCCTCAAATCCAGAGATGAAAGACCCTAATTGTATAATCCATGCATCAACGAAGTAACTGTGAGAGCTGAAATCATGTGCTCTTTATTTTGTTTGTCTGGTTGATTGCCAGTTTCTGGAGTGTTTGATGCAATTAGCCAACCACAGTCTATGGACTGAAACAAAAAAATTCCCAAATTATGACGATCATTCCTGGTGATGCTAGTATGGTTAAATATTTGGGAGGAGCAAAAGGACACAGTGATGTTCAATGCTTTTCCAGATTCAAATAAATATTTGTGGAAATATTTTCTGTTCTTGACTCAGCCCTGGCCAAAAGAAAAATATTTTCATTGACATTTGAAATGGTGCATTCAAAATGGTTCAGGGCCAGATTTCGAAGCTCTCAGTATCTCTTTGTGGGTCACAGAGCTTAAAAAAGTTAAACTCCTGTTTTCAGTTTATCAAAAGCATTTCCCATGCTGACACTGACGACCAAATTTTTCAGAGGTCAGCAGCTGACATGCTGATTTTCCCTTGAAAATCCTTTATTGACTGTGGGAGTGGGAAAATGCTGGCAATGGTGCACTCCTCGTAGGACGCACACGCTGTGGCTTCTAAGCAGAATTCAGTTTGAAGGATTTTTACTTGTACAGCTTTTTAACTAGTCTGCATCGAAAGAAGATTTCTAGAGTGTGTTGTGTTCACAGATGGTTTAATCAACAGCTACATTAGCGATGAGTAGACTTGATATCCTGTTTGGGTGTGCTTTCGCGTTAGGACAACATATTTCTTGAGAGGAGTATGGCTGGCCCTCTCTGTTCTCAAGTAGCTAAGAGAATTTTCAAGCTGAGCATGTTGTATGTGAACGTCAGATAGTCAGCTGCCAAGTAATGACACTTCTGAAATTCCTCAAGCTTGTAGCACATAAATAAGTCTGCAAGTAAAAACAGAATTTTCTTCTTAATATTAGATAAATACTATCTTGCTTGAGCTCCTGAAAGCTGCATTAATATCTTTCACATGTAAAATATGTGATTGGATTCATTCTTAACATCTCAACTACAACCTTGTAATTTAAATGGATTTTTTAATGTGTATTAATTTTAATGAATGACTGGGAGGTTTATTGGAGGGAGGTAAAGCAGTGTCTCTGAAGCTTCACTGGCTAATCAAATTGCTATAAATAACCTTTGATAGTCTAAGCCACTACCCTTAGATGATTTCTCTCATCATCATCCAAGATGTTAAAGAACTGACACCTGTAGAGGTTTGCTTTCAGCTGTTGTTAATGGTCCTGAGTGTAAATCCTCCCCCCACACCAAATACCTTTCAGTAGAAGTTGTAAATAGTGCATAGTATGCCAAATCTTTGCTCTGAGTACATTTGGGAATGAATCTCATCATATTTTAACTGGCACAGACTAGCATCCATGCCCATGCTGCTCTAGGTATCAGTCATGGAAGGAAGACTGAGCAGAAAAAAGTGTGTGCCCTTGCTCAAAGGCCTGATCTGTGCTTGCTCCAGGCAGTCCATACAGCAAAAATAGAGCAACTTTCATAGAGCTCAGAGAGATTTCAAAAGGAATGCAACAAAAGGTGGGATAATGCAAAAGTGAAGCAGAGGTATGTGGACCGGGAGACTTCTTTCTGCAACTAGATGTTGCTGAGAGCAATTATCATTCCCTCTACAATAGCTCCAAACTCTTCTTTTTCTTTAAAATAGATCAGTACTATAATTTGGTTTTTACAGCAAAAAACTAGATAAATGTTAATGCAACAACTGTAGTTATAGTTTCGATTTTGAAAGTGTGAGTTTGACACCAAGTTGATTCAGTTGTCCAAAATAATGACAAAAAAAGCCAGTATGAAAGCTGGCCAGGAGCAGGAATTGTTCGATCCTCGGTCCTACACATATTTGAACAACTAACTAATTTAACTCCTAGTTTCTATATTCTTTATCTTGGATCATTCTGACAGACTGCAGTCTAGTCCTGTTTAGATTATGCATTTGTTCTTATTGTACTCGTGGCAGTCTGTGATTTGCATTTACTTTTTGTTATATATATGTTCATAGTTTCTTGACAATTAAATATGTGTGCATATATGTGTATCTGTGTACATTCAGATTTCTGTGCAATTACAAAAAATTGGGAACTTTGGAGGGATCACAGCAGGTTCAAAGTAAGTCAAACTAGGTTAAATCTATTGTATTAGTATGACATTAAGGTATTTGATCTTTGGAATTTTACTAGTTTAGGCCCAGAGTCACAAAGCTCACTTTCTTTTCCTAGCTTTTTTGCTTGTAGTCTCAGCTGAGAAATTGAGTGGGTTACAGAACAGGAATCTCTTGTCCTCGATGCAGATATCAATTTAAAATTAGAGATATTTTGTACTGGTGAACAAATGTGAGCTGATTGACAGCAACAAGGCTAGTAAAGGCTGTTCTGCAGTTTAGACACCATCTTAGTATAAATTGAGGGCTTAGTGGTCCAAACTTAAAGTTATAAACCAGAGGTTTTGTATTCACAGTTATATTTGTTTGAATGAGAGAGGGAGGATGCGAACCTGTTTTTCGATCATCTTTGTGACAGCTTTGGGGTTGAAACTGAAATGCACCGTTGCCTTTGGTCAATATGGACACTACATTTCCCAAGAAAGGTTTCAAGAATTAGTTTTCCCTGGTGTACCTAGTTAAACACCTTCCTTCTCATCTTGCTTTGTTGTGCACTGGGCTGCACACCAAATTGGCTGTATTTCAGTGCCGCCAAATGTGTACAGTTTGATAAGCATGTTGTAGCAAATCTTCAGGACGAAAAGCGCTATATAAACGTCAAGTTATTTACCCATTTTAAAGCATTTTATCCTCTAGAGCCATAAATCCAGCACCATTTCCTAACAGAAAATTAGCTTTTTAATGCTGTAGGGCTCTTCGACACTAACACATATAGCTAAGTCCACATCCTCGGTGGTGGGGAGGCCGAAGGTTGATGTGTCTAGAAGGTGAAGCTTCAGCAATTCAAGTGCTTTATTCACACTGGATTTAGAATCACATTAATAGGCCATACCAGGTTTCAGTTCAGCAATTCTGTCACCCTACCTTCTCTTATGAGCATCATGAACCAAATATGCTCATGTATGTGTACTCATGACTCACAGAAATCAGCAGGAGCAGTAAGCGTACAAGCAAGGGCAGAATAGGACTACAAGTTTCTTACTGATAAAGTCAGCGTAGGACAGTGCATCATTTCTGTCTATTACTATATTTGCTTCATAGAAGATTTATTACTTCTTTTTCTGCAATTAGCTGTGGTCGCCTGAAAACTTGAGAAAATGCAGAAAGCCTCCTTATTTATTTCCAGGCTGGTGATGTATTACACACCTTGGGTTTTATCTTTGTTGGTGTTCCATCGTGAATTTTTTTTTTTTTATCAGACTATTTCCTTCAGCTTTCTGTTGCCTAAATTTGTCTTACTACTTTCATGTCCTTTTCTTAGACGAAACAATCAATAGAAAGTGCTTTTAGCAGTGGCACAGCACAGTGGTTTGCTGCAGTGTAGGTGCTGGGTGGTGTCAACACTGCTGACCTTCTATATATTGGGATTTTGGTTAAGAAGCAGATATCATGTGGTGCTCCTTTAATATGTGTCTTTATGGTGCCTGGGCATGTCTGGAGCTGGGCTTTGTTAATACATGTTTGCTTTAGATTCTGAAAGAAGACCTAAGACAGAATCTTGTTTACCCTTTTTAAATGTTTCTCAAAGAATATTTGTTCATACATAAAGCATTTCTATTGACAATATAATACTGAGAAAAGGGAACACAAAAATACCAAGTATGAAAATACAGTCTATCTTCACTGTATTTTTACTGTTATTGACAGTGTGGCAGGGTGTTACTACTTGTTCCTCATTTTAGACCTGTACACATACTTCATTATGTTAAAAAGCTTTGGGATAAGGTCCATTTCCCATTCAAGCCAGTTTGCGTGAGATTTAAACTCCTGAGATGTAAGCTCCAGAGAGAATTTAGTAAGAGTTTAGCTCTATCTACAAGTCATAGTCAAGAAATATTTCCTTGTCTGGCAACGGCCCTAGTATTCGTACCCCCAAAGATGTGTGGTTGCCAGAGAAGAATAGGAGCCATAGCCACATCATGTGAGATAATGGAGGTTTCTGTCTTGGATGGAAGACCTCAGCTCTGGGCTTTCTTCAGCTCTCATGGACTTGAATCTGTAGTGTAACCAATTGCACCAGCTCTTCCTGTGGCCATGCAGTTGTGGGTAATGGGGAGCATCGTCCACCTCAAGCTAGAATTGGGCAGGATGCACCTGGACTGTAGGAGGCAAAGGGTGAGGAAGAGAGGAGCACCAGGGAGCTTGGCTTCAGCAGTCTGCAAAGGATCTAGCATGAATGGGATCCTAGACCAGTTCCTGAAGATAGATGGACACTTTGCATAGCACTCGCTTTGAATGAAGAAGCAAACTACTGTCTCTTTTGCATCTTATTAGTTGCTTCTCCACAGTACAGTTAAACAGATTCTTGGCTTTCTTAGAGACACTCAAGAGGACTTCAGAGTTAGGAAAAAACCCTGTACTAAGGTAACACTTAATATCTGATTTTAATCTGGTTTGTTTGGTTAAGTCTGATTTAGATCACGGCTTTCATTACCTGCCCCTGGGAATCATTTAGGCATGTAGGCAGCAGAAGGAAGGTGAGGGCAGCCCATCACAGCGCTTACATGGGGTCTTTGCCAGGAACTGTTCAGCGTTGAAACTCAAAGGTCAGGGCTGGGTTCTGCTATGGTAAGAATCTCGTCTTTCTTCTACTCAGTTCATCCTCCGCTATTACACTTCTTTTTTTTTTTTGTTTTTCTTTTTTTCTCTTTTTCTCTTCTTTTTTTCTTCTTTTGTATAATTATAGCAGCTAAATATCTTTTGTCTTCCTTTAGAAACGTAGCGTCCAACTGAAATTAGGAAATGTCAGTCTCCAGATGGTTTGAGATTTTCACAAGCCTATGTTAAGTTGAAAGAGAGAGAAATTTTTAACAATATTGTCTTAGAAACACAAAACAGGATGTAGTGTTACTACACTAGACATAATTTTGGTTTGTAAGGAAGATGTAGCTTGTCACAAAGCTATGAGATAAAGCCTCACAATCCTAGAGCCTTCATGCTAGATCTTTTTCATTGCTGAAGTTACCTAGGATTGATGTCTGCAAAGGCAAACAGTAGAAAATGAAGAACCTGAATGGTAACTGGGGGACTTCAGGGAGGTTCCATGATGAAAGCTATAGTCTATTTCTGCAACAAAATAAATGACAATAATGCAAATAAAAATGACTACCTGAAGCTATCTTTTAAATACCTTTGAGAATCAGTGTAAAGTCATTTGGGAGGTTTTTGGTGTTTTTTTTGTTTTTTTTTTTTTTTTTTTTTTTTTTTTTAAATTACTTATTATTATCTTTTTGCCTTTTTACTTACTGCCTAATGAAGATAGCTTGGCTTCAGAAACTTTAGTAAGTGCATTCTGTGCAGATATGTTGGAATACAAATAATTTGAAGGCATAAGAAAAAGCTACGCTAATGAAATGCCTAATACAGATAAACACAGGAAGTGCTGTTTTGCAATTTGCCTGCTTATTTATTGTTCACAGAGACAAGTAAAGGTCATCTTTTGCTAATGGCATTATAACCTTGGCCTCCTTGGTATCAAAATGTTAAATATTGTAAAGAAATGTTTCTGTGAGAGGAGGATTTTAATTATAATAAATCTTTATGTTTTCATTTTAGCACCAGTCCATTTTCTTTCCATACTGAAGTTCTCAGTAATTTATTCATGACCTTTAACTGCTTTTAAGAAATGTAGATTGGGAATTATTGCTCTCCTTGCCATTGGAAGTGTCAAGGCAGGAATGCCTTGAGAAGCTGAAGAGATTTTTATTAATGAGATCCACTTCTCACATTAGAATAAAACCGCTGAAGCTGCTGGTTTTGCTCATCCTGGCATATATGATCCTGGAGGATCAATGTTTAAAATTACTTGGAGATTTTTGATCTAAGATAAACAAGTGGTCAGACCACATAAGGATATGAAATTTATGATGAATGATCTGGTTTGTTTAGGATTAATTTTCAGCCTTGTGATTCTGACTTCTCTCTCCCTAAAAGTTGAGATAGTAAAAAAAAAAAAAAAAAAAAAAAAAAAAAAAAAACCACCCCACCACAAAAACGAACAACTGAGTAAGAAAAGAAAAAAATTATCCATATGTATGAATGTATGGGTAGGAATATATAGCATGTCTACCCACGTATATGTATGTTCAGAAACACAGATGTGAAATGTATTTCTTCCCCAAATACCTTCATCACAATGAACTAACAATGTAGATACAAACTTCAAAGAAAGATTTAGAAAGCAGACACCTGGGAACTGTTAACATTTCTACATAGCTTTCTTTGTCAATAAGCAAAGCTTGACAACCTGGCAGGCTGACAAGAGTGCAAAACTCAAAAACCCTGTCGTCTTTATGTTTTTTTGTTTTGTTTTGTTTTACTTCCCATACCGTGATCTAGTCTGGGGAACTCCTCCATCCTCTGATGGGAGGAGGCTTGGAGACAAGGGGGAAAAGGGACAGGGAGAAAGAGATTGATGCCAACTGGCTATGTGAGGATAGAGGCCGTGAGAAGAGGAAGGAAGACAGACTGAGAAGAAGGTATTCAGTTTATGGGCCAAGACTAGAAGGGCAAGTGGTCAGGTCTTCAGAAATTTGAATTTGCATATGGTAAATTTTTCAGCATTTTCATAAGTGTGGAGAACACCTCCACCAAGGTCTGCAACAGCTGTGCACTCCCTACAACAGCAGCTCTCACCATGTGTAGGAGTGCTAGGGACACAGGAAATGAAACACTGGGATTCATGTCCCTTAACGTTCTCTGCAAGCTTCCAGACAGTGTGCATCAGGAAACAACTTTAGTAAGGTATTAATAGATGTACCAGATTGGGGTTATAGGCCTTCTTTGAAATAATGAATTCAGATTAGAGAGACTAAAACTGCATCTGTGCCTGCAGGAGAGGGAATGGCAGTGGGAGCCACTTAAAAATGGAGAAAGATATCAGGAAGGGCTAAGCGCGGCACATGCTATGTCAGACTCTTTATGTTAGCAAATAATTGCAGAATATTGACAAAATGTGCATCTTTCTCAGAGAGAATGACAGAAGATGCCAAACTCTTGGTTTACTGACCTCTACCTCATATTGACTATTTGATTTTGTGAACTTACTGTTTTATCTTTTGAAATGAGTGATTTTAATTGTTGCCAAATACAAGTTCAGATCTGTAGTGTTTAACACATTCTAGAACTGGCAATCCTTTTCAGTATTAAGGATTAATGCTTTTTGACATAGTCTGTTCTGTGCATTAGATTTTTGTATAGACAAATGGAGTTAACCTGCCTTTTTAACTTATTTATTTCTCTTATTCTCTACCTACTTACTACACTGCAGTAAAATAATATGTTTCAGAAACCTCTTCTTCAACTGCACTTCAAATTTTGTAGAAAAAATTACTTTGGTCTTAGATATAATTTACTACTGAAAGAATAATGCACTTTTAAGAAGAATATATATATGATAAAGTCAGTTGTAACCTTTTTTAGGGGAATGATTGTTACTGGTATGTTTTGTTAGAGGTCATGAGAAGCTCATGTACTATTTCTTTTCTAATGACTAAATGATATGCTCCTTGCAAGCAGTAGAAATATTTTTTCCAGTATAGTGTCTTGTGGCTAAAGTAGAGTTTTATTATTTTATCAATGTAAGGTGTGATACAATGGAACTGAAGCATAAGGTTTTGATCTCAGCAGTATAAATTAATAAATGTACTGTAGAAAGACATTATTGTCATATGCTTTATTCCCTAAATATTTGTATGGCTTCTTTCCACTTATGAATGCTTTTCACAACAGGATTACCTGCACATCTTTGCTATTGACAAGAAATATTTCAGCTCTTCTGAGGATGTCCTTAATATTGTAACAAGTTCTTGAACAGCATCAGGCCCATACGATACATCATAGCACTAAATTTTAGATCTAGTTGCAAAATTTGGTTTGAGCTTCCAGATTGTAATACTTGCCAGGTGTGCTCACATTGAAATGTATAACTCTGAATCAGTTTTACACGATCAGTTTTTACTGTATTACATGCACGGCCAGTCAGCATTTACCATTAGATGCTTGGCATTTACCGTTAGAAGACTTAATGGCTAGTTATTTGTTAAATATATCCTATTTAGGTTTAAATTTTACGTATTAGGACCTTTCTAAAAGAAAATCTCATCAGAAGTTAATCATATAAAAATCAATATTCACCAAGTGAACGGAGAGAGATAACACAGGGGACTCTGTAGATGGGAAGGAGGAAACTTAGGCTAAGGATAAAAATGGAAATGAAGCAGGGGACTAAGACATAAGCAAGACAGGAAGCAAATGAGGAAAGGAGGGTCACAGAGCTGTGAGGGCAGGGCTAGTTCTGGCAAGGGATGGGTTTGAGTGTTTGGGATGATGAATTAGTAAGGGCGGTGACTGAAAGATATCTGGGATCAGGAGGGAGAAATAGAGGAAGTAGGGATCGGTAAAGTGTGAAGTATTCGACATGGGTCAGAGAAAACTAAATGAGCTTAAATGAGTTAGTTTATATATAAAAAATAACTCCTCTGTGGTAAAAGGCTTCTCAGTAGGAAAAAATACCCTCTGCAGAGCACTCGGTATGCTTCCTCTATTAAGTTGGCTGCTTCAACTCGCTGTATTCTTCAATATACTATGTGGTATAGATAGTCTAGAATTCAATGTCTGAAGGAGCATGCTAAAGTAGGTTGAGTAAAGAAACTTGAAACTGATTTTATAGGCTCATACAGGTCCAGTTTAGTCAAAAAGCAGGACTGAGAAAATGAGCAAAGATTAGAAAGAAGTAGAAATGTGAGAAGAACAGATATAAAAATACCCCACCACACACAGTCAGCCTCTGGAATTCCCTTACATTTGAGTACTCAACCTTGCAACAATTTTAATGTTCTTTGATTAGAATTTTGTTTCATAAAAACTCATGCACACATAAATCTGTGTATATTTCTGCACAAATGTTTATTACACAGATTCTAATTGGGTGATTACATTCTGTTTCTGTAACAAACTAGATTTTTCCTATTCAAGCTTTAGTTTTAATAGACCCTAGAGGCCTAATCTAGGCTTGAATTTTGCTATACAAACATGATTATAACCATCTTTTCACCACAAGTGTTGATACTGTTATAAATTATTTGGGGTTAGAGCTCAATATGTTTTGTACTGAGTTTCTTACTGAAATAATTTGGTTTTCTTAGTGTTCTGACTATTAAGGCCTTGTCCTGCAACTGATGGTAACATTGTATATACCGGATAACCTTTCCTGAACATTTTGAAGTCTCTATAGGTTATTATTGTCACCCCCACCCTCCCTCCACTTGTACATGTTAAAAAAAAAAATGAACTGTGAGATGTCAAGGTAAACCTACATTCAGTACTATTGCCACGTCTGTCTGTGGATTCTGCCAAAAAAGTGATTCACGTGAAGTACAGGGTGGTTCTAAAAGCCACACTGAAGGCTCACACAGGATCTGAATATAGATTGGCTTGCAGCAGAGCAGCAGCTGTCTTCAGTTTGAAATAGCGTCAGACAAAGGAAAAGGAAAGTCGTACTCCTGTGTGTACGTCTTGGGGGCGTTAGTCTGTCTTTTATTTTTCTAAGTGCAGTGGAGATGGGAAGAGCTTGATTTGTGCAGGTGATGCAGAAGAAAGTGTGGGCACCACTGTTACAGAAAGTAATTTAGAACTAAAAAAAAATAAAAAAAATCTTTAAATTGCTGATGCTGGAGGAGGACTTGGCCAGAGAAAGGAGCATCCTGTCCTTATTTTGAAAACGTCGCAATCCCATCTTTTGCTAACTAGTCATAACTGCCAGTTACTGCGCAGCCTGTCAGAAATGCATGTAGGCTTTCCATCTAAGTCAGTGAAAGGTTAGCAATTGGTGTTTCCATACATTTTTATTCCCATTGTAAGAGGGCTTCCAACCAATCCATCTTATAAAAATGTATAATAGCAGTACAATGTTTTGATTTTTAGAGACTGACAAAATCCCTTACAGTGACAGCAATCTCCTCTTGACACGGGTGCTGAAGAGCCTGGAAAGCTACTTTGTCTAGAATTGTAACAAATTGAAATTTCTTTTTTGCAGAGTATTTTGCGAAGTCTAAATTGGCAAGCTTCAAAGTCATAAAATTGAAATTAAAATTGCAATAAAAATTTAAAAAACAATCTTAAAAATGATATTTTGCTGTAGCATAGAAATATGCTTCTGAAACAAGAAGCTTATTTTGAAATTAAAAAGAAGTGTTCCATTCCCAGAATGAAATTTAATGAAAAAGTGTACACTGCTGTAATAAATTTCAATATTGACAAGGTGCCTTTCTGTGTAGTTTTTTCCAAAATTGAAGATACTTTCTGATGGAAAACTATTCTGTCAAAAAATTTCTGATCTGTTAAAGTTGTACCGCCCTTTTATATAAGAATAAATGTATTTCTTTGATATGGAAATTAATTTCTAACTAGGACTACGAAGTCTCTTTCTGAGCATATAATGCTTTCATAAAAGTTATGCGAGTTTAGCAGTTGTGCATGTTAATGTACTTGAGGACAGTTTGCTCAGTCCTATAAAATTGTATGACAAGATTATAAGATAAAAATATATATGAAGTCTTGTATCAGTGACAAACATTCAATTTTCTTGTAAAATAAATGGACTATAATGAAGTAGAAATATACAGAAATGATTTTTTAATTTTTTTTTTTAAGTTAGAGTTCATTCTGATTTGGAATGAAAGCTAAAATAAATAAATGAATAAAAATATATATAAAATCTGGATGCCTGAAACCAGAAGCACCATTTCCCATTTCAGTTTCACAAGACAGGGAGAATGCGAAAGTGATGTACTCCAGGGCTTCCACATTTCCCAAATCTCCTCCTTGGCTTTTTAGCTAGATTGTAGGTTAAGTGAGAACTTTTGAGATTGCTCTTAGCATTTCAACTCTTGCCTTCTTTTCTGCCTACTACAGTGCAAGGCCTGGAAGCTCAAGATATTCAGATGAATATCTGAAGCTGGCTGGTGGAGTTGGAAAACATGGGTTCTCCTGTAAATTGACAGAAATTGAATAATCTCCACGAAACACAGTTTCAGTGAACCAGTATTCTCCTACAGAAGAGCATATATTATAGAACCTCCAGTGACATCTTTCTTCTGTGGCACAGCTGTTTTGGCAAAGCTGTCTGCTGAAGCCCTTTTTTACAGCAGGAGAGCTACAACTAGCCAAATGTCTCAGTGCTCCAACTTGGTCTCCTTGGCTCTGTCGGATGTGGCTGAGTGTAAAAACTTGGACTATTTTCAGAATGCAAAATACTGAAAACCAACAGTGACTGGAAAAGACCTACAGAGAGGCACGGAAGAGCTGGATGAGTGATTAACTCAGTGATTGACATACGTCATAGTTGACAAGTGAAAGTTAGGGCTCATTGGGAGGCGTAATTTGAGCTAACCACACACATTGCCAGTTTCTAACTGAGCAGGAAAGACCTGATGTTATCAGAGATTGTTCAGTGACTGCAGCAGGAATTGGAAAAGCAAATGGTGCTAGGATGTTTAAACAGACATAGAAAATAGTGCTATGTTTCATATTAGTCAATTATAACCACTCAGCTGGAATACAACATTCTGTTCTAGTCAAAAAAGATAATTCAGAAAATAGAGTAGGTATATGAAGGGAGGCTGAGTAGAAAGACTTCCATTTAAAGATTCAATATATTATTTTAATTTAGAAAGGATTAAAAAAAATGATAGAAATGTGTAAGTAAATACACATGGGGAAGATAAAGCATGTTCTCATGCTTACCTTTTTTTGTTATATAAGAAAAAATGGATAACTGAAAGAAAATAAAGACATACTTTTCTAAAATACAAATTTTGTTAGCACGGACTACATGTGAATCTCATTTTCACAGGCAGGATAGAATTGAGGCCAAGATCTTATTACAGTTTTTAAATGAATTAGACATTTGCATGCTTCTTTTGACTTTGTATTATATCAAATAAAGATTTTGTAAGCAATATGCCTTTCAGGCTTAAGAGTTAAGAAGAAACATCCCCAATAGGCAGATTATTCCATAACTGTTCATTACTTTCCCCAAGGCATCTTGTCATGCTCTCTGTTTGAGATAGGCTACTGGAATAAACCAGCGTTACAACTTGTTAATAAAAGTACACTGTGCGGTATTTTGAATGCAATGTTTTTAATGACATTAGGCCTGGCTATGTTTAAGCGCTTTTCAGACATTGTGACTTAAGCTTTGAGAAATGTACAGGCATTCCTGTAAATTTTTGCCATGCCTCCTATCAAAGAAGACTTTCTGCTCTAACTCATTCTCTGTATATCAGTGGTGCAGATAACAGAGAATACAGACAAGAAGCAACACAGAAAATAAGAGAAAGGTTTATCAGTCAAAGGAAATATTACTCAATATACAGTACAATGACTGACTTGACTTTATAGTCCTTCCTATTTAAGAATCTTCTGCAACTCAAAGTTAATGTTGAACACTAACAAAGGCTTTTAAATGTTTCTTAAATGAAAAGGTCATTTTTAAAAGGTTGTTGTTTTAACACTTCTTTTCCTTTAAAATTAGGTTGAGAAAATAAAAATATTATTCACCTGAAATATCAAGGCAACCAAAACATTCAAAAACATCATCAAGCATTTAAGATACTTATGATTAATTAGCCAATCTATTAATGAGAGACTGAGGAACAGTCAGAAATATTTGAAGTGTGCTTAATTAATAGTTTTTATGATCTCTTGGTTTTTTTCGGTGGTGTTTGCCATTTCAGGCTGTGAAATCGAAGATTTACAAGCTTGCTACACTTTGCACATTGAATTCTGCAGTTGCTCACGTGGACTGCTGCAGAAGATCATAAACTGCTGTGGTCTGGAGCCCCTCACAGCAATAATCGCTCCTGTTACGTGTCCATGCTCAGGAAAAAAAAGGCCTATACCTTGTTCATGCTTCAATACTAGATATAGTAAAGAAAATATGGAATTAAATCCCGCCTCCCTGAAATCAGTTGAATGATAGTGGTTTTGGTCACTTCAGTGGCATCAAGATCAGAACAGAGGCACTGTAACCTATTATATACTCTTGTGTCTAGCAATAGCCAACTGTAAAAGGATATAAAGTCAGAATAAGCCTGTCACAACATTTCTCCAGAATGTTAACAGCCACTGAGTTTGAGGTGTTACTTTCATATTTACTAGTTGTGATAGTCCTTTCTCCTTTCATTTGTCCGGTCTCCCCTTATATTCACCTAAGTTTTTATCATTCACTTACTTGTGAAGTTTTCCCACAGCTTAACTACACATTGCATCAACATCTCCCTTGGCTTGCTGCCTCCTAGGTTTCATTTGATACTCCCTAGTTCTTGTATTTGAAAAGATGGTGAATGACATAATGCTTTCTACTATAGTAAAACATAAAGGAAATTAAACATCTCACTCTAGCTTTTCTCTGATAGGGACAGACCAACGTGTAGCTCTGAAAGGAAAGACTGTCCCACAAGCTGTCCCACTGAGTTTTAAACCGAAATTGTCACTGCAAGAGAGAATTTTGTCCTGTTATTGATGATATGATAGGGCCCTGTAAATTCCTTTTATTAAAAAGAAAAAGGTCTTAAAGCCTCCAAAGTACTTGTTTTAATTATAAAGCAGAGCTTTTCTTTAGGGAGGAATAATAAAATAGAAAATACATTTATCGAATCGCATCGAGCACGGGCAGGAGTTCTGCTGCAACCAGGCCCTTGGCATTTGTTACTGGTTTGCTGTGGACAGCTCCTCTGTCAACATACTGGTTCTTGCCGACTGCTTACCTGGAGGTTCCTAATTTTCCTTAAATTTTACAAAGGCCAAAGAAGCAGATATTGCTCTCTTTAGCATTTCACGTGGGTGTACAAGAGAATGAATTTAAGTGTTGAAACACTTTAGATCAACACCTTTGATATCGGGGTCATCATATTCAGTTGATACCTTACGCTAGCATAAGCAGATCACCAGCTGTGGGATCATGGCAGAGGGTGGTAGGACAGTGGAGGAGGGAAAGAACAGGCTTGGGACAAAATTTAATGGCAATGCAAGTTCTCCAGTGTTGGAGAAATGGCTAAAGGTGCCTAGCCATAATATTATGGCAGACTGATACGAACTGGACAGATATCCACCCACGCAGAATTCTCAAGATGATGTGCGGTTTAGGACTTGAAAGCTGTCTCTGAAAATTTAATGGGAGTCCTTCCACTGACTTTAATGAAAATTAAATGAGGTTACTTTTCAGTAAGGTGGTTAAGAACAGACTTAGTTTTCAGACACATGAGTAATTTACTTCAGAGGAACCTGGTACGTGTGTAAGTACCCTAGTGAATTGAGACTACATGGAATGAGAGGCTGTCAGGACTAACAAGGATGTGAACACCATAGAGTCTAATGGAAATGGCAATATGAAAGTAGCAAATTTAATCTGATTAATTCTTTTGCTAAACATGCTGCATTTGATTTCTTCATTTCCATGCAGGAAAATCTTCCTTGAAAGTCTGTCTTTTAGTACTCAAATGTATTGAAGTGGTTAATATTATTTTGACAGAATTGAATATGCTATTAAAGGTCCAAAAGGAAGCAGGTTTCAAAACCAAACCACAAATGATACAGAACCGAGGCCTTGCTACACCAAAAAGGTAAATGCTGGGGTTTATGCCAGGTTGGTTTGAATTGGTGAGAAATGTCGGAAAAGATATGCTGTATAAAAAGTCAGCACAGGAGAGTAGAGTGCCTGTTTTTATGCTGTCTGCACTATTTCTGTTGTAACTAAGTAATGGAATACAATATCTGTAATTATTCAAATAGGCACACTTCCAGTTGTAATTCATTCTTTCACATGTAAAACTATTATTTTTAAAAAGGGAAGAAATAAGCTCTTTATGGCTGTAATTAAAAATACCAGTTATTAGGATAGAGCAATTTATAATTGTCAAAAAAATTAAAGGTTTTTCTTTTGCTTTTGCTGGTCTTAAGTTGATTTATAAGTATCAACCAACTAAATTTAAGACATTAAGGGTGATTCTGTTATTCTGTCATTTTTATTAAGATTTTTTTTCATTGGAAATACTTATGCTAGTTGATTTAAAATATTGGGACAAGAGATCTTTCTTTTACCCTGTTCAACTCTTACGGGCTGGAGCTTTTAGACATTTCATCGTAGCTGGGAAGCCTTCAGCTGACAGAAGGCAACAATTTCTATTACATCTCTTTTTCTGTCTGTCAGGGCATGCTGGCTCTGGTTCTGCTTGTACCTGATCTTGTATTAGAGTAGCTCTGAAGCTGCTCTGAAATGTGTAATAGCATAGTGTTTGTTACAGAAATTCAAATGCTAGAAGCTTAATAGTTTCTAGTTTTACAACAGTGTAATTTTATGAAGTGACAGCAGCATAAAACTTGAAGAACATGGCAGTGATGCAAGCCTTCCTCATAAATAACTTTGTAAGAAATAGATGCTGAGTAAAGGTGGGGGAGTGTCATCCATCATTTCTTCAGTTTAAAGTAAAAATCTCTATTGACTTTAACTTTCATGGTCATTTATTAACTGTAGTTGATGTCAATTTCTGAGAGTTATTTTACAAAAAGCCTGGAATTAACATGTTTATTGTTAGGTCCTGTTTAATAACAGTTTTATATCATTTACTAACCATCTGGGTGTCTGATTAGACATTACAACAATCGTTTGGTTTGAGCTTCTTTACTTGCGCTAACTGCGAGTTATAAAAGATAATGACTTGGAAGTGAAAATATACAGCTCACATGGGTAGCACAAGCGATTGTTTTAGCTAGCCGTGCTATTCTTTGTATTCCGATGCTTTGTGTTCAGAAGAGGAATAAACCTTCAAAGTCTCCTACTCTACAAAGAACCTGATGTACAGTGTGTGAGGGTTTGCTCAGCTTTGTACAATCTGCAAGACCAAATCTGCAAGAGCAAAACAAAGATAAAAGCATTTTTCTCCTGAGCATTTTGTGTTCATAGAGACTAACAGCCAATTAAGGAAAAAAGGAAATATTTGATGGCTAAAATCCAGTAATATTATCTGTCCCAGGTCAATTTGACATTTAATATGTTGTTTCCTCTTCAGCAGTTTTACAACAAGGGACAATTTAAGCATTTAAAGAGAGGGACTCAACTGTTTCCATCTTGCATAGTTGTTTTTGGTTTGTTGTTTTGCATAGGTGGTGTTTGATCATTACAGCTGTGACATTTATTTGCATACATGGATGCTCCATAAAGAAGATTAATTTCTATAGTGAAAGCTTTATTAAGACTGATAATGACCTCCTGAAGAATTATTCTTATTTTAAATCATTTAAGGCTATTGAATTGTATGATTCTTCTTTCCAGAACTATGAGTAAAAAAAGAAGGGAAAGCAGTTATACCTTTTTGTATGTGCATATATTTTCGTAGATTAATACAGGATTATTGAATAGCTTTGTAAAATCAATAAGAATACCTAAACTATCAGAAACATACCTAAGTTGTCAGCAACAATAATGATGTAGTCTCACGAACAATCAATAATTACTGAAAGTTTTGATTTTTAGTTAAATAGTTTCTCTGAATCATTGCAAATCCTTGCATGGCCAGTAGGCACAATAAGTATTTTTTTGATAGACTGGTGTGCTGAAAGGGAAAAATAAAGTCAGTAATTGATGATTTTTTTTTGTAATGCTTAAATAATTGCTTTAGACTGTTCCCGAGATTACTTTTTTTAAGTGTTATGTGTAAATACAAGTCACTTTTCAAAGCAAAAGCAGCAAATGGTAACCATTGGGTTAGAATTAATAACTGTAGTTGGTGACAACCAAAACTTGCTCATTTTGAAGTCCAGGTAGGCATCTTCACTTCATCTGGAATTACTGTTCCATACCATCTTTTATAGTTAATGACTGGCAAAGAGAAGCCATCTTTTTATTAAGTCCTCCTCCCTTTCAACTGGTAAATACTAAACTGAGCTATTTATTGTGTACTTTTGCCAGTTGAAACAGTGAATGTACCTATTTAAGTACCTCCACATAGCACATCACTGGCATTTAAGGCATTCATTGGGTCATGATAAAGAGCTGCTTTTTTCTGTTAGGTATGGAAAATCATAGCTCAAAAAATTGTTTGTCACATGAAGTCCTCCTTCGGTTGTGTGATAATCCAGAGAAGACCATAATGTAGCTTTTTTTGCTAGTAGATTGTTCTTGGTTTCAAAAAGCAATTGCAGGTTATCATGGTGAAAAAAAGTAGGAATCACTAACAGAATAAAAATACGAGCAGACACAAAATACGTAGACCCTGACCTGTAGTCTTCTGGAAGCAGAGAGGGTATACAAGAGGCTGGGTCACTGCACACTGCTCCTGTTCTTAGACTGTTCTCTCAGCATCAGCCACAGGCCACTGTCCAAACAGAGATAACAAGACAGGCAGACCTTGGTCTAGATATATTATAATTGTGTCTAATTATGCCTCATTCAATATGGACCTGAAGAAAATCTCAGAGAAATTATCAGAAAGGTCATTGGGGAGAAAGAAAATTACACCTTCTCCTCTTAATGGTCTACAAAGGTCATTGTAATCTTTGGCACAAATTTGTTTTACAAGTGAATGCCTCTAAACAGGAGACTTTCTTGAAAATTCTCCCTGAAATATCAATCATCTCCATGAGCTTTTGTGGATTCTGCAGATATTCTTCAGCTCCCACCCCCTTGTTAGATTATAATTACTAAGTAGAAATTAAAAAAATTAAAATGCATATTTTGCCCTGAACATAGCTGGAAATGTCTCTCCTACTGTTTAGTCATGGAGCTAGCATTCACTGGCCACTTTCTTCCATAAGGACAAGGACGTGATGTACTCTCTTCTAGTATTCAGCATTCCTAAATATGTTCCCTACCTTGAATCAGATTCCTGGTCCTGCCTCTCCTCATGCTTTCTTACACAGTCAAAATGGTTTTTAAATGGTTAAAATCCTCTTGGCTCCTGTGTTTTCTATTGTAAAAATATCATGCATGGAGTTCCCTGGTTTAATGATTCAGGTCTGGTTTACAAAAGCACCTCTGCTGTTTCCCATTACAGACTGAAAAAGAAAATGTACTCAGATAAATCTCTGTAAATATAATTATTAAGTAATTCATATATATATAATCCATGAGTTGGAAATGCTGGCTTGTATCCTGCAAATACAGATGTCTTTTCAGATGCGTGACTTTTGTTTGTTATGCTTCAATGATTGCATTCCTGTTGCAAAATATTTCTTCATCCTGGGACAGTGAAAAAGACTCAGTGCTTCTGTCTTGATTTTCTATCCAGCATAAATGATTTTGAGCATCTTCTTTTGATTCTATCACTTGTGCTTATTAATACTGAGTTATCAGAGCAGAGCCTGGGAACAAGACATTTGCAGCCTCCCAGTCTTGCCCACCTGTTACAAAGGGATTTACATGTTCCTTTCTAAATCACTTCTCTTGATAAAATGGGATTGACAAATATTTTGTTTCTCTTTGGATTTTGAAGGACAAATCCTCATGCATATTCAGCGTTACTCGATGTCTCTGTGAGATACAGAAGGGCCATAGTACTGTTTCCCCCCTGTGCTAAGGAAAATCCTCGCCACAGGAGCAATGGAGAACAAATTCAGTCCCATGCTGGAGGACTCTTGCAGGTCCTGGTTAGCATGTCTCAAGGAAAAGAAAGAGTGTTAATAGGGCCAGAGCTGTAATGGTCAAATTCTCTGCAGTTTTTGTGGGCCTGATGATAGTGAGTAGTGTAAGCCCTACCCCAAAAAAATTCCTCTCTTCTACCCATGTTTATACACAGGTTAACCACAACTTTACGGCAAGCCCCCATCCCCCAGAGGACAGTGCTATTTTACAGGCAGACTTGCTTTTATTTCCTCTGGGATGCTGAACATTTTGCTCTAATTAGGGAACAGAAGCTTAACTCAAAACAGCAAAACACTTTTGTCTATATATGTTTTTATATATATTTTGTCAGTAATCAAATCTGTTATTCTCTGTCATGCATGAGAATCCCATTGTACCAGGTAGTATATAAACGCGGCGTGAAAATATTGCCCTTGCTGAAAGAGATTGTGAGAGAAGAGATGGCAGGTTGCTACAGACAGATGGGGAAGTGGGTTGAAACGACGAGACAGAGCTGCTCAGCCGAAGAGGCAGCATTACCAGCGACTTAATCACTGTCGGGCAGCAGAAAGTTTCAAGGGGGGATTTAAAGGAGGTTAAAGAGGAGTCTCTGTGGATGCTTACAGGGAACTCCTATTAGACATTAGAGGCAACTTTGAAGACTTTGTATGTTTGAAAATACAGCTAGTATCAATGCAAGTGTCATAATTGGATCAGGGACAGAAACTGTGACAAATGAAAAAAATATATAGGAAAGGAATAGTCTGTGTAGTGCTTTGAAAATTGAATGAAGAAAAGCCAATTAAAGTTTATGCTTAAATAGGCTGCATAGTGGTGTTGTGATCAATGCAGTGCCCTGGGAAAGTGGTCCTTGCAAAAAGAGGAGATATTTGAAGGATGCAATTGGCTTTGTTAAACCAAGACTTTAGTGCCTTGCTGGATGTCTCTCCATTGTTGTGAAAAGGATCTCTGCTAAATATTGTGTGAAATGTGGGAAAAAAATCTGCATACAAATTTTATTTTAACAAGTGCAGTTCAAATAATTGTTCTCATTTCTATTTTCTTCCCAATCAAACATCAGTTATTTTCCTATGTTACTTAAAAAAAACCATCAAATTAATCTATTTAGGTTTTCCCCTCGTATTTGTACTCCATTATGACTAAGGCTATAACAAAGACTTTCTTATCGTTCCTAAGCTATTCCTAAGATCAACATGAATATCTTCATAGAGCTATTTTCCACATACTTTATAACACGAGTAGTTTTCTGACACACCACTTTCCATTGAGGCATGACTCTGATTGAGGTAAACAATTTGTATTGAATTTAGCAAATTGTTTTGACAAAAAGGATTTTAAAAGTGAAAACATCAAAATAAAACCTTCTCCAGATCTCTAGAACAAAGTATTCCAATTTCTGATCTCAAAATACTTGTACATCAACTGTTTGTTTTTATCTTCTTGTCTGTCTATCATGAGAACTCTTATGCTACCCCCAACAATAAGAGTTCTTTATAGTTTTTAATCTTTAATTCACCACCATATGGGATATATATTAGCCAAACCCATCAATGGAAAAAGTGTAAATTTAATACACGACTACTTTTGTAAGCATGAAATGTATTTAAGAAAATCTGGCGAAGATCCACGTATCTATTTTTAGAGAACTAAGGAATTTTGTAAATGGTATGAAAAAATTGAAGCAGTGTAGGCCTGAGTACTATTTCTCATGTGTAGCCCACACACTACTAATAACTATGCAAAAAATGTTTCACTCATGATGCAGTCCACCTCACAGCTCTGCAACAAGAAAATAAGCACTGCTCCCTTTCTTTGTTTTAAAAGCATCCACAGGACTTCCAAATTATTCTCTTGTGCTGAATACTGAATTGCTGCAAAATCTCTCTGGAATAACAGTGTCACCCTCTTTGCTATTTTTTGCTATCTGTGAAGATAGTTCTGTGTCTTCTAAGTAGTGCACATGTGTAGAGCTGATGCAGTGGGAATAAGGAATGCCATGTCTGATTCATTAGTTGCAATTACTTATCATTATTCATTATTTATTTTGATTTATAATGGATAAAAAGAACCTACCCAGGGCCATTTTAGCATGAATGATAAATGGAGTCTCATAAAATGATTAAACTGGCAACTACTGCTTGTCTCTTAAGTGGACAATAATTAATGTAAGATTGAGAAAATTCCAACCAATGCTTGCCTCAGTCTTTTTTATGCAACTCTAATTATAAAATCTGGCCAATCTTCCCCAAAGCTAGGAAACCTCCTGAAAAATTTTAGCAAATAATGAAGAAACAAATTAAGGCCTCATGTAAAATCAGGCACTTTTCTCATCACAGTCAACAAAACTTACTGTTCGATGTCAGCAGTCAAATCACTCCAGAGTCTGCAGGGGCCTAAAAACCTGTCATAGAAAAGTTTGAGTGAAAAAACACTTTATTTCTTGCTAAGGGTATCTATCAGAACATCTAGAACCTCTTCTACAAGCTGGAAACAGTCTTTCATGATACTAATGTAGAAGAGCTACACTTTGAATAACTAAATTTCCCCACCAAAACCAGGAAAGGACATCAGCTGATAGGATATCAGGACATTGCTAAACACAATAATATTGTATACCAATTAATTACATGTTTCCTAAAGCAGTTATATTGAAACGTACCATATATACACATATATAAACACTAGTATTTTTCAACAACCTCACATCAGAATTCTACTAGAAAGGGAAAGTATGTCCATAGTTCACATGGTGCTGCAGTATTTCAATTTCCATCTCCCTAGCAATGCTGTCCTTTGTTAAAAGAAATCCTGGTGCCTAGGAAAGCCTTGCAAACATAAACACAAGCAAACATAATTTGGCTTGTGGTCACCAAGAAAGCAATTCTAAATATCTTCGATTCAAAGATAAAAAATTTAATTTACCTATCTCTTAGGAGAAAGAATTTCTTGAAAAGGACTTCCTGCCTGTCCTGTGGCAGGCATATCCTTATGATACACTTAAAGGAAATTAGCTGTCTATTGTTGGTTGCAGTGATTTGCGAGCGCAACGTTTCTCTGTATTGTGACTCTCAGTACATATAAATGTGAAGTAGGATTTATCCTTGGCAGATAGTGTCCAATGAAGCCAGGCCTCAGTATTTTGTGAAATTGTAAGAGTTTGAGGTCTTCACGTCTGTGCCTTGAAGAGAAATGGAATTTAGTGACCAGTCATGTGTCGGATATTCCTTTAGTAACACGAAGTCAGTATAGTTGTAGATAACAGGAGTGTTGGTATTTTTGATCAGTGAATCTTGGAAGGGACAACATATCCCCTGATGCATCCCTGAGTCTTTCTGTTGCCCAATGTGGTCTTCAAATGAGAAAAGTAGGGACACCCCTGAGCTTGTGGGAACACCATGTGTTGTCCTTCTCTGGCAGTCACACAACAAAAAATGGTGTTTTGTTAATCAGAATTATCTGGCAATGTATACAAAGCACCTATACGACAGGCCATTGAAAGGGTTCTACACAGCCACGTAGGAAAGTGGTATGTCTTAAGCATTCTAACAAATATACGTAAATGCAATACTAGTTGTTCTATCAGCTGTAGAGCTAATGAGAGTGCCTGGTTTCCTACAGACTTTTGTCCTTTAATCTCTCAGATCTGTCTTCCATGGCAATAACATCTGTTCCTTCCTGGGTCTGTCTGTGACACCCCTGCAGATAAAGCATTTTGTCATTAGTCTGCAACTAGATATGTGCAGATTGCCTGGCCCAGCTGCCTTCAGATGGGGTGTGTAGCTGCTATATTCCGCCTACTGTCCTCTCAGGAAATTGTATCTCAGGATGTAGCTGTGTCCACAGTTATCTGTTAACCTCCCCTTTTTCTTGCCTCCAATTTTATAAAATCTTTTAGGAAGTCAGATTCTCTTTGAGCCTTCTACCCTTTTGCTAAATCTGCCTGAAATTGGCCCACTGGCTCAGAAGTTAATTGAGGGATGACAGGGAAAGGCAAGAACATAACATAAGCATTCTGTTGTGAGACATTTTTGAATTAAACCTTTCTTAAAAGTATAACTTTAAACATATATCTGAAATATCTTAAACTTACATGATGAAAATGTGGTAATATTTATCTCTATAATTGATAAAAGGAAAATAATCTATATTCAGTACATTCACAAATATGTGTAGGATCCACTGCATACAGTTTAGTCTGCAGTCTTCACCATATTAATCCTATAAATAAATTTATGAAGCTCACTTTCCCAACAGGAGTAGCACAATATTTGAATAATATTTTTTAAGCAGTCTTGCTTGGATATTTTTATTACTGTTCATTGACCAACATACAGAATTTCGATTAACATACACAATGCCAGGATTTGCACAGAGTTTATGTAAAAATAAGAGCAAGTGTGGTGACTTGTGTCCTAGAATCATTTTAGAATAGACACTCAGACCTCTGCTTTTTTACAGCTTCTTGCAATGTTTTCACACTTTCTGTATTCCAGGACTCCTCTGAGCAAAGGCTGATGTTGTAGATGACTTCTCAGGCACAGATTTTGCTCTATGAAGAGTATAAACTGGAAAGCTGCTAGATTTCTATTACACATACCTAAAAGCACAGATTGTAAAGGAGGTAAAGAATACACTAATTCAGATGAGAATAATTGGCTTTATTTAATACTAGATACTTTTTTTTTCTCCTCTGAATTAAGAGTTAAATTATGCATAGGCAACATAACAGATTGCTCCCCTCTGTGCCCTGACACTTCATCACTTAACAGATAGGTGGAACTTCAGAAATAAATTATTATCATTAAAAAAAAAAAAAAAATCAAGTGTAAGGACTTGATTACCACTGCAAGACTTGTCCTAATATTAAGTCTGCAGCATGTGCTGCATATAAATCCTGGTTTGTGTGGTAAAGGGCAAGATGGACGGCTCTGCTACCATGTGCTTACTAATTAACCAGCATTGAAAATAGCCTTGTCATGAGAGAATAGTCATCTCCAGTACAACTAGACCTGCTGCTTAGACCAAAAGATGAATACAGAAGCAGGCTGGATGCTGCTGGAACAAAAGGAAAACAGCTCACAGAAGACTATTAGGTGCCCAAGACACTTTTTGATTCTGTGTCAAGAGTTTGGACACTGTAACATTACTAGACTTACAGGTTTTTTACTAGTAGCCCTAAACTGAATGGTCAATGAAAAAGAGAAGCAGAAAGGAAGAGCTTAAGCAGACAGTTCTGCCAAGGTCCATTAGTTTTATTCCAAATAATCAATTTTCTGCTATTCTTCCAACATCTTATTTAATGCTTCCAACACTTGCAATAACTTTTGCCTGTGCCTTCTCTTAAAATGTGTATATTTATATGCAGCAATGAAAATAAGTTAGAGAATTGTTAGAAAATGAGTGGTTTATGATCAGTTGTGATAATTCTGCTTTGTTTTATTTTATTAGAACAACCTTAGCTGAAAGTCAGACAAATGTAATACTGTTCTCCCAGCCAGTCTCATTTTCCTTACTGGGACTAACAATACATTTGTGTGTGAACACCTGTTTTTAATAAATAATTGAAGCTGCTGATTTTAAGCTTTTCAGAAGCATCACACTAAGATAAGTGATATTGGAAGTGTACTGTGAAGCAAGCTTTAGATTTTAAGAACCTAGCTATTATAATAACTTTTAATAGGAATCATAGCAGTTAAAGGAAATTAGCTATCTATTGTTGGTGGCAGTAATTTGGGAGTGCTATGGTTCTCGGTATTATAACTCTCAGTACATATAACTGTATTTCCTACCGTTTCTATCCCAACCAGCTGATAAGGCTAAGTAATTGAAAATGAAATAATACGATACATTTCTACTTGTGGGAAATATAAATAATTATTCTGTTTTGAACATCACAAAGTGTTAGAAAGGATAATATTTTAATCCAGTGAGGATGCAGATTGCAATCATAATTCCTAGAATAACTGTTGTTTTTCTTGTAAGTAATATGGATCCCTCAAGCAAAGAAATATATATTTTTATTAATTTTTTTCATGAGGAACAAAACAAGTCCACAAATATCATTCACTTATTGACAGTGTAATGCCTGGTCCACCCAGTCAAAAACTCACAGCTCCTTGCAGAGCAGTTATACCACAGGAAACACTGCTGATGTCAGGGCAGGTCGCCACTGACAAAAGTGATGCACTGCCAGGCAGCCATTTCCAGCCTGGTGCGTTTTATTCAGTAGAATTTTTGCACAGTTCTCAATGAACACTTAAGAGTCTTTAGTAAATGTGTCATATTGTGAACTTAGTAGGGAAAGGATAAATGTCCTTAGGCTCAAGATGCAAGTTATTTTTATTTGTGTAGCAGTATGGGGAAAAATTTTGGCAGTTGGAAAATTACTCACTAACCCTGCCTACAGTATAAAGGAGAGGCATACAGTCTTCCTATGAACTCCCTCCCTTTTCTGTCACAATTAAATATCACAGTCTTTTTTCATTTACAATGGATTTTAATACTTCTTGTATTGATATTTACTCCTGAGTTAGTCCTGTTTCACCCTGTCCTGGCTTTGTGGTGCTGATGTAAGAGGTTAGTCAAGCTGTGCGTCCCAGCCAAAGGGTCTATTTATGTGTCCTTCCTGTATCTTGACTTCCAACCAAGGTGGGATCTACGTGAGTATCAGCAACACATTTCCAAAGACAGAAAACTTGGGTTCATCAGCCATAAAAAAGCCATGATGTAGTCTGTCTAGTACTCCAGTTTCTACAATTAGGGGACCAAAAGAGGGGACCAGTCTCAGAGCATACATCTGCGTCTTAGTCTAGATGAAGCCTTGGAGAATTTTGGCTTAGCCCAGTTGTTGCTGTTATTCATTACATTTTAAAATACTTGTTCTGCTCAAAACAAACGTGGTAGAATGGCCATAGTAATTAATGGTAATCAGTGATCAAAAATCTCCATCAATATTTACAGTGGAAGCATGATGACTCCGTTATTATCTTTGAATAAAGTTTATAATTGTTATGAGATTTCTAGATAGCTAAGCTATAAAAAGGCAAGCACAGAAGTCTTGCAGGTGCAGGTTACATATCATATAAATATTGTTTAATTCCTGAAAAAGCCAAGAAGGGAGAAATATAACCACATAAGGGCCCTATGAATTGAGGAAAGGCTTCCACGCTTGAAGACATGCCATTCATGCAATTCAGGGAACAAGAAGAGGCAGTCCAATCCTTTTTTAAGTCAGATATCTAGCTTACCACTATGAGTATAGAGAGCCAGTAGTCAGTGTTTGGTGCATGTCTCCTTGAGCTTATTTTGCATAACTTTCTACTGTGGATGTACACCTAATGAGATGTGGGTGGTACCCACACTTACTACTTTACTACTTCTGCTCTCCTTCACCATCTGGCAGAGAGAAGTGCCACATGTGAGCAATGGCAGCCTGGGCTCTTGGCCCTATTCATTTCAAGAAAGACTGAACTCATCATCTTATGTGCTAATCCCTATTCTGAGTGAGCATGTGCTCCTCTCTCCCCATTATACTTATGCCACAAGGACTTAGAAGGACAGAAGTCACGATGGATTCTTCATTGAAGGGGGGCGAGTCTCTCCTTATGTTCGGGGAACTTAGGATGGACACTACTGGGTTCCAGGTCAGTCCCATGAACTGGGGCTGCTTTAGACAAAGAAATAGAACTGCAGCAGCAGCCAGGATCCAGCTCAGTGCCAAACACAAAATTCTAGATTACTAGAATTATATTTCCTCACACTCCTTCTGGTCTTCTGGCTCTTGACTGCTCTATGCCTGGCTACCCACAGTCTAGCTGAAAGGGGGAGTGTAGAAAACACATTCACCCGGAGTTAGAAAGTGGACTATATTGGTGTGGACCTGGATGAATTTGAGGTACTTAAACAGCAATTTAGATAGGCAGATCTGGTTTGTTAAATGAGCATGGAATGATGACTTCTCTCCCACACCTGGAAATGCATCTACCTGAACAGGATTACAGCTGCTGCCCACACTCTCTCCCTTCTTTGTCTATGATAAGGAACTCTTGAATCCTGAGCAGATGGTCTAATACCTTGATGGATTGCTGAATTATTATTTACCTCAATATTTAATCTGCTTTTCTAACTCCACCAAAGTTTTATATGATGTCCTGTATAAGAAACAAAATAAACATATTGTCAGGTTAAGATTAGATTAGTATAATCTATTATTCATAAAATGACTGGTTTATAGAAAATAATCAGGAATTTATAGTAGCTGTATGACATGATAAACAGCTTTAGTCATAGGACTCTGAGGGAAAAAGAAAATGTTGATAATAAGGAAACCAGAAAACACAATAGTTAGTGGATATTTTAATGCAGGGAAATATTTTACATTTTTTTTTTGTTATTTGTGTATATGAAACAGCTTTTATGTAATGAAACTCACATAGTAAATCTTGTAAATCTCACATAGACTTTTGATATGTTCCTCTATATTAATGCATTGTAGATAACTGTTACACAAGTTTTTGGTTCTTATTTCCTTATACACTTGCCAGGATAGCATACTAGGGAATCAAACGTGTGACTCCATTAGTAATACCAGTGAAGTACACAAACGCCTAGGACCTACGTTTTTAAAGGTGTTTAGATACTTTTTGTTTTCAGTGTGTCCCAGACAAAGCCGTTGGTAGCTTAAACCTGCCCAGTTTCTTTGACATTGGTAAAGTTGTACCTGATAATATTGGCAGTTGACTTTCATCATTTTGCTGAAAAAAGGCCAGCATATATCAGTTTTGGCCTAGGTATTAATCTTTATTATTGCAGTCATTCCAAACCATTGTTTCTAGAAATCTGAAACTTATGTCCCCTCAGTCTATGTCTGATGATTACAACAAAAGGAAAATTTGGGGGAACTGACAAGTCTATGAGCATATCCGGGTATTGTAGGTGAAGTTTCACACCTATTGAAAGAGATTGTTTGCAAATCCATTTGTTGCATTATTCTGTGTGATTATCTTGAAAAAAAATACATATGGACAACCTTCCCTTTAAATTAGTTGAGGTGGGGTTGTTTGTTTTTTGCAAATTGTACTAAATTCCTTTCCTGTAAGACTGTATGAGAGCTCCAGAAGATAAGCAAAATGTGCAGAACAATCCCATGTAACACATAGGTCAAATTGCTTAGTGCACAGCTGTAAGCGAATAAAGGTGCTCACTAATTATGGTGAAAATTATTACAGAAGAACTGTAGAGATTAGTGCAAAATAGAACAGAGGTACCTGACAGAAATGAACACTGTACTCAGAAATGACAGCATGGGAGAAAGCCATTGTCTTGGATTCTTATTCATAGGTTAGTCAGATAGTTACAGTAAATATTTTTCATATTTGTCAAACTAAAATGCTGGGGAGTTTATTTTTAGAGTATTCATGGTTTATTTAGAATTAAGACCTATAATTTCCAGCAGCTGTCGTTCTCAGTATAAAGATGCCAGTGCTTGTGCCCAAGTGGCAGTCTCATTAACAAAAGCTCTGCTAATTTGCATATCAGCATAAATGTACTATAAATCAGTTTTTGCTGTAGTCTAGATAACATTTTTAAAAGACTGTTGCTATCTTGGGTGGGGGAGAAAATTCTTAAAGAATGGTCTGTGGGGACCTGTAACCATGGTAACTAGAAAGCCGACTTGCTATAATTTGTTGTAATTTAAAAAATCTAATACTGATTTACTTTTTACTTCACAAAATATAATAGAATCTCTAATAAAGAATCCATGCTAAAAAGTGTTGTGCTTCTACCTAGTGTTGAAATTCACTAAACCTGTATTTCGGGAAAATAATGTGGTTTATCTGTAATATTTAAATAAGTTTTTGTTTTCAATTGTAAGTCAAAAGATTATATCATGATACTACCTATGAAGTTAAGTTAGAGTGTGTAGTTCTTGGTCCTTCCTCATCAGTATCTAGGAAATATTTGCATGGGGCACTTTTAATAACACACTAATGAAAATTCTAGCTGTATGTTGCTTGCATGTTCTCCTTCCACCATTGACAGTGCTGTATCCTTCCATGCTGTTGTTATATTTCCACTTTGGGCAGTTGTTTTGCACCAGTACCTAAACCCTACATCCAAGAGCTAGAAAGGGCAAAAACGAGATGCTAACGCACAGAGTAGCCCTACCTCCCCGAGCACTGTTCGAGGAGCTGAATGAGAGGGAGGGATTCCTTCAAATCAAGGCTCTTTTGGAAACAGGAAAAGAAAGCAAACAGAAATGTTAAGTCAACTCTTCCCAGACTGTAAGAAAGAGTTGTTCTCTTTAATTACATTTTACAATTTGAGAACTTTGAAGTCAAGGATTAGCAACCTTCCTACTTTGGGATTTAAATAAAATAGCTAATTATCCCCTAAGAGAGAAAAGGAGTCCCATGAAGTTGAGCTTTTCACTTTGTTTTGTGTTTCCATGACCTCTGAGGATCGTGAAGGTTTTGTTTTGGAAGTAAAGGACCGTTTTGTGGAAAACTAACTCGAGGGGATTCCTGCACGAGCTGATTATAACCCATGGTGTCTTTGTGCAGAGATTGACCAAGTGCAGATTCCTTTCCTGTAAGACTGTAGGAGAGACTGTGCAGATACTGAAAGAAAATAACTTCTGTCAAATGCTTTGGCTCTCGGTGCTTGCTGAACAAAACATATATTCTCCATACACCTTTCAATTATAGTAATTGACTTGTTCAAGTAAAGACATTTTTATATTTTACTCATACTTTCAAGGCAAGGATGACATTTACTGTTAATTCTTGAGGGAAAGACAAATTACGGTCTCTTCTTATAATATCCCTTTATCTGACATTCTTTGCAAGATCTCTCTTCTACTGCAGTTGTGAAATACTAGCCTGTTTCAGTATGTGAAGTTCACAGGTGGGTTCAAATGGCATACACCCACCCCTTAATCCTAATATTTGCAAATTTAGTGGAAAAAGCTTTTGAATATACTGAGTTAAAAAAGGGTGAACTTGATATCATTATTTGTCACTTCCACTTCAGTAATTGATGGCAGTTTCAGAAACTGCCATTAACTTAGAATATCACAAATGAAATGGAGAGTTTTCAATATGAATCAAAATTTCAATATAGGAATAGATTAAATAGTTTCTATGTTGAAGCCTATCCATTTGAAGAATCACCCAAAAGGCAAGCTGTCTTTTTATAGAATTTATATGCTTTGAAGCATCTTTCTTTTCTATCAAGAGTGAATATATGATATAAACTCAGGAAGATGGGTTTCTATAAAATACATCTAGATTTTATGAGACAGTCATAATGGAAGAAAACAAAGTGATGCAATTAGTGCAAATCAATCAGCCTGAAGTTAGAAGAACTAAGAATATCTTCTACACATATTTCTACTCATCAAAATGTAGCACTTTCTCCAGCACAGTTTCATTTGGGATCTCCTTACAAATGAACTTTGAAGACTAGTTCAATCTCATATATGACATTTTGTCAATAAATATCTTTGAAAAACAGTATGTCTGTGAGAGAAAAATGTCAGCAGGATTTCTCCTACAGGTGTATATCTGCCATTCTGCTAAGTTCTAGCTCTTCTTGGAGTTCCTCTTGGAGTTCCTGTTTCATTGTATTATTTCTAGAGAAAAGGCTTTCTTCTATGGGAATTCTAATCTTGAGACAGCTCAAAATATTGAAGTGGTTTAAAAATAACACTCCCTTAGTAAAGAGAGACCTGAGTAAAGGGTAGTATATCATTATGTAATTAAAAAGTACATAAAAATTTCATATGCACAAGAGATAAGACTTCAGAAGTTCAAATTTAACTTTTGAATCTCTGATTTTTGATGAGGGAAAATTAATTTTGCATGAATGTAGAATTTTACTTGGAACTTAAAAAAGAAGAAAAATAATCTATATTGTCTTTTTTACAATAATAGCTGGAGTTCCAGGTTTGGTGGGGGTATTTTTGTTATTGGGGTTTTTTTTGTTGTTTGGTTTTGTTGTTTGGGTTTTTTGTTTGTTTGTTTTAGGGGTTTTTGTGGATAGCAGGAAAGGAAGGGGTGTTTGGTTTTGTTTTGGGGTTTTTTTTGTGGATAGTAGGAAAGGAAGGTTTTATGGAAGCACTGGTTTTTGTAGTTATGGGAAAGGTGTATGCAAAAGGAAAGGTCAGATAGGGTGGGGGAATGTGAACTCAACAAGAGGAGGACTGGTGTCAGGAGCTGGAAACATAGTTCAGGAGGACAGAGGAAGAAGCCATCAAGCATAAGGTAAAAAAGCAATCAGCACCAACAGGAGTGAGTGGATGGCATGGATGCTCAGCAATGTAGTTGACTCTACATTGGGGAGAATAGTTGAGTTGATGGAGGGAAGGGCTGCCATACAGAGGGACCTCAACAAATGAGAGGAATGGATTGACAAATCTCATTCAGGTTTAAAAAAAACCCAAAACCAAACCCAAATGTAAAGACTTGCTTCTGAGACGGAATAACCCATGCAGCAGCACAATCTGGGGACTGATTGGATAGGAGCAGCTCTGCAGAAGAGGAGCTGAAGTCCTGGTGGATAAAATTGATCATGGATGGTTCACAGTGTGACTTTGTGGCAATGAAAGCTAACACCATATTGGTAGCCCTGTCTAATAATGGTCTATATTAGCAAGAGTGGAGCCAGCAGGTCAAGGAAAGTGATTGTTCTTTTCAACAAAGGACTGATGAAATTACATCTAGAGTACCAGTTCCAGCTTTGGGACGCTCAGTACAGTAAAAACATTAACAACCTTGAAAGAGTCCAGAGGAGGATCACTAAGATGGTTAGGCGACTGCAGTACAGGACACACAGAAAACACTGAAGGAGCTGTGCTTATTTAGCCTAAAGAAGATAAAAGATGGGGATGGGGAATATAACTCCACTCTTCTACTCCCAAATGCAGATTACAGACAGGAATAAACTCTGTCACTGTGAAAGAACAGTTGCAGGTTGCACCAATGGAAATTATGATGAGTTATGAGAAACTGTTACTGAGAGTGATTTGAGAGTGAAGCAGGTGTTCATAGGGTTCTCCACCCTTGGACATTTTCATAAGTCATCTGAAGACTGCTCTGCACAACCTAATCTAACTTTGAAGCTAGCCCTTGAGAAGGAATTTGGACTAGATGACTAGATGAGATCCCTTACAAATTGATTTATCCTGTATTTCTATGTTTCTGTCTTTCGACCAAAAAAAAAAAAAAAATTGAGGGTTTTTTAAGTCTTTTTTTTAAGTTTATCAATTGTGATTGCAAACTGTAACTCCATACATATAAGAATTCCATATCTCTGTCAAGTCAGGCATGCACACTTTAGTCTGTGTGCCTTTGTATTTTTGATGTCCTACAAAGCAGTAATTGGAAAACCTGCTTCAGAAAAACTGAAACACCTCTGCATTTCTATGATGGCACATTTTAGTATTCCTTGCCAGAAGTGTTTAACTATTGTAAGCGAAATATATTCTGTCCAGGATATAATGACTGTATACATAATAAATGTTTTGCTGGCCTGCTATTTGGCTGTAGTTGGCAATCTAGTATTCTGATGCTGTACAGTGTCAGCTGCACATCTGGCACTGCATTTCAGGGAGGTATATCATGGACATCTCAATTTTTTGACCTACCAGAAATTTTCTTTAAAAGATATTGACTTATGTATCTACTTTATAACTTACCACACAAAAAATATTTGGAGAGATGAGCTTTTACCAACTAAGTATAAATGGGCAGCTGATTCTCAGGCTGCAGTAGGATACACACATTTCTGGCGTTGGCAACTAGTCAAGTTGACATCAGTGAGTCCGTGCGCACTGTGGATTAATCTGCTGTAAAGTTGTGACTATAACAAAAGCAAACTAGTTCATGATTTTTTTCTTTTCTTTTCTTTTTTTTTTTCTTTTTTTTAAATACCTGCTTAATTGCTGTTCATTTAGAACTGTACAAGGACTTCTGACTCATTCACATCCTCAGCGTGTACCACATATGCATTTTTTACCAGACCAAGCCATTATCTGATTTGGGGGGAGATCATTAGTGGTAAGGAGTATATATTCTTCAGGGAAATTAATATGGTTCTTCCAGGGTAAAAAGGTGGTTTGAGTACTGTAGACTAGTTTCTAGAGGACTGCTTTATGATAATAACTTAGTGCTGTGTTTTGCTTCTGGTGAAATTCTGCTGCTCCAAGCTCCATTCTTGCCCTGACTTGGTTAAAAAGTTTTTCCTAGTCTTCAGCAGTCTGTTGTTCTAAAATGATGCCATTCAAATGGGAGCTATAAAGGTTTTATTATTCCTGGTCTAGGAGACCCATGGCATGGCCTTGATATGATATGCTCTGGGACTTTTAATCATGCAGCAACTTCATACCCTCAATTAGAATTCTACTTGCATATAGAGAGATTCCCTGAATTGTCATATCCTCAAATCGCATCTCCTCTGTTACATAAATGAAGTGTAAAAATGGCTTACAGCTCCTGCAAGATGCACTGCTGTATAAAGAGCTGCTCATAAAATTACTGAATAGAATGAATGGATTAAGAACATTCATGCTGTTACTTTCAGTGGATTAAATCTCCATGCTTTTTATTTCAAGTTAATCAGCACTTTGTACTGCAGGACGAAAAACCAACAACCCTGTTCACTAAGCCTCAATAGTAGGAATCATTATCATGCCAAAGAACTTTCATTGCCATGAATAAACTGCTGAACTTTTAGAGATGCCAAATTGCACTTCCTAAGTATGTACTATTTCTGTTCTTTTTAAAGTGAACATAGAGGTTTATTAAATGATGTATTCAAAAGTTTAGAGTTGAAAAAGTTTCACAAATAATCTAGCCACGTTATTCATTCTAAATTGTAGTACGTGCTCTGTATAATACACCTTAATATACTCCCACACATGATATTAATTTTTGCTGAAGGTGGCTGGATGACATAGTGTGGGGTTTTTTTCAAATTAGATGTCTTAATAAAGAAAGAGATTTTGGGTTTGACTTGCTGAATACACAGAAATCCCATACTACTTTGCGTTTTACCCTACAACACTTAAGTAAGGAAGGGATATTTTTCATAAAGATAGAAGATGCACAGACGTGAAACCATAATGGAAGCCCTTGTGCGACATTAACTCTGACACGCTACACAAAGTACCTCTCATAACTATTATATCCTATACATATTGTAACTTTTCAATCATAATGTGTATTTACAAACTGTAGGCAATCTTTTGAAAAATACATACCTGCTACTTGTTCCTAGTAGAAGGAAGTATAACATTGACTGTGCCCTTATTAAAAAAGCATAATAAGCATCAATTATTTCCTCTAACATGGGCTCACAGATGTGCCACATCAGTATCAAAATCTGAAGAATAATGAATAGATGATTCTAAACAAGTATCATATGTCTAATATCAGTTGTATCAAAGTGTCAGATCTTTTCAGGGTATTGCTTATTTTATCTGACTAATTTGAAAAAGAGAGCTGAGGGCTTTTAAGCCAAGGTATGTTTATGGCAACTAAGGTATTTTGGAAATACTATGGGAGCTGGCATCATTTGTACTTCACCCATGTGCTGTATCCCCCTTTTCATGCTCCTCTTCTGACAGTTAATGTTTCCCTTGTCAAACACCTTGAGACTAAATCTCTGTTTAGGCACCCTTTACTATAATGTTTCTGCTGTCTGTACCTTAAGCCACACAATTTAAGACAGCATGCATAAGTAATTATTTCTAATTATCTTTGGTAAAGATTTGGGGACACTCGAGCATCCCAAAAAACTCATTGAGCTATTACCTGCTGCCCTCCCCAGGTAAGTCCGTCCCCCTTCCTCTCTAAAGTGAAATTTTGCTTGTAAGAATGACCAAAGTTATTGTCATAGTCTGTGTAGGGCCAAAATTTTTTTTTTTTTTTTTTTTTTTACAGTTTGGAACTAAATTATATTTTATTTAGAATATTTTCGTAGCTTGAAAACTAATCTAGGCTGTTAAAAAAAGTATGTAAGACTGAACTGTTTTCTGTGTAATCTGAAGAAAGTGCTATATATATTCATAATTTAAATACTAGAGTTGCAAATGTCTGACAGTCAAACTAACGGCTGCTGTAGTCTCATAACAATGGTGTAACTCCTAGCTAGGTAAGAAGTGTTAACAAATGGTCTGACTAGAAACCCCATACACTTCACGCATTTGCTGTATGAGGGACCATATGAGACTACTGGGTGTCTGAGATCACATTCAGCAGAGTTGAGAACAGATCTCTCAATTCTCGGTTTAGATTGGATATTAGTTTGCTCATGCGACACAACTAGCCAATGTTAATGTGGGGCAATGGCAATCATCCTTTTAACCCCAACTTATCCTCAACAAACCTCCACACAGAAGTATAAACAGCTGCCAGGAAAGATAAGAAGAGAACACGTTCTTCTGGCTTATAGCTCAGTGTGCTTCCCCTAGGCTACAGGGAATTTAATTCTTGGAAACATGTAGTTGAAGGATACTGGTTTTGTCCTGACTAGCCAGACAACAGACAGTGGGATTTGACTGGGGACCTGATACTTCCAAATTGCGAAAGCCTTGATGTACCTTCTCCTCCTAATCATTAAGTGCCCATGGTGTATTAAGCACAATTAAGCTCTTGAGACTTTAGTCTTCATCTGTGTTTAATGTAGTATTCTGCTAAATAGTTCCATTTTGTATGGGAAATAAGGATCACAACTGTGAGGACGCCATATCTGTTTCTTCTGCCTTCCTAGGCAGTGGAAATATTTACTTTTTTTCCCCAAATTATTGTTCCTCTGACGTTCTTCCCCTAGTGCATCTCAAAAGTTACAAATATGACAAATATTACAGGGTGGATTTTTATCTACTTGATTTTATCTTGTCTTTCTGAGTTTGTCATATCTCTGTACAATTGCTGGTAAGGTCATGACAGATGGGATCCATTAAATTCCCAAATCTTTGGAAGGTCAAAATTGCCCTGGAATTCTTTATCACCCTATCACAAGTCATAGCATCATCCTCACTGAAAGCTGCTAAGTCAAAAAGTTAGTCCTGTTTTCCCTTATTTTAGCAGCTGTATCTGGATGCAGGATAATTCTTGACCCTGCTCCTTGTCACTTCCAAGAGGCTTGCATGCTTTTAGACCTGCCAGCGTAACCACATAGATTGTTGCTCTCTAACCCATTTCTATCAAAATGAGACAGCATTAACACTAAGGCTACATTGAACCGGGCCGTGATGGCCAATTTAAGAATGACGACTTGCACACTTACATCCATAGGTCCATGCTGCAATATGGTTGTGATGAGGGGCAATTGGGCCT
Source organism: Balearica regulorum gibbericeps (assembly GCF_011004875.1). NCBI lineage: Eukaryota > Metazoa > Chordata > Aves > Gruiformes > Gruidae > Balearica > Balearica regulorum. Next base: position 58,158,721 of record NC_046186.1, read on the forward strand.
GTATCCCTTTAACCCCATTCAGCTCCAGGCAGCATATAACATCCTATCACAGCCTGGATGATCACAGCTTTTGTAACTTTCTGTTTGCAGGTGCACTTGAAAGGTGCCCCTGGACTTATGGTATAGATTACATTAGGTCAAGCAATGCTTAATTGTATCACTTCTGCATCAATTCTTCAGTCACCGGATAGATCTGACGGTTCTTTACCAAAACACCTAAGCACTGATGTATTTGAGAACAGGAGCTCTGGGACATCATCCAAAGGCCAGTAGGTCCTTTAAGGTCCTGTTTACTTCAAGCTTGAATAGATCTCTTAGAGGACATGCCATTTTGGTTCCATGGTGTCAATGAGGCAGGGGAAGAAGCTGAGCTGTTGCAGACTAGTCAGGGCAGCTCATGGTCTTTATGCTTCAAAGAGCATAAGAGGTCAGAAGAGGTCAACTCTTCTGTTTATTTTTTTTTTGCTAAAGGACAAGCTGCCAGAAACAGATAGACAGTAAAATTACGATATAAGCTAAGTATGGGAGAGTTATTACCACAAGAATTTTCTCAAAATCTCTATCCTTCAAAAATATTGCAAATACTTTGTGGAATAAGCTAATGTCCGTCCTTCAACATTTTTTTTAATATTCTTAGAAGAACTCTTTTTTGACAGTAAACGTTAAGAGCAGAGCCTGGTTAGCGTTTTCAGTAAATCTTTCCTTTTTAGTGCAATTTAGCTGAGCGACTATTTACTCTGATAGACAGTGGATGAATAGCGACACAAGTAACAAGCAGACACCCTTTAAACCCCAACCTTATTTATCTCAGAGTGACAATACTTTCTTCTTGACCCAGGGCCTTTCCATACTGCTTGTAGCTGCATGGACAGTTTATTTAAGTTATTTGGTCAAAAATACTTTCCAGATAATAAAGAAATGCCGTGAAATATATTGTCTTGAACACAATTACTTTGTTTTAAAGTGTTCTACGGCATGCCATACAACAGAATTAAGCACCTTGCGTTCATCCAGAGCACTTCCCATGCTTTGTTGTTATAGTTGCTTGTGTGGCAAGAACTATCAACCCATGTGCTGCTTCCCCACTGCTGAAATCAGCAAATTATCTGTGCAGAACCCCAGCAGATGGGCCTATTCTCTTCTGACGATGCACGTTCTCTTATGGACCATTTTATAGCTTGTGCTTGTTCAGTTTGTACCTTAATAGATACACTAATAAATAGACTGTCTGTGTAGTTCAGCTCTTCACTTCAGAAAGGTGAAAGGTGTCATGAAAAATAAATAACTAAAAAGAAGATGAGGCCAAATGCCTTGATTTCAGTGAGGCCATGAGAGATTTCTGCCTGCTGATGTATACCTTCTTTTTCTACAGCAACCCCAAATAAAGAATGGTATATATTTTTATAAAAATAAAGAACACTGTTTTTTATTCTATTAAAATATGGTATCTGGCTAGACTTACAGTCTTGAACTGCAGCCAGATCCCTTCCTGGATGTACTGAATTCCATTCTGCCAACCTTTTTTGGGGGAGTCTCTGAGATTTTAATTTTAATAATTTATAAAAGCAATTAAGTGTTACTTAAAAACACTATGTGTGAGACCTGTTTAGGGTGGGATTTAAACTGTAGTCATTTGGTTGTTTCTGTGAGCAAATATAAGCGTACTTTGCAAGGAAAGGATAACAATGCTAAGGAAATTTGAATAGTAGATATAAAACAGAGATTTGGAAGATAGTAGGAGCTATTAAAGAATAGAACCAGAATATAAGAGAAAAACATGCAGGCATCAGCTTTAGGGAATCTCACCTCAGATGTGCCAAGCAAACAACAAGATTATTCAAATTTGAATACATCTCTGTCACTCAGAATATTTTAAAGTATTTAAAGCAATCTTCTCCTGTTTGAAAACAGAAGAAAACAATGTGAATAAGTTCCTGCACATTCCAAACACTATTGTTTGAAATAATGTCTTCGAGGATATGGCAAAAATGGATTAGGCATCTCTTAATTAAAGCAAACTTTGAGTGAAATTATGTTATGACTCTGGGTTTTGTGATAGCAGGGCTGTGGGCCAGGATAGAGGTTTGGGGGCTTAGTAGTTCTGACAGCTCTCTAGTAGCTACTGTAAGCTCTGATTCATGCTGCTTTGCTAGTAGGGATGTACTTCCATCACTTGATGTTAAAAAAATAGTCTTATAATTGGCAGCATCAATTGTCTGGGGACTGAGAGGGAGGAATTTTAAACACATCTCTTCAGGCTAAAAGGATACTCAATGTTTATTCAGTTTTAAGCGAGATACACTTACAGGACCCTTTATTCTAATGTGGAAGATTCATCTTTTTATATATATATATACACACTTATTTTTGAGGGTTCAGAATGCTTTCACGGTACGAGCTAAAAGCCCACAGCCTTGGTTGTCATGACATATTCTGCTTTTGCGGGGTGTGGGGAATTACTGGGAGGCTGGGGTGAACACTCTCTCGGTCACTCTAAGACCTCCTTAATATTTGAACCTATACAGGTATGTCTCTTGATTTCACAAAAGGCAATATTTTTACTCATATTTAATGCCTCTACTCATCCAGTGGGGTGTCTTAAAGTCAGGGAGTGGAAGGACACGCACAGGGAAAAGTCTTTGGGTCTTTCAGAAAAGCCGCATCAATAGTGCACGGTCGAGAGAAACAGCATTTATTGTAAAACAGCTTCTCGGTTGCTCCTCGCCACGCTGTGTGGCTGCGGCAGGAGTAGGAGAGAGGAGCTGGCATCCTTTCCCTTTCTCCCAACTGTCAAAATCCTCCTACATCCTTGTGTTTTCACCAGAACTTTCTACCACATACTCACCCATCACTCGGCCTCTGCAGCATATGTCCTTCTGTGTATTATGGAATTTTCTTGGCTTACTAAGTCCTTTCGTGTTTGAAGCAGAAGTACCAGCTTTTCTACCTCTCTAGAACAATTTTGACAGCTGTAAAATTCTATCGACTGCAAGAACACAAAATATAATCCAATCTGAATCAGTGACAATCCCTGTGTGCATAGAGAGAGAAAAAAAGATAGGCCTGTTTAAATACCAAAATCTTTGGTAAAATGATGAGAAGGGACAGTTTGAAGGGAAAAAAGTCAAATAGTATAGAGTAAAAGTCTTTTCAACCTTTAATCCTATAACTATATTTCTGTATTTCAGTTGACACACAGCAGTGTATTGTTGTGTAGCAGTGTAACTCAAAAATCAGGTGATTTAGTCAGAAAAGCAATAACTGAACTTTCATTTCTTTATTCCAATTTCTTCTTTTTATGCTCTGAAGAAAAATAAAGAAATGAGGAAATTTGAAAGTCCAATCAAGAAGGTTGGACTTTTTATTGGTTTTTTTTTTTTTACTCGTGATGAATATATTTCTATATTTCTTCTAAACTTAGAGTCCTATCTAGAAAAAGTTGAATAAAGTTAATCTAAAAATATAAGCTATGAAAAAGATTAGAAGAGATTAGGAAACTGTTCATATATAGAAGGTTTTTAAGTCCTTCCTTTTGACAGGTTGAAAAGCTAGGGGCCCTGTTTTCTTCTTTTCCCAGAGTTTTCAACTGACTTTATATTGAAACTCTACGTTGGTCAAATAGGGAGGTAAAGATATCAAGAGAAGAAGAAGCGTCAGAAATGATGATTGTTAGATTACTAGATTCCCTTGCACGCCCGCGTGGACAGGGATGTTTACATTACACTCATCAGCCCACTACACCCAACAACCGGTAAGGAATCTGCCACCTTATAATAGCTTATTGACTAAGCCGCAGCATCCTCATAATGGAAGGGGGCAGAAATGACCCAAAGGCAGATAAGCTAACAGAATGACTCAGAAAATCTTCCCTGTGTTTCATTAGTCCTAGAAAACTGTGTCCCTGAAAATGGTCAGTGTTAGTTTGAGACCATTATTTTCTCTGAATTTGAACCGTGCGTGATTTCAACGGGTTATTTGGTTGTAAATACCAATCTTTCGGACCAAGACTTGCCAGTTATTCTTCCGGGAGTTGCACAAGTATGAATCTTTTCAAGATACCCAATTTTGAAATATCGGCTGCATTAAAACTTATTTTGCTTATCTATCATTGAGTTAGCTAAATGCAGCATGCAAACCTTGAGTTTTTAATTACTGCCTGTTTAATGTGATAGCTGTATAATCAGTTTTTCCAACAATTTACCAGTGAAATTTGGCCTGTAGATGTTGGATCATAACAGTCAATGCCATGAAATTTAAAATTCATCACATTTCATCAGGGTACAGAATTTTTCCATTGTTTCACCTCAAACTTGCGCTCTCTAAAGGAAAAACAGTGTTGTTCACAGAAATGCCATGAAAAAAAACATTCTCAGCAAGAAGGTTCACATGGTGAGGGTAAAGTTTTTCTTGCTGGCAAATTATCTACAGAAGATTTCGCTGTTTATCAGTTTGTGAGAGATTCCAAATTCAACTCGTCTGTTCTGGAGTTGTATTTTGCTGCCAATCATTCTGACACTTGTTATGTGCTACAGAACATCAGCCTGCAGATCACTGATGGGGTCGTCTCCTGTAAGCAGTGCCTCCAGTATTTGCTATTTGTGGTCTATGATTAGCATGCTAAGTCATATGATAATTTTCTATGATTTAAATTTATATAAAAGCGAAAGATTGGACACAGTGTCTCTTCCGTTGAAAAATATATATCAATGCTTCTCATTTCCTTGGATAGGAATAAAATTAGGTCAATTAACTACTAACTATGTCACTGAAAACATATAATGGAGATAAACACTTTGGTGAAAGACTCTTCTGTGAGCTCTTCTTTTATCTGCAGTACTATGGAGAATTACTGTGCAGGTGCCTAATATTATATCAGGATGAATGGAACTCTTAGGATTTCTATTTTTTTTGGTCTAGTTTTACTGGTTTTATTCATTTGTTGTTTTTAATATTTCATAGAAGACAATCATGGCTTAGGACTCTCTGTGTGAATACCAAACAAAATTATGGTCCCTTAAAATCTGACCGCATGTCAGGAAACTGCCCCAGCAGAGAAGAAAGTAGAGGCAAGGCTGATAGGTAGTATGTAAACAAAGTAACTGTTATCAAATTTTGTGATGGCTTCAGAACAAAGAAAATTTTTATGAGAGAGAAAAATAAGGTAGTTCTGCATGTGTTTACAAGGAAATCTTCCAAAATCTGAAAAGCAAAATAGGGAGAAAAGAAATAGATGTTTTAAAAACATAATAAATGGATGGAGGTTTGGATCATGAGCTAATCAGTGGCAGAAGTCAGCCTTTGCAGCTGGTAAGAGAGCAATGGTCCTGACAATTGAGGCTGGTATTTGAGTCAGCAGTGAAGGAAAGGCAACAAGTGGGATGGAGTGAAATGGATGCCTCTGAGCAACTCACTGGAAACAAAGATCCTTGCAGCACTGTTATGAACAGAGATAACAGAGCAAGATCGCATACATCCAGGCCAGAAAAAAGGATGGTACTGTGACTGAGGCTTCAGGTGACCAAGACTTTTATATTTTTTATATGCATGTGCAGGTGGAAAGGCAAAAAATATGTAAGATGTTAAGCAGTGAGAATCTGCAAGGTTAAAACTAAGTACTTAGGTATTTGCAGGATACTCTCTGATTTAATATCTTAATTAATGATTTCGAAGACTTAAATGACATGTTAATGAAATTCATAGATAACGAAAGTTGACAGGAGATGCAAACGTATTTAGGAGAGAGAAGGTATCCAAAGACAGGAAGAACTGGTTAGTGAGAAAATATGTAAATGCAAATGTAGTAAAGCAAGGTTGTTTACAAAGTGCTGGGGTATTAGAAAAAAAGGCCCACAATCATTAAAACCTGAATATTTTTAGGTCAAGGTACGTGACAGAGGTATGGAAAAGATTCAAAGGTCTAATTTGAGAGTTCGTTACAGATTGCCAGTGTTAGGTTATAAAAAGTTTGGTGTAATATTGTCATTATTACAGGAATAAATGTCCTTTGGGATATTTGAAGTTGCCTGATTACAGAACAACTGCTGTAAATTATAATAGGTTTTACATATTTTTACACCACATAATCAATCTACCAACAATAGAGTACTTAATATTGTACTTTGGCAAGTCATTGCATAAGACCTGTTGCTTAAAAACAACCTGGCATGTAAGTGTTCCTAAAATGGATCAATTTTGTGGATTATGTAAAGAATACATAAAATCTATAGAAGGTTCATAATTTTAGAAGAGAAAATGTGATTATGGACTGTCTAGTGAAATTAAGTGGACTAAACCGTTCCAGAATTTAATAATTAAGAAGACTTAGAATTTCCTTAAGCATGAATGCAAAAGACATTTGAGCTAAGGGAAAATATTTCATAAGGAATAGCTCAAGTTCACAACAGATAAATAAACAGCTTTTTTTTTTTTTTTTTTTTGGAAAAAAAAAAAGGAATTGAGTGTAAGCAGATAACTTTTTTTCTTAACTATTCAATATGAAAGCTACATATTAAAATTCAGCACACACTAGGAGTGTGAGAATTGCTAAATATCAAGCCAAGCTACATCATACAAAAAGTAATCAAAACAAGAGGTCTTTAGCCGTGCAAAATTGAGAATGTAAAAAGAAGGAAAAAGCTCTTTATTCTAGGAACAGGCAGATGTTAAAAATGGATTATTTGCCCCCAGTTCTAAATGAAAATCTTGTCAAAACTTTCAGGAAAGGCAATGGTGTAGAATATAGAGAAAGTAATGAAAATGAGGAGAGGGAAATGTAATTTACTGCTTTACAGCAGAAAAAAAATTTCTTAAAAAATTCTATGTGATCCAGATGGGGGAGATCAGATATTCTTCATTCCATAATTTTGAAAGAACCATAGTTGAAACCGCAGGTCTATTTGATCAATGTTTCCCAGCTGATATCATATACTCAGAGAACAGTGGTAAAGCCTGCACTTAAAATTTAGAGGGAGACATTAAGTGATTTGGGATAGTGGGTTCATCTGGCCTTTATAGCATGCAAAGTTTTAGAACAAGTTTCAGCTGAAATGTGTGAAAGCAATTAGAAATGGGACAAAACACAACATGTTTTTAACCGCAATTTTTCTTTGATAAATAATTTTCTAGGCAAATGACATGCAGTAAAGCTCATCTATTTGGACTTTAGTTAAATATTTGATTCAGTGCCAAAGAGTAAATTAAAAATAGGATTACTACAAGAATTTTAATGTGCTGCAAGGAAATGACTAAAGGGGAGAAAACCATGTGTGATATTGAAACAGATAAGATACACTGCAGAAGGGGGTTATTGCAGGACATTTTTAGCATTAGTTTGTAAGGGTTCTCATTTAATATTTTCCTTAATGACCTTAGTCCAAAAGGTAGGAGGATGTCATTGGTATTTGTTTATGGTACATGCTTAGAAGGATTTTGCCAATTCAAAGAAAAACTGCCATAGGAAAAAGAAAGAATTAAAAACAATATGAAGACTTAAATAATAAGAACAGGAACATGGAATTAAACTCATTACTGCAGTGGATAGTCATAGATTTAGGGACTGTTACGAATTTGTAGAATAAACTGGGAGATATTCAGTAGGTGAAGAGGAAAAAGAGTTGGGTGTATTAGACAACTGAATCATCAAAATCATTCAGATCTGAAGAAAGCAAACTCAGTTGAGGTCCTGGCTCTGAAAAATGAAAAAAAAAAAAATAAAATGGTAATGTCATTGTGTAAGGAATTATTAAGGCCTCCTTGGAAAAGCTTTGTAAAATTGGGGTTACTAAGTCTAAAAAAAAAAAAAAAAAAAGAATTTACACTGTAACTGGTAAAGGAAAACATACCAAAAGAATCAAGCAGGGGAAAATCAACGACATAGTAGAAGACCTCAAGAAGCTGAAAAAACCCTAAAGCTGAGAGCAGATATGATTGTTTCCTATAAATCCACCACAAGGATAAATACAGGAAGGGAGAAAATTATAAAGTTAGAAAGCAGTTATACTGAGAGAATTAATTGGATATAAACTGCCAGTTAATTATTTTAAGCTGGAAATTAGAAGATTTCTAACTCCAACAGCTTTGTGCTTAAAGCTTTCCATCAGAAATAGAAAAATAAGCATCTAACTGCTTTTAAGATAGTATATGTTTACTTGACAAAATAAATTACATGGAGTAGCACTATATTAAAGTCAGTGAGCCATAAATTCTTTTTCAATTCAATGTTCCTTTCATAACCAAAGGGAAACATGATATAAGTATCTGAATGATATTTCATTTTTCCTTTTCATTATTGTTTTTAATGTGGTGTATAGAGAGAACTGTGCTGTAAGAGTGCTGGAATATAATATAAAAAAAAAGAAAAAAAAAATCCTCTCTTCCTTTTGGTTCTGAGATAGCTCTTTAAGAAAAGTGATGGTAGCTTCATCTCTTGGGACTTTTAAAACTAGATTCAACACGCTACTGAAGAAAAATACTGTAGGGAATAAACTGACAGTGAAAGGAAGAGGCTTAATAAGTAATTTTTCCCCTCCCTGCTTCCTGGAGTGCCAGCCCTTCTGCTGTTCTTTGCTCTGGTGTGGCGTCCCCTGGTCTGCGCACAGCGCTGCTGCCCTTCTGAGTGCAGAGATTAGCAAAGTCGCTAGCGCAAATGTTCACTAGCTATTTTCAGATTTAAGTAATTTTCTATTTCACTTTTTTCTTTTAATTACAACAACCGCTCGCCCGTAAATTGTGCATACCCTTTGATTGTTAATGGGAGATTTAATTTTCTGGTTGAATATTCTGTTGAATATTCATTCTGATTGAATATTTGACTCTAAGAAAATAGCAGTTTCTGGAAACTAATAGCATATTTCCAAGAACTATTGAAGAAAATATAGAACTATGTAAGTCTTGTCTTTTCTTTCTTTTTTTTTATTATGAAAAAATTGACAAACTTGTCCGTGAAAAATAAGTACATTCAATTTTCTGTGAGAAACTTTGCTTACAAAAAAAAGCAAAGCAACTTCTAAGACTTTTTTGAATGTAATCAGTGTTGCTTTGGGGGTAGAGCAGAAAAATCGCAAGACTGTCACATCAGAAATATCTGGTTTTACTCTCACAGAGAAAACAGTATTTAAATGATAAAATATGCCACAAATGTAGACTTCTGGAGTCATTGTCTTTTAGGTAAGGCTAAAGTTTCACGAGTTACAATGTGCAAGCAGACCATTCAACATTCAAGGAGTCTTTTAGAGTTAATGAAAGTGTTTCATCAGAAGCCAAGCAGCCCATACATACATTTTAGCTTTCAGAAACGTTTATATTATGGGGAGTGATTCTGCACTGGGGTGGAAAAGGAAGTAAATTGTAACTTAACAATATTTCTTATCATCAGCACCTTTTCCTGAATTCATACAAAACATTTATCTCATTGGCTCAAGATTTTACCATGCATCTTTTTTACACTTGAATAGATTAACCAAGTTAACAATTTAGACTAGGATGATTGAATTCTCACTTTTCTCCCTGAGTTCAGCACTGAACCACTTGAAATGGCCCAGTTTAATTCTCCAGATGCCTTTGTGAATTACTAATCTGACATAAAATGAAAGAAGAACAACTCTTGCTTTTACTGCACCTGTAACAAAGGCACTATTCCTTCCTGTATTGAAGAAAGTGTTACAGTTTTAAGAAAGTGCTTACTCTGGCATTGTGTTTAAAGTCTGCACTTTTCTTTAGAGATGTTTAGAGCACTGAGGAGTTCATTGAGGTCAACAGGAAATAGTAGAGTTACTATTATTTAATGGCACTATTTTCAGTAAGACCGAGTTGCTAGGCAAAGTATTATTAGGTGTGCTATAAATTTAACAATAACATATTATTACATGTGTAAATGGCCTAGAAATACTCCATTTAATAAGAACATCTTGTTAGTTGACACACAATTATGTTAATGCAATAGAATTGTAGAGTAATTTAAACGTAATTATCATTTTAGGGTTTAAAAGATAAATCGTACAGAACATGGAGCTTGTTCTCATAGAGTATGTCTGAAATACTGTTTTACCTTTGAAATTCTTTTTTTTTTTTTCAAATGGAATAGAATAATTTTTAAATCAGAATACAATTGTGCCACTCAATGCTTCAGTTGTTTCGAGTTTAGACTTACACAACTAAGACATCTGAAAACATATCCATAACTGAGGTTCAGAATATTCATATGTGTATCATGGCTTCAATTTTTCTGTTTTACTAATGCATAACCTAATAATAAAGAATCAATAATTTATCTGCATTTATAACTCTACATTAATTTTATCTAGCTTATTTTAGTATCTATCTTATCTATCTATGTATGTTCATGTCTTTCTTATAAACATACCTTAAGATTCATTCACTGCCATCAATATTGTGATAATGCAAATTTTGGAAAAAATAAATAATAATAATAATTGTGGATTATTTATTGATTTCACTAGATCCTTATTATTTAATGTTGGATTTTGTTATGGATTTAATTATTATGAGATATTTATTTTTTACATTCCATGTCTTGTTTTGTATTTAAAACTCCTCTCTTCCCTTTTAGAATACCTTAATAATTTTATTTTTTTTTCCCCAGACATGCACTTTTATCACATTCAGTGTGGCTAAATTTAAGGTGCTGAAATCCTTAATTTATTTATTTATTTATCTTTTTTTTTTTTTTAATGAATGAGTGCTTAAATTCTCAAACTTAGCACCATATGATTAGTAGTTCTTTTATCATAGAAATGGATAATTAATTATGGTCAGTCTTCAAGGACTGCTTTTATTTGCTTTGATCTTTTTGCTAATAGTTCACTAGTGAATAGTTTCATTAATTGTTGCTGAATGTGTACCCATTTTATTCATGCTCGTTTTCCTTGAGGAATCCATTTCTTTTCCAAAGTATTTTTGTTATTGGGAATAGATTCTTTAATATTCTGCTTAATGTTTTTTCTTTTCATACCCATAGACTATTACTCCTCCTTCCTGTGTTCATACATCCTCTTTCTTTTTCTTATATTGTTAGCAGGAACATATTTATAGACTGCAATCATTATTTTTCCTTTTGTGGATTATAAATTTAAATTTTTCACCCTTGGCTCATTTTTCTTATCCTACTCACTCAATAACATTTTTTTTTCTGCTCCTCTTCATATTTTCCTGTGTTTTGCTATGTCCTCCTTATGCTGAAGAGCCATGAATATAAGATTTATGAAAAAAGTTGAACAAGGAAAAACAGACACACAGTTATAGTTATGAAGACACACCCTCTGTCAGTGAGGACCTAAAAATTTATTCTTTTTATGGCAGTCATATGAGTACGTACCTGCTCTGCATTAGCAATAAAATCCTCTGCATGCCTGGGATAGAGACACATTCTCCTCCCATTTTCTGTCTCTTCTCCTAAGGTATCTCATTTTCTCAATTAGTTACTAATAATCATTAGGCTGTTATATAATGAGGTGAGGACTGCCACCAAATCCACAATTACTTTATCCTTCCTGCCATGTTTTTTACTAGAAGTGGCTGAACTGCTGTATTTTGTGCTGAACTCTTGGGTATTTATACCCTGAACACTCCCATAGGTCCAGGGACTTGATGGGATTTAGGCACCTGGTTTGCACATCTGAAATGGACTGGGCCAAGAGAGAGACATGAATTCACTCACCTCTGCAAAGCTTATTAAGGAACTCAGTATACATCACAGTAGAAATTCAGTTGTCTGGGTAATTTTATTCAAGAAGGTGTAGGCACTTTCAGCCTTTCAGACTCACTTTTTTTTGTGTTACGCTTTTAGACTTAGGTCAAAACCTCATCTAGTCTTTTAGATGCCTAATATTAACTTCCACCGCACGTCAAAACTTCAGGTGTCTGTCTCAGGTGTCGGTATAGTCAAAAGTTGAGTAGCATCTCTAGCTGCCAGAACGACTACCTAAACTCCTTACAAAGTAGGTGGCAACAGGCCAATGCCTCTGAAGACACGCAGCGTTGGTATGGATGCTTTAGCCTGCCTAATGTCAGTAAGTGTTTTCTTTCATTTGGTCATACATCTGACTTAGCCAGCTGCAGAAGGCAGCATGGGTTGCCAAAGCTAATTGCCTCTTATGCATGATGTTTATAAACCCAGTAAGAAATGTTAGTCACCTCCTGGCTACCCTCCTTGCCTTGCCACCTTTTCTTTGCCATACAGCTCCAGCAGAGGACAGAGAGTTCTTACGTTCAGGATACTACCGAATGGCCCTGCTCCACGTTAGTGTGCTTTTGGAGAACACCAAAGGCTCTACACAGCTTAGAATGACCATCAGCTGCTTTCACTGAGCTGTTAAACAAGTGATAAGCTCCAAATCCAATGTTTTTAATGCAATTTAACCAGACTTCTTGTTTGCCTGATTCTGGATCGCAATGGACCCTTTGGTAAGAAATGTCATCTCCCCTGTCTTCTGGGGCAATTTGGAGCGTGCACAGATGAGTAAACAGGGTAAGACAAGCCGGTTACTTTAACCACCTTCAGAATTAGTCTGCTGCTGCGAAGATTTGTGGTTTGGGGACCACATTTGGGTTTAGGCAAAAAAATCTAGCCTTTACTGCCAAGGCAGCAAAGTGGCGTCCTAAGCATTTTTCCTGGAAATTCCTCAAACGTCTCTAAATCCACAGATTTTACTTTTTCCCACTACAAACTGACAGAGTAAAAGAGCAGTGCAAGGGCCCATCCCACAGTTTTGAGAAAGCCGCATTGGCTCCTACAGTCTTCAGACAACTGACTATGAACACGGTGAAAGAATACTAATTTTATTGTTCTGAAATCTTAGAATACTAAGCAAGGTCTTCTTAATTCAGAAAAAAGCAAATTATTTACAGTTGTGTGAAGCTGTGCTATGATAAGTGTTTCAAAAATGTAGAAACTTTGGGCAAAATCCTCAGCCTGATGTTAAGGCTGCTCTGCTCTATTTTGTTTTGTTTTAAAAAGTCATTTGCAACACAACTTATTTGGCAAATGGAGACTTGCGTGTGACATTCTTGTACACTTTTTTAAGCAGCAAGGATCTCTGGCTGTCAGAATGGTCTATAGGCATAAGTGTTTTCCACTAAGGGCGCTGGCATTATTCCAGCCATCTGTTCTAGAATAAATTCCATCCAGTATGACTTCTTAAAATTGGTATGCTTTTTCTTGTTTCGGTTATGTTTGACTGAATTTTATTTCAAATTTTATTTGAAAAGTGTCCACCACTACGTATTGGCCAATCAGCACAAGGTCTCCTCAGGAAGCCTGGTCTGATTCAGATTTCATGCTGGAGTACATGGAAAAAGGAAGTTTAATAATGAACTTTTGCAGAATCAGAATTGTATTCAGAATGTATTGTTATGGAGGAAGTAAGAAGAGGGAAACTGCAAGACAAGCAATCCAAAACCAATTTAATAATACCAATGGCTTAGTACAAGGTCATTCATAATACAGTGTATCTTTTAAGTATATAAATTAACATTGTACATGAAATTTGGAATTCTGTCTGAGGTGCAAACCTTGTCTTGATATGCTAAGTATGGCTTTCTGAAGCATGAAGCTGTCTCTGTAAAGTGTCCTTGAAAAGTCACTCAGAAAAATTTGCCATCTTAACAACAGAAAATACAGAAAAAGAAAAAAAAAAGAAAAAGAAAAAAATAACTTCTCAATGGAAACTAAGGCTGATGGAGGGAAACTAGTTTGGCACAGGGTGAGTTAATATAGAGTGGCAAGGGGAGGAGGAGGAATGAAATTGGAGTGATATAGCTTGGCAAGTGCCTGTCCCTCCAGGACTCTGAACAAGAGGTATTTGCTTCTAGATGACTGATTTAAAAAGCCTGATGACATTCTTTAATGTTTCTTAAAGCACCATCATCGTCTTTTGCACAACAGTTATAGTCTTAAAACTAAAAGAAAACTTGCACATAAGGTGCTTTCAGTTCTCTTATGAAACTGGTATAAATAGCTTATATGTATACATTGTGATGTGATGTATTGTTTTTGATCAATGCTACCTAAAACATTTACTTCACACATGCATTTCCTGTATTTCTTAATTGCTTACATTTTTTTTCCTAATACACTATTTTCCCTAAAATAATATTGTAAATTTTGCAAAGTGATGGCTAGGCAAAGAGGAAAGACCCTGAATTAGTGGCATCATTGAAGGCAAGTCTGCAAGACCAGAAGGGAATTCAATAGCTACCTTTTTTTCCTGATCTCCTTATGGCCACAGTACCTATCACTCAGTGCATACGTGACTCAGAACTACCACAGAGTAATCTCATCTTTTCCTCAGGTCATTGCTGGGAGCCCTGGGAAAAGAGGGGACATACAGAGTGTATATGAAGATTGAGGGTTATCATTAGTATCTGGACATATTGCTGGACAATCAGAAGGTCATAAAGGACAGGGCAAGGAGCAAGGCTATTGTGGCAGTGGTGGTTTAAGGATAGTGGTTTAGATGACCTGACCATCACTACTGCCCATCAGATTTAATGTCTACATATGAATCCTTTTGCTCCAGGTCAGAGAAGTCATATTGAAATGCCTGGGTTTCACTGGGGCAGCAATGTGTCACAAAGAAACCTGGGCTGTAAGTGTCAATGCAGCAATGGGCTAAAGGATGTATCAATACATCTTCTGTGCTTGCTAAAGCCGTAGGTTAGGCCTGCTTTAGAAAACTCCAAGATAAGGATGTTTTGGTTACCCTTTTTCAAACCTATGTAGTAAAATAAAATAGATTTTATGGATTAGGAGACTATTTCTGAAATGCTTGGCTGAGGGCTTACCAAAGGTTCATTGGCATTGAAATACAATTACACAATGACCTTATTTCAACAAAAGTTATTAAAAAGTTGACATTTTTACTTTATGCAAAATGTATACCAGAGAAAAAAACTTAAGCCTTTGGGTTTTTTTGGTTTTTTTCCCCTGTTGATCACAGGAAATATTCAGAACTGAAACTTGTTTTCATGATGTGTCATTCCAAACCATTGACCCTTTTTTTCACTGTGAGGTATTTTCTTCATCAGTGAAGGGGAAAAAAATTTTTTTAAAAATCTGTTCTCTTCAGAAGAAGAGCAAGACAACAGGCTTTCTTCTGTTCCCTTTTCAGATGTTAGGTTAATTTTGTTGCTCCATTTTCAGGAAGAGCAGAGACAATAACATCCACAGTATGAGAATTACAATTATCCTCATTCTTGCAATTCTGCAAGTTGTTAGAGCGATCTGTATCCAAAGAAATAAACTGTAAAACCTATTCAGAAAATCTTTTTCCAAAGGAGCTATTTCAAATCCAGAAACTTCAGTCTGTAAAGAAAATCACCACAAAATTATCTAATTGTTATGCTACAGATTTCTTTTTATCTCAGCTCTTTTATCAGTTTGTGAGCTTGCTTTTTTATTTTGTTTTGTAGCAGTACCATTTTCAATCTCTTCTTGTCTTTTCTCCTTGAAGAGTAATACTCATCCACAGTTTGACCTTTTGCCAAAGAGCTTTGTAGACTATAAACCCTTTTCTCTCCCTCCTACTTTCTCCAGAGTGATAGCTCTCTGGGAAATGTATTGCTTCCTTCCCAGGCTATCAGGACTAATCCAGTCAGGGATCCCCACTCCTTACTAAGACGTATGGAAGGCGCTGCAGGCATTTAAGCTGGAATGTACT
This sequence comes from Balearica regulorum gibbericeps, assembly GCF_011004875.1. NCBI lineage: Eukaryota > Metazoa > Chordata > Aves > Gruiformes > Gruidae > Balearica > Balearica regulorum. Next base: position 58,174,395 of record NC_046186.1, read on the forward strand.
TCACCCTATTGACAGTTTCTTGGTTTGGCATGTGGGAACGATCATTGATTTATCTCGTTCAATGTTCTGCCTCTGGCAGTGGCTTATAACACACGATGCCAAAAAAAGGAGATCATACACATGGCACCTGAACAATTGGGTTATTCTGAGTGAAGTAGGATGAATTGATTCTTTCAACTTGGATGTGAATATTTTTTTCAATTATTTTCTTAACTGATGTATCTGTGACTGCAACATGCCTGAGAGTCCCTTGGCTGATGTTCCTTTGTCTCAAATAGAAAAGGTGGAGAGCTGGCCCTATGTGGTGACATGGGGTATTCTGGGGAAAGCCAGATACAAGACACAGGGTGATATTCAAACAGAGCCCATCCTCCATGCAAAGCACTGGGAGCCGAGCATCCTTGTCAGAGTCCTTCACGATCGCAGCATTGGTATGAAAAGCACTTCTGGCCAGTTAGGTTAGAAAGATCACCAGTGCCTAGTATGTTGAAATTCATCACAGGTAGGACAGGTTAAAGAAAGGAAGCATCCAGATCCCTTTTTCTTTGGGATATATTTAAAGATACCAGGCTTTATCTGTAATAAAATATCTGACCAGAAGAAAAATGCTGTTAGCTGTTAACATGTCTGTATTTGAAAACATTTCGTGATTTCATACAGCTGCACCTAAAAAGATATCCAAAACTAGACTAATAATTTGTGAGCACTGCACACAGTAATCACATATGGATATTTCTGATTGCAAATTGAAGGTTGTTTTATGTTTACATACAAGTCAGATTTTGATTTTGGCTTTATTTCTGTTATTTAATCTTGTCATTTGGGGCCTTTAGGAGATAACATGGCATCATGTTTTCAAATGTCAGAGACAGGGGTATTTTTTTTAGCTGGAGGTTGGGGGGTTTTTTGAGGGTGGAGAGAGATGGGCTTAGGACTTGACTAATTAAAAGTGATTTGTTTTCATGATCTGGATGAAGTGTTTTTGCCAGATGCCTAAGATACCTCTGAGATTCAGGCAGAATTTTGTCACATCATCCAGGAAATCCTTATCAAAACACAGCTTGGATCTCTGGCGGCACTGGGTGTGTGGTTTGATAAGTGAGTCCCATTTTCTTGTCTGCACACCAGTCCTTTGTAGCAGAGGGCATTTATTAAGGAAACAGATGGGGAAACATCAGTTATCTTTTGTGCCTTCTGTTTTCTATAAAGGCCAGCAAGACAAGGCAAGCTCAACCAAAATAATTGAAGGCTTTGTAGAATAAGTCAGGTAAGTCAGGGGAGAATAGATTCACTACAGCTCCAACAGCGGTATAGTTCCTGATAAAACAAAGTGGTTTTCATGTAGGTTGGTAAAACAGCTCAAATTTTGAAAAGACAGAGACTTTATTTTTCAAAGAAATTTTGATCAATGAAATTACTTTGTACTGATACAGACTGTTGTGCTAAGTATACATGTAACTGGTATAAACCAATTCTGAAAAAAAGTTATTTAAAAATTGAGGGCCTCAGAGGTGGTGAATGAGCACCTGCAGTTTTTATGGACTTCCACAGATATGGCCAATAATTCTAAAAATCCTAAGAAAGTTATCTTTAATCAGAATTATGATCATTAAGAGCAATATTTTTGGTCCAATAATTAGCTTCAGTACTAACTTGGTGTCCTGGTTTCAGCTAAGAGGGTTAATTTTCTTCATAGTAGCTAGTGTGGGGCTATGTTTTGGATTTGTGCTGGAAACAGCGTTGAAAATATAGAGATGTTTTTGTTCTGTGGACTTATTGTTGAGCAGTGTTTACACGGGGCCAAGGCCTTTGCTGTTTCTTGCACTGCCCTGCCAGCGGGATGGCTGGGGGTGCACAAGGAGTTGGGAGGAGACACAGACAGGACAGGTGACCCAAACTGACCAAAGGGATATTCCACACCATATGACGTCATGCTCAGTTTATAAGAGGTTTGGGGAAGAGGAGGGACGGGAGGGCGGTGGCATTCGGAATGATGGCGTTTGCCTTCCCAAGTAACCATTACGCGTGCTGGAGCCCTGCTTTCCTGGAGATGGCTGAACACCTGCCTGCCCATGGGAAGTGGGGAATGAATTCCTTGCTTTGCTTTGCTTGTGTGCATAGCATTTGCTTTACCTATTGAACTGTCTTTACCTCTACCCACGAGTTTTCTCACTTTAACTTTTCCAATTCTCTCCCCCATCCCGATGGGGGGGGAGTGAGCAAGCGGCTGCGTGGTGCTCAGCTACCAGCTGGGGTAAAACCACGACACTTGGGTCTAATATGTTTACATTTTCTTAGTTTTGTGATGGGTTAACCATGGCCAGCTGCCAGATGCTCACCCTGCTGTTCTCACTCCCCTTACTCAACAGGAAAGGGGCAGAAAATAAAATGAAGAAGCTCTTAGGCTATTTCTCACACTTCTTTTCCCTCATTCATTGCTCCCGGTCAGTGTTTTGCCTTTCCTTACACACACTTTCCCTGAGGAACCACCATCTTGGCTGCAGGTCTCAGCTGTGCCCTGTGGTGGATCCTCTGGAGCTGGCTGGAATTGGCCGTGTCTGGCACGGGGCAGCCCCAGCCTCCCCTCACAGAGGCTGCCCTGCGGGTGGCATTTGCACAAATGTTGGTGCAAAAAAAAGAATTTTTTTTTTTTCTACACTGTTTGTATATTGGTTCGTATTATTTTGACTATGTTGTGATATCTGATGGTGTTATGCCTCAGACAATATTATTAGGTTGCCTGCTATGGTAGTCATAATATCTAGATACAAGTAGAATTATTTTTCACGTTGCCTACATTAATGACCCAAATGGCTAAAAACCACAGAGATAAGAAGCTCAGATTTGCAAGTCCATATTAGACATGTACATAAGTAACCTTTTTTGCAAGTACTGTCAACCTAGTTCAGCTTACATCCATGTTTGCTGGCTTTAAATAACAGGAAAAGAAGTTTGATTCCTTACCTACTTTCTGTGTCTAGATCTCTGTCTTTTTTTATCATTACCTGTTTGCCATTGGTATCACTGTTGCTTTCCAAGGCAATGAAATTGTCGTATCATAGCTATAATAATGCAGTTTATCTATAGGCTTCTGATACCAACTGGCTGCGTACTGCTTGCATTTTATGTTATCTCTAGTCATTTCCCTTTGTGGATTCACAACAAGAAGAAAGTGCTGTAATTGTGGTTTGAAGGTCTCTTAAAAATAATCTTTTTTATTTTTATTTTTTTCTTCTTCTAAGAAGACACGTCTTGTGTAGTATAATGTAATTGTAGAAGGTCGAGGAACTTAGAACTCACAGCTACCTGCATCTCAAGGAAACTGTGCAAAGTCCTAGCTAGATGATACAGGGAGGAAACTCCTTTATCCAACCTGTTTGCCACCATCGTTGGCTTAAAAATAAATGGCTCATTCATGTTCTGTGGCCCACAGCAAATGAATTGCTAGTTTAGGTATGGAAAGCTTCAAGGTGGAGATTAAGTGTTTAGGAGGACTTACAAGGCTAGTTAGCAACAAAGTCTTGTGTGCCTTGCCCACCACTCATTATTTCAGTTACCCCTGCTATTTTCAAATCAGAACTCAAATTTCTTATGCTTAGTGTAAGCTAAACATCATTACCCGAATTTGCTATCCTTTACCAATACTGCCAACTTCACCTTCCATTTTATAACTTAATAAGGTGCAGCTATTTTACTGGCCACCATTCAGTGGTTGGCAGGTGGCTGATGAAGCACTCAGTGGAGTTTTCCATCTGCTGTGCCGTTCTTCCTATCCAGGCTTCATAAGTGTGTGTTTTCACATGTGTTTTCTCCTCAAAGATTACACTTTAAGCTTGTAAAAGACTTTTTCTGTCTTGTGCTCCAGCTTGCGTGATGTTGCACTAATCTGCCATATCTAAGTGATGTTTTTTTAATTTGAAAATACACTTAGGGATCTGTTTTTATTGCAGCAACTGTTTTGAGTGGGGGTATATCCTGTAGCAGTTACCATATGTGTCACCTCTTGGTGCTGTGCCAGCTAGTGTTCATCCCGTTAAAGGGCTAATTAAAATCAGGAAGTGTTCATATTTTGGACGCCTTTAAAACATGAGGAACACCATCACCTTATTATTAATGTACCTTACAGTCACATTTTTTCATGGCAGACATTATTAGAGCCAGGTGATAATACGGGTACCATGTTTATTAGAAACAGATGGCTCTCTCCTTCGGATTCTTGATAAGGAAAGGAAATTGCCACTTAACAGTTGTCTTCAGTGCAAGCAAAGGCTGTGTACTTCACTGGTTAGGACTCTCTGCAGGACTGAAGATGTCAGCTATTCTCCATGCTGGAGTATTCAACTATTGTTTGGGTGAATTTTGGTAGGTCTGTATCCTTCTCGTTCTTCAGGTCCTTATTTTTAAAATGAAGATAGTGGTGTTTTGTGTCCTTTTGCAAAAATCTTTGGATAAAAGGCACAGTAATGGACTTATGGATTTATTTATTTATTTAGGCTTGCTAATGACCACAGAGTAACAAAACAATTGAAGAGGAATAGCTGAGTAGGATCAGCACATCAATACCTCTCCCGGGATAGACAAAAGTTACATGTCCTAAAGAACAGATAAATTCAAACTGGTGCCAAGATTTCTTGTAGCCTCATTTTATCCTGAAATACTTGACTTGTGCCTCAGTTTTGTCCACCTCATTTGCCCCCCTGTATCTTGACATGTAAGTGGAGCCTTTTACAGTATTTTTCAAAATTTTGGAACTAGTGGTGTTCAACATCAAGGTTATGTAACACGTGTAATGAGATTAAAATGGAAATGAATGGATAAGGAGTTGTGAATAAAGGAAGTGGTTTCCTTTTATACTCTCCTAATTCTTGGTCTTTCCCACTAGAGAGCGGCTTTTTATGGGACCTGAGAAGAGACTACTGTCCTGCAGTGTTACTGAAATTTAAAGTGGGGATGTCTCTGAAATGATCATGTTTAAAAGGAATTTTATAAATAAGTTTAGGCAACATGATTTTAGATCATATTGGTTTTGTTCCTGACCCAATTTAAATCTTAACACTTTCAAAAGTCTGAAGGCATAATATTCTGTGACTTAAGCATAAGTATACATATTCTTGTAAGCTGTCAGTGGGCAGCATTTTAGTATGATTTGTGATTTTGCAGTAATTTCTTTGCAATTTAAATTGAAAAAAACTCTGTGAGCTGCTTCAAATGGAAGATAAAAAAATCCAAATTAGATGAGAACAAAAGATCACCTAACCACAGAAACTTGCCTCAAGCGGCAGCCATTAGCAGTTTCCTAGTGAACAGTGCAGGACCCTGTACAGCTTGGCCATTCCTTCAATTTACCCTCTCGGGTTTCAGCAGTTGGTAATTATGAGACTTCTTAAACCAAAGGCTGTGGCCAGACCATTGTTTTTAGCTGCTCTCAATGGACTAATTTTCCAAAAGATTCTCTTTTATTTTTTTTTTTCTTAAACACAAAAGCCTGTGGCAATATTTTTCGTAGTTTCATTCTTCACCCTGTGAAAAAATATTTCTTTTTTCTTTTTTGTTTTCAGTTTTTCTCACATCATGGGTATCCAGCTGCCTCTATTGCTAATACTAGAAGAAATAATAAAACTTGTTCCCTACTTATTTGCTTTATATCATCTTTGATTTTAAAGACTTTTTCATATCCCCCTACAGCTCTCTCTTTTCTGACTTTGAGTCCTAATTGATTTAGTCTGTCCTCAGTAGAAATCCTCCACCATTCTGATCATCCCTGTTATATTTCTTTGCACATTCGCAGTTTTACTGTGTCTGCTAGTGCAAGTGTGGTGCTCTTTCTGACAGTGCAGTTCTCTATTTCATTGCCCACTCTTTCCTAATGATTTCTAATATTTCCAGTGTGTTTATCATCAAGCTAACATTTTATGCTAACTATCTGGAATAACTTTATAATTTCCTGAGTAGTAATAGTTAATTTAGAACCATTCACTGTGTATGTTAAACATTCTTTCCCAGGGAGGTACATCATTTTGTATTTATCAGGAATTTATTTCATCTGCCATTTTGATGCCTAGTCGTTCAGTGTTGTGATATCCTTTGAAACAATTTGCTGTCAATTTTAATATTGTCTGCCTTGAAAATTTGGATAGTCAGAAAACTTCAGCACTTCCACACATAACCTCTTCTTGCAGCATGCTTTCTTCAAGTGTTCAGTATTGCCAAAGCATTATGAAAGCACAGGTATACTGGGAAGGTTCGGTTGCTGATTCTTAACATCTTTCAGCAAAAGTAGTGTTGGTTCTTCCACAACAAATTAGATTCATCAAAATATTTTCTGTCTAACCTATTTGTAGTCTGCAATATAGGAAGAGAAGAAACTGGTTGAATAGCATTTGACCAAATTTATACTCCATCACGCTGTTGATAGGACACTAGCTGGTGTCACCTCTGGTTCCTGATCTCCTTTTATGAGGGTGGAAGAGAAAGTCCAGTGTGTAAAAATGCTGAAAACTAATATTTACCTTTAAAGACTTTTCACTTTACAGATTAAGATGATACACAGAATAAAATATTCAGAAACATTTAAATAAGACAGAAACCTCATAATTAGAGAATGTCAATGAAATCTACAGTTCCGAGTGACTTCGTATTGAAATCAGGATTTAAATACCGCCTATGTGTGTTACCCTGAAATTACAAGATTTTGTCTGAATCCCACGGGGAGTTTGTGGCAGTCCCTGGAACAGCATACAACCTGGCAGTTTATTCAGGTTTAACTCTTTTAGATTAAATGGATGGATCAGATTCAGTTTGTCTCACTTGGGTACCTGCACATAGTCAAACCAAATCTCCCTCTGGAGGCCTTCAGAGACAGATTCTTTCTTTGAGTATATCAGAAATTTGGTGGAGGTTCAACGCCTAAAACATAGACAGAAATTAGTTTTCTAAATTAGGCAGATTGGACGTTTCCTCTGCTTTCTAAATAGAAGTTATGACTGTGATGGGCCAGTGTCTTCTTTCCTAGGAAAGTAGTATCATTACATGGGGAAGGTTTATTTGCTCAACTGTAAGGGTTTTACATCCATGTATGTGGTGAAACCTACTTCTGGGCAAGGGATGAAGGAAGACACTTGATTGCAGTTTAGCAACACCCACCAGAGCAGGGAAGGCAGTCTCACCTAGGGGAGGGCAGCTATGCAGGAAGCATTGTTCCTACTCGAGCTTCTCACACAGCGAGAACATGAACATCACTTCAAAAATATCATAGGCACTGACAGCCATTGGCAGCTCTGGGCAGAAATCGGTTGGCACTTTGGTTAGTTGCCCACAATACAAAGCTGTCTTTACACTGGAGTTTTACTTTTTGACATGATTTTCTTTGTATGGTGAGATAAACTAAGGGAAAAATTGATGACTAGTTTTTAATTCGTATTTTCCCAGATGTGCACAAGCTTTATCTGTTCCTTTCTTCTCTCCGATGTAGAACTACCTGTCAATAGCAAGGCATTTTGAATGGGCATTGATCCTTTCTTTCCTTGGCTGCAGTAACAGAGCAGCAGGGGTGAAAGAGCTTGACTCTGCTTTGGTTATTTTTTACCGCTCAGAAAGAAGGCAGTTCTCATTAATGTAAGCTCCTTTTCCACCTAACTATTCTATATTTGCCAGGGAGGTCAGTTACCTGTATCTTCATTGTAAATGAAGTTCTAATCAGTATGTCATCAGGCTAGAGATAAACCACCGGGTAAACCATTACACCAGTCAAAACAGTGCCATGCCACACAAAGCAGGAACCAGCAGGTGCAGCATTCATTGCACAAAGGTATGCTCTTGCTTTAGCATGAAGCAGCACACACAATATTATCAGATTATCTTTTCTTGAGTTAAAAATGCCCTCTCTAGAGAGGGCACCTATACCACTAAGAAACGTGCAGACATTTGGTGTTGCGTAAATGTTATTTTTTCCTATTGTTTCATCAATAATAGGAATCCGCTTGGAAAAAGACATTGCTGTTACCCTCAAATAATTGTTTTAACAGCTACTGTCTAGCAAGGGTTAGAAAGTCAGCAGACATGCATCATTTAAAACACTGACTAATATGATTATAGGAAGAAAGCCCCACTGTTTGATTTTTTACAATCTTGTGTAAGATAGCGTATGTTATGAAATTAAATTGAACACTGTTAGCCTTCCTCTCCCAGTCTAATCCACACTAAATTGGCCAAAACCAATTATCAACACCTCTTTTTTGACAGGTCATGATTGGATAGATTATTGTTTTTTGTATAATTCGAGGAGGTCATTTACTAACAAGCCAGAGCATTTAAAATGTCTAGATTCAAGCAGCTAACCTAAAATTGTCAACTCTTTATTTTTTTATTTTTTTTCTATTTTGCTAGGCACTGTAGAAGAGTCTGGCTCAGGCAATTTAATTTGCCTTTCATAGTCTATCGCAAGGCTCATGATTATTTCTTACAACAAAATATTCAGTGCAACAAATTAGTAGATTCTGCTATGTTGGTTGGGCTGTATTCCAATTCCTGTCTTAGTGATGCTGGCTGCCTTCAGTACTGCCAGCACAATAATTATTGCTGAGTTTTCTAGACCTCATCAAACGAGCAAGGTGATCACCCCCTTGGAACAGCTGGGGATATGAGGTATGGAAAAGTGGAAAGAAATTGCTGTAACTCTGTGTTATCATGCCAGCAAGTGCCACTTGAATGATGGCAGCTACTGGCAGGGGTAGGGCTCTGCTGGAGGAGAGCTTGCAGCAGTTCTAGATTATAGCTTTCGCTGCTTCCAAAGAGAATTGCTGTGGCCACTGAGTTAAAGAAAGCAAATTGGAAGGTGGAGAAAATGAAGATTTGAAGGCAAATGTAGAAGGGAAGATGATGATTTGTGACAATGAAGCAATTTTTGGTTTACTATATGTGATTGGCTCTTTTATGAAGCAAAAAACTTCCACAAACACCATAATGCTATGCAGGTTTGTTAGGCAGCCCTCTCCAGTCTTTGTCACATAATTAAGGTACCAACTGGTGTCAGCAAACTGATGTCATTCTTGTTCCAATACGGAGAAGTATACTAGTATTTATCAGTATTTTACCATAAGAAGTACAGAAGCAAAGTTAAAATATCTTATTTTAGATATTTAACAATATTGTCATCATCAAAATACCTGCTGAGAAACTGCTACTGTGCTTGAGTGCATATTTTGGATAAACAAATGGGTTTAATCCCGGACACTCAAAACTAACCTTTACACAAAATAAACAGCCAGTAAAAATCAGAGTTTAGCCTCAAATTAGTTGATGTAAATTATCTCCATGTAAATCAGAGAAACATTATTGACTGCAGTAAACATTTATGCAAATAAGGACCATTATATCCCTCTTTAGTATCTCTGTTTCCTTTCCTGTTTCTCTCTTTTGTTTGAATATTTTAATTTTGATCTGACTATATTTTTTTTTCTGGACAATCTACTCACAAAGAAATGGAATATTTTGACACCATTCTGATCCCTGAGATACAGTAGCACCTATTAGCACTATAGAATATAGCAAGCATTCATCATGTGGGTTTAGTCTTTTATCAGAGCTTTGCATCTATCCTTTCCCTTGTCCCTCACATTTTTAACTTTTCAGTCTTAACAGACTGGGAGTAGAGCTTTATGATTCACTATCTCTTAAACCAGTGCTTTACTATAGTAGTCCATTTTTCATTATTTGTTACCTTGTAGTTTGATAAGGCTTGGCTGCAAACAGATAATATTTCAGAAACAATGTACGTAATAGAAGGAGGTATTTGTATGCATACATGAATTGGCATACTAAAAAAGAGGTCAACATACATTATTGCTACATTAGTCATTATAGACTAGTTTTTTATTTGTGAGATTTGCCATCAGGGCTAGGGAAAAGGAATGGCCAGTCCGCCTTTTAATTTTATTATAGCTTTGATGTTGGAAGAGGCAAAAGAATGACACTGTCATTACACTACACATGTAATCTGTACTGCTTATCTTACAGAAGTTGTGCTTTCCTGGGGCAGGTGATGGGGTTTATATTTCTTTAAAACAGAAAGTTTAGGGTTCTACTCACTTAAAAATATTGTTTCATAAAAACAGAAGAAAATTTCCTGTTTTCCTTCAAATGTTTAATGGGATCTTTTTGAGGGCAATGTGTGACTGACTTATGCTAGATGTCCACAGGGCTTGGAATGGGGACCCTTACCCCAATTGCCCAATGACCTAGGGTTTTTCTGTAATGACTATGACAGCATAGTGTTTCCCGTGCTGCCTTTGTGTATATATATACATATATAGTCATATTCCAAAGCAGATTGAATACAAACAGTGAAATATTGAAAATTGCTGCAAATTGGCTGGCTCTAATTGATATCTCTTCAGTTGAATCAACAATCTTGAACTAGCCTATGAGACTGCTCCATTTTCTTTACAAAAAAAAAAAAAAGCTTCACCCTTAGGATAGAAATTTCTGTTTGTGGAACTGGGTTGTAGAGAGCAACCAGTGTTCCCCAGTTGTGATTGAAATTAAAGGTGCTGGACCTGGGTCACTGGGCATCTGAAAGATGGGATTTGAGACCTTGTGCTTGTCCCTGGGACTCTGGTGCAGAAAGCAGATGACAAGTCTGATGCTTAAGGTAGCCATGTTGCAGAAAAGTTGCATTGCTGCTTCCAGCACTACGTGGAGTTCCCTAAAGACTAATGGCTTTATACACAGGTAGTAGGCAAAGTTTAGCAGCTACAAACTTTCCTGACTATAACTGATGTCAATTATCTCTCTTCCATAAAGTGGTCTGCATAGTTTAAATGTCAGTTTTCAGGTTCTGCCAAGGCATGAAAATGTAGTAGGTGCTTCACATACTCTATATAAGAATAATGAATATTCTAGCTGGAGCATCTTAAGAGAGATTTCTGTAAGGTCAGACATAGTCAGCATCCTGCTTATCCAGGTTTAGTTGTGGAATGAGTGACCACAAAGCAAGGAGCCCTCTGTGCCATACAGTTCTGATGTGGATTAGTTGTCATTTTCTCTCTTCTTTGTGGACACTTATATGTCTCTGTTGTGGTTTAACCCCAGCCAGTAACCAAGCACCACGCAGCCGCTCGCTCACCCCTTCCCCCCACAAGGGGATGAGGAGGAGAATCAAAAAACTCCCTCATAGGTTTAGATAAAGACAGTTTAATAGGATAACAAAGGAAGATAATAATCATAACAACAGCAGCAGCAGCAGCAACAACAAGAAGTGATGCACAAATGCAATTGCTCACCACATGTGGAAGAAAAAAAAAAAACCCCAATGCCCAGTCTGTTTCTGAGCAGTGATCCCAACTCCCGGCCAGCTTCCCCAGTTCTGTCCGGAGCGTGACATTCTACGGTGGGGAATATCCCTCTGGCCAGGCTGGGTCAGCTGTCCTGGCTGTGCTCTCCCAGCTCCCTGTGCACCTGGCAGAGCGTGGAAACCTGAAAAGTCCTTGACTTGGTGCAGACACTACAACTACCGAGCAACAACTAAAAACATCAGTGTGTTATCAACATTATTCTCATCCTAAATCCAAAACACAGCACTATACCGGTTACGAGAAAGAAAATTAACTCTATCTCAGGGGAAACCAAGAGTCTGAATAAAAGTAAAACCTCAATAGTGACTCTAGATTGGCTATTTTCACCTGATATAGTCCTCTGATACAAAATGCCCAGTTCTTATTATCACAAGACTCAGTCCTGATGAGATAGTGAATGATCCCTGCCAAAACTACTCAAAATGATTTGGCTAATGAGGTTTCTTACAGGTGTACCTTTCCCGTTGAGGACGAGAGACTAATTTTTTGTTGTTGTTAGAAGGTAATTTTTTTTGAAGTATTAAGCCACATTATATTTTTGGCTGAAGAAACATACACAGAGGATAGTTTCACTACCTCAAGTTAAGATACCCTAGATACATCCTCTTGTCAACTCCCTAACAGTATTATCACATCTTTGCTGAGTTTACAAATGTAATATACCGTAATTTGAATCACTGTGTAGAAATTAGTTGTATCTTTGTGAATGAAAGTGAGACCTGGTTTATTGTCAAATATTTCCATAAAGACAGAAACAATTTGAAAGTATTAGATAAGGCTAATTTTTCTGAATGCTCTCTGAATGCTTGATTTTGCCTTCAGGCTTTACTGCAGGCAAATTCAGATTGTGCAATTATAAAATATTATTAAAGCTTAATTCAAAAGTATTTTTATGTTCAGAACTGGCTCAAGGCTTCTCAGTAGTGTCAGTAAAATTGAATTTTGCCACCTTAAAGTTGAGGTGTGGGAGCCAGGGCTTTGATGCTTTTTCTAGAAGAAGGATGCGAAGGAGAGAGAGAGGAACAGGGTTAGGCAGAGAGGTGGAAGGGAGTCCCTGAGAGATCGGTCTTGGTCTTCCCATTGTCAATGGCAGAATGGGAGAAGATGGAGCTGAACAGAGTTTAAAACTATTCCTCCCAGTGGTCACTAATCCATCTATCATGATCCCTCCTTTGGCCAAAGTCACAGCTAGCCTGTCTGCAGAGCTTTGACATAAGCAAAATAGGCATCAAACCCAAGACTGTGCTCATGACCTACCTGACTTTGTACCAGGTAGCTGTATGAAGCTAGCAATGCAGAGCACTGCCTCCAGTAAAGGCTAGGTTCCCAGTATGTTTAAGTGGTTTTGTTAATCCTTGATCCTATCTTAAGCTTGCACCAGTAACCTGGCACAGGTTTTGTAGCAGGGTGCTATAGCTGGGGCAGGCACTATGTTGCTATACTGCTTCCAGTCCCAAGCTGGCACGCAAAGAGGCATCAGCCGTGTCTGCCCTGCGCTCTCTGGTTTCAGAAGCATTGTGGGAAGAGGCAGCCCTCACATCTCTGCCCCTGTGATAAAGGTCTGCGTTCACCAAGTCTGTAAATCTGGCCTTCTAAAAGTAAAAATCACATCTAAGCAAGTATATTAAACTGTTCTTAGATTTTCTATCTTCTGTGACTAATGCTTTGTTAGTAAAGATGTTTTTTAGGGTTTTTTTGTGCCTGCAGCTCATCTGATTCTGAATGTTCCTAAAAACCAGAAGGGCAGGCTTTACTAAATGTATATTACACTCCTAGCCGGGACCTGACAGCTGAGTATTTTGTGTTATAACATTACCTTGGTTTTAAGGTAAAAATGAACCTCATAGCTTTACCCAGTTTATCAGTTTGAGTCTGAATCACTTTTGTGCACATTCAATCCTTATATTCCTGGTTTTGGTGGAGTGCAAATGCATCATATTAAAATAGTGCAGAAGTTGTTATTACAAATGTTCATGAACAGGAAATAAAATACTTGACAGGGATTAAAACTCTTAGCACCTCTAAGTTTTTATTACTTAAGTACATCCTATAGCTGAAATACTGACTTCACGATATGTAGCCTCATGGGTAGAACAGTTTACATGAGACTGATTTTTCAAATTTTCTTTCAGGCATGCAAAAGGATTTGGTTCTGATACATAGGTAGGTCTTGTTACTGTTGGCCAGCCAGAAATAAACTGTTGGCCAGCCAGAAATAAGAAACTCTGTAGTCTTAAAACATATACACATACAAAAACAGAGACACAAAGAATTTAATGTAACATGATGTTAAGATTTGTGATCTAAATTGTAGCATGAACCTAAGAGCCCAACCCATTTAAGCTAGTCATTGTGATCAGGTGTGCAGTTGTATATAAAACTTTGCTCTGAAGACAAATGAATGAACTGAAATACTCTTCTGGTTTCAAGAATATTGAAATCCACTATACCTCACCAATTCTGCATTTTTCTTGTTAAGTTGTTAACAAAGGTGAATTTGGTCTTCTAGAGTAAAAAAAAAAAAAACTATAGACAACTGAGACACAATTATCTCTACAGCTCTGTGTACCTATAAAAAATGTTGCCATGAATTCAAGTATTTGCTCCAGGTTTCAAAATTTTACATGTCTTAAGTGCAGCACTTATTTAATTACATTTTTATCATAATTCTAGCAATATGATTGCTATAAGGTTATTCTAAAAAGAATTTTGGGAAGTACTGTTAAAAATAGCAAATCATTCAGTGTAAAATTAGGGACTTCCCCCATTTTTCTCCATTATCTCTTTAAAGGATATCAATATTTCATAATTTGTGCGGAGAAAGTATTTTGCAAGAATAAAACTTGTTGATCAAGCATTTTGCCAGCAATTTCCTCTCTTTTTTCTGCCTGCTCACACAGGAGGTGACTCTTTCAGGGAAGTACTTGGAAGGCAGGGTTTTGATTTTGTTATTGTTTGAGTCACTGCGTCTCCATGTATGTATGTTGGAGTCAAAATGTTTTTAAATTGTGAATATAATACCCTGAAGATATGTTCAGTGCACAGTAAATCATTTTTATTTAAGCAAACTGTTGTCTTCAGCAGCTCAGCTTTAACTAGAATCTTTCTTATTTTCATGTCATGAGTAATAATAACTGAAGTGTTATTTAGATAACAGTTCTGCTTCTCATTACTACATAACTGAAATCTTACTGTAGAAAGCTTGTATTTACTAGGTTTTTATTATTACTATGTTCAGTTGGAGAAGGCAGCAGCTGAGACTTAGAATACACTCTGTACCTATGGAGAGCCCTGTTGTCCTCAGTAGGTCACAGCAGAAATCCACTTGTACACAATACAATGCAAGGATGTGGTCCTACAAAGGATTTTTAAAAACTATGATTACCTTCTTATCAAGAGCAGTGAAGGCCTATTCCTTCTCTCAGCAGTATCAAAAGGATTAAGTACAGGGGCTTAGTATTATATATGTGATTCCTTTAAGGAACCAATGGACAAGTGGAAACTATTTTTTTCTTGATTTTAACTTGTATTACCTGTGCTTGTGATGGTTTTTATTAGGTGTGCTGAGAACACCATTGTGTCCACAGGTGTTCACAGAACTTCATTTTAGCTTTGCCTTTCTTAAAAAAAAAAAAAAAAAAAAAAAAAAAAAAATCTTTTTTTTCTTTCCCTGCTGTCTTGCAGTAAAGGACTTGACTCTACATGCACGTGCACACTTGCAGATGTGTAGGTGTATTTTGTATGGATTTGACTTTCAAAATATTATTCTGTTCTTCTGCTGGGTAGCTGTGGAGAATTTGTTGAGTAACTGGGCCCTCTATCTCAGCATACTCTCTGAAATTTTGATGAAAAATTAAATGAATCTCTCTAAGGAATGGCACAAATATATGCATTCTGCCTCAGAATGATGGAAGTTTATTTATGGGTTTAAGCTGAAGGAGGGTCGATTTAGATTAAATGTTAGAAAGAAATTCTTTACTGTGAGAGTGGTGAGGCATTGGAACAGGTTGCCCAGAGAAGCTGTGGATGCCCCCTCCCTGGCAGTGTTCAAGGCCAGGGTGGATGGGGCTTTGGGCAACGTGGTCTAGTGGAGGGTGTCCCTGCCCATGGCAGGGGGGTTGGAACTAGATGGGCTTTGAGGTCTCTTCCAACCCAAACCATTCTGTGATTCTGTAAGTGCTGGGGATGTTCTATGTGATGCAGGTAGGCTTTAGCATTAGACTTCTTTCATAAGCCACAGGCTCAAAATACTTGTGTTTATTGGGCTCTTTTTAACTTTCTATGCTATAGAAACAAGAAGTGAAATTCATTAAAAAACTATACGTCTAACTTAAAAACAATCAAAGGATTAGAAGCTGTGGGCATCTGATGCAACACAATTGAGCTGAGGGGACTTAATGAGTTACTGATTAGAGCTTAATTTCTGTAGCTCATTCTTAGCCTGCACCACTCATGATATAAACCACGGTTGCTTAATTCTCCTTC
This sequence comes from Balearica regulorum gibbericeps, assembly GCF_011004875.1. Classification (NCBI taxonomy): domain Eukaryota; kingdom Metazoa; phylum Chordata; class Aves; order Gruiformes; family Gruidae; genus Balearica; species Balearica regulorum. The sequence continues at coordinate 58,190,231 of NC_046186.1, forward strand.
ACTGCGATTTAAGCTAATTCTTCTTCCTTTGGAGTGAACCGAGAGCCTGTTAGCATGGCTCAGCTGGTGAGTCCATCAGCTGAGTGTGACCCTGGCCCAGGACCAGCGTACGGGGTGCCTCTGTGCTGCGTGCGCTGCCCACGGGCCCTGGCTGGCAGGGGCCATACGTACCCGCTTGTATGCCTGTGCCTGCATGCACTTTAATTTATAGCAATGCAAAGTTTTGATTCGGTAGCATTGTGAAATAGTCGTGGTTGAGTTTCTTCTCAAGGAGCTTTCTGAGGAAAGGCACTTTGTCATTTTCCATTTTGGAGTTTCTGTTATAAATCATCTTTTGACTAGTTTCTCCTTTGTGGTTCTGTCTGAAATTTTAGTCCAATCATATACTTTAAGAATCATTTCAAAATGGTTTTCTTTATCCTCTGGAAATTCGATTCTTAGATCCCTGAAGGTCAGTAACACTGTTAACCTATTAACAACCAGTTTCTGACAAGAATCTGGAAATAGTTTGAGCTATTCCAACTTGACAGTGTACAGACTGATATTATTTTGTATTTATTTTTAAAACAGTTAGCAGAAGACTGGAAAAAAAATACATTAATAAAAATGGTTCTTAATTATAGTAAATATACTTAACTCTTCTATAATTTTTTCAGTGATTACATAAGATAATCTGTCCATGATATTTTATTTATTTGGAAGCCTAAGATGATGATGTGGTGGATGTCTATTTTCTAACATTAGGAACTGACTCTCCATAACCCTACACTTTGGGTTCACTGCATTAGTAAAATGGAGTTGAATTAAAACATATTTTTCTTTTCTTACCATAGTGTACTTTTTCATCCAAAGCATCCATTTTTCTTCTTTCCTGTTCTTATTTTAAAGTCTTGTTTCCAGAAGAAGAAGAAAGAAAATGGACAATTCTTTATCTATTCCTAGACTTTAAAGATTAATATTGCTTTGTCAGACCTTTTCTCTCTGTAGTGTTCTTGAAACATCATTAAACTTTTGAAGCTGGTGGATATAATTTGGAGAAAGAAGTGCAGTTGTTTAACTGAAAATTTCAGGTTTTTACAGTAAAGGGGAAAAAAAATCTTTCAAAATCAGGGCTATATTTTCTCTTGCTTTGTAAGGAAATCCCTTAGGATTCTGGCATCTGTGGAAGAGGAGGAAGCTACATAATGCTGTTTTTAATAGATTTTGTCAGTACTTTGTCCTACTTTTCACTTTTCCCCTTTTAGAAACACAGACCCTTGACGTGGTTTAGGCCCAGCCGGCAGCTGAGCACCACGTGGCTGCTCACTCCTTCCCCAGCATGATGGGGAGGAGAAGTTAACAAAAGGCTTGGGTCGAGATAAGGACAGGGAGAGATCACTCACTAATTATCATCACAAGCAAAACAGACTGAACTTAGAAAAAGGGATTCATCTAATTTATTACTAAACAGAATAGAGCAATGAAAAAAAAAATCAAGCCTTAAAACACCTCCCCCCACCCCTCCCACCTTCCCAGGCTCAACTTCACTCCCTGCTTCAACCTCCTCCCTGCCTCAGCGGCAGGGGGGGGGGGGAAATGGGGGGAGGGGGATGGGGGTTGCGGTCAGTGCAGCGCACGTTGTTTCTGCCACTTTGTTGTCCTCGGGGGGAGGACTCCTCTCATCGCTCCCCTGCTCCAAAATAGAGTCTCTCCCACGGGCTACAGTCCTTCCCAAACTGCTCCGGCGTGGTCTCTTCCATGGGGTGCAGACCTTTAGGAGAAAACTGTTCCAGCATGGGTCTCCCATGGGGTCACAAGTCCTGCCACCAAAACCTGGCCTGGCGTGGGCTCCCCTCTCCACGGGTCTACTGGTCTGGACAGGGACTTGCTTCAGCCTGGGCTTCCCATGGGCCACAGCCTCCCTCGGGTGCCTCCACCTGCTCCAGCGTAGGGTCCTCCACGGGCTGCAGGTGGAATCTCTACACCCCCTCATCCTCCCTCCATGGGCTGCAGGGGAACAGCCTGCTTCACCATGGTCTTCACCACGGGCTGCAGGGGGATCTTGCTCCGGTGTCTGGAGCGCCGCCGCCTCCTCCTCCCCCCTCCTGCACTGACCTTGATGTTACATCTTCACACTCTTTCCCCCTCCAGATGCAAAAAAAACTTCCCCCCTTCTTAAATATGTTATCACAGAGGCACTGATTGGCTTGGCCTTGGCCAGGGGCGGGCCCATCTTGGAGCTGGCTGGCATTGGCTTTATCAGACACTGTGGAAGCTTCTAGAAGCTCCTCACAGGAGCCACCCCTATAGCCCATGCCCCCACCTGCTACCAAAACCTTGCCACACAAACCCAACACAACCCTATAGATTTTTTCTTTTTTTTTTTTTTTTTTTTTTTGGAGTAACTGCATGCAGTAAGTCCATATTGTTTTTCTGTTTGATGTGGGTTGTTTTTATTTTCTCTGCACCTTAATCTCTTCAGGAAGTGGGAATATAGACCTAGTTATGTCCTATATTCGCCATTTGATAAATCTGTGATGCACCTTGCTGCAGTAGTCTGATCTTCTAAGAAACAGTAGCTGCATTTCTGCAGCATTTTATCTCTGCACAGCCTACCAGAACACTGATATTTCACATATACAGTAGTCCCCACAGACAGCTGATTCCTCAGGGTGACAGGAGAAGGTCTAATAGCAAGTCTTCCTATGGCAAACGTGAGGTAGATACACAGGGACAGAGGTGGTGCAAACTTGTCTGCTTGTTCTGCACAGCTGATATTTACCCACTGCCTTGTGTGCCATGTTTTCTGGTAGGTCGCCCACCAGAATTTTCAACATGGCCACAAAATCGGAGGGAGCAGTTGCTTGGTACTGAAGAAATTTCTAGACACACACACACAAAAAAAAAAGTACATTAGCATGTGGGAAGTGAAGATTAGCACAGAATAACTATTTGTCCAACACAGCCCCATAAACAACTTGTGCTGGAACTACTGTCTCTTTCACAAAAAACCCCCCCACAACCAAACCAAACCAAACCATGCTTGATGCATGACACTGCAGTTTCCTTTCAACCTAAAGTTGCAGCAGGAATATTAGGTTTTCTTCTTTTTATATAATTAACTACTGTGCTGCAATTTTCATCTGTAATTGGCTTACTTAAATGTATGATTTCCTACTGGTTGAATGATTTGCGTCATCCCTTGTATTTTTTGCTTGCTGAATCCCTACTGTTACTATACTAGAAGCTTGTACAGTCTAGACTCTTTTTGCTACTGCTTGGCTATTGTCATTTACTCTTTGTTCAGCTGATGAAAATAACAGCTCTGTGCTCAGAGCAAGTATTTTCCCTTTGTTACCTGTTTAACAGCACTTAAGGTGTAGCAGGTCTTTTGCTGATACCCCAACAGACTTCACACAGACCTGCATAACACTGCTTTATGCCACATGTTGGTCTTTTATATATAAATGTCTATGTTAGTAGTCAAGGAAATATTTCTTAATGATAAACTTAGGAGCACAAGGAGTCTGAAAATTCATGAAGTTCCTTATACAGCTTGGTCTTCCTTTTCTTCCTTCATCACATTGTCACCATTAGAATATTATGTCTTGGGATTCTGGGAACTCTTCTATGATGCTGCTTTGCTAGGGAGAGTTGAGGGATAGCACAAATCGGCTCATTAAGATCTTGGATAATGTAGGACCAGAGACTTTTTCTGACAATAAATCTGTAAAATAAAAAGTTAGGCAAAATACCAAGACTGGCTATCAGTTGGATGCATTGTGTGAAGGGAATCTTTGTTGTAGAGAGAAATGCAGTGTTTGACATGAAACCCTGAACTTTCAAATCCAAAATGATATGGCTTACAAACTTCCCCAGGGTTATTTTGAGAATCCCTGTCGTAAAGTTCAACATATGCCAGTAAGTACTATATAATTAACACCCTTTACATTTGCAATGCTGGTATAAGTGTAGGCTGTCTTTTTAATGGCAAGTTTTCTTACTTAATTTCAAAAAGAAAGTGTTGGTGTGGCAGTGGACTGAGGCATGAAAAACTCACATAGCTATATCATGCAAGAACAGTGGTGAACAGTAGTTAATTACTCATTTAGTACTTGATCTCAAAAGGTGTTATTTTTTTTTGAATGAGTATGTGGCAGATACACCTAATTCAGTTAATCCACAGCATAATATAAATTGAATAAATAGTCACCCGTGATTTAATGAGCCCACTGACAGGATAGCTGGGGATAGAGGGAAGAGAAAAAATCAGAAGGTAGGGAAATAAAGGAAGTAAAGACACAGGACTAGGCCGAAGGATGGTGTTTGTGCTAGGAAACAAAGTAGCTGAGAAGTTGTCATAAGCCTGCGGCTTGCTTTCAGCACCAGTATCCTAGAACATTAGAGTATTTGCTAGTGTATATAACAAAATGATTTGTGTTTCTCCTCCTCCAAACATCCCATCCTAGTGAACAGTTCAGTATCTCAGTAGAATTGCCCGCATGAATATTTTAGCTAACTGAATATAACTCCGTAAACTGTCAGTGAGAAATGCAGCTTTCATTAACACAAGAAGGTGAAACATTGCAAACTTATTTCATTTTGCTGCTGACTGAAGTATTTTTTTAACTCAGGGTAATTATCTTGGGTATGAGAAAGGGAAATGCCCTAACAGATGTTTTCTGGTCTGTTCTAATCTATTTGTGCTTTTGCTTTTTAATCTTAGGTTTCTGTGCTGGAGAGGCAGATATTTGACTTCCTTGGTTATCAGTGGGCACCCATCCTGGCAAATTTTATACACATTATTATAGTCATACTTGGCTTATTTGGAACCATCCAGTATAGACCTCGTTACATAACAGGAGTGAGTATTTTCTTTTATTTACTTATTTTGATGTGCATGTAAAAGAAAAAAAACCAACTTTCCAAACTCTGTTGCTTATAAATCAAATCAAGATCTTATCTTGGTTTAACTTTCTTCTGTAATATTTTACATTTACTTATTATGCTTTTGAGATAACTGCAATAATTAAGTGGTAACAACCTACAAAAGTTGAAAGTCAATATGATCACAAACTACATGACAATAAGAACTTTCAAGTGAAATCAGTTTAAAGAATTACAGCACCCTCAGAATTACAGGGATTTAGAGCTAGAATAAATGCTAGCCATAACTTTCCTAGATACACTGGAACTCCCCAACAGATAATTGATTTATTATAGCTACTTGTTATTAACCATCGTTGCTGGAGTGCCTATCTGTTATGTATATCCCTCCTAGAAATTCTAGTCCAAGTTGAAAATGAAGTATGAGAAAATGGTAGGAAATGCAGGTTTGATGGTTGCTGACTGAGGGCTCCAGAAGAAAAGTAAGGATTTGGACCTTTATACTTTTAATCCATTTCTTTTCATTATTCAACTACCCCTCGTACACAGAGTCAGTATTGCTGTACTCTCTGATACAATAAGGTATTAATGAAATCCTCATTTCGTACTCCGCGTTTGGTTTTTCCTCCATTTGTAGGTCTATAAAGACTGAATAGCAAATCTGAAAGCCATCATTCAGAACATCTTTTGTTAGAAATAGATATGCATAACAACATTTATATCAAAATTGACTGCTAATTCAGTTAAAACTTGTATACTTTTCAGAGACAGACAGCAGTCGAAAAGATTTGCCCGTACACAACCGTATTTTCACATCAAAAGAAAATAACTCCTCTGAATCTGTACCCGCTTCTGCAAAGTCTGTTTCCTTTTATGCTGTTCCCTCATATACCGGTAATCACTCAAGAGATTGGAACATTTTGCTACCATCCCTGTCGCAGTAGTGTGATGCTAACATTAACACTTGTTTCTATCTCTGTGATTTCCTGTATGTAGAAATTGTGCATCCACATGCATAATGTCTTTATGTGTGCACACAATTTAATATATTCCACAACATATATTGTCAACATTGAAAAATATATTGCAAACCTTAAATATGCAAAGTGTTTCCTTCAAGTCACAACTCTGGGAGTCGCATGAATGTGAACTGGAGTTTTCTTCTTCTGTTTCTTGTGCTTTGACCGGTACAAAGGGCTTCAAAATAAATAAATAAATAAATTTTAAAAAAGAACAAACAAAATTCAAGCAAGTGTCAGTTAAATAAAAAGAGTAAAAAGTTTCATCTCAAGACTATTCCAAGGCATAAAACCAAGCATGAGTATAAAATGCTTAGCTGAGCTAAACAAAAAAGCTAGATTTAAATGACCTTTTCAATAGGAGTACAGAAAATTACCTGCTACAATGATGACTACATTGTGAATGGGGAGGAATACCAGCCTTCTAAATAAGTACCAGTCACATGAGTTTCTGGCTGATACTGTTTGTGCCACACCATCCTACTAAATTTCCCACATATCTTTTCTTAGAACTCCTCCTCCCCCTCTCACTGTATGGCCCATCTGGCTTTGTGAGTTTGCCTCCCTGCATCCTCTTATTAAATTGGATAGAACCAATCTAAGATCAAATTGTTTGTCTTGCTCAGATTTTATAATAGACATTTGAATCTGCCATCTATCTGAGACTGCTTAGATAAGGAAACGATGAAACTTTTATCCTTTATGTAGTTGGATCAACAGAGCAGTGTTGCGGTTTTTTCATTTCTAGTGCTGCTCTCTTTGGAGAGTATGTAAAGTCAGGATGAGGGAAATGGTACTGGTCACTGGAGGGAGAAAGAAGGGAACTGCATCATTTTCTTCAGTTCTACTGGGCCCAGAACAGGCACCTTGTTGAAGCTGGGCAAAACTCAGTGGTGTCATCTGACATCAGTAGTAAAGCTATGAGTTCAAAGGCAAGAAGACAGCCAACAGTCTATAAGCCTGCAAGTGTGTAGCTATGAGGTTTTCAGGCGAGTGGATGTAAAAACTCAGACTTCAATAGATTCTGCAAGGGTCAATCTATCTTGAGTGGACCCTATAGGACCCTTAATCCACAATCACGTTAATACCTCAAGTATAGCTTGCTTCAACAAGACTATAATATATTTCCTTTTTACAGTGCATGCTTCATAAAGGATATCACAAAAATCTTTTCCAGAGGTTGTGAATCATAGGTTAAAGAGAGCAGTGAGGTTTTTAGGTGAGATTTAAAGAAATGATTCAGTGGCTTAGGGAAAAGAGGAAAGAAGGTTGAGACAGATGGGATGCGACAAGTGAAAGCATGTCCTTGAACTTACAAGAGTAATGGGGAAGTTTAGAAGTGAGTGAGGGGAATAGGTGACTGTGTGGTTTCAGGCCTTGGAAAATAGTTCAAATTACATGGGATGCAGGAGTTATGGTGGACAAAGAGGACAAGAAATTGAAGTTTAATATTACCAGAGGGATTAATCTTAATATAGGTTCAGCAAGAACACATTCACTTTTGCTTGTAAACCTAAACCATTAACCAATAAATGACCAATTGATGCAGGAGGTGAAACATCTGTTCTGAGGGTGGGAATGAGTGTCTGTTCAAAGATGTCTTTTCAAAAGATAATAATTAAGCCATTTTTTTTGTGAAAACAATAATGATAAAAGGACTGCTTAACAGCTTTATGCTGAAACAGAGAATAAAATTTCAGTAGGAACAAAGGTTAGCCAGTGTAATGACTGAGATGTAAATGTGTTTTTTTGGCAGCGCTATCATAGGATCCATCAATGCAAATGCCTGAGGTAATACCAATGCAAATTATTAAGGGTTCTGGAAAGAGGCAATGCTTTTCACTTGTAGGGCTCTGCCTGGAGGAAGTTCAGTTTCTCCTCATTCCTTCCATAGCAGGATTCCAGCTGTGCTGGTATGCTCAGTGCATATTCTTCACTCTACTGTGGATTATTTGTCATCTGACTAGTCTAGTGACCTTCTACAACAGAGTAACTGCATCAGTAGACAAGGGAAGAGCTATGCATGTAATCTATCTAGACTTCTGTAAGGCTTTCGATATGGTCCTCCACAACATTCTGGCTGCTGAATTGGAGAGAAATGAGTCTGACAGATGGACTGTTAGATGAGTACAGAAGTAGCTGGGTGGCCACATCCAAAGAGTTATACTCTATGGCTCAATGTCTAAGTGGAAACCAGTAACAACTGGTGTCCTTCAGGCATCCATACTGGGACAAATAGTATTTAATATCTTAATCAATGACATAGATAATGGGATTGAGTGCGCCCTCAGCAAATTTGCTGATGACACCAAGCTGAGTGATGCAGTTAATTTGCTAGAGGGAAGGGCTGTTGTCCAGAGGGACCTTGACAGCCTTGAGGAGTGGGACCATGTGAACCTCATGAAGTTCAATGAGGACAAGTGCAAGGTCCTTCATCTGGGTTGGGGCAATCCCTGATATCAATACAGACTGAGGGATAAATGGACTGAAAGCAGGCCTGAGGAGAAGGACTTGGAGGTGTTGGTTGATGAGAAGCTCAACATGACTTGGCAATATGCACCTGCAACCCAGAAAGCCAACCATGTCCTGGGCTGCATAGAAAGGTGACCAGTAGGTTGAGGGAGGTGAGTCTCCCCCTTTAGTCTCCTGAGACCTGGAGTACTGCATTCAGCTCTGGGGCCCCCAGTACAAGAAAGACATGGACCTGTTAGAGCAGGTCCAGAGGAGGGCCATGAAAAGTCACAGGACCGGAGCATCTCTCCTATGAAGACAGGCTGAGAGAGTTGGCATTGTTCAGCCTCGAGAAGCGAAGGCTCTGTGGAGACCCTACAGCAGCCTTTAAATATATAAAGGGGACTTATAAGAAAGATGGAGAAAGACTTTTTACCAGGGCCTGTAGTGACAGGACAAGGGACAATAGGTTTAAACTGAAAGAGGGTAGGTTTAGATTGAACATAGGAAGAAAATTTTTACAATGAGGGTGGTGAGGCACTGGAACAGGTTGCCCAGAGAAACTGTGGATACCCCGTCCCTGGAAGTATTCAAGGCCAGGCTGGATGGGGCTTTGAGCAATCTGATCTAGTGAAAGGTGTCTCTGCCCATGGCAGAAGGGGTGGACTAGATGGTCTTTAAAGGTCCCTTCTGACCAAACCATTCTGTGATTCTATTATTCTGTGAAAGAAAGAGAGTAAGGAAATGCCACTGAATGAATCAATGTTTTCTTGTCCCTACATTACGGAAAACTTTGGCAATCTCATTCTACCGTTCTCTTTAACATTTCTAGAAAGTATTCTCAGAATATATAGGAAGGACAGAAACTCCCATTTATACTGAATGTAACTCTCTTCTCCGAACAGAGGAATCCATCCGACAAGTGAGGCCCAACTTGTGGTTCTCCAGTGCTACAGATGTAGCACTGTAAAATTAAATACTTTGTTTCTTGACTGCTACGGGAAGAAGATAGAGGAATGTCTAGTGGAGCTTGACAGTGACATAGATGAATAGAGAAAAACTTTGAAGTGATTTATGAAATATAAGAATTTGAGGAAAAATCATGTCTGGGAGGTAGATTCCACCATAATTTTTGCTGCTTGCTTGTACCTTCTAGTCCTGTTATATTTACTTTGTCTAGAATTGGTTCCAACAAAGAGAGAATTTTTGTACAATGCTGTAGGTTTTATTGAGCAGTCTTAGACACAGCAAGAGTGATAAGAAAGTGAAAAAGCATTTGCACTGAAGAATAAATTTTCTGGCCTTGAGCATAAACTGACCAGTAAGAGAGAAAACTTTTAATCTGGGAGGAATTTGTTTTATCACATTTTTGTTTCAAACCTGTGATTTGATCCTGATTGTGCAAATGGTTTTCTTGTAATGACCTATTCATTGCACAGTTCAAGAGGACTTTTTGGTTGTGGGTGAAGCAAAATTATGCAGTGGACAATGTTACTAACATTTTCCCAGGGATTAATTTATTCTGTTCTAGTATTTCCTCCTCTTAAACGTTGTAGTAATATCCCCTGATAATAGTGAACATAATAGGGACTCATACAGACCACAATATACTAGAAGAAGAGAACTAGGATCTCAGTTTGACACAAAGCAAATTTGCAACCTTTAAGAGCAAAAAGAATCTTGTACAGGATAATACCTGGTCACATTAAGTCTGGGAGAAAAGGATAGACTATTACTTAACGCGTAATTGCTGATATATATTAAAAAAGAGAGAGAGAGGCAATTACCTTATGTCTGAGCTTCTTGCAGCATCATCAGTCTGCCAAACCATTAGGCCCCAGAGAGTATAACTGAGTTAATCTATGTCTTTTTAAAGACTAGACATTGCCAATCGCTTCAACATCCCTGGTGAGATCTATTTAATGCCTTATATGACAAGTAGCCCTGAGTCTACCAGATCTATTTTAGAATATTTCAATTGTATATTGCAATTTAGTATCTTCCATGTTTTTTAAATGTTTAAAGTAGTACATGAAAGTGTGCAGCAGTTCATCTGTCATATGTACATACCAGGATACTATCAATGTTAACTCTGTCATAGAAAACTGTAAAGCCAAGAACAGTGGGGAATCTACAGTTCTAGAGCCATGCTCTCTGAGCTACTTTTTTGAATTTTAAAGGCAGGATCCATATAGTTAATGATTTGCCCAGAATTTTTGGTGAGAAAACATTTCAGGAGACTGTTTTTCTAACTCTTTTAAGGGAACCGGTTTTCAGATCTTTTTCCTGATGAAACAGTTATTTATACTTTAAGAAAAGGATTCTTATGCTTAACATTTTTTAATAACTGAGTTCTTCTGAGATTAATTTACTTTATTGACCTAATCCTTTTTTTTTTTTTTTTTTTTTTTTTTTTTATCCCCTGCCAGATACTTGTTTTATTTAAAATAAGAAAGTCCATGTAATCAAGCTCAGTACAGGAATTATGGAAAAAAAAAAATAATAATTCTGCTTTCTTTATAGCTGTTGGGAAAAAATAGATATATAAACCCATTTAATAAAGATGAGCATGACATGAAATGATATGGTCATTGTACATTCTGGTCAGCCTGCAAGTCACAAAGTTCTTGAAGTCTAGGAAGTCAGATTCCTACCTGAGATTGCTCTTCTATAAAGGAGTTTCTCAGGAAGTACTTTTGTCTCCATTCTGAGAAAAATAGTTCAGTGCTTCACCTTAATTGTACCTATGTGATGACTTACTCTGTTGCAACTAAAATGTAGACATTTATTTATAGAAGGAGGCATAGAGTCACACAAGCTACTACTATGCTATACATTTTTCAGAGCAAATGATAATTTGGGGACATAAGCAATAATCTTCTGCATAATCATTTTGAGCTAATGCCCAAGAATACTGTAAGTACAATTAAGTAAATACAGACCTTGAACATTTTAGTAGCAGCTTTGTCTGCTGGCTGTCACAGGAGCCTGTGAGTCAGGATACTGATTCAGTTTCAAAATGTGCCATTGGCAAGATATTTTGTTTGCTAACATGTCGTTCAAGCACACATAATGATGTTCCTCAGTTTGTTTCTTGATTCAGTAGTTTGCCATGGATAATAATGAATGTGAATGTTTATTCTATAGTTTATATCTATGCTCTTTCAATGTATAATATTGCTAATACTTAACATAGAATTATAGTAATTTTAATTGTAAATTAAGCAACAAAATAGTTATCCATATAAATAAATAGATACTATATCTACTTATCTCTTGAAGAAGACCAGCCTCTTCAACTGGCATTTCTGGCACAAATGTGTTTGAAAAAACAGAATTTCTTTTCTGCAAATATCACTAATATCAGCAACAGAATGATTATTTTTTGTAGGATATTCTGTCACTGTATTCAGAAAAATCTTTGCTGAATGTGAACCAGAAAGAAAGCTCAACAAGACTGAAGTAAACCCATTTAAAATTGGAAATGGTACTTGTAGAAAACATTTTTCATTACCCATACTGTTCTCAGCGTAAAATTTCTGAAATTTATTGGTTTTGGGTAGGTTGAAAATATCATGATGCTGCAAGTTGTTTTTATTTTATAACTTTCAGGCCAGATAAAAACTAGGAAGTGTGTGACCACAGAGGTTGTATTTCCATGTTAGTAGAAAAATTCATGTCGGTAAAAACTTAAGTAATGACTAAAAAGTCAAAGGTAATCCAAATGTATATATACCCACTGGAAAAGTTAAGACAGAACAAAAAAAAAGAGACATGTCTCCATGACAAGCAATAAAAGAGAATGTTGACAGAATAATTTCCCCAAATAGTAGAATTCCAGAAATTAAACACTATATGGTAAATGTGTGCCTGAAACAGGGAGGACAGAATAGCTATTTTATTTGGAAGTGCGTGTGTGAAAGAAGTTCTTACACTTGGGAAAGGAATAAGTGGAGATACCCATCCAGTAATTTCAAGTCACAGTAATATAAGCACAGTGTCATTACATTTTTCAATCAGAAAGATCAAAAAGATTCAGAAAATATAAACTATACAAGATCAAGGAGATGATAGCATCCCACAAAGTGGTTGTTATGGAAAGCTGTCTACACCTAAATAGAACAAGTTATCAGTCAGGCCAAACTTTAATAGAACAGTTCCTCAATGCTTGCTCATTTTATTCTTGGGGCCATTGATTAAAAAAAAAAAAAAAATTCACATAGAAAGTTTGCCTTCAGTTGAAAGTAAATCAGATAAGTTTGTTAAAAATAATTATATCTAAGTCATCAAATAATACTGACTACAATATTAGTGGTCGTTGTGCCTCAACATCAATTACTAATCCTTATCTTTGTGAAAAATGGGGAATCAAATCTTGATCATAGCTTAGGATCCCCAGAAACACCCAAATTTAAAAGGAGACAATGCAAAGGAGAAACAGCACGCTCATATGGCTAGTAGAGATGGCTAACTAAACTCATATTGTTAGTAGAGATGGTTAACTAAAATAAACATGTCTGTGAGAGTTTGTGTCTGATGAAATAAATTAAAAAAGAAAATTGCTAAAATTATAATAGCATAGGATTGCATAGAAGTAAGAAAAAACTTTGAAGAGCAAAGTGCATGACCAAGAATGTAAGGACAAACAAAAAAACTACAGAATAAAAATAGAAAACTTAAAAGAGCCCTAGTAAACCTTCAAAGTGAGTATTGCAGAAACAATTTTGGGACACTCCGGTAAAGCTCGAAATCATAACGTAAAGTAAGACTATTACAGTGCTGGAGAACCCACCTTAACCCTGAATTAACCCCAAGTTTCATTCATGGTTTCATTTTCATTATGCCAGATAAATCGATGCTAAATGAAGCACTGGTATTTTATGGTATAGTAATTACTGCATAGGGGCACTTTCATGAAATGCTTTCCGTGCCATGAATAGCAACATGAATTCTCTTTAGCGCTTTCCATGATAAGTATTCAATATCATTAACATTCTTTTCATTACAGAATTTATAATAAATAGTCTGGTCAAGGGATGTTTGCTATTTGTTGAAGCTCACCTTCCTAAAAAGATCCTTGGTCCTGGTCACCTCTTTAAGATCTTGGCAGTGTTTTCTGAAATATCTCCATGTTCAGAAGTACCTGGTGCAAGAATATCTTATTACAACTTTTTCTCTTAAAAATTCTTGTAAAAGATTACTGATAACAATTTGGATGTCACAGAAGAGTAGAGGTTGGGATTCTTTTTATAGTCTGTCCTTTCACTACTGGATGTTACCTCCATAAGAATGACCTTTGTAAACTTTGCTAACTGCTGTTTTATTGGAGAGTTATGCTCACTTCTGGCAGATGCTGTGAAAAATCGGTAGGGATGTAAGTAGAAGACTGCCCTTTGGACTTTAAACAACATTTGCTGAAAGGGATTTCAATTCACAGGGAGGTATGCTGTTTAATAGAGTGCTTTTGCTGCTGTTGTGTTGAAAGATTAGATTTTAGTATGTTGTGGATTTAAATGTGCTTTCATTTATATTTAAAAGGACAGGCTCAGCAGTTTACTTTTGAAACTGAATCTAGTCTACCTTATGTTAGAGGTGGAAATGTGAAGGGAGTAGAAGTGAGTGAATAGCTAGCTGGTCAGTGTCACGGCTGTAGGGGTTTGACTAATCCGAATTTTGAGTCTAACACCTTGCACACATACAGAATTTGAACAAAGTAAAGCTTAAATATTCCAATGGTCAAAAAGGCATTATTTCTTTATGCTTATTGGTTAGTTTATTGATGGAGTATTAAATATCAGTTTAAAACAGATGGTCTGCTTTTTTACCTGATAATCAGTCCAGAAAGTTAGTCTAGGTTTTGTTTACACTTGGCTTTTGATTTTTACTTATTTTAGAAATATTTTGATAACTTGCAAGAGATCTCAATAGATCTCAAATTCTCCAGCCCCTTGAGATTCAGGTGAGCCTTGGACAAATATGTTGGAGAATCACTTCCAGTATAACATTATACAGAGTGCGTCTGTCTTGACTGTAAAGAAGTTGGTGAAAGAAGATGGCCTACAGTAAATTTCTCTGGCATTTTCTGCCTTCTTTGGCTCTTGACTTTAAAACTTTCATACTATTTAGAATAAAGACCACACAAAGTTGTTTTTGGTTTGTTTTTTTTTTTTTTTATAGAAATTGTCTGAGTCAAGTTTGACTACTTTCATCTGCTCTCTTCACTGAAACATATTTAGGTGTGAGACATTGAGGTACAAAAGGATTAATCTAAAAGAAATTATGAAAAGGAAATTTCCTCTGTGTTCAGAAAACCTGACCCAACTACTTCTTAAGAAAGTCTAAAATATTTTTTCAAGATTAAAGACTACCGAAACAGTTAGTCTGCCAGCTCTAGGGAAGCACAATGGAAAAAAAAAAAAAAAACAAAACCAAAAAAAAACCCAACCAACTGTTGATCAGAGAACTAGTCAAGACATAAAAAGCAAATGATCCCAGTTAAGAGATCCTAAGTTTTGTATAGGACCTTACTTTTTCAGAAGTCCCCTCCTATCAGAAAACAGAGGTCTAAAGAGAAAAAGTGTACCAGCCCTCTGGGGTTTCATTGTAGATAATTGAGGGAGAAGCTGTCAGACTCCAAGAGGCCTTTTAAATAGTAAACATTTTTTAAACATAATAAAATCTTCTCACTTATTTGAGCATGAAATCTATTAGATTCTTAGAGCCACTGAGTCTTGAAAAGTAATTTCAGATGTTTTCAGAAAATATGGTGAAAGACACACTAGACAAGACTCCAGGACAGTGTTTACTTCAGCAGCAGTTCTGCTTGGAGCTTTGTTTTCTTTTAGATTGAGATGGATTTTCATTAATTTTTAGAGTGTTTTTTTTAAGTTTTTCCATTATACTAAATCCTTTTAAAGATACTTAGCTGATACTATTTTTTAAAATGATATATATGTTGAGTATTAGAAGATGAAAGATTATAATTTGCATCATATAATGAAGTGCAGCATTGATTTGCAGGAAATTTTATGCAGAACCTGTTCAGTGCATGAAGCTGTCCAATATTTTTAATTTAAATCCTTAATTATTAGTTTCGTAGCAGGTTTAACTGGTGTGGAATTCAGCTACATTCATCCTTTCCTAATGCTTTTATCCCCTTTCAATAAATTATAGTCACATTTTAAAAGTAACCATTCAAAATGTCTCTTCCCCATCCATCCCACAGAAAAGGAAGATGGTTTTCCAGGGAGTCTCCACTGAGGAATAGTAGTGTAGAACTGCTAATAACATATAATGAATATGGTGTTTTCTTTTCATTCAGACCAGAGCGCTCACTAACAGAATCCCTGGAAAGGTGCCAAAACATGAAGTTCCTCTACATTTCATTTTCTCTTTCTTTACAAAAAATCCTCTCGTTTGTCACTATAATGACGAGTGGGTTTTATTCTACAGGTTTTTTGTGGGTTTGTTGGGGTTTTTTTTATTAAGAACCATCAACCCTTTCTGTTAAAATAATGTCTAATTGGCACTTTGTAGTTGAAATACTATAAAAAGCATGGAGAATGAACAACTTAGCTGATGATGTCTTTAACAGATACTCAGAGGAAGAGATTAGAGAGAAAATCCATGGGTTTTTCTACCACTACCTAAACTGCAGTTGAAAGCATTAAAATTCTCTCACTCAATAGCTCTGGCCAGCTAGAGATAATTAAAAATCAAGCCAAGGATAAGGTAATGTTTCCACTGCTCTGAGATGACCTCTGTAGTTCAGTGCCAAATATTTCTCTTTATCTAGAGTAACCAGATTTCCTTGTATTTCCCACAGTTGCTCCTATACCTGTTACTATGGTTTTTCATGTTGTTTACTTAGTATTTTTTCTAGCTGGCATATATCAATTACTGCTGCCATTCACTTGTCTAAGAGGTTATAACTCTATCTTTTTGCCTTGTATGTGTTTATAGCATGCATTCATAGAGCATCTATCCACCTCAGAGCTTTTAATGTCTCTGTCTTTGTGTCACACTACTGAAGTAGGAAAGTACTCCTCCCACTGCTTTACAAAGTGGGAACTGAAACACTAAAAGACTGAGACATTTTTTCAGTGCCAGAGGAAAGGCTGTGGCAGATTAACATGTGAATCCATTTTTCTCAAGTTACAAGCCAGTGCTTTATCTACTGTGTCCTACAAACACAGAGATGCCCCAAACTCTCTGTAAATTCTAGGAATAAAGATTGGGATCACAGCTGCTTAACAGTGTGGAATACTTCTGTAAGAAAAAAGAATAATAAACCAGTCTTTGGACACTATCTCTCTCACCAAGGGAAAAATCTGCTGATGCCTCAAGCTGTCTTTTTGACAACTCTTTTGTCGGACTCAGTGGCTGTTATGATGGCGGCTGGGACCCATAGTTGCACTCCTTCTGGGAAGAGATTAATATATTTTAATTAACAGCTTATATTACAATGAGATAAGCATTAGAAAAGAGAAGGAAACATTGCCTCTAGTCCAAACTACCTATCTGAGTCTCACATTCCTCTGCTCTGCTGCCTCTCCTTGCAACAGGCTGTTCTGGAGTTCAGTCACATCACGACAGCTCTGCTGCTGCTCCTCTTTCTATTCCAGCTCCTTCTGTACTTCCGTCTCTGTCTTCCTCTATTGTCTTCACCTTCATTCAGCCACTAATCTCTACACATATTTAAAATGGCATTGACCTACATGTAGCTAAAATGAAGCTTTCCGTTTTAAATTAAAGGAAGTCTGAATAACAGTACTTACCAAGATGTTGCATGGAAACCCAGTTCTTGTTCTGGCCATCTGATTAAGGTTTAGGCAATCTCGGTCATTCAAGTGAAGCCAACTTTGGTCATAGTTGGTTTATATCTCTGCACAGGATGACCTACCAGTAGCTGGAATCTGTTCTTATCTTTGTTTCCAAGAGTTTTTTTTTGTAGGCAAGGTGACTGATTCTCTTCTTTTATGAGTTTCATTGTCACTCTGAGGTTATGCTTCAGGAAAGGGGCATTGAGAATCTCACAGCACTATACTATTCTATTCATTTACAAATCACCATTTCCAATTTTGAGAGAAGATGGAGCTGATTTTCTTCAGTCATATTCCAAATGTGATTTTCCTTTTTTACTTTCTCAACAAGAACCTCCATAAAAATAATTCTGTAAATCTCCTTGCCACAAATCTCTATTTCAAAACTTCAGAGATGTTTCTCTCTTCCCGTCTGTACTTACCATTTTCAATTTTTAATGTTTTCATTATAATTTTCAACTCCTGAAGCTTCACAAGAAAAGGGGGACACTACTTTTTTCAAGCTTTTCCTGTTGCTATGAGTACCATTCCCTATGAAGACACATTTTTTGAGTGACACTGAAAGGCAAGATAAACAATGAATTGAGCTGTAAAATGCACTATTAAATGTTCCAAAATTTCCATTGCTCTCTATTTCTATAATTTAGCTGTCAAGGGCACTATTTATTTGCAGTTTGTTTTTATGGGTTATTGTTTATATTTGGGCATAGATGTTAATGCTACATGCATTCATGTTGGGTAAACTTAAGTATAAATAATAAATAAATTTAAAATAATAAAGATTATAGTGAAGCAGCGTTTTATGTGCTGTGAACTCAGCAGGTATGATTTGAATTGTAGATGCCTCTAAGGACAGAATTCTGCATATCAATATAAATTTTACTTCTAAACAAGTCTAGTAAAGTAACATTGTAGTTTTACAAGTGAACACTATGATTCCCTCTATACCAGTTTGAACTACCAATGGTACTGCTGCTCAGTTTCATTCCTAGCTGCAGTTTCTTAGCGGTTTCCAATCAAACCTTTCATTAGATTTATATATTATTTATTTATGTAATGAAGATCTATGACTGTTTTCATTGATTTCAGTATCAATTTTTGGTAAGTGCAGACATAACCAATTTTGGTTTTCCTGCTGCTTTATTCAGCCAATAAGCCACTTGAAGATTCTGTGGTTGTTCTGCTCTGAGACCAATGATTGGTTTTGCTTTTCTTTAGGTTACGGGTCAAAAAAAAAATAAAAAAATTAGCTGTGGTGTGTTTACTGTCCAATCAGAAAAATACAGCACTTATTAGAAATAGCTACAGAGGTTCCCAAGTTATTTAAATCATGAGCTTTGGGAAGAGCCTAGGTGTTGGTCCTTGGATAAAAAATTTTATTAAAGGATAGCATTCTGTAACTAGTGCATAAACAAGCATAATTATTGCAACCATATTTTCTTTCTTAAATGTTTTGAATTGGTGATAAATCAGAAAATAAAATCATTAATTTTAAGGTGGCATTATTTATTTAACTGTTTGCTGTTAAGCAGTTTGGCATTTCTCATCTAGATCTAAAGTAATCTTCTTCAAAATTTTTCTATCATGTATAAGAACCAAGAACTTGGTGATTACACTGGGCACTCTGCATTTTTTTTACCTTAACTCTGCATCTGCCTGAAGAGCAAGTTCCTGTTTGAAATTTAACATTGAAAACAAGTGTGTCGCTGGTTTTACTTATGAGTTTGATTTTACCTACTCACTACCTCTCTTTCTGTGAAACAAGAAGCAATCTTCTGTCTTTAGTCTGTTTGAAATACCTATTCATAGTTTTGAAACATTGTTTTGTGGTATAAATGGTACAAAGGTTCTGAGTTCTACACCACTTACTGTGCTAGTTCAGCCAATTTTGGATTTCATCTTGATGTGGTGTATTCTGTTAAAAATTTAGATCCAGTTTCTGTCTTGAGAGACTTAATGTTGTAATAAATTTAATTACTACCAATATTAGTGGTTTTGCCTGCATGTCTCAGGTTGATTGACAGTGCTTTGCCCTCATAAAGATGTCATTGTTAAATTCACAGAAGTATAGTCACAGAGTGTGAATAAGCAGCCTTTTGTGATACGTGTCAGTTTCTAAGAGACGTCGCTTTTTCTGTGTCAGAAGCGTCTTTGAGATGACTTTATTGACACTGACTTTTTACAATTAGATAATTGAATTCTAGCACAACTGATTCTAAAAATGTACAGTTTTACTTATGGCCACAAAAAGTCTCAAAATGGGCACTGGTCAACAGTCTACATTTCAGCTTAGATGCAGATAAGACCACGAATAAATAAAACTGCATATATTTTTCAGAGATGTAAACCTGATACTTAGGTTTATTCAAGGTACTGCACCGGAGTGAGATTTACCACAGAAATCAGGGAATCAATATTTTAGTTTAGTAGGTGTAGTCTCTAATCAAAGTCCAAAAATGTATAAGTCAAAATGTAAAATGGGGGAAAAAAAAAATATCTAGTTCACTCTGAGCTTACAGAAAGTCGCAGGATAAAAAAAAGAATCCACATATTGTTGACTAAAAAGCCTCAAAAGGGCTGACCTATGAAAAGGTATACACTGTACCACAACTGTAAATAAACAATTCCACTCTGGAGAAATTACCCATAAAAATGCCCTAGCCACGCTACTGGGTAAGAAAAAATGTCAATATATGAACTTTAAATACATATATTTAATTTTTATGTCTTAAGCCTGCTGTGAAAAATAGGAATTAATGTAAACAGGAATCTATAATAAGTTGAATAATACTACTGCAATGTCTGAAGTACAGCCACTGACATCCTTTTTGGACTTGAAGTTAAAGTCTGTATGTTAGATGACACAAAAACCAGAAAAATAGTCATGAAATGAGGTAAAGAAGCCTTAATCCTTATATGCTGTTATTTGGATTCCATTGCACTTTAAAAGACGTGACTGTTGAGTCTGTAGGGACTAGAAAGGTCTGATTAAGTCAGGGTAGTATTGTGTATGTTCATGCATGACAGTGACTGGAGATTATAAATACAGTGTTGCCTTCCCCAGAAGACTAGTCTTCATTCCACTGGTGGGAGAGAAGACAAGACGCTCAGATTTATCCCTTTCTGCCATCTGGGAAGGAGAGGTGCCAAGTAAGTGCTGGCAACATTGAAATCAATGAGGATTTTTTTATTGTTTTCAGAGGAATTGGGTTTTTCTCTCTGTGTGTCACCAGAGTGATGCTGAGCTCCAGCTGGCACTAACGCCGTACTCTGCTGGTGCCAGGTATCCACGTTCTCCTGGCCATTGCTCAGGGGCTGTGCAGGCCTCCTAGCCATCCAGTCACTGCTCTGCACGCTTAGACAAGGGTACCCTGAATCTGACCTTTCAAAAGGAGAAAAATCCTTTTTCACGCCTATGAAAGCCTCATAGGGACAGGATATTGTTTAAATTCTCTGAATGCTGAATGAACCTGTATAGATAAGTCAAACAATCTGACAAGGGTGGTTTGAAAAACTAGAAATGTCCTGTATTCAAAATTATTAATTTTCAAAAGTTACCCATTGGAAATACATTTTTTGAAAGTGTTTTAAAAATTCATTCTTATCCCACTTAGTTTGTTTATACTGAGTGGTTGTGGCTCTCTTCAAAGAAATCAGTTGGTTAAAATACTCAATGTCATGTTTTTTTCCAATATTCCTGCTTCATCTGGATACAAAGGTATGGCTATTCCATACCTGATTTTATCATCTATAAAAAGGGACAGGCAAAACATTGCAGCAACGTAAAGAACAAACCCACCAACAGAAAAATGGTTCTGGAGACAATAGCTGTGGGATCAGTGAACAGTTCATAAGTTCTTAAGAAGTATTCAAATGATGTTTCAGAACAAGGAGCTAAACTCATATATTTACACTGTAGGTGAATTAAAATGATAATAAAATTAGTAGGGCTAGCATAGATTTTGCAACAGGTTTTATCTTTAAGCGGTACCTTGTCATGTAGGAGAGGAAAAGAATAAAATCATAAAGAGCAAATTAAAAAAAAACTTGGTAGACATGAAGAAGTACAAGCTCAGCAACTTATACATGTTATTTACTGTAAAATATATGAATATTTTCCTAAATTATTTAATGTTATTAGCAGTTATTTCTTTCTCTGTAGGAAGTCTATCCATACTTGTGCTTCATGATTTCAAAATAGGAACTGTTCCTAAAAGAAAAAAAGACACTTACAGAAATGTTAGACTAAATTTTCTTGTCTTCAAAGCAAACAGAACATGAACTTAATCACACTGTATTATTCTTGGCCTTGCTTCTCTATAGAAAACTTTCATTTAGTAGTTACAAACCTTGCTGAATACTCTCTCCTTGCCATTCCTATAACTTAGGTCCCTATACTATATCTTGTGTTCCTCAACGTACGTTGTGTCTGGGCAATGCTTAGATACTCTGACATCTCTGGGCTTCTGGGCTTAGCGGTGGTGCAAATTCTCTGCTCAGTTCCCCTTCACAAAAATGGAGTCTGCAGGTTCTGCTGTTTATGGATTCATGCTCTAGTTAACCTATCTGTAAAAATTTTCCCTCCAAGGTTCAACCCTATGAAAGCTTTTTGTGTCTTTTCAGTTATTCTAAATTCCTTTTAATCCTCTTACCAGCCTTCATATCTCTGTCTGACTTTCTTACTAGATCTACAAGGCAAAACAAGTCCCTAGCATAAAGGAAAGCAATTTTTCAACAGCTTTCCACATCTTCTTTTGTTGTATTTTGGAAATTCAAGGTATTATTCCTATCTCTACAAACAAACCAGGATAACAAATTCATTTATTTTATTTTTGGTTTGCTTTGGCTGTCTCCTTGGCATAATTACTACTTCCTAAGGTTAGGTTATTCCCTGCTAGTTTGCTTTGAGCCCTGTTTAGATAGGGTGGTGCGCATGATGAACTTGACTGATTCCAGTTCCACATCTGAAAATAGTCTTTTACATATATATTCCAGACAAACCACTAGACTGCCTAAGTTCCACATATATATATTCCTCAGACCATTAAAACTATGCTGATGAGATCAGCTGCAAAACATTGGCTTAGTGATAAGAGATCTGGAGTGCTCCAGTCACAGACTCCCATGGAGTTAAGGGTACATTAAAGAACAGTATGTTGGACTGATGCTATTTTGGAATGAGTTGCCTAATAGTACAGAAGTATTTTCCCATGATTTGAATGACAAAATATTCCAGTATGTTTCTGTGCTTGCAAAACACTAACTCAGATGTCCAGTATCAAGTTTAATATCTAGCAACTATCAAGGTTTATCTTGATCAATGTAGCAATTTGCTTTCACTACCAGTAACGTACATTTTCACAGAAACTGGCATTTATTAACATTAGTGATTAGCATTTGTGTACATTAGCCTCTCTCTGAAATCCAAGTAGAGATATGAATGCTTCAAGCTGCCGTTGACTTTATCAAGTCAACCGTGACTTTACCTCACGATAAAAGCAAAGTAGCTCACATTCACTAGCATTTTCCAGTTGGTTTGTTGCTATTACTAGAAGCCTTATTTTATTACAATTTAAATTTAACGCGGAAATATGTTTGGTTTGGCAATTAATTACTTTCTACCAAGATATTTCAAATCTAGCTATGTGGGGAGGGTGGTAGGTGAAAATACAATAGCTCAATACATTAGTGCCTGCTCATCTGAGATATGAGGGACTAAGATTTAAGGTTCTATAGGTTCTGAATTGTTCCTACACATCCTGTGCTGGTGCTGTATTCTAAAGCCATTGTCTGTTCTCAATGACTTCTGTTTAGTTGTTAACACTTTAAGTGTTTTCCAGTTTTTTTCTCCAATAGACTTTGAAAACAATTCTGAAATGTCAAATCTCATTTTGTGTAATGGGAAAGGGTTTTTTTGGGCAGCTTTGTTAAATATCTTGTGGGGGATTTTTTGCTGGGTTGGGTTTGTTTTTTTCAGTGAGGGCTTAGACTAGATGACTAGTTTGATGCTTCCCATCTCATTTAAATCTATCAAAGTAGTCACAGTCAGACCTTGTTACTTGAATGGGAGGACAGTTTGCATTTCTTTACAGTGTAACCTTTATCATGAGGGAGTACAAAAATCAGAGAAATGTAAGCTCTCTCCCTGTAGGGGTTGACTCTCAATGAATAATCTATCATCTGTCTCTACATCTATTTTATGTAATCTATTTGAAGCTCCATGGTGAGTGCTGAATATCAATGACAGCTGTGTTAACCCAGCCAGGAATATTCATGAATACGCTTGTGTGTAGTTTTCTGTTTCATTTCTCTGATATTTGGAACTACTTCTACTCACTTATTAGGAAACCTTTACACTTACAAACATTTACTTGAGAAGTTAAATATGAAAAGCAAAGGAATTTTTGAGAATTGGTGTTTTAGAATACTATTTTTTTATGCCAGTCTTCAAAGGTCCAATGCCCATTAGGACTAGGTAGCTTATCAGTCTAGCATAGACAAGGCATGCTATTTTCTTAGCCAACAGCACATAAAGTAGTAATGCAATACTATCTTTGTATCTCTGTTTTAATTTCTCTGGGCCAAATGAGCAAATGTTTCCTTAAAATTGGGTGAACTCAGAAAGTTCTTCAATGTAACTTAGGAGTGAGGCATGGTTTCACCCCTTTCTTTGTTAGCAGAATGCCTTTAATTGCTGTATTGTTATGGTTCAAGGCCCAATAATATTTTAAAAGCAAACAAAATGAAAAGGTACATTTCATCCTTAATAACAATTTAACAGGTGAGTGCCACTTTAAACTGAGTCACAGAATTAGTTCACAGTCAACACTTCCTTTGAACCTCCAAATTCTTCTAGGACAGTCATTCGGAGGTTTCCTGCAGCTCAATAGATGTGTGTTAAAGGCTTTTATTTTATTGGGGAGAAAGAGATGAGGGAAGACTAACCACTTTCTGTAGAAAACATCTACTACAGAAAGCAGCCTGTAGAAGGAAATAGGAATATGACCATGTGATCTGCAGTATACAGATGGCATCACAATGCCATAATAAGGCCAGTATAGTACAGAATTATACAGACGTTATGGTTGGAGGGGACCTCAGGAGGTCTCTAGTCCAACCACCTGCTCAAAGCATGGACAACACTGAACTTGTATCAGGTTGATCGTGTTGGGTCTTGAAAACCTCCAAGGATTCACACTACTTGTTTTTGATCTTTTATACCAAAAGTAAAACCCTTTTCAAACTATTCTAGGTGATTGAGATTTGCACCAGCTCTTGTGAAAAGAGGGTTGGTCTCATAGCTTTAAGGACAGGATTGTAGCAGGATGGGTAAAGATCTGGACAACACAGTCATGCTGAATCTGTTTTAATATGGCTCCCTTTAAAGCTAGGCTGCACTGCTTTCAGTTACACTTCTAATTACATGCACCAAGAACAAGAAGACCACGTGCCAAGGGGGCATTGAAAATCAAGGCACATAACACATGTGCCATACTGCAGTGAAAACTGATTTTTACCCCTGTAAGGCTTTCCGGCTGTAAAACTTCTGGGAGGAGTAGCGTGGTAGGAGAATGGAGAATGATATTGTTAACAGTTTAACTACTTGAAGTTTTCCTGAGCTATAAATGAAATATTTATATCTACCAGAGGGAGAAATGCTATTAATCCATTCCTCATGAAAGACTTCTAGTCAATAGTTGTGTGCATGCTGTGGTTGTCACCAGCGAAAATGAAAAGCTTTTAATATACTTAACGGATAACAGTTCTAACTGAAATTCTCTTTCTTTCCTTTCACTAATCCGGGGAATAAACCATATCTTAAACAATAAATAGCTGTATTTTGGCTAGATACTTATTTTAAAATGCTTCTCCAATTGTACGTTTTCTCTTGCCATTTATGTCTTTCCAGAATAAACATGTGTCCAAAAATTTGCCTCAGCTTTTACTAAATGAGGAGAGTTTTGCTGTAACTAAATTATATATGACCTCAATTTGATTTTAATAAAAATTGCAGCTCACAAAATGCAAAGCATAACTGAATATTCATTGCTAACTTTTTATTTAAATGTTAAGGACCCTTTTGAAGGCAAAAATGGGTACAGAATATTACTATTTCATTACTTTGTACAGTCTTTAGCAAATATCACAAATATTGTGAAAAGGTACTAAGAATATTAAGGGTAAAAAAGGTTAATGTTGATGCTAATGCAAGATCTAATTAGAAGTTTTTCATTTCACTCATTCATTAAAGTGGTTGAATACTTATTCTTTGATTTTCTGTGAATAGACAGCTGTGTGGAGTCATGAGAGGCTTGCTAAAGTGAACAAAGATATTCAGACAACTAAGGAACCAATCCTGAATACACCTACGTGCATGTTTTAACTTTTTACGTATCAGTAAAACACTGAACTCAGCAGGACTACTTAGACATAAGGATAAGTATGAACATGTTTGGGGAATTGTGGCTATAAATTCTGATCCACGATATGATGGACTGAAAAGAGAATTTACACTGGAATTTGATATAAACCTAAAACAGGACAGCAAAAACAACTTCTCTTTTTAAATTAAATCAAATTTAAGTGCAAATCTACAATGTGAAAGGATTTTTCCTACTGAGCTTTCTAACCTTCATAAACAGGATGATGACTTTGCATTTCTAGATCTATGGAGAATGTGCACTTGCAACAGGAATTTTGAAGACATCTTACCAAATATCTGGTCAACCTTGCAAAAACACATTGGAAAATACTTATACAACATACAATCAATTTACATTGCTCCCTATGTCTTCTCTTCCTGGCAGTGTTCTGATAAATGACCTTCAGAGGCATGAAACTTCAAGGCTGAGAGGCAAAAACCCCCATGATTATAATCACGTACTTTTGAATATTTGTTGAAGTTGAATGCAAATCCTACATTCATGTATAATATTCTTAGTTCACTGTATTGATTAGTCAGGTAAGTAAAGCAGCCATGCATACGTATAATTTCATATGATTTATGAAAGAGCCTAAACAACATACTGTCTTCACCAAAACTAAACAGAAGATCCAAGTATTACTGTTAAGCTTGGTATCTCATAGCTAATGCATCAAGAAGTTGTCTTATATGATGTTGTAGTCAAACTTTTGAGTAATCATGTATTTACATAAATATCTTTTGATTAATTGTGAAGTAAAAAAGGTCCAGTTTACAAAATCTTATTTCTATGCATTTGCAATTTTGAAAATGCATTTATGAGCATTATCACCTGCTTATGCAAGTAATAAATTATACGTTCTCTGGAAAACTGCAGACTAATTTCACACTTTTTAGTTTAACTAAGCTTTCTTGGCAGAATGCTGGGATTTGAATTATCACCCAGTAAAATGCATGGTCTGAAAGGTTACTGCTGTTAATATTGATATCATTATTAATCACTTTTGTTACAGTAATTCCTAAGAGCCAATCACAAATGTGCTCTACTGTGCTAAACAGTGTACAACTACAGCAATGGTAGGATAAGACAGTTACTTGGAGAGAAAAGTTAAAAAATAAGGAGAGAAGAACGCAGCAATCGCAGTGACAAAGGCAAAAGGCAAGCTGAACTTGAGGAGACACTTTTGTGTTTTATGGCAAAGTCATACAGTAGCCATACACCAGGCTCCTATTTTGATAGGGAACCCCCATTGAGATCCTAGCACCTAATGACCATGCACTAAGTTAAACTGGATTTTTTTTTCGGTTTCCTGAGGGTGTCAAAGTCCTTGGAGGGGTTGGGGATGGGAGCATCACCCCATGCGCACCCTCAGCGTGCTGAAGGACGCGGCTGGAACAGAAGAGAGAAGCATGGCCATGCAGAGGCTCAGCACAGGGAAGTCCAATCATACCTGTAGAAAGGTCTCAGAGGCTGATGCTCCTTGTCTGGTTTCTTTCTGTGGAGGTTAAAGCCGGAGAGTCTCTCTGAGGTTTTACTTCGTTTGCCTGGGGAACAGGGAGGGTTCACTGTGGCTCTCTTTGGTGTCTGCTGTTTGAATGCTGCCAGGATACAATTATTATGGAAGACTTTATTGATTATCTTAAAATAAGAGCTTGCAGATAAGTGTCTTTTCAGCTTTGTCTCCTTTTCTAACAAGATGACATGTTAGATGCCATACAAGTTATTAAATGTCTAGCCTGTATCAGATACAGGACGTCACAGAAGGATCACACAGTTATCACAGGCCAGCAGACGTCAGGATTTAAAATCCTTGTCTGGATTATAGCCAAGGTGTCAATACATGGGAAGCTATTGCTTTCAGTGGAACTTCACTGAATGTACCAGCTAAGAATTTGGTGTTAAGGGCTGAAAGTAGCACTGATAGGATGCTCTTTTTCCCCATGGTAAATGAAAAGAAACAACAAGAAGTCAGCAGCATAACTGTAAGAGTAATTGTATTAGAGCCTGAAAATAATCAGTATCTATTTTGTCAGCACTTTCCTCCCTTTCAAAAATCTCATGATATTGCAGATATCATGATATGCAGATATAAAATATCAGCTTAGTTGAGTTCTTGGGTTTTGTTTTTATTACATGGATTTAATTCTCATGAAAAGAAGCAAATTGATAACATTAGAAAATTAAGTCATGTTTTTTATCCGCTGAACAGACACAAGCATACTGTAGTTGAAATCTATGTTAGCATCTGCATTATAACCTGCCGGGTACTTCATCCTAGGCCAATAGGTGAAAAAGTAGTTTAATTTCAATATCAGTGTATGTAAATTTTCCATGACCAAATATTTCAATTTTTGGTCTATCTGCCACATATAATCTAATCCAAACAGGTATTTTCACAGCACTCACTACTGTAGTTTCTGACTGCCTTACAACTATTTTACATTATTAACATTTAAAACTCAGAAAATTAGGTTATATTTCTATAAAGAAATTTATAGGTATAAAGATAACGTCTTTCTTCCAGCATAATTTGTTACTTTAGGAAGATTTTAAAGGTCTTTATTTAATTATTTTTTTTTTCTCCTTCTTAGTGTATTGTTTTTATAGAGGAGATTTCCTAACATCATTGCAAGCACTGGTAAGGGAATTTAGTTTTGATCGATACTGTCAGGTACACACTACATTTAATAAAACCAAACCCCAAAGTTCATTCTTCAATAGGATTACATTTAACATTGCATTTTGTTCAGCCAGGTATCTTGTGTTTAGCGACTACTTAAGGTTCATTGACTCCAATGGACTTTGGTTGAAATTAATCATATATGTTTACATGTATTTTCAAATGTGGATTAAATAATCATGCTAGACTAGAGCCTTAGATCTCAAAGAAGTGTAGAAGATTTCTGCCCATGGAATAAATATTACCTGATGACGACCCCAGAATTCCTTCATTTATTGCTGTTACCTGAAGTTAAGTTGATTGATCCTGTCACAGAAGATAAATGGTTAAGAAATCTTTGATTTGAAATCTTCATAGATTTGGACCTGGATTTAGAATCCAGCGTGAAATTCCTGAGTGTGCTGGGTAAATGTTTTCAGCACCAGCTTAATATTTTTCCACTTTGCTTATCACACAGCAAATGTACTGTCAAATTTTGCACTGTGTGGAACTTGCTAAAGGGGAAACACAAATGGACATGCAGGAGTAACGTATGGCATGCACACAGAGAGAGAGTAAACATTAGTAAACAGGTTCTGCAGCAACTCCAGTACAGGTCATTAAGAAATGAGAACTTTGCAGGGAAGTCATGCTAAATTATAACATTGCGTCTCTAATTTTTAGCCCTTGAAACCAGTGAACTGTGAGTCAGGTTTAATTATTAACACATTTGGATGGCAAAGGGGAAAATACTGAGGGATAAGAAATTAACCAAAACAAGTGACTGCTTGTGTGGGTGGTGAGACACAGCAATGTTTCTGTTATGAAGGTAGAAACAGTCGTCATAGACACAGAGAGAGCTGGTTCTGGAGCCAGTTAAAATGTCTGTGGAAAGTCAGCCAATATATGACAATATTACTAAAAGTGAAAGGAAAAGGATAAATGTGTGGGAAAAAATGCAACATGGTGGAGTTCACAGTCTACAGCTATCCAGTTTTACTTTTAAAGGTAAATATAGCAGAATTATTGCATCTCTGATTCCCAAGAATCCCAAGAATTTGCGAACTGATGGTTTTGCTTAGAGCTGTATACTCTAGGAACACAACAGACACCATGAACGCAAGTTCTTGGGTCCCGAGCTAACACTAGAGCAACAAGTGTTGTGGTTGAAATAACTGCAAACATTTTAATGCTCTTCAAAAATTCTTTCAGATCAATAACCTTTGCTGGCTTTAGAAAAGGTTTTAAAAGTTTCTGCCAGGAAGTATGATAAGATAATATTGAGGTAGTTGTGTATTTTTATTTTTTTTTTAATTTGTGGAATCTGTTGGAAAATATTGCAACATTCTGATTCTTGTGCTTGCAAATGAGTCAATAAAGCCATCAAAGCTTCTCAGACACTTGGCCACAAAGCATCAGGAGTTTAAAGATAAGACTATAGATTTTTTTTGTAAGGAAATTACAAGAAGAAAATAAACAGATATCATTTATGGGGAAAAAAAAAAAGGGGAGAAAAAAACCCAGTAGTTACTATGCCAGGGAAAACATTGAAGACTGCTTACCTGATCTTTCTTAGGATAGCAACACAAGGCAGGAAATCTCATACTACTGGGAAATCTCTAAATATGCCAGAAGCAACTGACAAGTGTAAAGCTATTCTTGGAGTACAGCAAAGCTACAAACAAGCTAAAAAAATATTTCAACAGTATGTCTGACAACAGAATCAAAAAATTAAAGACATGAGTTCAGTTGTAAAGTCAACCTTAGACAGAAATGGTGTTAGGCTGATATTTGAATTTTACTGCCTGCTCAGGCGATGTTTGGATTACTTGCTGGGTATATTTGCACAGTTTTCACTGCATCATTCAAAATGAATCTGATCTAAAACAAAAATATCATTATAAATGACATTGGAATATGAACTTTGTAGTGGTGGCTGTATTTTATTTTGGTTTTTAATCACATTAACTGGAAAGGAGGATACCGTAGTAATGAAGTAGCATTTATACTGATGACCTAACACCAGTCATGTAAATGTGGTTAGTCATATTTTCCCCTTCTGGGTCCATTTCCATTAAGAACAAAAATGAACCCTTATTTGAACACTGGAGCTAAAAACCTTCTTTGTTATTATTGGAAAGACAGAACTCTGTTTTTCTCCTTTTATTCTTGCAGTGCCATATGCACATTTAGAATTTATTAACATTTCGAAGTTTGTTCTTCTGGTTAGAAAATGCTGATCACAGCTTAAAATGTCATTATAGGAGAGCTCTTTGAGTAAAACAGCATCCCTTTTTCTCTGGAGGCATGTAAATTGGTTGTGCACCTCTCCCACTTGAGGGTAATATGTATCAAGCACAAACAGAAACATACTTTTTTATACTGGGATCAAATCTCCAACATGTTCTTTTGTGTTATTAATTATTTTTCTATCTGCAACACATTTTTTCTTTGTTTTACCTTAGACTTTTAAGCCCTGATTCGAAGTCTTCAGAATTACAGAGGCTACTGCATAAGACTCTTGTCCATCCATAAATTGCCTTCCTTAGCATTTATCCTGCAATAACAATGATCTTATCCAGATAGAGGGTAGTTAACCTTAAAGTGCATTTTAAACACTTAGTCAATTGGTCTTTCACATACATCTTTCACAACTGATCTTTAGTTCAAGAATCAGAAAGAAGTGTTATTTCTATCACATAATAGGTTCCTGTTAGGTATCTGTTACTGAAAGGGTTAGAGCAGGTCTACTCTGCATTGTTTGGGAAAGTTTTACCTCTCCCTGAACAATCTTCTTCTTGATCATCTACCGTTTAGAAGTACAATGTATGTCATAGCTATTTCCAAATCAAGACTGGCTGTCATAGACCTGTTCTTTAATACATGTTTGTCTGTGGAGGTGCCACAATCCTTGTGACATATCTTTTAAAAATATAGCTATGTGGATAGCTACTTTCCAGTTATGAAACTAAATGAACCCAAGCCTTCTTTACCGCTTTCTAATACCTAAGAATTAATATAAAATGAGAAAATTAGCCATAATGCCAGCTTTTACAGCATTCTGTTAATTACATCTCTGTGTTCCAGACATGCTATACTTTACAAATCCAGTTTAGGGTCCATTTCTTACTTGCTTTATAACATGTAGAAAGCAAAGGAATCAAACTAATCATACAAAAGGTTTTGAATTTGCTGGACAGCACATTGTCTCTTTCCATTGGCTTCCCGTGATTTCTTTATTGCTATGCTAAATCCACAAGGTTTGGAATATCAAAAGGCATATGGGAAGGAGCTGCAGACTTGCCACACTTGAACAGATATTCTCACGCAATCTGTCATAGCAGTGATTTGTACATGCTTGCTGCAGATCATTTTGAGGAAGGATTCTGAACAGTGGAATTCACACCAGAGTCAAGCTTCTTAAGACAAAGATTCAGGACTTCCCTGTAGTTAGGATGATGTTCTCTTTCTTTCATCAATAAAAATGTTGCACTGTAGGCTTTTGAAGTCTTAATTTCTGCAGGTTTATATATAGTGGTCTTTCAGTTTCTACAACAAAGTAAGGTATTAAGACAGAAATCCCTGCTGAATCAAAACAATTGTACAGACCAGCCTCTGGCTTCTTTCCAGTGAGAGTTAGGGGATCACATCTGCAATCTGCACTTGAGACCTTCTATAAGACTTGCCATTTATTAGTGTGAAAGTTCTGCAAGAATATCCCATGGGATAACTTAAAAAAGGTCCGCTTCATTGCTTCCTAATACACCTTCAGCAGGCAAAAGCATCAACACACTTAGAAGAACAGCTCTGGGGTAAATAGGGAAGGTGAGTTGGATATCCCAGCCACACAGCAGCCTCTTACGATGCTTCATCTGCTTTCTGCAGCATTTTGTTCCAAAATGAGTGCCATGGGAATGTCATCACGACAATAGGTTCTCACTTAAACTGGGAGCAGGCAAGGTTGCCGCAGAATTAATTCAGCCAAAGACACTGCAAATGTTGGAGCTGGGCAGAAGACCAGAGTGCGCTATCCTTTTCTCCCCATCTGTTCACCTCCAGGCAAATGTGATCTCAGGTTGGGTGAGACAAGCAAGTTTTCAGTAATGGGAAAAGACAGAGATTTCTAAGGATTCCCCTCTTAGTAGGTGTGCTTTCTGCTTCTCAGCCCAGCTAACACAATGAGCATTTGCATAAGCCCTAAGGCGAATCCATGTTGATACTGCTAAGCCAAGACTTTCCAATTCCTTTGGACCAATTCTATCTGGTGGGGGAGAGTTGGTTTTCTAATTTTATAGCTAGATCTATGTGACAAGTCTACGGGTGTTCTAGATTTCCATCTTTTCATTTTAATGCCAAAATACTTCGCAGTTACTTCCATTGTTTTTCTATGGTAGTGTGGTCCTGCAGCTAAGAGATTGCAAGCATAAGCTAATTGTGCTTTTATCTTTCTTGCCATTTCATTAGTGTTCTGGGACAGTATCCAACTGCCATGAAAGTTTTTTTAATCCTCCACCTCTAATTTCTTGCTGACCACTACTGACCTGATAATGATACTCTGACATTTTTCTTCTTCTCTCCTCCTCCCCTCCCCCGAGTTTTATACTTCTCTTTCTGGTTTTTATTCCCAAGTGAGGCACAGATCCTGTCTGCATTTTAGAATCATCTTTTTCTTCTGTCAGTGAAATTACCCTTTATATGCCTTAAAGATGTGACCATATTCTCCATTGACCTCTCTTGGCTTATCTATTTGAACATTATCCTATTTACTTAGACTTTTACTCACTCCTTTCTGTCTTGAGACTTTTTCTCTAACTCTCTTTGCAGGATTAATATTTCTATCTTCCTTACCCTCCTTGCTCTGTAAATTCTCCTGTTTGTTCTCTGTATTACTACTGCTATGGGATATCTGCAATGAAGGAATAAGGGCAAAAGAATTTCTAAAAATGAGGAGATGTGAGCAGCAAAAACCAGCAAGATTTGGGTAATCCACTGAAATTTCTTGTAGATGAAAAGTCAGCAGTGGTTTTCTATAGGACTCAGTTTCTTTAGAAGTATCATCAAAGAATGGGGACATATCTGCTGAATATTACTGAAGTCCCAACAGTGTGTTTACTCAATGTCTGAAGTTCTAACGGAGGATGGGGAAAAAGAAATGACTGGATCTATTTAAGAATTTACATAATGAAAGTCAGGTCTGGCAATAAATATTCACACCTAAAGTTATCTAGCATTTTCCATTATAGGACCTTGATATTTAACCAGTTTTATGAGTGGGTCATAAAGCCCTTCAAACTTAAGTTTTGCCTAAGTCTATTTATTATTTTACAGCTAAAGCAACTCAGCCTTTCTGATCATCTAGATCAATTGAATTAAAAACAAAAAAATAAATGGAGTTTGTTGGGGTTTTTTTAATAGCCATTACACCAATGAGTTCTAATAATTCTTTTTTGCAATGTCAGTGTGACATATGACGTGGAAAGAAAGAGGGAAAAGATGCTGCAGGGCATCATTTCAGGCTGTCATTTGTCCCCTTTGCAAATTCATCTAGCTTTGTTTGAATGGCCAGTGATTTCAAATTAGAGGATGGCAGCAAACTCTAGGCAAGAGAGCCAGCGTGCAGCCGTCCGTCCCACAACTGAGCCGCAGTGCTGAGGGAGCAGGTTCTGCTCCTGCTGAACAGACGGACAAACCCTGGGGACTTCGTGGGCCCTCACTCTGTCTGTCCCTCTCCTGGCTCTGGCAACTGTCACCTGTGCGGGGTGGAGAACAAAAGAGACCATCCTTCCTTTGCACCGGCCGTGTGGAGGAGAGGAAGGAAGCCATCGTTCACTGCAGGGAAAGGGAGGAGGGCAGAGCGCAGAAGCCTCTAGCCCATACAGTTGTGGCTGTCAGGGTGTTGCCTCCTGTGATTTTGTTGCCCTGATTGGCACAGGTCTGTTCTGAGAGGCTGGGGGTCTCTAATGGCTCATGTGTACATCAACATCTCTCTGTAATAGTGTTTTAGGGATTCTTTTTGTTTTCAATGTTTTCTTTAAACAAGATAGAAGTATTTAAACCTATGTATTAAGAGAAGACTTATCTCAGAGCTAAAAGAGCATTATCCTCCTGCTGTCATCAGCTCATGCGGAGGACATTGCTCATCAGACGTTATTAACTGTTGCTCTCTGACTGCATAACACCCACTATCCACAGTATAAGCGCGGTTGTGAAAATACCTACACACACTCCTTTACATGCACTGGAACAAAAGTCTATTAAAGCTGCAAATGCAGCATCCAAGACTGAGAAAGTTCCAGATTTGAAGCTGCCTCTGTGACCTTTATTTAGCCACCTGTGTTTTTGAATTATGTTACAGTCTTTAATTGCGTGATCAAAGTGAGCATCTCCTTATTAGTGCACACCATGGGTTTCTCACACTGGTAATGAATAATGTGGTTGCCTTCAGCACCCCAGACTCATTTGCGGCAGAAATTTCTCATCTCTAACATGGGACTAATAATTATTACCCTGCCCAGCCAGGGTCTTAGGAAGGTAATCCATGCTTAAGATGTACTCAGAAGCTGCAGTAAGTCAGCTAACCTAAGAAAATCCGACAAACAAGAGAATGTGTGTGGTATTCAGTAAATAAAGCACAAGGCCCGACTGGGTGATGAAGGTAAAAGGAAACATTGAACAGCAGCATCCAGTGAACCTCTGCTGTGGTACATGCAAAAGAGTTGGATGTTGATGTAAATGAACATGGGTAACCTCTCATTCTCACTTTTCTTAATTTTCCAGTATTTTACTTAAATTTCCTTTGGATGCTTGGAAGCATCTTTTTTTCCTTTGCATGAAATATATTATTGTGCTTGGACAGGAAATTATTTTTGAAACATCCAAGCAGTCAGGCTAGCCGCATATTCTAATTTAATTCAAGTATGAAATATAAACATGAACTCTAGCTTGCATAGTTACAATTTTTTTCAGTGGTCACAAAGTTATCCTGTTGATCTTAATGCAACAGCAATTAAAAAATTTTCCTACTGGGTGTTTTAGTACTTATTTAAATGTACCAGGAGGATTATGCACTTGATCTGGCAGTCTGAAGTGGAATTGGAGAGAGGGAGAAACCTGTTCAGTTTTCATTATACCTTACAGAATTTGGTATAATTCAGTCCAGTCTCTTCAAAAACCCATTGCTTTTCCAAGCAAAGTTATCAGTCTGTCATGCTGTTGTCTCCTGTCATAAAACTGTCATCACAGTCTCTCTGATGTGGCAATGCTGGGGGCACTGGCGAAGCTTCTTGGCTTGGTGGTGCTCAGATTTTACGTGGCACGCTAGGCTGCTGCAATGGAAGTTACATGGTTCTTCTGCCACAATGCGGGAGCTACCGTGCCTTTCACCACTAATGTCATCAAATACCATCTTGACATCTGGATATATTCCCACCCCATTTGAAGTATCAGCTGTTTGTTCCCTCACTGTTGACCTTTCTTACCTCCCTACAATTTGTTGAGCTATCATCTTTTCAACAGCCTGTTTTTTTTTTTTTGGTTTTGTTTTTTTTTTTTTTTTTTTTTGAAAAGTGCTGGAAAGGGTCTGTGTAACACGGAGTGTTTATTAAAATAAAGGGTATGCTTTTCCATCTGAGCTGTGCATAGGGTCATAATTTCAAGAAAGAACTCTAAGAATCAAAGAATTGGAGGAAAAGCTGGGTTGGGAGCAACCCCTGAAAGTCATCTGACCCAACACCCCTCTCTAAGCAAAACAAAGCTGTGTAATCTTATGTTTCAAGGCAGCTTTTGGATCCTATAATCATACCACTGGGTTTCTTGACTGTATTTCCTGTATCTCCTAATGTTGTTATATCAGAAATTATGCTGTAATTGATTGTATTAATGATATATGACAAATTCATATGCATCTTGTACCTTGCAGTTTAATCCCCTCATCATGTAATTCTCAAGAATTTTTTTTAAGATTTGTTTAATTTAAAGGTTAAATAATCTCCTCAGATTCAAATTTGCTGAGTTAAGACTGCTATAAAAAGAATATGTAGCCTAGCCTTAGCTTGAAATAATATCTACACTGAACAATGGTTGTTTCCAGGTGATACATCCAAACAGAACTGTAGCTATATTTAAATTTTATTTTCTACACTATCCACATATTTTAATGATGGATTTACAAGAACTCTAGAATATTATACTCCAGAGGCTGGGGTTTTTTTTCCTAAGCCTTTTCCAACAAGTTGCCAGCCTTTTAGTTTTTCATTAATCACCTGTTTGTTTTAGAAAATAATCTTCTGAAGTTGTAAATGTTTCTTGCCAGAACTATTTTAACTAGCTGCTTTAACCTCATAATCAGTACTTTGTACAATTTTTTTGTTTGTTTGTTTAATCACAGGCAATAAGTAATATTTCCATGAACCATTTTCCATTAAGTTTCTCTTGAGAATGTGAAAATGACAGACTTTTTTGTCTCTAAAGAAATAATGTTTTTACTAGGGACTACTCTGTGATTAAAGGTTCACATTCCAAATAGCTGCAACTTCTTCTTTTACCTTTATATGTAGATCCTATTTTATTCTATTGTAGTTGTTAGTTCTGATGCAGTTATGGTCCATTGGAATTTGTGACAGTGACTCATGCAATGAGGAGAAAAATATTTTTAAAACAATATGTTTCCTAATTAAAAGATTGACTAAACTACTGATACAAACTAGGAAAAAAAAAAAAAAGTTTGTTAAATGTCTGTGAGAATGGTGTGTGATCTCTCTAGGGCAAACTAAGGCTATTTAGAACATCTCAGCTATAAGTTGCCATATAATAATGTTTGAATCCCTCTCAGTGTAATCCAATTCCTGCATTTGCAGAGCTTTCCTTGTTACAAAATGTGTAAAATGAGGTGAGGTTGTATTTTTGCATGGTTTTTGTCCTTTGAATTATTGGCATATGGTGCATAATATTTAAACTATACTCCTAATCTGCCATACTATCTGAATTTTATTTTATTTTAAAATTGACTTTTTGTTCTTTATTTTGTGTTGTCACTCATCTCATGGCTTTGTTCATCAGTGCCTTATCCGTAGAAACTGCTTGCTTTCCCTTTCACTACCAGTACCATATCTTTCTTTGTAAAAAGAGACGTAAAAATGGTTTTGGCAAAACCCACCTTCAGTGTGTGCAAAAAAATGCACAAAGACACAGTCTATTAGTATCTCAGCACTAGCATTTCTTCCTACAAAAGAAATGGCACTTTCAGGGTTATACAGGCTACCCATGTAAAACCTTTACTTGGCACCTCTGCATACTGAAACTGTCCAACTAGCTGATAAGCGGGCACCATGCCACTGAAGCAGATGGGCATAGCTGTAGAGAGCCAAAAGACAATGTATGTGCATCAAGTGTGGATGTTGGTGGCAGGCTTCCCAGTCAGTGATGTCTTAACGATTAAATGTCCCGAGTTTTTTGCATCTGTAGTTACAGAGATGCCAGCCTTACTCCTGGATGGTCTTTGAAAATCTCTCCTCTTTTATTTTTAAATTACAAAGAACTTTCTGAGAATGCTTGATCTAGAACGTACTTGAGCAAGAAGGTTAACAGTAAAGGAAATATTAAAGATAACCTTTCCCCATCCAAAAAGGCACATGCTCTCACCCAAAACTGAGATGCAAACTGGAGTTCCAGAAAAAGGAGAGCAAAAACATTCTTTAGGGTACTTGAGATATGCAGTGGAGAGAAGCAACAGGTACTTTCAGAGAATGAAAATCGCATTCGATCAGAGAAAAGTAATTATCAAATTTTTACCAAAAAAAGAAGGTTTTGGAGGTTACATCATGAATGAAAGAGACTCAAAGCCATGCATAAGGAACATTATGTTATACTTTGATTGTATCACATTTAGGGAAATAGAATTTGGCCAGTCTATGTATATTAAGAGGGCTGGACCATAAAATTACCTGATTACATCACTACTCTATTCTCAGAACTGGGAGAACCTATTGCATGCAATATTTTTAGCTGATGTTTTTTGATGCAAGTTGAGAGTGAAGGAAAAGACAGTTTCCCTACGATATGCTAAAAGAAGATTTTTCTTTGTTTCCTGAATAACACAGAGCCAAATATGTACCCAGAACCAGGTATAAACCTTCCTGACGAAGCCCATAATTCGTCCAATAAACAAACAAAGCGTAATGTCTTCTGGTGATTTGAGTAAAGTCAAATATTGACTGATTGACAAATAAGGAAGATATTTTTAGAGTATATCTTTGAATATATGCAGTCTGCTTTCAGTTTGAAATGAATGGGTTTTAGACACACGTAGTCTATAATTTCCCTGAAGAAATTAGAAAATGCAGTCCATTTTACATTTTAAAGTCTTTGAGAGAGATGTTTGAGTATCTACTTTTATTGTTATAGTTTCAGATTTCTTTTTTATCTCATTGAATACATTCAAGATTGGAAAAGACTGAAAGAAAGCCACATTGTATTAAAACATATTGATCTTGCCAAATCAGGCAGTGTTGCCAATCAGATGTACTAGAAGGGAATAAGGGAAGGGGAAGTGTGTTCTTTGTCCTCCTCTCTCCCCTCCCGGTGGCTCGTTAGCATCACCCAGGGAGTCAGTCACACTCTTGTGGGCTCGGTGACAATCTTACAGGTATGCACCCTCTCCACAAGGAAGTTGCATTTAACACTGTGCTCACCATACAGTTTCATGAAGCTATTTTTTGTGACTCTGGAATTTGCCTCCATCCACTTCAGGTGTCTTAGCCCCCTAAACAAATTCAGTCTGGCTCCATAGTACGGTTGGCTCTAAACAGCTGTGCTAGTTGGGGTCCCTTTAAAGGTGAACGCTCTGCAGATCCAATTTATGTATGTTTGTTACCTCCAAAGAATGGGAAGTGACCTTTGCAGTTGACTGGTACTTTCAAAACAGCCACCAACCTCCAAAATGGAGCTGCCAGCTAGTGACTTTGAAAGTCTGTGTACTCTGTTCCCCAACCCTGAAACACAAGCTATCCTAGTGTCTTAGCCACCTTTCATTTTTTTTCCAAAATTTTGGAGTGGTCTTAAGAATTTTTGAAAATTTGTGCTTCAGAAAAGCATGTCTTTAGTTCAGAAAGAGGTAAGAAAGCACCTGATGGTCCTCACTGATTTCTTCTATGACAAGTATATCTTTAACTTCAATTAAATCTCCTTTAGAATATAAACACCAACGATCAAACTCAAGGCCCTGTGAACTCAATGGCCAGGCTTCTCATGGCTTTGACTGTTAAGGCATTGGAGAAAACAGAAGGAATAAAAGAATACCTGGGAAGCTGAATACAAACCTCTCAATTTATCAAAAAAATCTTCTTGTAAATTGCTTAGTTTTAGCAAAAATTTTGATGTATTCACTGAGGGAGATAGATTCCCTTTATAAATAGTTGCAGTTGGCACTCAAATACTGAGGCATCAATAAAGGAATCTAGATAAATGTCAGTAGAGTTCTGTTCCTAGCAACAGTATCTATTGATTTTATTTTTTGCATTCTGTTAAAAATGAACACTGAAAGAATTCTGAGTGTCCTGATTTGTATTTTTAATAGGAAATTTAAATGGACACAGCTGTTAAAAACCCCATTAAAATAAATTATTCAATGACTGAATTATAATCAAGATTTGCCTTTTTGGGTGTTTCTGAAAAGGCCAGAGACACCAAGGAAACAGTCAATACATGTGTAGCTCCACCAGCTGATGTCTGGAGCAAATTATGGCTTCCTACCTTTCCAGTGAGAAGCCCTTCTTGTTAGATTACAGCAAGAATGTATTTCATATGTTTATTTTATCTGGACAAAACCACCTTGCCTTCCTGGCTGAACAGTGTCCGGTTCAAGCAGGAGGGAGAGATGATGTTCCCACCCAGGTCTGGTCACTCAGCTAAATAGGTAGGTTCCACCTACGGCTGCCTGAGTTTGAAAAGGACCTAGAGAAGTGGTCCTCAGCTGGTGAGGCGGGTTTACCCTGGGTGAAATGTAAGCATATGGCAGGGTAAGCATGGCACAGAGTCCACGTGGAGAAACACTGCTACCCTGCAGAGAGGTTGGGCAGTCGGTGAGGCTTGTTGGACCACTCTCAAGAACTGGTACCATCAGCGGAGCCTCCTTGTAAGGTGGTGGTCCCCAGACTGAACAGCGGCAGGGGGGGAGGAACACCACTTCTTGCTTCGCATAGTCTGTAGAAAAACAATTACACAATCTATTCTCAAGCATTTTTCCAACTATTTCTTAAAAATTGAGGCAGACTTGTACATACAAAGCCGTTCTCCCACCTATCACTTTTGTTCTAAATGTGTGGGATTTTTTTGCAGTGGGTTCATTTCATAGTAAGAATCACTCTCAGGTGAAGCCGTGGATAAAGCTGTAGCAGTTTATAGTAGCCAGTGATCTTTTTCATGTTTCTTTTTCATTGGTAATTAATCGGTAAAATGTTCTGTGGTGCTACATGTTACAAAGAAATTTTTCAGCAACAATTTCTGCAGTTTTCCCCTAAGATTTATAATAAAAAATATCCATAGAAGACAGCTTGAATTCTTCTGAATGCAATTTCTACACTGATCACTAAGTACGAATTCTGAGGAAATCCAGGGCTTGAAATGCTTACTGTCTTAAGAATGGTCTAGAAGGTAGAGTTTGGAAAAATTCTTTCAAAATATTTCTAGACCTTGCATCGAAGAACCAAATAACCTCCAAAAATCACATCATTTTGATTTCTTTCTTTTTTTTTTTATATGCCAACTATAATATGAATTTCACAGCTGATAAGAAGTGCTTGAAAAAAATGCTATTTCAAAGCCATGATTTCAAGTTTTTTGATCTTGTACAACATTGATTTCTAATGCCAGTAGCTCTTGAGGTAGATCCTGGTAGATTCATGTTGGAATTGAAGCAGAGGGGTAGAAGAGGATCAAAACAGTACTATTTTAAGGTTCTCTAATGCCTGACCAGCTCAAGTTATGTCTTGAAAAAAAGACATACTACTAGAATTCCAATATAAAGAAAGCATTTTGAGCTCTATTTAAGTGAGAATTATCTGTATATCATTTTCCTGTTACTTTCATTTAATTAGTGATTTCTATTTTGAGAGACATTATAATCTTTTCCACAAACAAAAGAAAGAATACTGAAAAAACTAGAAAAGTAACATAAGAGGAAAAATATCAATCCATCTGTGAATATATGCATGTATATGTATGTGTCTGCAGCTGGGTGGATATGTACTATGTTGCAGTAAATTGAGCATTCAAATATTTGAAGTTGCTTCCTGCTGATAAATGTTTCACAACAAAGATGTGATCAAAGAAATATAGGAACTGAATGATGAGTGAAGCCAAACCAATTAAATCTCTACTGCTAAGTCAAAAAGATAAAACAAATATGTCCTGTTAAAATTTCTACCTTACCTTACTTTCTTTAGTACATAAAATGCACTTTTGTTAAAAAGGTCATGAGCTTTAACATATGGGTGCAGAAGAAACCTAAAAAAAATCCCAAACAACAACAACAAACCGAGAAGAAAAGAATTTGAGATGACAAGAAAAAATTTGCAAGAAGAATGGCAGAAATATTGTCTTTTTAAAGAAAACTCTTTTAAAAGTAACTCCTTAGTTACAGAATACTTTCATTTGGGGATCTTGAATATTTGTACTACCCTAATGTAACATAGCAGATTGACTGAACAATGTTAAAATGTAAGTTTATATATTTTTGTTTACTCACTTTTACATTTTGGTCATTCACCCTTATTTTTGTGTATCTTATGGAGGCTGTATGAATGGGCTGATAAGCCGCCTGAGTTGTTCATGGGTTCTTGGAATGGAGGTTTGTCAGTTTGTTTAGTGCTTAGGGTAATATTTTAAGGTGGTACACTTGGACACTGAAACAGAAGCTGAAAAACACATGAAAGTGATGCAGTATCCAAAAACAGCTGTCATGTTAGCACTTCTCCCAGTCTTTTCCACTAAGACCTGTAAATCCAAGAAAGAGAAAATGGACAAATGAATGATTCAAGCTTAAGCATTAATGGACCATCAGTGTCGTGTAGGATATAAGAGACAATAGTTCTCAGAAGATGTCTCTTCAGCAATTATTGGGGTGATATTTTACACTGGTGATGTTTAAATTGCTTTGTTCTTTTTGTTTATGTGGAAAAAAGGGAGTGCATATCTGCATAGTGCAGTGTTACTATCTCATTTTTGATGTCATTGGTTCAAGATTTTTAATGGGCTCTGTGACATCAGGAATTTTGCCTTGGAGTTTAGCTTTCCAAACAACAAGGGTGGAGTGATCTGTGTCAGACACTGAGAAATGAACCAAACCTTGGAAGTGCCTTTTCCTCTCAATTGATTGTAATGGGAATCTAGACGCTGCTCAGAGGAGGACATCTGCATTGCAGACATCTAAATGTGGGCAGATGGATGCCACTCTGGCAGTAATGTGCTCTGTAGAAATCCAGTTTCTGTTATGCAGAAGAAGTTGGAGGTATATCTTCAGAAAAAAAAAAAAAAAAGGAAAAAAAAGTAAATCTCTGCTGTGCATTCTGGGCCCGGCATAATTCTGGCACAGAAGAAAACAGAAACAAAACAAAAGAAGCCAAAAGAAAAAAAGAGCCCAGAGAGTCCCACCCAAGCTATAACTCCCTGGCTATGAGTAGATTGAGGGGTGGCTGCATGTCATAGTTGTGACCTGACCAGAATGTGCCTCAGCTTTCTTCTTCCCTTTTATGTTTACGAATCCTTCCCACACAAATGAAGGGAAAAACAGTTAATACACTCCTATATAAAATCAGGGCTGATAAGTGAGCCCAAAGAGCTTGAAAGTTTATACATAGCCACTGGGTGTATAGAAGCCTCTGGGAAGAAATTTTAAGCAGCACTTGCTCTATATCTGCAAGCAGTGATTGCTCAGGAGTAAAAAACCAATCCAATAGTAA
Organism: Balearica regulorum gibbericeps; assembly: GCF_011004875.1. Classification (NCBI taxonomy): domain Eukaryota; kingdom Metazoa; phylum Chordata; class Aves; order Gruiformes; family Gruidae; genus Balearica; species Balearica regulorum. Next base: position 58,233,425 of record NC_046186.1, read on the forward strand.
TTTTCTGTTTAGTAATGACCAGTTCTGATGCACTTGACAGTTCAGCAGCTTTCAGTCAGTTTTGCAGAGGACATTAATTATTAAAGTGTAACATAAAGGAAGTAAAATACCAGAGATATTTTTTATCTGAGGAAGCAAAGGGAAGGAGAAAAAAAATATATATATATGATGAAAGGCTGAAAAGCCAAGGACTCACAATGCCAAAGGGTTAAAAAATTTCCTGATCAACACAAGCGGTCAAACTAGACTGCCATTGCAATTTGAGACAGAAAAGTCCAACAACTCAAAAATGGCTCGTACAAAATCAATTCACATTCACTTAGAAACAGAAACTCACAAAGATGGACAGTGCTCTGACACTGTAGCCATGATTGATTAAAAATAAGAAAAAAAACAGCAAGAAAAGGTCTAAGTCCTACTGATATGAAGAATTCAGCCAAGCAAAACTAGTGCAAGCTGCATGCTGTGACAACCAACAAGCAATGAAAAAAATCCGGAGGATTATATCATTCTGTAAGAGCTTCCCAGTAGATTCAAGAAAGCGAATGAACATTTATTAAAGTTGAACTGGTTGCACAAAGCCCTCTGCTGCCAGAGACATTATTATTTGTTGTCAAGGCTACTGGTTTTGGCCGTGAGCTCTCTCCCATTGAGGCCAGTAGGTAACTGCTGGGCAGGGAAGACTTTCATCTGGATCATTGAAAGCAGAGGGCGGTTGCTCTTCGTGTTAGGTTGCTGAGAGCAGCAGTTCTGCTTAAAGCAGCTGTTCCTCATGCATTCAGTAACTGAATCTCTCCTGGGTATGAATTTGGCTCCTGATTCCTCTTTGAAGTCAGGCTGTGGCTTCTGATCCCACTCTGCACTGGAAGCTTCCCACTGAGGTGTGGCTCCTGCTGGCTTCTAGAGCTGGACCCTCCACCACACTGTGTTGCCCACACCCTCATCAGCTCTCAGGGGAAAGCCTCAGGCAATGGGAATGGGAAGGAAACAGCAAAATGCACAGGGCAGATTAAATTAGAGAATGGTGCCTACTAAGTGGCCAAATGAGGTCACACTGTAGACTGTTGTCGTGTCTAATTCAAATGGACTTCTCCCAGGGGAGTCTAAGTGACATCTTTTACTAGTTCCAGGAAGGTGGAAACAAGAGGCAGAACTTTTGCTGTTTGGTGGTGAAGAGGTTCGAATAGGCAACACCACAGAAGGGTATGACAACTAAACCATGGATTTCGCTGTTCAGGAACAGCTGACTCCACCAAATAGTTGTTACTATTTCAGAGGGGCTTTTCAAAGGTAAGCAGGAGCTGTAGGCACCTCATAGATTAGCTGAATGTTATCAGTAGGTTTAGATAGTATGTTGGTGCCAAGTATTCAGAATTCCACTTGATATCAGATTTGATAGGGAAAAAGATAAGTTTGAAAATTGTATTTCTAAGTAATGTATCTTCATAGAGGAAATTAGGGGGAAATAACATTAGAAGCAAAGATGATAATCGTGGGCAGTTGTGACTGTATTATTGGAAAGTGGTCCTCCTTTCCAGACATGCTGGGTTCAAGGTAATCTTTGAACAACTCAAGTACTGTTGCCCAGATAGCACAAACAATCACAGTTTTAATTACTATGGCAAATGTAGTAATTATAATTTTAGAAATGCATTTAGTTTCTTTTTCCTGAATGTGGCATGGAAAGGTCTTGGGGCATAATATTTTCAGATTTGGAAAAATCTGAAACTAACATTATGAATATTTCTAAAAAGAAAAAAGTAGCAAATCACTAACCACAGCAACAATTCATTTGCTTTGAATTGCACAAGGTAATATCTTGTAGATCTAGAGCCCTTGTATCCCTCAGTCAAATGTCATTGTAATTGACCCACATATCCAAAAAGAATTTTGGAACAGAAGAAACGCCATGTAAAGTTCTGCGAAAAAAAAGCTTAAATTTAAAATGCTCATAGCTATGGGAGTTGTTCACTATTTATACTTGAAATATATGTGACATATTTCTCCTTCAGGCAGAGTGACAGGAGTATGAGATGTGAGTTCTAGTGATCAGGTTTATATCAAAGGCAGTAGTGGGCTACCTGGAATTTTGGTTCTTGTGCCCTTGTGATCATTTTATTATTGGGCTGTGGAATTCAGTCTAGTCTTTTAGTTTCCTTGACCTCCAGTTTCCCTGATATGGAGATATGACTTAGCCAACTTTGAGAGAAGTGTGAAGAGGGATGTATGGATTCTTAGTACTGTTCCAGGTATTTTGAGTTTCCCATTCCCCAAGAAAAATGACATCCTATATTAATTTCTGATGACTCATAGCAAATTTTCAAACCTGTAACTACACAGTATCATTAAATCATAAAGTAATTCTTCTCATAATTCTTTGTAGAAAGTTATAAATTCATGTTTACTTGAACAACAGTAAGCATATTCTACCATATAATTTTTTAATTTATATATATTTATCTAATATGTATGTATATATATTTATAGAATCATAGAATGGTTTGGGTTGGAAGAGACCTTTCAATCCATTCCTCGGCCAGCCTGTAGTTGTGCTTGGGATTGCGCCAACCCACATGCAGGACCTTGCACTTGGCCTTGTTGAACTTCATGCGGTTTGCACGGGGCCCACCTCTCCAGCCTGTCAAGGTCCCTCTGGATGGCACCCCTTCCCTCCAGTGTGTTGACCCCACCACACAGCTTGGTGCCGTTGGCAAACTTGCTGAGGGTGCACTAAATCCCACTGTCCATGTCACTGACAAAGATGTTGAACAGAGCCGGTCCCAGTACCGACCCCTGAGGAACGCCACTTGTCACTGTTGTCCACTTGGACATTGAGCCGTTGACCACAACTCTTTGAGTGCGACCATCCAGCCAATTCCTTATACACCGAGTGGTCCATCCATCAAATCCATGTCTCTCCAATTTTGAGACAAGGATGGTGTGAAGGACAGTGTCAAATGCCTTGCACAAGTCCAGGTAGATGATGTCAGTTGCCCTTCCCTTGTCCACCAACGCTGCAACCCCATCACAGAAGGCCACCAAGTTTGTCAGGCACAATTTGCCCTTAGTGAAGCTGTGTTGGCTGTCACCAGTCATCTCCTTATCTTCCATGTGCCTGAGCACAGTCTCCAGGAGGGTCTGCTCCATAATCTTGCCAGGCACAGAGGTGAGACTGACTGGCCTGTAGTTCCCTGGGTCTTCCTTTTTTCCCTTCTTAAAAATGGGGGTTATGTTCCCCATCTTCCAGTTGGTGGGAACTTCACCGGACTGCCAGGACTTCTGAAATATGATGGAGAGTGGCTTGGCCACTTCATCTGCCAGTTCCCTCAAGACCTGCGGATGCATCTCATCAGGTCCCATGGACTTGTGCACCTTCAGGTTCCTTAGATATTCTCGACCCTGATCTTCTTCTGCAGTGGGCGGTTCTGCATTCTCCCAGTCCCTGCCGTCTGTGACCTGGGCAGTGTGGCTCAAGCATTTGCCTGTTAAGATTGATGTGCATTTATATAATTTATTTTACCAAACCCCCTAACTTTTACTCATTGGCTACAACTTTGCAAAACAGTATTTAAATCTTCAATCTTAACCTTCCAGTTATACCTCTTTCAAGTGTGGCTTTCCATAAAAATAATAAGCTGTATTGTCATTGCTATGCCTCCTGTTGGTATCTCCTGCTTGGTCAAGTGTGTGTTCATCAAGGTTCCTGTCTTGTTGATATGTAACTGCTGTAGCATTGTGGTGGCTTCTGTCAGATAATGCAGCTGTTCTGAACTCCCACGTATAAGAAAAAAATACAGTTATAGCCCTTTGAAGAACTCTTATAAAATGTGTTTCTAATTAGATACATATAATGGAGAGTACCAGAGGGATTTGTTCATTGTCACAGACCTTCAGAGCTGAATTTCCACAACAATTTGCTGAAGCACATAGACAACAAGAACCATTTATGACTGCATGTGATCCAGAGATAAGAGATGTGCTAGATCTGAAGCATCTGAAATAAGAAGCAATGGGAAGCAGAAGCATCCTTGTATTTCAAGATAATTATACTCACTGTTTATCCACAGAATTCAGGCAGCAAACACTTAATATAACATTTCAAAAGGAAGCAGTTTAAAACATACTTTTAAAAGACATTTTTAAACCTTATCTGTAGTCCAATAACAGCAGATGCTTGTTAAAAGAGTGTATCTAAAAGTCAGATAAATTTGTCATTTTTTTTTAGTGATAGACTAGACAGTGGAAAAGAGAAATTTCACTTTTTCATGTAAGCAGAAGGCTCTCTGCTGGGACAAGCAGCTCCAAAATGCCTTTGAGTGTTCTGCTGGATGTGCACAGGGAGCTTTTTAATCAGCTGTTGCTTACATGCAATGTGACAAGTTGTGCCGTGAACAGCCGATCTAATGAAACCTGGTTTCCAGTGGCTTTCTCCTGCATTTTTTTCCCCTTTGTGTTGACTAATAAAAGATGATCTTGTAAGTCTTTCTGTGTATGAGGACATTATAGAGTTTCTCTTCCCATTTGTAGGCCTATTTTCCTGAAACTTTTCTGAAAATGTATCTTTGAATATTCTAGCCTTTTGTCCGATTTGCTTAAAATTGTTCAGGAGCAAAGAAATTATTTCAAGAGAATAGACATCGCATACGGATGTTATGGCTTAAATCTCATTTCTTTAGGAAACCAATCGAAGTGCGGTATTTAGAATTTTCACTGTAAGAAATCAATTATCTTCATGTGTTAGAAGGGATACTTGTATTAACTCCATCAGACTATATGTACATTTGTATATGACATTAAAGTATTAAAATAATTTGCAAAACCCAGCAAGTTAAAATGCTGCAAAGTTAGAAAAAATGCCAAATTAAGGTTATTGAATCTAAATTAACATTTTCTTCTCTTGTTCTGGTAGTTATAATGCTCCATGTTACAGGCAAAGGTCCATGTTACATGAGCAAGCTACAGGAAAATGAAATACTTAATATACTTAGTGTCTCAGAGTTGAGTTTAAAAAAAAAAAATAAATAAAAAAAAAGGATTTGTTAAGACCATGCATCTGAATTAAGTTCCTATGTTCCAAAGTTTTATGAGCAGCCTACACTCAAAGAGTAGGTGTGCATTAGAGAGGCCCTGGAGATATTCAGACCTCAACTGGACAAATCCCAGCACAATTTGATCTATGTTGGTTGTGCTTTTGAGCAGAGATTGGACCAAGTGATCTCCAGAGGGTCCCTCCTGACCTAAATAAATCTATGGTCTGTGACCAGATCTATGGACCAGAAAGAGCTGCCCTATAAAGTATATGTAATCTGTATGATTAAAATTTCCTACAACTTGTGCATAAAGCAATTCAAACCTTTAAAACTGTCTTAGCTTCCATTAGATCAAAACAGTATTTATCATAACTCTTTAAAATCTGTACATGATCTACCTAATCTCCAGGCTGGTTGACAATTATTTGGTATCTATAAATATCAGAAAAAGGAACAGGCCTGAATTTTACTCACATTGTATATAGTCTTAACTTAGATCTCCTGAGAAAGGACACAATTGTATTCTTTTCACTGTATCTAGAAGATTATGTAAAAAATGGCATCTTGAATGATAGATAATCTGATGCAAAGCAGCTCTTCCAAGAGAAATGAAAGAAGAATCCTACACAGGTTGTTACTGAATTTAGAGAATGAGATTGTCACTCATAACAAACAATGGTTTGTCATATATATTTTATAAGGAATGGATAGTGTACAGTCTAAAATATTGTCTGCTTATTCAGAAGGTGATATAATACAGAGGTGTACAGAAAACAGTGTTTCCTGATTTGGAAAAGTGGTTTAAAAGAAAATTAATCAGTACAGTTTGGAGAAAAGACAACTAAACAAGAAGAGTAAGTCTGTAAATACTTGAGAGAAATGGGTTGGTGATATAAAAAGAGGAAATAGCCCTCAACTATAACAGGTAGGGAATAGTGTCACATCTCTGTCATTTTTCACACAAATGCAGTGCCATGGGTCTGTGGAATGAAATTAGCAAACATGCAGAATTGAATTGTCAACAACTGGAGGATAACTACAATAGCCATTAGAAAAACAGTAGTAGATCCTAAGGTTTATTAGATGATGGAATAATTTGTCAAGGGAAGTTCTCGAGCACAAACATTAGATAAGAGTAGCAACAGCAGGTCAAACTTTATTACACAAGATCCTCCAGCATTACGGCGGGGAAATGTAGTTTCCAATCCTAGCACATAAGGTCTTATGAATACAAAAAAGAAGCAAAGTAGTGGACCGAATCAGAGAAAAGATGTACTCCATTACTCACATCAGATATGTGAATAAGAAATCTGGCAACTACCAATGAATAGATATTGGTTAAGCATGAATGAATCTCCTATACACTGTAAAACAAAACAAAACCAACCAACCAACCAACCAACCAAACAAACAAACCCAAAGAAATTGGCAATTTACAATACCATCTACCCCTAAGGGTGTTGAATAATTAAGAATCATGCTTTGGAATGTCACAAAATATATTGATAGAGGCAGCTGTCATGACCAAATCCCTCATATTTTGTGGAAATACTGCAAAATAACCTATATATATATATATATATATTTAGTTTCTTGAGGTTATATCTATAGGTTCAGTTTCTTGAGACTAAACCCAAAGTGCTGCAGAATCCAGTGCCTATTTCAATTAAACTTTGTTATTTTGTAAGTTATATTTGAATAACCATTTGAATAAACAGCTCTGCCTTCCTCAGATATTGATATTACATCCCTCTCTTGATATTGCAATATTCCCCATTTGAACAATAATAAGAGATCCAGATTAGTCTCAAAATCAAATGTCAGCTCTATGAACTGTTTCGTCAGATATGGATTTTCTGTTGTGGCTGAGTACTCATTAGGTCACTCTAGATGGTGTCTGTGAAAGGCAAGAATTTATTCTTGATTCTCTTTTATATGTCAAATTTTTATTCATACGCACCGGATTTATAGTCTGGTTTTGTCTTGGATTGAGCTAATGGTCTAATGAACTAAGTGTAACTCAGTTGATTGTGAAATTATTAATGCACCGTTTCTTTCTTCCTCCCTGCAGTATGCTGTCTGGCTGGTCCTTTGGGTTACATGGAACGTGTTTGTTATCTGCTTCTATTTGGAGGCTGGGGACCTTTCAAAGGTAATTTACCGATGGATAAGTTTCAGCCATCAGCACTGTGTTAACATGCCCCAGTCGAAAGGCTGTGTTCTGCTTTAGTCATCCTCTTAGTGTTATTAGAATAAGGGTAGTATGATGGAAATTTGGAGTATTCTGGGTATGTTTGAAAATTTTAATCTAGACAGTAATAAGCATATACCTTCTGATGTCCACAACAATAATGGCATATATGTTTTAAAAGAAAATTACCTCTTTTTGCCCCCTCAGTAATTCTGCAAAGCATATTTCACCTCTATGAGAGACATTAATTAGGGATTTCATGAATACAAAAGATTACCATCTCAAGGGTAAACAAGTATTTTTTATACCATTTAGCATGCTGTTACTTAGCTGGATTCCTTTCAGAGGTCTTGTACCACAGCCTAATTGTAAAACAAGGAGTCTTTCATTAAATTAAAAAGTAAACTGGTGCCAGAACAGATTGCCATTTGGCTATAGCAGTGTATTTTAACTTTGTGATTCTGGTAGGAATGTTATGGTTGAACACTTATACATAGTCAAAATCCATAGGAAAAATATATTTTCCTAAGAATGGCATATTTGTAGGGTTATAGTGACACGGTAACTGATAACACATAAAGTGGCAGTTGATAATGGTCTCAAACCAACATCTCAAACCAACACTCCTACTTTCTAAGTCATTCCCAGAAGGCTGGCAATTTGTGGGATAAAAGATTATCAGTGGTAACAAATTATTTTGTTAAAGTAATAAGCTTCAGCTGAGTCTAAATGTTGCTGTCCATGCTGAGTTATGCTCACAGTGGTCTGAACCGACCATCAAGGAGAATCCCATGTGTGAAACAGATCACATTGTCTTTTGACTCAGATATGTAATTGCTGTTCTTGATTAAAGCGCATTTAGCCCAACTGTAAATTACAGATGTAATTCTCTGATCTTTTGTGAGTTACTGATATGTTATGATGCAGAAAGTTAAACACAATTATAGGAAGAATAAATGAGGCAAAGATACATCCTTACCTGTATTTTCTCTCAAATCACCCCCAAAGTACAAAAAATACTAGAGACTGGGATATTTCATCCCTATGTATTCTGTTTCTTCAAAAGATGCAGACTTCAAAAGGATCAGAATTTCATTTCCTGAGGGTGTAAAGTAATTTTCTGCAGGTAAAATCTTACACTTTCTGGCTTTTATACCTTCAGACAGGCCCAATCTTATTAAAAGCTAGGCAAAAACATAGTAAATAAAATAACTTGCATATATTAGCTTTTATTGGGTTAAAATGCTTTCTGTATTGCTAAGTGAACTAATGTATATAACAAACCTGGCACCTGTTGTACAATTATACTCAACTCAATCCACCCCCTTTCCACCTGCTTGTTTCAGCCACCTTTTTGCTGAAGTTTAGGGATGTGACATCTAGAGTGTTTCCCAACCAACCATATGGTTCAGGCTTATATTTAGATGCAGTTAAAATTTTTATTTGGTCTTTGTAAGTATTATTTGTTCCATTGATATGATCTGCCTTGAAATAACCAGTAGACCATATTCCTTCCACGTCAGCTGGTTTTCAGACCAACAGCATTAGTAAAGAGAGGGAGAAAAGGAAAAGTTCCTAGCAAATGGATTTAAGAAATAGGTACGAATCAACTCATTTTTTACAAAAGGTCTAATTCATACATGGGATATCACTCTCCTTTCCCTTTCAACTGTGCATGGTACATAAAAAATTCCCCCCATGATGAAATCTTCTGCAAGATCTAGGGCCTAGAAGTATATGTCTAATGGAAAGAATTGGATACACAACTGTTTGGGTGGAGAAAACATAGCCTCCTGTTCTAGATCCTTCAAACTTTCCAACTGTTCTACAGACGTAGGTATCTTACAAAATGGATCATTTTAAGTTTTATGGCTCTCAGTCACATTCATATGTCTTGCACTGAATCCTCTTTTTTATTTATATTTTCATCTGGGAATAACTGCAACTTCAAATCTGTAATTATTCTCCCGTGTATTTTTTTTTGTGTTTGGAATGGCACGTAGAACCTTCAAAAACACTCCGGGTCTGAATCAGTTCTAAAGAGAAAATAAAAAATAACCTTTGGGTAAGTACCAGAGGGATGCCTCTGAGGTTGTAAACTATGAGAGAGGATTCTGCACAGCATTGCTTTAGGAATTGATAGGTTAAAATTACAGCCTAATAATAGTTCAGCTGGGTATAGTTTATTTTTATATGTATAATTTATAGTTTTCTCCCAAATAAAATAAAAGAAAGGCTTTTTAAAAAAGTTTTGAGAACAGCTTTTATTCTATGTGTACATACATCAATTTTTCCATCATCACCTGCTGATACAATGGAGAGGACATATTTCAGTTTTGAATAGACCTTGTTACAAAAGGCTTGCTAGCTTCATCCTTCTTTATTTTAGTTGTGTGGGTGGAGGTCATGACATTTTTACAGCTTCTGCTTATTATACTGAAACAGGCCTGCAAAGACTCAGAATTTTTTAGAACAATGAGGTAATCATCTCTGAAGAGACTGAGGAGGCTCAAGGATTATTAGTGAACAGCCATGCAAATCTGTTTGCATTATACACCATTACAATCATATATATCTTGTGGAAAATGGCATCACACTAAGTATTTTTCCTGTCCTTGAGGCACGGTTGTCATTGGTGAAATTTTTTCATAGCAAACTGGAATATTTATGGCTTTGTAACAGAGGTTTGTAACAAAGAGGAAGTGCGATTACTTGTTCTTAACCTTAATTATTGTGTAGAACTGTGAGTAAATGCCTAGGAAACCTGCTTCTCAGACTTACTTTTCAGTATCACTTTTCAATAATAGTTAGTTAGTCTGTGTGTTGTTTTGCTTGCTGGTGAGTGCCATACTCAGTACAAGTAGGACTTTAAGGTTTCAGGAGTGGTAATATTTATTTTTGGCCTGTGGCTAAGCAAACGTAACATATGAAAAGCATAACCTCTTGTCTTGAATGAGGCACATCTGAAGTACACTAGTGAAACAGAAAAGAAAACAGAATAGAAAGCGTCTCTGAGAAACTGTAATATTTCAATGACTTGTTTAAATATATCAAGAAAGGACAGAAGGAAATAGATTTGGCTATCTCGGAACAAAAAAACAACACCCCCCCCCAAAAAAAAAAACAAACCAAACCCAACAAAAAGTTAAGAGTCTGTTTAGCATTTTTTACTTTCTTCTTCAGACAAAACTCCCATTTACTTCTATAGGTTTCAGCTGCAAGGTCTGAATCAAGACCCTCGGTAGAAAGAGTGCTGTAAATGCTCATGTAATGAAGAAGCAGCACTCTTGCTTCACGGCATTTAATAGCTTCCCTTAATGATGTGTACAGATCCCACAAGCAGAATAGAAGCAGAATAAGAACTGTCAACCTCCCATTTTTAGTTTAAAAATGAGTAGACTTTTTTTGCTGCAAAAAATGCATGGCTGAGGTTGCACTGGTGCCATCACAAGAGTGGGAGTGTAGAGATGCTGCTGCTGTCAGCTACTGGAAGTCAAGGCAGAGGCTGGACTTGAGGTGCTGAATGAGGGAGACCAGCTGGGGTTCAGGGTCCAAAGCAGCCCTTGCTGCATATGGTCCCAGCCTTGTGCCAGTACTTTTGGTTCTCCTTGCATGCACCCCTACTTGTGTGCCCAGCTACAAGAGCTCTCCTCTCACTGCCGCCTGCCTGAGCTCCAGTATCGCTTCGCTGTTGTTCCTACAGTACTCTGTGAATGTGGCCAAGGATACACTTTTAAAAACTTGGTTTAACTGTCAAAATTGACTTAGTTCCCAATTGTGTGGCACTCTTCACATCTTCCTTATTTATACCTAATAACATACAAAGGTTACATTTAATATATTAAATGATAAGGTTGTATTTATTTGTCTTTTGACACAAAATTCAGGTATTTGAAGGTCAAACACTCCAGTATCAAGAAATGCCAGAATTAAGGTTGCTTGTGTAAGCATAATTTAGTGTTCGCTGTACATTCATTTTTATACAGCTTTTAATTATGCAGTCACAACTTTATTTTTTTTATTTTTCATAATACTTCCCTTAATCTCTGTACAGCATGGCCTGTTTCAGAGATGAATCAGGTTTGGGAATTGAGTGAGGGTGCCACACTGGATCTTACTCCATATATTGCAGCAGTCAGTAAAAGCTTAATAAAGGAACAAGGAAAAAAAACACCAACAACAAACCCCAAAACAAAAAAAACAAACCACAACCTCGTGCTTTTCTTACCATGTGTGGCCATTACATATTTTGATTTCTTCTCATTGGCCATTAAGTAATTCATTTCCATATTTCATAAAACTAAATTGTGTATTTCAACTCTGCTCTGAAAATATGTAGAATAATACTATGAAAGCTTACGTACAGAACCGTGGCACACAGGAACCCTAAGCACAGTGGTGACAGAATGTTCATAGCTCATCACACATCCTAAAAGTGCCGTTCCTCATGATTTTAGCACACATTCTACAGAACTGAGTTGCAAGCTACTGTTTTTAAAAAAAAAAAAAAAAAAAAAAAAAGGTTGCTGTTTGCATTCAAATGAGGTTAATTCCTTTCCTATATTGTCCTGAGCTGCAACAGGGGGAACATGAAAGAATAGAAAGATTTAAAAAATACACTTATTTAAAATTGAAATTATTGAACACGATACAAAGAACTGAATGCGTTGTAGCTATTAAAAGGTAAACTAAAGAAAAATATGTAATCAGGTAGTTTTCTGTCAGAGGTTTTAAGGGAAATCAAATGTTTCTGAACACATTTTCTCCTACCCACCCCAAATATCTGCAAATATAAGATAACAGACCCACAAAATCACAGACTAATACATGTTGGAAGAGACCTCTCAAGGTCACTTAATCCATTCTCCTGCTTGGAGCAGCACCAACTTCAAGGTTAGATCAGGTTGCTCAGTTTTAGCCAGTCTAGTTTTAAAAGTTTCCAAGGATGGAAATTTCACCACCTCTCTAGTTCTTCACCATTTTCATAGTGAAAAATTTTCTCCTGACATGCAGTTGAAATTTCCTTTGCTGAAATCTGTGACATTGCCTCTTGTCCTTCCACTGTGTACCTCTGAGAAGAGTCATGCTCCATCTTTTCTAACACCCCCTTTAGGCTTTTGACTGTTCAGTCCTTCAGCTTTCTTTTTGTCCTTTCTATAGTTGAATTCTTATTTCCCACCACACACAGCTTGTTGCACCTCACAAGAAACAAACTAATTATCATGTAATAAATAATCAGTTCATTTTTTACAATCGTACATGCTTTACTATGGAAGAAAAATGAAGGGCCTTCAAATGTATGTAAATCTATATAGTATCTTAAGTAAAATGTGGAAAGAGGAGAGTTATCCTTGCTATCTGGAAGATGTAATAACACATGCAAAAAGAATTAGAATCCTTTAGTTCAAAGACGGCTTCATTTATATCAATATTTAAGTTGCCTTGATAATGTATTTAGGGAAATACTGAAAACATTGCATATAACCTTTGCAGTCAAATAAAACGCTGAAAATACGTAGCTCTTCCCTTTTCCTGCTGAGGTAAGTATGAATCAGGAAAGTTAACTAAAACTTGGTGAAGACTCCCCAGTAAGTGGCAGGGAGCAGGAGGAAGGCAGTGTGACAGCACTGGGCAATACCCCTGGGGAGAGAGCCACCTCCGGGAGTGCAGAGGAACTGCTGGAGAAATGAAGGTTTGGGGAGAGAGTTTGCTGCTGTTTTATCTGCAAGTGTTACCCACTCTGTAGCTGAGCTGCAAGTTTGACTGCTTTCCACATCATGAAAGCAGAGTAATAAAGACAAATGTAAGAAATCATGTAAGTAGGATTCCCCAATTGCCAATGTGCGCTGTGATTAAAACCAGTGTTTTTATACTCATAGTCAGGGTTCATAGTAAAGTAGGGCCAGATGGGACTTCAGGATATGGCTAGTCCATTCTCCCGCCTCCAGCCAGGCTCAGAAACCAACCAGGACTATGGGAGAGCATCTGATGCAAAAAATCTTAAGGAGGAAAGGAGCAGTCTAGAAATCCACCCATAGCTGATGTTCATGCATTAGCAACTTTTCACCACTGATAAGTCCACCTTTCCCTTTGTGACCTGAGATGTTAGTCCAGGATATGGCTGACTTTTAGTGGCTGTAGTGCAGTCCATCCCGCTCTTTTCCTTTTCCATTGGATGACGCTAATGGGAAGAGGAAAAACAGCAATGGTTGTAGCACTTTCTGCCGACAGACAGGTTAACCTCAGCCCTGCATTGCTGGTGCGGATAAACGGAAGGGGTGGGAGGGAATATGGAGCCCATGTTTCTTCCTACTGTTCCCATTTGTCCCCACCATCTTATCCAGCAAACTTACAAGGACCAACCAGAAATAGGCACCTTGTAGTATTTTTCCACTTGAATATCCCACCATTGGCAAGCATGCATCCACCTATGCACTCTACTATGTTGACTGATACCTAGCTGCTCTGAAGTGCAGTTTATATCCATATGCAAATTAACTGCAATAAGGCAAATTACTTCAGGGTATGATTTGCATAGCTTGTCACTCATGATGCTTGAAAACCATGCAGGCTATGAGTGCTGAACAGTTTTTGCAGCTAATGTATTCTGATTTCCAAGGGGCAGTTTGATACCTAGATGAAGCTGATGAAAGAAGGAAACAAAAGAAATTGGTCATTCATCTTCAATGCAACTCAGTTATAACAAAGCAATGAACTTGGAAACAAGATTGAACTTACACCAGTTACACATTCATTCTACATTACTTTGTGTCCATTAGTATAATCATTATACTGCTTTGATTCCACATTTACTAATTATTTTTGTAAGGCAGTGGTCGTTAACAGTTAAATGTCAATGTCGCACATACTCTAATAAAACAACCTGCAGGATGTTTAATTTTGAACATATTACCTTCCTCGGATGTTGTTTTAACAGATGTCCTGTTAAGATAACAGAGAAATTAAATTAGTTTTCAACTCAAAGCATCTGGTTAACTTTGTAGGTAAATGCCTTTGAGCGGTAAATCTGACCAGGGTTTTCAGATAAATAGCTATCAGAATGTTTTAAGTAAATGACTTTATTTTTTCACTTCTATTACTCAGGGCAGATTTGACATGCTTGATCATATATCTAACAGATGAAAATTGAAAATAGTGCTGGCAACCAGCAGTGTTAGGTTATTCTGAGGGTAGTTTCATGGGTAGATACTATTAAGCATGCTTATGGTTTCAGATTATTTAGTTTTGCAGCAATTTTTAAACCTCAAGATCTTCACCAGCTAGAAGATAACTGATTATAAAATTTAAACTGTTTATTTCTGTAGATATAGCATATGGTGGAAAACATTTAGATAAAGGTGGAATTTTTCATCTCTTCAATGCTGAAGCAAATTGTGATAGGAAATCATTCAAAGTATATGAAATATGAAATATGGTTGTATAGATTTTGCTTATTGTACAAAGTTTATCATTTAAAATTCTGGGATATATTTTATGTTGAATTAATGAATAAACATACATCTGCATATTGATTTATATATGCACACTTTTCCCATAATCTAATAGTTATGCACTGAATACAGGAACACATGAAAATGAGCAAGACTAGTCACTGATCAGAAGATAATGCCATATTAAAATTTACATATGTGTGTACATATTGTATAAATATCATATATGTGTGTATATATGTATTAAGTGCCTTAGTTATACTGTTAAGATTGGTAAGCACATATTTTAGCATATGCCTTACAACTGCATATGTTATAGCTACATGGAGGTTTTAGTATATAGCTAAAGGCAATGCCATGGACATTTCTGCAAGTCTTTCAAATGCTACAGCCAAGATATTGCAGAGGAAAAAACAAAAACAAAACAAAAAAACCAACACCAAAACAAACAAACAAAAAAGTATGTGTTTATGAGATTACTTTTTAATATTTATTAATTATATTGCAGTACCATCTAGTGGCCCCAGTTTGATATCAGGGTGCCATTATACCATGAGCCGTAGACACAATAGGGCCTGTCCTAAATGGTGCATAATTTTAGTGTGTGATGAAACAGACTAAGAATGGGAACTAACAAATAGGAGAGTGCAGGGAAAATGCAAACCAGTGTCTGGATTTTCTCCACTTTCTCATCAAGTTTCCCCCCATGTTTCTCATCCCTGGGAGGACGGATAGGCAAGTGACACAAAGCCCTACTTTTGACTGGGCAGCATTTCCTGGTCCCCGCCTGTAATCACTTCTGAATGCTATAGTGCAGCTTTGCAAGCAATTCACCAGTTGTTTAGGGCACAAGGGGAAAATTGTTGATTTTGCTTAAAATGAAAAATCAGACGATAAATTTATTTCCAGTGAAGCAGATGCTCTACTAGATCACAACTACAAAACACCGTTTGCTATGACAGCTCTTCTGGGGAGTTGTCTATGCATTTCATAGACAGGACCTTTCCTATGGGTATATAAATCAGGCTCTGGAATCAGCTATGGACAAGGGCTGAAGGGTTATTTACCATAGTTGAAAGCTGGGGAGTCTGCCAGAGCACCTGTTCATCTTTTGTGAAAGTATGAAAACATACAAAAATATCTTCTGCTTTTTAAAAGCGTGTTAAATTTCACAATCTCATGGTGTCAGCTTTTTGTTTCAGTATTTGTTCTTTTCGAGTACATATGCAATACTTTAAGATAGTCCTTAACAATTTGTTGTTCTAAATGTAGGTGCAATGGCTAGAATACACTTTCTCCACATTTACTTTTTCCCTAAATATAAATAAATAATTGACTTTCTAATTATAATCCATCAGATAAGCTCCATCTTGTGAACCAGGGCTCTACCAGAAGTTTCAAGGCAACACTAAGCCCATGCGGGTTCCAAGGAGCTGTGTTTTACTTGGAATTTCCAATGGAAACCATTCCGATCCTTAAGACACTCAAAATTATGCCAGTGTTAATCCAGTAGGAAATAAATGATTCTATAAAAATTCTGTATCGCCTTCAGCATCCTCTCACATTTGAATAAGCATTAATTGAACCTGGGAAAGCAACGTGGGCTGTGAAGCACTCTCCTTTTTTTGATCCTGTTTAATGTTGTCCTCATCCCATAGAACAGTGTGAGTGCAGCCAGCAAGCAGTGCAGCGTCATTTTTGCCATACTCCTGTCTCAGCACTGCAGAGGTACCAGCGAGCTCACAGACCGTAAGGCCACGCGCTGACAATGGCTGCAGTGGCTGATCAGCTCTTATGGTGGTTCACCATCTTATAACGCTCCCTATTTGCAGTCGCCCTTCTGCTGGAGGGTCCCACTCTGCGCGCGGAAGCACTTGAGCATTCGTGACTCATCTCTGAGCTAAAATACACAGGTGTATCTTAAGCCACTCCGAGCAGCCACATAAAATACATTCTTACACGCACACATACAACTTTGCATTGATGCAGGTGAGTGGCTCCTAGAGAAGACGGTAATAAAAGCCAAGCAGGCAGTAATATCTTTAAACTGTCACAAATATTTCAAAGTGAATGTCTGCCCTAGTCACAGAGCCATGCTATGCTTTGTGCACCCCAAGAAAATTTACACTCACTAGATAAATCTCCTTAAACATTTAAAAAGATATTTACAGAAACATGGTGCAATGTAACTATACAAGATACAACATAAATTAATTTTTCCTCCTGTGAAATTGCGACCTCAAAACTGTATAGTTAATTTTAAATATTAGTAATTTCTTCTCGTCATTTTCTTCCTTTCTTGTTCCAATGAATGTTTCCAAAACTACTACTGAAAGGCAGCGATCTGTGGTATATGGATAAGTGAATTAACTAATGTCAACTTTGATAACTCTGTAGGATTTCATGATGAATTTTTATTAATTGTCTATAACAAACCAGAAAAATTATTCTCTGGCTAAACCTCATTGACTTCAATGGTGTCACACTGCAGCTGACAGCACACTCTCAGTTTGTTTTATTTTGTTGATTCCATATGCTCAGAATGAAGGACTAGCTATGAAAAATATTTGGTCTCCTTTTCTAATAACCCACTAAACTCAATGATTACCTTTGCAAATTTATCCCCAGAGTATGAGTTCACTCTAGTGTTGATATTTTCAAAACTTGCTGCTGCCATTTCAATGACATTAATTTTAAGGGACATCCTATCTATTCAGGATTAGACTGCTGTACTATGGCATTATATCCCACTTATCAGACTACCACAAACACCTATTTGGGTAGAAATTGGATTCTGTGTTTTGAGGGTAGGATTTGATGGATTAAATAACCTTACAAATTGAACAAAAGTGTGGTTTATTGTGGGTTTCATTCTAAAAGCCTGTTCTTCAGCAGGCCACAGTGTAACTCAGGCTATTTTTCTTCCACCCTACAATAGTTGGCTAATTCAGCAATAATGAGGTGATCAGTAACGTGCTGCGTCTGAGTATCTCACCGGTATCTTTAAACTGCCAATGAACCCTTTTATAGAAAAACTGCTGTTTGCAACGTAGAGGGAGAGTAAGATCAGAGTGCTCAAAACTATGTGAACCGTGACACCCCCCCCCCCCCCAGCAAACCAGTTCCTCCTCCTCAGATAATTGAGACATACCTCACTACTCAGATGAAGATAAAAAGGTGTTGGATTTGTCAGGCTTTTGACCATATCTTAAAAGTGAAGGGCCCTCCCTGCATATATAAGGGTCCTGTCTATGACTTCCAATCAGACGCACAAAGCAATCTCTGGCTTCCTGTCTCTTTTCTTGCCAATTTTGTATTTATATCCTCTCTTTTCCTCCCTCAGCTTATTAAAGCTGAACACCTTTTATGATCTTGGCTTTGTTCACCACTGGCCCATTCCTTTGATGCTTAGCACATCCGAATATATTCTAGCTGGTTTTGGCTAAACTGGCAAGTTTTATTTTGCTTTGGAAGTATGGGGAAACACTGTATTAGAGTGTGATTTCATTTAGGTATTTATCTCTAACTATCACTTACAGAATACACTAAATCGTGTAATTTAATAACACATGTAGTCTAATAATTGTGTAATTTAATCAACACAGGAAGTTCCATCTGAACATGAGGAAAAACTTCTTTACTCTGAGGGTGACCGAGCACTGGAACAGGCTGCCCAGAAAAGTTGTGGAGTCTCCTGCTCTGGAGATATTCAAAACCCACCTGGACGCCATCCTGTCCAACCTGCTCTGGGTGACCCTGCTCTAGCAGGGGGGTTGGACTAGATGATCTCCAGAGGTCCCCTCCAACCCCTACCATTCTCTGATTCCGTGATTCTATGCAATTCTGTACTTCATTGTCCATTGTAACCACATGCACCTGATTCGTAGTGTTCCCACAGATGTTCCTAAAACCCAAGTACGAGACATCTGTCCTACAGCAGCAATGACAGAGATTGATTTGCATTAGGTGAAGAAGTTAAGCAGTTGGAACATGTTCGTTTATCTTTAAGTTTGACTTAAGGAAATTTTTTAAATTTTTTTTCCTCATTAGGGTATTCAATATCGTGATTACGTAGGTGTATTTGTTCCTTCATATGTTGCATATGACATCATAATATAAATTTTAATGAGACATTGTTAAATATATTGCAGATATAATCTAGATAATATATAATATAAAAATATTTGCATAAGTATGCATGTAATGTAAAAATTGATACCGTGGGTTGTGCAAAGTTTATCTGTGAACATTAGTGTCTACCTAATTGTAGTTAATCTAAGATTTTCAAATGGCCATGTAGGAAATACTTGTATGGGCAATACTGAAAGAAATTTCTCCATTGGAAAAGCTTCTCCTCAAGCCTAGGGAACTAACCACTCACTTTTACTGAGAAACATACATATGCATACATATATACAAAAAAAAAAAAAAAAAAAAGCAAATGCTGTTCTTATCTCTTATTTTCTTTTTTTTTTTTTTTTTTTTTGGTTTCATCCGATGTTTTCTTGTGTTATGAGTGCCCTGGTTTACATTGTGCAAAAATATCCCATCTTCTTTTAGTTATTCTGTCTTGAATAGTTCCTATCCTACTTGCAAAATATTATCAGTGCCTTTCTGAATGGTTTAAAGTATTTCAATCACATAAGTAGTTTCAACTCAGCATAAGGATATACAATATAGCATAATTTGTGTAGAATCAGAAAGCTTTTGAGTTTCTAACTGTGCATTTTTCATAGTTGACAAACAATTATGGGATGCAAAGCATGAGATGTTTCCTGAAACTAAAACTTCTAGCTGTTGTGTTTGGCTTCCTGAATTCTGTGGTTTTAATTTTTAATAAAAGAAAAACTTATGAGCTCACCTGTTTGGAAGAAGAGGTTACAGGAAAGCTTAGTAACAACAGACTATGATACTATGTAATTAGGTTTTTTCTCTTCATTAGCATATACAACCTGCTACAGGAATGAGAATATAATGATAATTGCCAGACTCTTGGGTTTTTCCCACTTGGAAATAGTGTAAAGTACAAACCTGAAGTAATTGGGATTCTTTCAAGAAATGCCTCTCTCCACATAGTGAAAGCAGGAGCTTGTAACAGACTATGGAGACTTAATTTTGATGTTACATTTCTGGCAAAGCGTCTCCAGCAGATAATAGTAGTTATCCTGATTCAGATCCCAAAGTGAAAATGAGTGTAGCAATCTTTAACTTCTCATTAAAAGATGTTTTTCTGTGCCATAGTATGTAGCATTAATGACAGATTCTGCAGAGGAGAGTTGCCTCTATATGAAAAGTCATTGAAGGCTAAAGTTTACTGAGAGAGTTAACATGGGAAATTTGGTTGATTCCTTTAACCATTCTGTTTAGCTTTAGGCAATGTTTTCAGTTGTTTTTCACAAGCACAAAAAGGTGCCCATTAAAAAGAATATACAAAAAGTAATATAATTTTTTTACACTGATATCATTCTGCACTGTGTAAGAGAGTACTCCCTTGTTTCCTATGACAAAGCAGCAAGCTTTCAAAGTTGATAAGTATCAAGTACCGTCTCTTCCATTTCTCATACAGAGGCAGTGCAAAATATTACAAGCATAAGTGGCAAGCTGCATATAAGTAGAGTGTTATAGATATAACCTAGGTCTTTGATAACCCAAACTCTAAAATTTATTTTCAAATCATATTCAAATCGTCTTCTGTTTATTTGAGATGATGGGCTATAGACATGAAAACATGGACTCAAGGAAACCAGCAAGCCACTCTGAGTCCAGAGACTGATGAGGTCTCTTTGGCTCCTTCTCAGCAGAACATGCCACTGCATGCCACCATCCTCCCATGCCCATGTGACGTGCGCCTTCCCATGCGTAATTCTTCAGTCTCTCACTCCTTCTTTTTATACTTCCCCTGTTTACCTAGACACCTGAGTGATGCAGGTGGTGATGGGCTGAAACACTCTTTGGAGATCCCTGCTTCTCTGCATAGACTGCCAACATAGCTCAGAGTAGATACCTGACTTCTAGGCAGCTAAAGTTAAATGAGCTGAATCCAACCCTAAGTGCTTATCACCCATTGAATTCATGGTAGTTAAGCACAACGGGATGCCTTCCTTTAACACCAAGTTCCTAATATATTTAAAAATCTGGTGCCATGGAGCCTAAATTGCATTTAAATTGGCATTTGAGTGTTTAGTCTCTTAGTAATTTCTGAAAATAGGGGGTGAGTTCTAGCAAAAGATTCATTATGCTTTTTTGAAAATCCTGCATTTATTGATTTCCCTTCAAGAAAGGGAGAAAGAATGGCAAAGGTAGAGTTTTCATTTATAAACATACTGAAAAACTGCTTTGTGTTTTCAGTTGAAGTTGCATAGTTTATTCGATTCTCCTCCTCCATTGATTATCATTTTGTTTCAGTGTAAGCCAGTGATGCTGCACATGAAATAAATTGAAAACCTGCTTACCATGTCCACGAAACAATGGGAGTCAGTTTTGAAAACCTTATACAAAAAGTCATACCAACATGGAAATGAATAATAAGCATTTGGGTTTTCAGTTCAGAGCATGGAATAGTTGAATTTCAAAAACTGAGATCCTTAAAAAGACAAATGAAGTAAGTGCACGCTTCAAAGCAAAGAGCAATGTCAAGAATTTGTGCCTTTATATTGATTGGTACTATAGAAGACACTTATAACAGGAAAAATAGAAAGACTGCATGAAAAATTCAAAGCAAAAGATCTGATCTGAAGATTTCCGATACTGAGCAAGGGATATATATTCAGCCTACTTAAAAATTTAAGGATATATTTTTATTAATGGCTGTTTCTTTTCTGTAGTATTTTCTTTGTGATGGGCTTCATGGTACATGTTAGATAAGGTAAAAAGGGGAAAAAGGCAAACTGTTGAATATGTAAGTCCTTGAGCAAATAAATATTTTATTTTACTTTTTTAAAATTAAATATTAAACTGTAGAAATATGGAACTCCTGTATTTTATACATAGAAAGTCACATGGCACTATGTTAAGTATAAAGTCCTTTGGGATCATGATTTACTTTATCATTAGAATTAAAAAGAATTTTAAAAAAAGATAAGCAAATTACATATTCATATGTTGCTGATGTATTTAGAAAGATATACCCATGAGTCCAGAATGTCCTATCTCTTTTGTTCCTCTACTTAGGTGATGCTAAATTACCTATAGTAGAATTATAGAAGCATAAAGATGGAAGAGATCTCATTATAATATTTCTTGTACATAGAAATTCATAATAATATTTAATCTGTCTTTAACACTTGGTTAGCTAAGTGTGTCTTTATAAACTAATAAAATGGATTGCATATCATTACCAAGTAGCCTTTTTCTGCATGCAGGAAGTTTTTGCTAATATACAACCAAAACGATTTCACTGAATATCTTTGACCTTTCCTGAACAGGCAGGACAAACATTCTCTTTATTATACCATCTACCCATCTACATGTTGAAAGACATTTATCATGCTGATTCTTCATTTTTTTCTCTTCTCTAGGCAAAGTAGATACATTTATTTCATGTTTTCTTATTGCTCATATTTTCTAGATCTCTTATTGTTCTCCTCTAGATACTTCCCATGTACTCTGTAGGGTTTTTTTAGCATGAAGTATCAAAAAAAAAAAAAAAAAAAAAAGATATTTCAGCTGAGCTCTCACCAGCACCGAGTAAAGCAGACCTGTAGGACCTCTATTATTTTATCTATAAAGCTACCATTAAAGCTTTACTGAATCAGATTTTCTGGGTTTTGCACAATCCTACCGTGTTGATTCTCATTTCTGAGTCACTACTACAGTCTCCTGCAGTTCTCTCTGCGATTTTTTGCTACCTTGCCAAATGTTACTTACTTTCAATCTGTCCGATTTCTCCTGCCTACAGGAAGTACTTTGCTCTTTTCTTTATTTAATTCACCTTGTTGTTTGTGGGTCATTTCTTCAATTTGCTGAGATCATTTGGATTGCAGTCCTGCCCTCTGCAGTGTTTGCTATGCTTCTTCTTCATGATATAAACAGCGTTCAATTCTATCATCCAAACCATTCATGAAAATATTGAGTTGAATCTGGAGTGAATACCCAACTTCCACTTCAAACCCTTTCTCAGCTTAACAGACAAACACTGATGCTTTTTATGAGCAGGTTTTAAAACAGATGTGCAACTGGTACATGGTGATTTATGTCCATTATGCACTTTCTTAGTTTACATGTGACATCACACAGCCCAGTGTCAGAAGTCAGAATAAAGTCAAGTATGTCCTATCTACTGCTCCTCCTCCCCAAAACCACCACAGCCAACTCACCTGTTATAGATGAAGGAAAGTTATTTTAGTATAAACTGCTCTGGAAAGCTCATATAAGTATCTTTCATCTTACAATTTCATAAGAATACAGGGATTGATGGATTAGCAGTTTTGTTACAGAACCTCAGGATCGAATATAAACTCACTATTCTAAAACTGAAAAAAAGTCTATCTGTCTTTCTGATTCTCTGTGGTTGCTCCTTCAGCTTTTTAATTAGTTCTGCCTTTTTTTTTTTTTTTTTTTTTTTTTTTTGAGTTAGAAACTTCAGGTGAAATCGTATCCCTATTGAAGTCAATGCATGGTGGGTTTTTTATTTCATTGACTAAAATGAGGCCAGGAGCTGACATAGATTCTTCAAGGGCTTCTCAAAGTGTCAAGTCTTATCCCTAAAAGCATGATGATGTCTTGAGAATTCTGCACATCAAAAACAATTTCATAATAGAAGAGAAGATTTTAGTTTCATTGATATGGAAATCATGTTATGGAGCATGCATCGTGCAAGCATTTGGTGTCTAAACCGACACTGTGTAAGGCATGCATAGATAATTTCCATCCTTGCCAAAATGTTGTTAAATTAGATTTAGTGAAAAAGACATACTGGTATTTATCATCACAAAACACAGATAAACATATGAGTAATGGTATGACTTCTGTTTTGGTTTTTGGCTTTCATATTTCAGTGAACTTGGAATATAAAAGATGTGCAAATGTTAGGGGATCTGAATCTTTAAATGAAGAAGTAAACATTTATTAATCTATTAAATATCATCTGCTCACTGAATATTTAACTGCAGAAAAGGAACATAGCTGCAGGTCAAATCACTTGATTGAACCTTGGGAGATGTGAGTCCATTCTTCAGCTCTGACCCAGATTTCCTGTAAATCAGAGCTTTTGCCTCAGCTTCTGCTCTCAGTTCTTGCCACTGCAAAACAAAGATGATCGCAGCTGCCTGCATGAAAAGGACAGCACCACAGTGAGGTCAAACTCGGTATTCCTCAAGTGCCTCGCAGTACTAGTGGAGACACCTTATTCTGACGGTTCACCATGTGTAGTCCTGTTCACATTGTGGAATTATTTGAAGCCTTGCTCATAGAAATAGGTCCCAGTAACTTTTCTCATGTATGTATTGTTCCCTTCCTCAGTGAAATTGCAGCCTATTGCTAACAAGACAACTAGTCATCAATACATTTAACTTTTCTTCTGCTAATTTTTGTGATGACTGTGGTTATCATATTTGTATATTCAAATTATTTATAGAATTTTATGGGGAAAAAATTTCTCTTATTAGAATCTGTTCACTTCACCACCTAATGACTGACAGTCAGTTTGGTCCAAAGAGCTCTTTCTTTTTATTGATTTGATGAGTGTAATTGATTTAGATGAGTCTATTTGGCATATTGAGTTTCCACACCACAGACCATTTGCTTTCTTTAAGAAGATGATGAGAGTAATCTGAAAGATAAGGAAAATCAAAAACAAGATTAGCCACTTTTTCTTTCTATATGATTTGGAAAAAAATGCTATTCTGAAAAATCCCTGATTAAAAAACTAAAGAAAGTTGCATAACTACATTTTTTTAAATTATATTTTCTTGGGTTTTGCTCACTAATTCACAACAGTCAGTGAAAAAATATTAGTAGGAAATGTGTGGCAGGATTCCTGTAATGATTTCTTTAGTCTGGGTTTTGGGTGAACAGGCAAGGAAAACAGTCCTGGAGAACAGATCAACAATTCAATCTATTCTAAATTAGCTAAATGCAGTTGTAACAGTTCCTTCTTTTACTAGTTATCCCTGGGTTTGACATTACAGAAGCCGTATGAACAGTATTTTTCTGGAAACAGTATACTCATCCACTTACTTAAAGACAAAAACTGCTCATGATGGAGTCTGTCAGTTTAAATGAGCCCTTACATCTATGTTACATTTTCTGTGGAACAGAGGAAATGGGGAAAAGGAGGATGATAAACTGAACAAGTTTCTTTTAGAATTACAGTGACAATTGCTTAAAGGTTATTTATATATCTCTTAAGTTATATTTACTTTGGGGATTATGCAGGCTAAAAGTTTGTTCAATATTCTAGGTTCCTAAAACAAATATTCTGGCTTAAATCATGAAGATTAACTACAATGAATTTACATGAATACTGATATACTGAAAGTTTCACATTTTGCTATAGATAAGGTGGTTGTCCCTGACAAAAACTATGGACTTTTTTTATAAGAATCTCAGGGAAAAAAGTCTGATTTATGTTTAGGCATCACTTTACATTTCAAAGTATCCAAAATAAATTTGTAAAAAATAGATATAAGAATCACATCATCCATAGCTGAACCATATCAGTAACTGAAGGTGGAGGTATGAGCAACTGGTTTTAGATTAGAGAAGAAGAGAAGAAGGATATCCTACCCCAAAAAAGAAGAATTTAGATATGCAGAGTGTGATTAAATCCTTCTGGTCATCTACTTTGCACAGAGGCCAACACCTCTTTACTTTAACAAAATTATGATGGACCTTTAGAAATTACAAACTTTACACAACTGGCCAAAATAATTTAGGAATTTTCTTCTAATTACTTGTTTCTGCTTTTGTAGCTGGTGAATCAACCTGCCTACCTTCCATCCCTCTCCTCGTCTGCTCCAGTAGAGCAGGGAGGAAGACAGCGGTGATAATCCTCTTGGACTGAAATATTTTACACTTGTTTGGTAGGTGATAAATGCTGCATTCCAAGGGGATTAGCACAATTAAACTTCACTAAAGGAGTGAGAGTTTCTGCATGCACACTAAACAATTCAGAACCTTGTTGGATCAACAGTTATATCCATACTTTTTCTGTGGGAAAAGCCAGCACAGGAACAACAGCTACATGAAGTTAAACAGAAGCCATTTTGAATAAATTATGTTATTCTACAGCAGCTACTGTTCTGTGAACACATTTAATTGTGTTTGGGTTTCTTTTTCACTAGTTTACGTTAATTTGTGAACTTCTGTTCAGTTAAATTTGAACTGAGTTAGTAACATATATTGTCATTTCAGGAAAGAAAGGCAATTTTAGGCAACAATGTTCTAATTCAGATGAAACATTTGTAATGATCAGCATTACAACCACGATAAAATCTTAATAAACATATATCCTAATAAATGCAAAGGGTATAATATTGCGAGTGAAACATTTCCACTTTTAGTAGATTCCTATAATTTCTTTAAGCATTTCAATTTCATTAAAACCAGTCCTTGAAAAAACATGCTGACTTTTCAAGAAAGGCAACTGAAAGAGCACTTTGTATTTCCTCCCCATATCTATAAGTGTTTAAAAATACTGTTGAGAGCATTCAGATTTGTTTCTTACCTTAGTGAAAATAATGTAATAAGTACAGCATGCTTAAAATGAGAAATCAATTTGATGATTGCAAGATGGTTTAACTCCCTTCTTCCAGATATCTCAAATTTATGGTTTGAAAAATGCTGTTGCTTGGAATTTCTTCAGTCTACATACAATAACAAGGCAAATAACCTATTCTAACATTGAATCCAAACAGTATGAGATTTAAAGGACCATATGGAAAGAGCAAAGTGAAAATGTTTTCCAGCTTCTTGATGCTTAAACATAGAATGTAATCAAAAGTCTTATGGAAAATGTTAATTTATGGACATTTTATATTTTACTTCATTTTTCCTATTCTGTCATGTACTATCCCTAGTCATGTCTTAATGCCCATGCAGAAGGCTGCCGTGGGACACCAGGAATAAAGAAGCCACTAACTCATCTAATTCTAGATATTTCTACTACCAGATGGTATCATACGGGTGATTTTAAATTGTGAGCTTTATGCTAGAGCCGATTGCTCCATCTGTGACAGACTTCTAGCCACCTAAGATAGAAATACGGCTTTTCCTCCATTTCCCTGATAGAGACTGAATACATTATTTTTTAAAAAAACATGTTTCCAGCACAATTATATTTACTTCACAGCACTCTTGCAGGATAATGTCCAGTGAATTGATGCCAACAGATTGAGGAGTGCTTGAGGATTACTTGTCTTCGTAGTCATTATACAGGTTATTGCCGTACCTGATCTCAATATTGAAAATGTTGGGGGGAGGGGAATTTGCATAATTCTCCTTTATTTTCCTTTGAAAAAATGCAGTTTATGCCGTTCTTCCTTCAACAACGTAGGATTACAAACTAAGGAAGTGCAGGCACATTGCCTGAACCTGTTGATAGGTGATGTGGTGGAGAAGATGAAGGAATGATAGGCCAGAGTGATAGAGAGCATTCAGCCTGGATGTGAAATGATTGCTGGGAAAATTGATATAACTTCCCTGGAACACTGAGATACCTTCCCTTCACCAGTCCCTTTTGCAGGTTTTGTCTCTAATTACTTACAGTGTGCAAACCCCTCAGACTATAATTTCATTGAAATGTTAAAAAAGAACTAGTGAAGGCAGAATTCAGAAAACATCGAATGTCAGAATATTTTCTGTCTTCAACGTCTTGACATGAATTGCACAGCTTAAATGGTAGGCAATGCATTTAAAAGAAATATTAAGCTAGGAGAGGAAAATCCTAATAAGTCACACTACTGTATTTTTCTGAAGAAAATGGCATTTTTTACTGTTTGAAAAAAAGGTACCAGTTATGACTAATTAGACCTTGAAATTAATGCTAAAATATTGTAATTTTTTTAAGCCATCATATATGAAAAGTAATCAAAAACTGTATTTACAGTGCTTGGCTTAGAATAGGTTATTTCATGGCTTTGTTCCGGCTTTCCAATATGAAATGCACTTATGATGGCAGAAGATAAAACAATGTCTTCGCTGCTGATTTAGGCTATAACATTTAAATGCTGCAGTAGTTGGAAAAACTGTCTGCATCTTAGTGGTAATTGTTAGTAATTTGTTGGACTGCTAGAAATCTTCTCGACACATGCAAAATAGAAGAATAAAATATTTCTACACTAATGCGGCAACACTAAAAATATCTAAATATTGTCAGAGCACTGATTTGATGGTTAACACCAAAATTTTTCCTTTTCATGGAATGTAAGTTTTTAGCATTTTAGAGAAAAATAATACTTGTGGCAATAAAAATGCACAGTACTGAGAAGTCCATTGAATATATTTCCATGTAGACGAAATATTATGCGACTTCTTACTTTCAGATTTGTGCTCCTAAAAGTGCAATAATTTTTTTAACATAATCACCAACATCAAAAGCTGGGGAATGTTCAGTGGAATTAATCAAAGTTTTCTTAAACAAATACTCTACTAAAAAGGTTTTGTCTCTTTGCTTAAGAGACATTTCTAAGTAGTTCAAATAATAAATATAGGATTTTTGAGTTTTTTTCTTTTTTTTTTTTTCAGAGTTGACTATAAAATTCTCTGGAGATTCCTTAAGGACTCTATCGGTGTGTGAGAATGCTGAGGGGTTGTGCACAGGGTGACTTTTGTATGGTACACATACCAGCACAAGCAGTATGTAGGTGGCAGACTCAAGATAATAAAAACTAGTGTAAAAATGATTCTATGCAGAAAAGCATAAATATAAAAACAATATTTTTCCTCAACCAGTCTGATATTTTGGGGCATTCCTGTTTTATTGCTAAAATCAGTGTTTGTTCCTTTTTATTGCCTCATTACAGTGTTGGTACAAATATGAACAAGCAGACAGGTTTTTAAGTCTTCCCCTTGTCTAATCATCGACATTATTTAGTGAGTTAAACTTTTAAACCCCTTTGAAGGTTATTAGACACCATTCCTGAGAAACATTTACTGACAACTGAGAGCTATAAAGGACATAAATTATTTCACCAAATCTTTGCCTGGGTAGTGGCATGATAAAAGAAGACACTGTTTCATCCTATACTGAATTTTGCATTTCTTTATTCTTTCATCTAGAAACCATTTAGATAAAATAAAAGTGGAACGGTGTATTTAAAGTCTTTTGTAATTCTAGGATCATATCTTAAGAGTTGTGGTTGTAGTAAATACGTACATATCTGTTGTAGGAAACCATTTTGCTGAAATACTCTAGCAACTTCCCTTTATCTTGAGGAGAAAGCAATGTAGTTTTCACCAGAATATAAGGTAAAATTTTTGCTTCTGAGGATGAAACATATGATTATTAAATGTGGTCATTAAATACATTAAATAACACCTTTTGTTTGTTTGTTTATACATTTCAAATGTTGCAGGAGTTAATTTAAATTGAGAATACTCTCAGTATTTGTAATATGATGATGCTAATAAGGGATGTTGTAAAGTATTTTAATATATATAAAAAGTGTAACAATACTGTGATAATTCCCCTGCCTGTAAAAATTTTAACCTGTGAAAGGACAGAAGGTAAGGAAAAAAGGGAGTTAGAAGTGTGACAAGAGTAGTTGGATGCTGTACAATAAGAGCTATAAAATATTTTTAAATTAGAAAGATGTATTTTTTTATTGTTACTGTAAGGATAACATTTTTAAGTAACCCAGTTTAAAAATAATGTGAGTTGTCTTACCAGAAATATGATATTCATGAATTTCTGGTTCTTTTTAATGGGAAAATCTTTTCATTCGGTCCAAGTTTGCATCATCAGATACATCGTCTGTCAGAAAAAGTCATTAAAATGGTAACTCCCGCTGAGGGAGAAAATAGACCCATATTTTGTTGGGGGATAGTAAAAAGGTCAAAGGTATTTCTTGAAATGTTATGGCAATTTCTCCTTTATGATTTCTATGTCCTCTTCTGTTGAAAATTACATACTTGTGATCTGAGATGTAAGTAATCCGTTTTAAGACTGTGAGAGCCCATTATGATCCTCTAGTTTGATCTTTTGAATAACACAGTCCTTTGAATTTCACTGAGTAATTTTTCAAACTCTGATGGAGTTTCTTCTTATCTTACAGAAAGAAACTCATTCTAGTCTAAAAGCTTTTCATAGAATCATAGAATGGTTTGGGTTGGAAGGGACCTTAAAGATCATCTAGTTCCAGTCCCCCTGCCACGGGCAGGGACACCCTCCACTAGACCACGTTGCCCAAAGCCTCATCCAACCTGGCCTTGAACACTTCCAGGGAGGGGGCAGCCACAACCTCTCTGGGCAACCTGTTCCAGTGTCTCACCACTCTCACAGAAAAGAATTTCTTCCTAACATCTAATCTAAATCGACCCTCCTTCAGCTTAAACCCATTATCCCTTGTCCTGTCACTACACTCCCTGATGGTCCCTCACCATCTTACCTGTAGGCCTCTTCAGGTACTGGTAAGCCACAATTAGAACTACCCGGAGCCTTCTCTTCTCCAGGCTGAACAATCCCAACTCTCTCAGCCTGTCCTCATAGGAGAGGTGCTCCAGCCCTCTGATCAGCTTCGTGGCCCTCCTCTGGATTCTCTCCAACAGCTCCATGTCTCTCCTGTACTGGGGCCCCCAGAGCTGGACGCAGTACTCCAGGTGGGGTCTCACAAGAGGGGAGTAGAGGGGCAGGATCACCTCCCTCGACCTGCTGGTCATGCGTCTTTTGATGCAACCAAGGATATGGTTGGCTTTCTGGGCTGCAAGCGCACTTTGCTGCGTCATGTTGAGCCTTCCATCAACCAATGCCCCCAAGACCTTCTCGGGGCTGCTTTCAATCCATTCTCCACCCAGCCTGTAGTTGTGCTTGGGATTGCGCCGACCCACGTGCAGGACTTTGCACTTGGCCTTGTTGAACTTCATGCGGTTCACACGGGGCCCACCTCTCCAGCCTGTCAAGGTCCCTCTGGATGGCATCCCTTCCCTCCAGCGTGTCGACCACACCACACAGCTTGGTGTCATCGGCAAACTTGATGAGGGTGCACTCGATCCCACTGTCCATGTCACTGACAAAGATATTGAACAGTCCCGGTCCCAGTACCGACCCCTGAGGAACGCCACTCATCACTGTTGTCCACTTGGACATTGAGCCGTTGTCCACAACTCTTTGAGTGCGACCATCCAGCTAATTCCTCATCCACCGAGTGGTCCATCCATCAAATCCATGTCTCTCCAATTTAGAGACAAGCATGTTGTGTGGGACAGTGTCAAATGCCTTGCACAAGTCCAGGTAGATGACATCAGTTGCCCTTCCCTTATCCACCAACGCTGTAACCCCATCACAGAAGGCCACCAAATTTGTCAGGCACGATTTGCCCTTAGTGAAGCTGTGTTGGCTGTCACCAGTCATCTCCTTATCTTCCATGTGCCTGAGCATAGTCTCCAGGAGGGTCTGCTCCATAATCTTGCCAGGCACGGAGGTGAGACTGACTGGCCTGTAGTTCCCTGGGTCTTCCTTTTTACCCTTCTTAAAAATGGGGGTTATATTTCCCTATCTTCCAGTCAGTGGGAACTTCACCGGACTGCCAGGACTTCTGAAATATGATGGAGAGTGGCTTGGCCACTTCATCTGCCAGTTCCCTCAAGACCTGCGGATGCATCTCATCAGGTCCCATGGACTTGTGCACCTTCAGGTTCCTTAGATATTCTCGACCCTGATCTTCTCCCATAGTGAGCAGTTCTGCGTTCTCCCAGTCCCTGCCGTCTGTGACCTGGGCAGTGTGGCTCAAGCACTTGCCAGTGAAGACTGAGGCAAAGAAGTCATTGAGTACCTCAGCCTTCTCCATATCCTGGGTAACCAGGTCACCCGTTACATTCCGGAGGGGACCCACATTTTCCTCGTCCTCCTTTTATCACTGACATACCTATAGAAGCTTTTCTTGTTGCCCTTGACATCCCTGGCCAGACTAATTTCTGTCAGGGCTTTGGCTTTCCTAACCTGATCCCTGGCTGCTCGGACAGTTTCTCTGTATTCCTCCCGGGCTACCTGCCCTTGCTTCCACCCTCTGTAGGCTTCCTTTTTCTGTTTGACTTTGCCTAGGAGCTCCTTGTTCATCCATGGGGGCCTCTTGGTGGCTTTACTTGACTTCCTCTTTGTTGGGATGCATCACTCCTGAGCTCGGAGGGGGTGACCCTTGAATATTAGCCAGCTGTCTTGGGCCCCTCTTCCTTCCAGGGCTTTGTCCCATGGTATTCTACCAAGCAGATCCCTGAAGAGGCCAAAGTCTGCTCTCCTGAAGTCCAGGAACTTCCTGGATTGCTTGTGCTCTGCTGCATTGTGCCTCCAGCAGGTGTCAGGGTGGTTGAAGTCCCCTATAAGGACCTGGGCTTGAGAGTGTGATGCTGCTCCTATCTGACCCCTGGTCAGGTGGCCTGTAGCAGACCCCCACTATGATGTCTCCTGCCCCAGCCCTCCCTTCAATCCTGTCCCATAGGTTCTCAGTGGGCTCCTCATCCATCCCCAGGTCGAGCTCCATGCACGCCAGCTGGTCATTGACATAGAGGGCGATGCCCCCTCCTCGTCTGCCCTGCCTGTCCTTCCTAAAGAGCCTGTACCCTTTCATCCCAACACTCCAGTCCTAGGAGCTATCCCACCATGTCTCTGTAATGCCAATAAGGTCATAGCCTTGCAGGCACACACATGTCTCCAGCTTCTCTTGTTTATTCCCCATGCTCCGTGCGTTCGCGTAGAGCCATTTCAGTTGTGCCCCTGATGAGGCTGACTTATTGGCTGGGGTGGCTGGGATTCTTCTGATGTATCTTCCCAGTGTTATCCTGCTGGTTCCTGTTGCATCCGGAGCCCCCAGGTGGGGGAAATCCATTGTTCTGAATTAGCTGTTCTACTGAGTAGTAGTATTAAAATATATTATTTTGAAAATTCCACATTACTCTCTAATTCAAGTATATGTGTAGCATTGTCTGCTCCTCATTATTGTTCATCATTCCACCATTTTTGTATCAACTGCATGTTTTTGCTAACATGAATGTGCAATTTCTTCTGGATAAATGAATATTGGATAGTAATTGGTCAAGATCTTTGCACTAGCCCACTAGAAATTCCTCTTCGCACAGTTGTTCCCAATTAATTGCTGTTTTCTGAGCTTTGACAGTGAACTAGTTTCTCAAATGATTAGTATGTGCTACAAGGAATTTTGTATAGTGATAATTTTTAATCTGAATGTTGTGCAGACAACTGCCCTTACAGAAGTTGCATTATGTCAACACACTTTCCTCTGTGAACTGAACTTGTAACCTCATCAGAAGTTTTGACAAGATCTGTTTTCCATAAAACTGTGCTGATTGGCACTAATTATGCTACCATCCTTTAATTCTTTAGTACTTTTAGTTGCATCAGCTTTTCCGTGACTTTGCCCAGAATGGAAGTTCCAGACTATAATTATTTGGGTCACCATGCCTGCCCTTTACAAAATATGCTACAATACATAATTACAGCATTTTTTCCCTTACATGATGTTTTATAAACATAGCTTTAGATCTCCACACAGAATGAAACGTACAGTTTTGTGTAGTGTGTCCTTGAAAAGGACTCAGATTTGCAGGTCACAGAGCAGACTGTCCCACACAGGACAGAATACCTGCAATACACATGGAGAGACTGAATATCGCTTACTTTTCACATAACGTAGAGTGCATATTGATGATGCTACTGGAAATGTTACACCCTCCTTAAACTGTTCTCTGCTCCATTAAGTCGTCCTGTATCTCAGATAATCTCTTTTTTTTTTTTTTGGTGGTATGTTTTTAAAGCTTCTGTCATAGTTCAGTATTGGTATCCCTGTCCTGTCTGTTGTGGCAGGACATCTCAGAATATAGCCCCACAGAGACCATGAAGATGGATGAAGATCACTGCACAGAATGTATTGCTTTCAATGGCAAAGGATCAGAGAGAGTTAAATGTATTTAGAAAAGGCACCATAGAATATTTATTGATTCTAGATCTTTAGTTCTCCTGAGCCTTATGCAGTTATAATCTCAGGGCCAGATCCTCAGCCAGGGTAGAGCAATGTCAACAGGCAATGTTCTGTTGAATGCCATGATACCACTATGATTTCTACAGCAGCTGAGCAGCCAT
This sequence comes from Balearica regulorum gibbericeps, assembly GCF_011004875.1. Taxonomy (NCBI): domain Eukaryota; kingdom Metazoa; phylum Chordata; class Aves; order Gruiformes; family Gruidae; genus Balearica; species Balearica regulorum. Next base: position 58,267,346 of record NC_046186.1, read on the forward strand.
CTTCATTCTGAAATGGCATTAACACAGTATTTTGCTTTTACTCCTGCAGAGCAGTTACAAGAGTTGGATGGCATTACCAGAAATATTTCTAAGGTCTTAAAGTTTAAGTATTTGCTATGTATTTGGAATGTTTCCAATTATTTATTTTTTTTTAGAGTAATACATCAAGAGGTGCCCCGTGTAGTGTTACTGAAGAACAAAAACCAGAAAAGTGGCACAATCAGAAAAAAAACACTTCAGAAAAAATATGTAATATTTTCATGCCTGCTCTTGCCCTTTCAGTGGTGCACTTTTAGGAAACAAAGCTTAATTTCTTCACTTTACAAGCTCAGCCTTCTCTTGTGCAATAAATGAGGTTGGCATATACAAAGGGAGTAGCTATGATTTGTAATGTTATTTTACCAGCTAATCGGATATACATTTTGTTGCCATCTTGATCTTAGAAAATAATTGGAGGACGAAGTGTTCTTGAAATGTGCCAGCAAAAATATTGTATTGGAAGTCCTTTTATTTTGAGGTTGCACTGCAATCCATTGAAAATCAACAAAACTCTGTATATACAGGAATTGAAAATACAGCACAATAACCCTGGTTTCTGTGTGGAAGAAGAAAAGTGTAAACAAAATCTATTTGATTATCCAGATTTATGAAAAGTGTATTAAAATGTATAAGAGGCATACATAAATTTGGGAGTACATAAAATGTGATCTGCATATTATGCCACAATTGAGGATTCATAGCAGATGTCACCTTGAGCAACTGCTAACCCATGCTCATGGACATGTACATGTACAAAGCTTAAGTTATTTTTACAGATAAAAATACTGCCAATTAAAACTTTTTATTGGAATTATATGAAATAACATGGAATAGCTTATATTTTGTATGTAGTTCACATTGCAGTGCAAGAAATCGATGAATTGTCTCTGGTCCAGAATTCTTCTAAGGAGATTTTGTCTTAGGAAATTTCTAATGCTTATCACTGTTAGGAATTGAACAGGTGACTTTCATCAGGTGTTTCTGTAAGTCTGCTAAAATCAAGATGGAAAAAAAGAATTATAAAAACTCCTGTCTATTCTGGAGGCAATATATTTCTGTTTGATTCCATGTCCTGGGAAAGGCTCAGATGTTACACTTTTCAAAATTTTATTGTAATTGGTTTGCAAATCCCATGAAATAAAGTGCTTTTTTTTTATTCCATGGAATAAAGTTTTGTCTGCAGACAGTATCAGAGAGTAATGTGTCCACCTGGTGATGAGGTGATATATGGATTTTGGGATATATGAATTTAGTTTTACTCAGCTTCCTTTTACTATTTTGTCATTTGACTGTGGTGCAAACTTCAGGTTTATGTAATTAGAAAACCTGTCCCGGTTTAAACAGAGTTCCAGTTACGATGACAGTTCATAAAGCCACCTCAATATCTAAAACTAGGTTCCCAAAATTAGAGGCAACTCTTGGAAAATTGGTAATATATTGCTTGTGTTTGGAATATCTTTTAATTCCAGTATTCTTGATGATAGATTTGAAAGCATCAGCTGCAGTTTTGAACTCTGTTAGTACAGAGCCAGTTAGTCTCTGTAAGTTAAGGAAGGGAAAATTGGACACAAAAATAAAAAATGTCATAACAGTCCCCAGTACATTGCTGATGAAACTGTGGGGAGAGAAGAGGAACCATGAGCCTATGATATTGTGCTTACTGAATAACTAGATCTAGTATTTGAGAAATTTGCTCTTCTGGTTAGACAATGCAAAAGTGCTAATCTGTAGTTCATTAAATAAAGGATTTTTGAAAAAGTTCTTTTTAAATATAAGCATGTCCTGACTCCGACAATATATTAGATTTAATCCAGATTCTCCACAGCATCTCAGACCTTTATAGTGCATGTTTTAAAGCAGTTTATAAGGGACTGACAGAGAATATAAGCTATTTTGGGTTTTGGCTATTGATATCATCATGGTTGTGTGGGAACTTGAACTCATTGAGAGCTCTGTTGATCAAAGTCTAGTTACAGTTATTATGTACAATTATTTAGGAAATATTCATCTGGAGGTAGATTAAGCAATGACACATTAAAAAAAATTAAAATTGCTCACAATAGCTGTTTTCAGGCAGAAAGGTATAGTGGGAAACATACATATTTCTTTATTTGAATTTAGACTGACTAACTAAGGAAAGAAGTTTTATGTCACAGTGCTGTCTCTCAGTCCCCTTTCCTTTCTGTATTTTAATTGTTTCTCAATTCCAAATGAAGGTGAAAACAAAGCATTCCTTATGAATATTTTTATTCCCTTCCCTTTTTATCTCCAAAAGTTAAACAGAAATATTAGCAATGTAGCTATATAAATAACCACCGCATATTGAGATCTTAACTTTAAAGGTTTGGGTACTGTGATAAAAAGTAGGTGAAAGTGAGGACTTAGAGCTAGTGCAAGCAACAGAAAACTCATTGGGTAAAGTATTGCATGTCAGTGCAGAAAAGAGACAGAGGATTCTTGTATGTGAGACTAGTTTCTCTTAAGTAGACTAATTTTTTTAAAGTTGAATCTATTTTAATTAGCGGTGGTTGGAAAATACTGTTGAAAAGCTGCATTAATAAAATTAATACTATAAAAATTACCCACGAAGGGTCAAAAAGAAGGCCTAGAAGTAATTTCCATAAGCTACTGTGCTCATATATTTTAAAATAACTAGTGTAGTTTTTATAGCTGGACTTATATTATTCTTTAAAGACCTGAAGAGATAAAACTCTTGTAGCATGTGTGCTATTTTATAGATAAAAATTAGGAGTGCTTTTTCTCCCTATTTTCCTTTCTGTAGAAATTCAGTGTCTGGAAGATATTTCAGAGACTTGACAGCATTATGACATAATAGGTGTGAAGGAATTGAAATCTAGTTAATTAAGATAGCATGTTTTTTCTTACTCTGATTTCGGTAATATCTGTTTAACCACATCAGAGGAAAGATGAAGGCTAATCGTGTCCCTTGACACCATATTTAAAGATAGGAAAACATATCGGACAGTTTTAAGTTAAGAAGAGAGTAAAAGCACTGAGAAAACAAAACAAGACAAAGGACAGATTGCAAATAGTTGGGAAGAAATGATATATTGACAGGCAATTTTTTCACTGGTACAAAGTTAAGGAATTTTTTCCTTACTTTTATTCCCTTCTACATTTTTATCATGTTTGGGATCAGTTTATAGCAGTTGGAATGAGTTTTATCATATTTTGCTACATTTTTATATCACAGACTGAATTATATTTCACTTTTGGAGTTGGAAAGGGGAAGTACCTTCCAGAAGGTACCAGCAGGAGAAAGTGAAACACTCGGAGTGCTCATTTTGAGTGAGAGGTTGTTATTCCTGAACTTATCTGTTATCCAGGTGCTGAAGTCAATTTACAGGGATGGAGACTTGTTGCTTTTATTCAGTCTTGGGTAGAATAGAAAGAAGGAATTCAGCTGCATTTAATTTCATTTTTTATGTTCAATGGAAACAAGGGCAAAGAGAAAGAACAGTCATGTCAGGGCAGGGCTCCTTTTTTACAGGGTGACTTACCATTTTTCAGCTTTTGAGATGCAATTGCTCAAATATGAAATCTCATGATGCATATGCAACTTAATGACTTTAAAATGTTACAGTTCCAGACAGTTTTAGTACCAAGGAAAGTAATTCTTCTCTTCCGTTTTTCTTCTAATTTAATAAGATGATAAACCTGTTTAATTGTAATATCTTTTTTCTGAGAGCACCAAGAATATCACTAGTTTTAACAAACAAGAGAAAATGAAAGGTATTAGAATTAACTACTCGAGGAACCATCACAAGCCTCAGCAACTCTTTCTACAAAGACAGTATGTCTTTGACTTTGTTCTTAATATAAATACAGATCAACACATATTTTGAGGAAATGCACTTACAACAAACCTTTCCAAACATAACAGCAATAATACTGCAAAAACATGATACTCAACTGCACATTTATCTCTCAGTTCCCTGTTTCTTAGGTCAAGGTGATTAGGGAAGCACATGGGATAGCTGTTAGTTGCATTGCTTGGAGTATACTCAGCATAAGAATCAAAGAGTATGGAAAAGCTAAAATTATGTTTAATTTGCTTCTCCCTGAAGAATTATTTCTATAATTTTTAAATGTAATTTTCTCTTCAGAAAACAAAATCTAGAGAAGTGACGGTTGACATGATAATTCATGTCTCAAATACCTGCCTTTATCTAAGTACGTGTCACCTTTTCATACAGATAGCTTCTCTGCATACATGCACACAGAAAACACATGCCCTCTCTATGCTTCCCTTTCAGTCTGTCTTTAAGAATTGTCCTCACTGTGCTGCTATCAAATAGATGATCTATTAAATGTTACATACAGGATACATTACAATCAACATTTATATTCGAAATTTTTGGTTCCATATAGATTTACATATATCTCCAGAAACAAACATGGCCAACCCTACCGTATTTGAAAGTATGCTATTGAATTTTAAAGACTAGCATTCAGGCATTTGGAAAGGGAAGTCCCAATTTATTGTCCTTTTGTGAAAGTAGTATTACACAGAATGTGAATAGATGGTCACACACAACTTTTACATCAGGCCCACTGCCATGTTAAGAGCACAGAGTGCTGGTTATGGTCTAAAAGAGTAGCACTTCTGTTTGTGACATAACATTTGTTACACATTTTCCAGTCTCTGCATAGAGTAAGAGCAGTGTTCTCTTGAAGGCTGCCTTTATAAATATAAATTTTCCTTCAGAACAGTCACTCCTTTGATAAAAAAGACTATGTATAGTGCTCAGCCTTAATAAGGATATTTTTTTTTCCTCCCTGATGAACTCTGATTTGCAAGCAATATAGTAATTATGAATTAAAAGTCATTATATATCAGAAACTAATGCATGCTAAGGTACTCTACTGAAACATCACATGAATAGATTAGAAACAGTTGTGCAAACTGCATCCTGATAAGGCAGTCCAGTTTTCTTTGCAAATGGCTTGCCACAGGCACAGTATTAACAGAACAGGAAGACAAATCAGGCATTTCAACTCCCTGGCTATTCCTTGATCTGATGGGAGCTGTTCCTTTATCAAAATTACATAATTTAAGGGTGCCTAATAATCCAATTACACTGCATCTAAAAACTCTAGCCTATCTTTCTAGGAAGAATGCCAACAGTAGTAACTAGGAAGTAATGCCAACAATAGTCCAGAGTAGTTTTCAAGAATTGTCCCAAAACACTTCATATAAGCCTGTGTGCTCACGTTGTTCGTTCAGTGCCCTAAAATAGTCTTTATGATGGCATGTACCAAATCCTCCCAGCCAGCTCAGCAGTTTACCGCACAAGCAAAATCTTGGGTTTATATCCCAAAATGCTATTTTACCTTCTCACATTGCAACAAGATCCCCAGATATTTCATAGCTGCAAGTCTTGTTTGCACTGATTGTGTCTCCCCTGGAAGCTGGCACACCGAGTTTACCAAATGGTTTCTCAATATTATGCTGAGACATTGGTCTGCTACTGAACAGAGGGAAGAGTGCCAAATACTGAATCACCAGTGCTACTTTCCTTAGCACCTGGGATTTTCTTTGGAAAGTTCCCAACCAATTATTATGCAGGCCAGAATCTGCTTACCTTATGAGATCTGACAAGATCACAACCTGAAGAGACACAGATGGTAAGGCATTCCCATCACCACCAGCATCCACAGGCAAATGAACTATTTTCTGTTCGGATCTGGTTCCAAGAAGACTTAATATTTGATGGATATAATTACGTTAAGTGAGCCTGAATCCAGGACTACATATGGAACTATATTTGCAGTGCATAGACGATACATCTCAGTTATAGATATATGACAGTGCTAATATCTAAAATATATGTACACAACAAAGAGATCCCAAAGGAAGATGTATGAGAACTCTGTAAGTCATTATTTTGTTGGCCATCAACTACAGGGAAAAAAAAAAGCCAAAACCAAACAGTCCTACCAAAGGGGAAAAAAAAGACCTTGCAGGGGAATTGCCATAGAAAAAAAAAAAATAGGGAAAGAGGCCTGTGTATATATACACACACACACACACAAATTCAAAGCCTACAGACCTGAAAGAGTCATGGGAGAGATACAGGTCTCACTATCAGAAAAAAACCTGTAACTCAAATCTCTCCTCTGAGATAGTTAAAGTAACAGTGTAACAGTGGAGCCCACGGGAGTGATGAGAATAGAGATGACAGATGAGAATGGAGACACCCTATGATAATAATGGAAGCCTAATCACAGCATCATGGAAGTCATTCCTACTTTCATTTCTGACTCAGTGAATACATTATAATTTTACAAATTGGAATAGCTTCCAAGTATGCACTTACGAGGAGGTACTGCTACTAGATCTACCCAAAATTTCAGCAGGCAAGGCTGAGAGACTTGTGTTTCAAAACACCTTACAATTGACAAAAGATGGTATTTATGTGAGTGATGGGAGAGTCTAAATCAGGCTAAGGGTATTTAAACCCCTCATATTCATTTTAACTTGCCTAATCACTACACAATCAAGTAAAGAAGAGGAGGCAAAAAAAGAATCTCTTCAATTTTGCAAGTGATGTATCATAAGAGAACATTTTGTTAGGAAATGCTGGAATCAGTTGTTTAAACATGCTTCTCATTTGGTGTCCTGCAAAGACGGATTCTGCAGCAAAGCTAAAATGCAACAAATGAAAGGAATTAACAAGACCGAAGAAATAACATATGCAATAAGTGAAGCATTACTGTCCAGATTACCTATACATAAAGTCAAGGATTTGTACTATCTGCCTCCTCTGTTTTTGAACTCCGGGTATTTTTGAATCCCATCTTTTCTGACAGTTGTTTCTTTGCAGTCTGTTAATCTTTCCAAAATCTCTCTGGATTTTCCTTTTTTTAAAAAAAGATCTATTTTCTCTTTCACAGAAGTAATTTTGTAATTCTTTTCTCCCTCCATATCAAGATGCCTTTCTCATATGGTTGAATTGCAATGCTTAGGCTCAGAAATTTTACAGTTCTTTTCATTGACCACAACCCTTGACCCTCATGGAGCACCTACAATACATCTACAGCAACAAAGATGAGTCTGCCTTGATATCATTTACCTGCCTCCTTTTTCTGGTAGCTTTGTTGTCCTTCAGGGCTATCATTTCACCAGCAATGAAACTGTGCTTATGATATACATATTTGTATCTGGAATGCAGATGAAAGGAAAATCAAATGATGATCTGGATGAAAAGGAAATATGCTAAGAAATTTTACTCCTCTGACTCACTTTAGGGTGGGAGCAGACAAGTGTCTGAAGAAAGACGCTTTTTGTTTCTCTTGTGTATTCTACGATCCATAAATAAATACAGGGAAGAATATCAGCTACCCAAAGGAAGAAAACCCTCCCATAAAATGCTAAGACGGACTTGCTCGCATACCATTGTGTGATAGCCATCATCTCAATCCTCTCTGCAATTATGATACCATTTTGCTTTACAAAACCGCTGCAATTAGCATCTTTAAACATAGCCCTTTCAAAGTGTGCTGTTTAGCTCAAATTTATCAGCATTTTCATTGTATAAAATTCCATCTTAATAATCCATGAAGGTCAAGCCGTTAGCAAGACATGCACGAGCTCTCAAAAAGCATGCCTGAAGCACAGTGGAAAATTCATGACACTTAAGTGACTTGGCTATAATTCTTTTTCATCTCAACAGCCCTTAAAACTCTCCACATGCAAACAGCAATAACCTTATGACAGTTGCAGGGCAGTATGTTTTCTGGACATTTGCTCACTTGACTTTTTTTCTAACCTAAGGGTAATGTACAATGTCAGCATATTTGAAAAAAGTTAAAGGCAGAAACAGACTTCAAAACTGTAATATTTTTTCATAAGAGCCTTACAGTATTTTCAAAAAATAGACAACTATGTAGATGCACTAAATTTGCATATGTATAGTATTTTCTGTGGATAGCCTGGATTTTTATGAACAGAAAAGAAAATCCATTTCAGTTTCTATATCTTTTTTTATGCTCCACAATATTATTTCTCACAAATATTTGTTCAGCTGCCTTTCTGAAATTGTTTCTTCCTACAGCTCTGAAGTCTGCATGAGGCTGTGAAATTCATACATTAATTTATCTAAAAGGGGAAATTCCATCAGGATTATTTTCATAACTTGTGTTTCAATAGTAAGATCTGAAAATAAAAGCATGTGGCCACAAGTGCTCCCTGTGTTTTAATTTTTACAATGTAAACCAACCAATCAACCAACCAAAAACCCCCCAAAACCTAGACACTTTCATACATACTCTTCTTCTCGTGCAAATACCACCATTAAGGATCCAAATGAATTCAAGTTTAATCCACTCTTGGTTTAGGTTCATGTAATGGATGTAAATTGCCTTCTCAATGCCTTTAGCATTGGATTTAATAAGAAATTTTTGAAACATTTCATGAAGTGCTATTTATGGCCCTAATCTTGATCTCCCAGGGATCTTCATATTTTATTTTTAGTTTACATTTAATTCAGATTTGTCTCAGATTTTTTTTTCTGCATACTGTGCGCACATTCGTCTAGCTTACCGATCCATCAGCTGTGCAAAATTCCATGTCATTACTAGAGTTAATGGCGCAAGCAAGTGTCCGTTGTCTAATGATACATGCACCTTGATGCAAAAGCAGATGAAATATCATTTAATGGAGTTTAATAAGGAAAGGTGGGGGAGTTTTCTGCTGCCCTGGTCAGTGTTAAGAATGACAGTAGTCAGTGCTAAGGGAGTAGAAAACAGGCATCTGATGTCAGTATTCAACCATTTGAAATAATTCAGACAGACACATGGTCATTACCTGCTGTGTTACAAGTATCAAATTGGAACACCTCTTCACTTGCAACTTATTGGTATTAACATGCCTTCTAAGGGGCACAGGTTGTGGCTTGTTGCATGAAGCTTTTGCTCTTGGAGAACCACTTTTAAGCTAGACTTAGGCACGCATTATATTGTGGCCTAAATGTTGATGACTAAATGGTTTCAGTTTTGAGCCATGTTATCTACTGTGATGGCTTTAGCTTGTTGTTTGTTATAGCATGTTTTCTACTGTGAATTTTGCCATGGTCGCTGCGGCTGGTAAGTAAGGAGGTCTGTGTGGTCTGCCTCGATAGAGCTGCACCTTGCCAGAACAAATGCAGTGAACAGGGAACATGTTAGATCACGCCACTTCGTTATGTCAACCACCTACAAAAATGATTACCGTCCTGTCACTTATATAGAAGGGTTTACATGGTTGACTATCTACCCAAAGGGATCAAGAAAATAAAATTCTATGTAATAACTTCCAAAGGTAAAAATAATCAGCTGGAGAAGTTCATTCATCTTAGAGCACAAAAAGAAACCAAAATCCAATCGTTTCAGCTTAGGTCATCTTTTGTGTTCCACTTCCAGGGGCTCAAGGAGACATGTTTCAATTCAATGTAATCAAACAAAAAAACCTGACTCCTAACTGTGATTTGTATTCCTAGACAGTGGTCATCAAATCCCTAAGTGTCCTTGAAGTTCTAACAAGTAAAGTCAGAAGGGGAAGTCATTCTGTTTTACATGCTTACATCTGTTTTTAAGTGTCTGTCTTTTGTTACTTCATGTAGAGACTTTATGGGCCTGGTTTGATATTTTTTACATTTTTAATAGAGATGTCTATTTGCTTAAGGACACTGAGTTCTTCAGTGCTGGAATTAATGAATAATATTTACATAGTGCGTATCAACTCATAGAGGACTTTGAAAGAAACTGAATCAGTAACTTAACTGGCTGTCCCGTACTAACTAAATACCTTCAGCATTATATAATTCTGATTGTTGGTGATGTCTTTCATTTTTATAAATAACAAATTCATAAAACAGTTTCAAGATTAGAGCAGCAATCTACATAAACACTTCTAGTATACTCATCCTATTTTTATATTATGCGCTTTATTAAGGATGGAAACAAAGGAGAGCAGAGGGTTTCTTCTCCACTGAAGTAGTATTGTGTAGTGAAGGATTTTATTAATTTTTTTGTCAGGGAATATATTAGGAGACTTAAAAGTCAAAATGAGAAATTAACTTACAAGAACTGAACGTAAGTGTAAATTGTAAGTTCACAGGAGTCATAGGCTTAGATTATTTGCCCAGTAGAAGTGAGCCTGATTAGCTTTCCCTCTCTGGCGCTATGTCAAGTGAGTGTGTACACATGTGTCTGGTTAGTGGAAGTCAAATTGCAATTTTTTATGGGAATGTTAAACCTTGCAAGATGCAGTGCTCTCCAACAACAAGATCGACTGTGAGTCTTTTTTCTACCACCAGCATCTATGACTTCATATAAAATTCCAGAATTCTGATAAACTGTCATGGGGAAAAATGATAAAGTGATTTATACTCAATTTCACTGGAAGGGAGAAATGCAGAGGCTGTCAGTCTGGGTCTTCAGAACAAATGAGTTACAGTTCATGAGGCAGCTCAATAAGGCTATCATTTCCCATCAGCTCCTATCACTGACAGCCACAGATTTACTGGATGGGGAAAGGGAAAATGGCTGAGTTTTGGTGCCAGGTGAATCGACACTATTACTCCATCAACCAGACTTGTGTAGACAAGAGGCTACCATGAATATTTGATAGAAGCTTCTTCCCAGAAGTGCCTGTAGAAAGCAGTAAGGCCGTTCTTTCATTTCTGTAAAAAAAGCTCTCTGTCTCTCTGTTTGGATCCTGTTGAAAATGTCCATTTGTAAACCACTAAGGTTTCTCTGATTTATTTTGTGTGTGTGCATTCGTTTCATGCAGCAGTCTGTTTTGTGCCACATAGCTTATTTATAGCCCTTGCAGAATGAAACAAAAGAATCCTCGATCTGCTGGGATTTCATATACAATGCATTTGTCACTATCCGTCTCACAAAATGGCAATATGAACACAGCCTCAGAGCCACCTGTGCACACCCAGAGGAAAGAGGCCTTTGATCTGCCACAATTACAAATTGTTAGAAATATGTATGTTCCACTTCCAGGCAGAAAAAGATTCAAGTCAAAGCTGAAGAACTTACTCCATATATATTCATGTTAAAATAGATCAACATAAATGACTTCTATATTATCCCAGCTTTCTGTGGCACAAAACTTTCCTGGCAATCGTTGGTGTCTGTTCAAAGAGCTACTATGTATGGTACCTGCATTTTTTTGAGGATGTTTGCACAGCAGGATTTCTTAACAGAAATCCAGCTTTGCCTTGCTGATACTAAAACATTTAGATGCTAAAACATTTAGCTTTTTTTAATCTTAATGATCAGTAATGGATTTGGTCCCTAGATGTCAGCATTAAACATTCTCTTAGGCTGGATTGTTGTGCTACAAGAGTGGGATAATGCTTGCAGGTGTTATTGCCTGTTTGCTTTTTAAGACAGAGATAGATACTTCCAAAGGAGAATTTGATGACAGTTAGAAACAAGGCTGTGATGTTCTCACTCACACTGATACACCTAATTCTATGTGCAAGTCTAAGTTGTGAGTCAAACACCACTATACCTGAATCAGTCATCAGAACTAGCTATCTCATAATTACCTACAGAAATGTGATATTCTCCAAGCCTTTGCTTGTGTCTGTACCTTAGACAAAATATTTTTAAAATACCTGTTCAGTTACAGAAAGTCCTTCCATCACACACCCACTCAGAAAAAAAGAGTTCACAAAAAAAGAATTAAAGTTATTATCAAATATGGCTTCCATTAAAAAAAAAAGCAAACCCAAAAAACCCTCAAAGTCCCCAACATGAAATATCATTTATATAGTTTCTCAAAATCCTCTATGGCATCTATTGGAGAGAATCTTTCCTCCCAGATCTGCAGGTCTTTTCCTACATAATAAATAAATATATAAATAAAAACGTTTATTGCCAGAATGACCATGGACTATCTTCATTTGTGATTGTGTTCCTGAGTTTCCACAGGAAACTTAATTTATTATTTTCATTTTAGAATCTGAGACAGTTGTGACAAGGATATCCAGGCATTGCAGCTATGACTAACCAAGTGCCAAAAGTGTTAATGATGTCAGATTTGATTTGAGGCAGATGGTTTTTATTTTGCTATGAAGATTTAGAATAACCTTAAACCTTTCCGCAATTACGGAAAAGTACATCTAACACATATATTGCTAATGTTAAAATGATGGTTTCTTATCTGAATTTTTAAACCAGTGCTAACTGTTTTGGTTTGTTCTGTTTTGCCTAGAAACCAAATATGTTTCCAAAATATTCTTTGGGTATTTTGGGGGGTTTTATTTTGTTCCCCCCCCCCCTTCCCCCCCCACTGAATGAGCCTTTCCTATCATTGCTAATAGCTACCATTTCTTTTTTCAAATACTGCTTTGCTTTCATTTGCTTTAATGATTGAAAACTCTGTACCAGCTCTATCTTTAATCTTTTTCTCTTAAGCTTCAAGAATCTCAGTAAATACACTTTCTAAAATAGAAAAAAAAATTCGAAGTCAGATCAGATTAACAGGTTTGTCATTTCATGGACCATTTTTCATCTAGGAATAATAAATACAAAGTATTTTCTGATTTGTATTTCTCTCTCCTGCAGCTAGAGATGCAGACTGATGAAAACCAAAAGTGTGTCATAAATGTATCAGACTCAGAGTAAGGAAAGTGCAGGATGACTGCAGTCATAGAGTCTTCATGTCGTTGTATTTGTCATCTGTCACGTTAAACTCTCAGAGTACATAGCAAAATACACACTAATCTAGCCTGAGAAATCGTAACATATCTATTGCCTCATGTTTTTCTACTCCTTTTTTTCTTGACTTATCTAAATGCAAGAGACAGTGACATGATGGCAGACCCTCAAAATTCTCTATGTAGGGAGCAGGAACTCATATGAATCCCTGCATCACTTCAGTTTTTGTCTTCTTTATGTTCACATAGCTGACCATAAAAACACCAAACAACACCTCCCCCCCCCAAAAAAAAACACCTAGAAAACTAGGATACCAGTGCTCCATGATCCTTATCACTGCAACAGTTCCCTGCTCTCTCTGGTGGCTGAAGTACTGAGTATGAACTGGAAGAACTGCATTTTTTTCAGAATATCAGATGATTTTTCACAACCTGGAGCATCCTGTATCTCTGTGAATAAATATTATGGCAGAAAGGCAAGTCAAGGAATGGAAAGGAAATAGAGAAAGGGATGAGGGGAAAAAGGTGAAAATGGAAAAAGCAGAAGGAGAGGGGAGGAAGGGAAAAGGGGGAAATGGAAAGGGAATGGGAAACAAAGGGAAATGAAAGGGAAAACCATACATGACAGAAAGTTTCTCAATTAGCAGACAGTCCTGGAAGAATCTTGCATTTTCTGACACTTTAATTTTAACTTGAGTTGAGGTTATTGGTCAGGAGTTGAGTTCTCTTTGAATTTCAAATTTTAAATTGACTTTTGTTTCTTGTAGCCTCAGCTATGAAGCACGATCTACAAATCATAGCTTTATGAAGTTTTCCAAAATTTGATGTGACTTAAATTTCTCATTTGAGTCAAGATCTTGTCTAATTTTATCCTGTTTTCCACTTCCCTAAAGTTGGGGGAAAAAAAGCCCACCTCAACTGAGAGTGGTAGGAAAGTATTTTTCTCATAGTTTCCCCTCCCATCTTGCCTAACTATAATTGACTGTCAGATAAATCAGAAGTTAGAGATACCTATCCTTTCTGAAACATTCTTCAAAAGCTCTGACGACACCTGCTACACTTTCAATTTGTCATATTTCTTAAATGCACTGTATCCTTTCTGGACTTCTGGTTTCAAAGACAGACCTGCAATGCAAGAGCAAATGAATTTTCAGGTTTTGTCCATAGTTCACATTTGAAATCTATTTGTATCACAAAATCACTATCAAAGCTGACAGGAGTAACAGCAGAAGAAAACCAGAACTGAGATAACCAGGCATGATGAATGTATAGCTGAAGAGTATCACATGGGCAGTTTCCATATTGCCTGCCTTTCAGCCTTCACACAATTTCTGGCACTGGTTCTTACATTTCCTTGAACACCCTGTTGTATGAGAGTCTTATTCTCTGCCTCTGATTTTGCTCTCCCAAGGACAAAACAAGCAAATATGGGGTGTTTTAACCGAAGTCTATGGAAAACCAAAGGATTTGGAGTCAGTGCAACAATAGCCTGTTGACGTGGTTCAGCCCCAGCCGCAGCTGAGCACCACGCACCGCTCGCTCACCCCTCCCCCGGTGGGAAGGGGAGGAGAACGGAAAAACAACGGCAAAGCCTCGAGGGTTGGGATAAGGACAAGTTACTGGGACAGCAAGGGAGGGGGAAACAATCAACAACAGTGCTGATAACAGATATTCACGATGGGTGATAACAGAACGATTTACCAATCCCACGACCGACTGGACACTCAGCCCGTCCTGGAGCCGCGCCAAACCCACCCCTCCCGACAAGCCCCCTTTTGTGGTGAGCATGATGTCACATGGTATGGAATAGCCCCCGGCCAGCTTTGGTCACCTGTCCTGGCTCCTTGTGAAAATTAACTCTATTCTAGCCAGAACCAGGACACCTGTCTTGTGTATTTGCAGCAGTCCTTCCGTACAAATATTTCACATTAAAGTTATCTTCGGGAAGAAGAAAGTGTCTTGCAAATCCCTCAGTTACAGTTTTGCAGGTGAATTATGTGCAAGATTATATGACATCTCAATTTTATTTTCTAGTAAAACTATAAGAGTTGTTTAAGGTAGAGAACCTGTGAAAAAAAAGATAAGAACTTACTAGAAGGTATTAATTGCTGTCACAGTTATTCATGGATTAATTATGTAAACTCTGCTGTAAAACTGGACTTGTAAGAATGCAGCTGGTGAGCAGTTTTCAAACTATATGCAGTTGTATAGCTAGTGATAGGTGAATCTGGCTATTCAACAAATTGCATCACTCCACTTTTCTCACGCAGGTTAACATGGATGCTAGTTTTTTACAGGATGAGAAAGTGTATATCTTGCTCAGGGATCAAATAATTTACTTTCTAGTAGTTGAATCACCCCTCAGATTTCTTTATTATATTCTCCATTTTCCAGTAATAGAGTGCTGTTTCTCTATAGCAATTCAAGGTGTAACATGTCAACTTTTCAATTTCTTGAAGTAAAATCATCATAGATAGTGTATAAAGAACAAAAGATTAACCTAATCCATGGTACAGCTAAATGAGAACCACAGTAGGCATGATGTTGCTTTATTTCTTTGAGCCTTAATATTCTGAATTTTCCAGTTCTGTTCAAGAATGAGAATAGAATCAACAGCGAGGGAAGACTTAAGTGTCAATAAAGTTAATTTAGGAAGTCTTTAGATCATAATAAAGCACCACTGGTGCCAGCAGAAACCTTGAATGGTAACTGTCTAAGATACTATGTTTAATCTGATAAATTAGAAGGAGCCTCTAAGGATTACTTTCTTTTAATCTGTAAGAAAAAAACCTGATAGACATTAAAGGCAAAGACATGCCTTGACATGACTGATTTTTGTAAGGGTGCCTTCATCCCTATGGCAGAGAAAATTCCAGAGAAAGGATAATTTTTGTTTTGTCTATTCCCCGTCACCAGATAAACAAACCATAAGGAAATTTCATAGGACTACATTTTTTGAATGTATATTATATGAAATCTAGCTATATGCATACACCACTCCTCAGACACAGTTCCACCAACAACTAGAAGGGTGCAAAGCTTTATGAAATACCTGTTTGTGAGGGGTAATTCACTTGAGCATTGCACTGCTGTACACACTACAACATCTAATGAATAAGAGTCAGGGTCCAAAGTGGAGTCCATATCCCTCAGTTACATTTACTGCTTAGGCTAAAATATTTCTGGAGATAAAATAAAGGATGCTGATTATCACCAGGAGACAAGGGACAATTCCGTCCCTGTTTCTTTTAGCTAGTTTCAGAGATGTAAATGTAACAGGTGCAGATGTAACAATAATGCCTCCATCCCCTCCAAACTTCTTATATCCCACAACACTCAGCCTCCACTGCCCCAAACTGATTGCAAGGCCCAGTCAATCACCCCTACATATAAAGATCTCAGTCCTTAGCCTCTCTGTTTTCTGGAGGTCCCAATCCTCCCCGTGCTCATCCATCAGTCCCTCACTTGTATAGCCCCTGTCCTCATACCCATTCAGTATCCCCAAACTACCCAGGCTTTTTCCTCTTCAACCTCAGTTCCCTGCTGTACAAATCCAACCACTTCAACATGTGTCCCAGCAAGCGCTGCTTGTTGGTCATACCCTGTGGCTGCCTCTGGTCTAACTCCTTGCTACCCGTCAGCTCTGCTGATGCCTTCCTGGTAGCTGCTAGAGCTAACCCATCCTCCCCATTGCATGGCTCTGCCATGTCTCCTGCTTTCTTGTCCACAAGAACTTCTACTCATTCAAACATTTGGCCTGATTCAGTGCACATCAATAGACAGCTCAGAGAAAAAATGTGGAATGCCTGGCAGCAGGCTCCTCAGAGTATGATTCAAACATCATCAAGGGGAGAAGTGAGGAGGGTAACTGCTGTAATATCCATGATGGACTAGAGAGGAGGCCACACCTCACTACAGCCT
This sequence comes from Balearica regulorum gibbericeps, assembly GCF_011004875.1. Taxonomy (NCBI): domain Eukaryota; kingdom Metazoa; phylum Chordata; class Aves; order Gruiformes; family Gruidae; genus Balearica; species Balearica regulorum. The sequence continues at coordinate 58,283,986 of NC_046186.1, forward strand.
TGCTGTCATCTGCTGATGTGAAGCATGTGCCACCCTGGGCAGTTCTCACAGGGTCAGGGAGAGAGCCAGCCCACAAGAACATCGACTCTTCATTTTGCACAGTAGCACTGGGGTTACATGGGTAATGTGGCAGTTGCTTGCAACGGGGAATAGTTCAAGTTTTCGTTCTGTCCTGGGAAAGTCAACCCTAAACCTCCAACCATAGTAGAAAAGGATTTGGCAGCGATTTTCTTTTTAGAGGTAGTAATACTCTAGATCCTTCAAGCACAACCTGTTATACACCATAGAATTCAAGATATTTAGACTTGAGAGAGTGGAGGTATAGTCCTGTAATTCAGAGCATGGGGGCCAAGAGTCTCAGATGCCAACAGGAAGATCAGGGGATCTGAGGAGCTTTGTCTCCCTCCTTATCTTCAAAAGTCTCACAGGAAATTGACAGGTTTGTAGGAAATATCTTGATTTCTTCAAATTGATGTTTGCCAGTGGCAAACATTTCTTTTGGTGAATTTGCAGCCAGCTCTCCTTCTCTGGGAGATGTTGAAAAAAATCTGACAAGAGACCAAATTCATGTCAAATTTCTTTTGTAAATGGAAATCTGTCAGGTCTGTTGGCAACAAAGACTAATGATTTGATTGTCACATAGAATTTGCAACAATCCAGTTCCAACAAGCTGGAAAAATCACTAACATGCAACACTTCTTCATCTGCCTAAACAGACAAATATATACAAAAAGCATTGATGCACACCAAATTCCATTATTTCGTTTTCTCTAAAATATGCATTTAAAAATAAAGAGAGATTGAAGGTCTCTCTTTTCTCACAAAATTACAGTCACCACATCTTCTAGTTCTTCACTGACTTGTTGGTATTTAGTGTGACTTATTTCCTTCCCACTTACATCTAGAAATAATTCTTTAACCCTAATCAAACTACTCTTTTGAGAATCATTTTTAAGCTGTCTTAACCAAATTGATTTCAACAATAGCATAGTGCCTCTGCACGTAGAATCATAGAATCATAGAATGGTTAGGGTTTTAATATACACTATCAAGTCTATTGAAGATCTTACCTGAAACACTTGTAACTGTTCTTGCTAGTAGCTTTTAACTATTTAAAAAATGCTTTTGATCTTTATCAATGGAGTCATGGGTTATTTAGAAGTTTTGTCTATTCTTTCTTAAAAAGCTTGCTATTCATAGTTTATTACCAGAGCTGTGAAGGATATGGAGTTTCAGAGCTTTCATAAGTACTATGTTATTAATAGTTTGTTTAACTGGAAAAAAATAAGAACATTTAAAAATCCTTCTTTTTCAACTGAAAATTTTGTTTCCAGTTTCAACTTTTTAATTTTGTGTTAATGATATAAAATACAAAACTTCAACTGCATTTCAAAACTAATAAACACAATATTTTTATTTGTTTCTACAGCAAGCTTCCCTGAATCTGCCAATGTTCTCATGGAAATTTTTTATCATAGTAAATGAGTATTTCACCACAGAAAATATTTAGAAAATCTTGGTATGTTTGTAATTGCCTTTGTGCACTTCAGGCTGTGTTATGGCATTTTGTGAAATTCCTCCACCTTACTCTGAGCTTTTGATGATCCAGTCATGTTCTGTTTAGATTTTGTTATCCTACACTTTGAAGGAATGAGTAGAATCATAGAATCATAGAATATCCTGAGTTGGAAGGGACCCATAAGGATCATTCCTGGCTCCACACAGGACCAGCCAAATCAGACCATATGACTGAGACCGTTGTCCAGATGCTTTCTGAACTCAGTCAAGCTCGGTGCTGTGACCACTTCCCTGGGGAGCCTGTTCCAGTGCTCGACCACCCTCTCAGTGAAGAACCTTTTCCTGACATCCAACCTAAACCTCCCCCGTCGCAGCTTCATGCCGTTCCCTCGGGTTCTATCACTGGTCAGCAGAAGGAGGAGATCAGCACCTGCCCCTTCGCTCCCCCTCGTGAGGAAGCTGTAGGCCGCGATGAGGTCTCCCCTCAGTCTTCTCTTTTCTAGGCTGAACAAACCAAGGGACTTCAGCCTCTCCTCATACGTCTTCCACTCTAGACTCTTCACCACCTTAGTTGTCCTCCTTTGGACACTCTCTAATAGTTTGATGTCCTTTTTGTACTGTGGCGCCCAAAACTGCACACAGTACTTGAGGTGAGGCTGCAAAAATGCAGTGTAGAGTGGGACAATCACTTCCCTAGACCGGCTAACAATGCCGTGCTTGATGCACCCCAGGATACGGTTGGCCTTCCTGGCAGCCTGGTAAGGTAGAATAAAACTCTTATTTCCACTGAGTTAATTCTGTGCAATTTCTGCTGATATTTTCCAGCTGTCTTTGTGGCTGATGATTGGGATCTTTACACTAAACCTATGTAGTTTCTTTGTGAGGTCTTTTGCTTTACTCTTTGCATTTTCATACTGGTTTTACTATGCTTTACTACCTTTACTGCTTTTTCCTTATTTAGCTTTGCTTTTCTATCTTGTGTTATGACACTTTTAAAAAATTGCACATATCTCTTACTGTCATTCATTCATTCATTTTCTTTAACTTTATGATTATTATTCTAGACATTTCACTTTTCTTAATTCCCAACACTTTCCTCATTAAAGGATAAAACTTGACTACTAATACTTGACAGGGCAATTAATGCAGTGCTTTTTGGGAAGATAAACTGTTCTTGTTTAATATGCTTGGCTTGTAGTAGTTGGAATTTTATTTTTCTGATTACATTGGCAGAGGAAAAAAATCATTATTAAATCTTCTCTGCAATGACTGTAATGTCATATTTTACTTATTTTTTATGGCCTGTACCTTACCCTGTCCCTTATATAAGAAAAAAAAAAAAAACAAACAGCAAAGTGTCTTTAGACTATATTAGAGCTTGAGGGTTTGGGGTTTTTTTCTCTTAGTGTGATTTAAGCTATCAAAGTAGGTGGCCTAGTTGTTCAGCATACTGTTGTCTGACTCACATAGCAGCTGATTGAGTGAAATGTTATGAATTTTCATCCCAGTACTATCAGACTATTTCAAAAGTGGTATGAAATGGGCATGTCTGGTTCAGAGGAGCCCCAGGACTTAATTTTTTTCACATAGGAATCAAACAGAAGCTCAAATAAAGCTTGTCCTTTTTTATTTCCTTAATTCATGTTACTTTTTTCCCAGTGGGATGGAATCATTTTGTTCAATTCTTTAAGGGAGAAAATTGTTTTGTTTTCCTCATTGGAAATGAGGGCTTCCATGAATACCTAAGCTTGTATGGGGCTGTGAATCATGCTCTGAGAAACCTATTACCCTATTTTGGTCTGTCTTCAGGGAAAGGCAGCCGATTTCCAAGACTTACTTCAGTGCCCTTGAAATCGGAATCTTGATCATCCTGGGTTCTAGAGTTGGGGGACCTCAACTCATATAATTACAAAATCACAGAATGGGTGAGGTTGGAAGTGACCTCTGGAATTCATCTAGTCCACCCCACCCTGCTCAAGTAGGGTCAGCTATAGCAAGATGTCCAGGACCACGTCTGGTTCAGTTTATAGTATCTCCAAGAATGGAGATTCTTTAGCCTTTCTGGGCAACCTGTGCCAGTGATTGACCACCCTCCCCACAGTAAAAAAAGTGTTTCTTGCGTTCAGATGGAATTTCATGCATTTTAATCGATGTCCATTGCCTCTTATTCTTTCACTGGGCCCTACAGACAAGAGTCTGACTCTCTCATCTTCATTCTTTTCCGTCAGGTAAATTCCATTCCTTGCTTAGTTGATGAGGAGTCTCTCCCTCTCCTATCATTTCTTGGGACTGCTGTGGGGAAGATGGGTCTCCACAAATGCCTGAGCTCATCTGACACTGTGAATCAGACTTCGGGCAATGGTTAATGCATCATGGGTAACTACAAAGCATCATAGGCAGTGCCTTTTGGAAAAAAAAAAAAAAAAAAAAAGAAAAAAAGGAGACTGGAAGGAAAAAAAGAGCATGTGAATCTTATCTGAAATTTCAGGAGGTTATAAATATTCTTAACGTGTCATTGCTCTGTAACTTAGAAATTATAAACATTAACAGAAAGTAGATTTAAAGAAACTGCAATAACATCTACTTGTACTTGACTCATTCTAAACCACCTGTAGTAAGTTCCTGTTCTTTAAATTTGGTTTCAAACTGCAAACTCAAAAATATGCCCTGAGCTTAAGAGAATGGAATTTCTCTTAAACTTAGGTCACAGAAAAAGGGACCTGAATCATTAAATGACGCTATCCATAACAGAAGAGAAACATCAGAATCTTATTATGTATTGTTCCAGGATTTTAAGAGCTGAAACTTGAAGCTGAATTTTAGTTAACTGAAAATATCTTTTGAATTTGGAGTAAAACAAAAAATAGCTGTCAGCACAAATATATGAATCCTTGATAAACTCATCTCTCAATCCTTGTCATATTCTGCACTCAATGCACACGTAGACTTCTAGGACTTTCACACCAATGTCAAGGGAGCATTCATTCCAAAGGTTGCATAGATATATCATTTTATTTCACATCACTGAGTCCAATAGTTCAAATGCTGAATATTCTGATGTATATTTAGGATAAAACATACCAACAGCAAATATCTATCTAGATGATGAAATCATCTGAGAGAAATATTCATGATAGAACATGGGTTTTGTGATGCAAAATGCTTTGGAGAAAACATTGGGGGTTTGTTAACAGAAATAAAAAGGGAATGGGGAAAACATAGTGGGGTGAAGACATAAATGTTCAAAGATGTTAAAAGTTATTTTTATAGGATGGATTGTTAGAGAAAACAAAATATTTACGTTATTTATTTGGTGATTTGCTATTTCTCAGAGTTTCATTCAGCCCTTTACATAATGTAAAGGTGTTTGCATCAAAAATATTTTTAATTTAATCTACCTGCACTTTTTATCAAAATCACTGTGCTTCTTAAATGGTCTTATGGTGTTCAAGAACTTGAGGTGTATATGTTTCAAATTGCTTTAGGGTTGGAAGTCTGCCACTTAGGAGCACTATGTAGGAGTTCATAGTGATGCATGAAAAATAGATGTAGCCCTGCTGTGAAGCAATACAGAAGACAGCTAAAACACATGTCAGCAAAACTGGAAATGGAAAAGCCAGTTAAAATCATGATATTCCTCCACATAACCTCAATATCTCTGTGTATTAGTTTTACTGGGATTTTGCAAGTTCCCTCTACATATATATATATATCTATTATTGAAATAAGATCTACTGGTGTTCAAAAGTAGAACTCATTTTTAGAATTTTCCACAAATTACAATATGTAACTTCCTTTATGCTGACATGTCCTTTTCATTAGTATATATGCAACCTGAAGATGATGGGAAACAAAGCTCTCTATTCTTTTTACTACTTTGCTGCTGCTTGACTTTGGGAAAGTCATTTAATACTTTGGATGAAAATTTTGAAGAAAGGTTATCTAAAATTCGGCTCCTACATATTTCAGTGCTGGTGACATGTTTTTAGAGCTATTGAGTACAGCTGGTTGTTGTGTTATCTTTTTTATCTCTATGGAAAATTTTGACACAAACAATCTGTTTATTAAAATTCACAAAGGAGTGTTTTGGCTTCCCAGTGAAGGACTGGAAATACGACTTTTAGAAACACAGGTTTTGGTTGAAAATTTGGAGACATTTCCAAGGAATACATTTACAAATACATTTAATGAATATGTTTGCCTAATGGAAATTATTTTTCCAATTAGAAGGGTTCAGGGGATTTTTTTACCATGTCTCTGCTTTGATCAGTCCAACAGCAAGGATTGCTCTCTCTTGGCTGGTTTTTTCTCTCATATGGAAAGAAGTATGCAAATAATATCAACATTATGACTGTGCACTTTATACTTGGATGATTTCAAAATTCTTGCATATTTCAGAATGCTGTCTGCTACAGGGGCTGGTTGAAGGCAAGAAAAGGACATAATGCAAAAATGCAAAAACATTTCCTGCCTCTCTGTCTTTCTTAACACAGATTCAGAACAGTTATAATCCAATGAAAACTAACAATGCAGTAGAAAGTCTAGTTAGCCATACTTATGCAAATAATGTTTTACACTGTGCCAAAATTAATTGTGTATGTAAATGTGAATACTGTAATAATGGCATAGTAGATAGAGTAATGGCATGTCCCATCTATGGTCATTTAAATCTAACCTGAGGTTTTAACCACAATTAGAAAACTGTTTTAGGATTATTACCTGTTAGGCAGTAGTCCTCCATTATCTTTAATAAGGAAAACATAATTTATCACAATTAGGCTTAATTGGCAATTCTCAGGCTGTGTACAACAGAATATCAGGACTGAGACAGCATGGGCAATCACTTTATTCCTTCCATCCCCAAAGGCGATTTTCCTCAGGTCATTTCCAAGCTCACTGACAAGCAGTGTGAGGATCTCATTTTTAGAAAATCAGAGTTATGAATTCTGCATCAGTAACTATCACACATTTCACTCTTCCCCAAGTTAGGCATTCTAGGCAATTCAGTTAGCAGACAGGACGCTTCGGTCAGAAGATATCTCAAAGTGTACGATGTTAGATACACAGAAATCAAAACTCAATGGGAGGGCGTCCCTCAGCCACACATCAGACTCATACTCTTTTACACAACACCCCATTCAAGCTTTTTCCTCTGTTCTGGAATGCTTGAAATCCTATTCCAACACTGCTGAAAGTGTTACAAAACTGCAGCTTATGCACAAATGGCTCAACTGACTTCAGTGCATTTGTTTGTCTCAGAGGACATCCTTCCTTATCAGCTGCATTTTACTTTTACCAATTACCTATTATAGCAAAAATGATTTTTTTTTTGCAGCAATCTGTGTGACCCAGCCCTGACAAATGCAAAACATTCGCAGGCAAAGAAAAATCTCTGGAATCTCCTGGACGTGTCTGCCTATCATTGGTGCAGTTGCTGCATGGGAACAAGGGAAAATATGGGAAAAACATATTTTTTTTCAAAATATGAACAAATCTAGTTTTTATTCCTTTTATGTATGTAATTTCTATGTTTCAAAACCCTGCCAAATGTTGTTGTTCTAGATCAGTGTTAGGGTGAAGCATAAAAGCATGAGTCTATTTCAGAAATATAAAAAAAGTAAACTCCTGACCTAGCCTGTGATATATTCAGGTATAGATATGGACAAATAATTACCTTGGTATTACTTAGTAATTACTCTCTTCTGGAAAAATTAATGTGAAGTGACTCCATGGAATACAGGAATTGCTTACCGAATTTGGTATTAAAGATACCTATGGATAATGATAACATGGTATGAGGAACAATAAAATCTCCCACTTTCCTCATAGTGAATGCTTAAGCAAGAGTCGTATTACATCTTAGGATAAGTTTTGTGTTCAAATTATATTATTTTTTTATTTTCTTTCAAATACAATGAGTGACCAGAATAGAATTGAAGTGTTTGTGGGGCTTTTTGTTCTCAAAGGAAAACCTGAGAAGTTATAATTTCTTCTTCAGTTTTAAACAGAGTATTCACTTCCAGATTCTGTTCTCCCTGACAATCCATTTCCATTACACCAGCATCACCTCTTTCAACCTCTGTAAGTACACTTGTTCAGCATCAGAAACATGCACTCGATCCTTAAGAAAAGTAAAAATAGATGCAGATGTGGGGAATGTAACCACATATTTTGATAAGAATAAAATATTATATGCCAGAATTTATTGGTTTGTAAACTGGTGGAATGAGAAGGAAATAATCTGCCTCAAAGCACATGAATGCAATGTAGTACAGTATCTGAAGAAATTTATATAATGAAGAATCAATATTTTACTCTTTCACTTGAGATATAAGATTTCTGTCTTGAAATATGGTAGTTTTGACCTATGAGTGGAGAATTGAAACAGTCTCTTCAGTGCAGTAATAACACAACACATTTATATAGCATCTTCCCTAAAAGAGTCACAAGGGGTCTATCTGTGATCTTCCGGCATGTCAAGCATACTGGCTCTGACTAATTTCTAGTGTGGTAAAAGGAAAAATGAATGTTGTTTAGGTCTCCTAGACAACAGCCTATGCTTCAAAGGTAAACTATGCAATAGTTATATATTTGATTCAAATCTAGGATTCAATTTGGGAATGAAAGAACATGAGTATCTGACATTGTTTGCCTCGGCTGCTTCAGATGGACAAATAAAATTCAGTCAAACTTCAGTATTATTCAGTTCTGATAATATATATATATATTTTTAAATAGATATCTAGACAGAAATATTTCTACTCCATTTTTCTTATAGAAAAATTAATTCCATTAATGTTAGTGTATTGATCTTTCTTATAACAGAACAATGATATTTGCTATATGTAAATTCTATTTTCCAAATTGGCAGGTGCATACTATAAAAGAACAATAAGCAATACTTCTTTTTTCTCTTTAGATATTATTTTTAACAAAACATTATTTTCCATGTTTTTAGACCTATATTTCTCCTTATGCATAGTTTAACTTTCCTTGTAGATGTCTGCTATCCTCAATTGCCAACCCAGGTACCATGATAATATGAATTACACTGAAATTTTTATAACAGGCTACAGAAAGGGGAGTATTCTCCACAGAAAGTAACAAAGAAGTAATTAAATCAGCCGTGCTTTCCTATATACTGATGATGACATCTTTAAAACCACAATTATGAAACAATCTCAATGTCATTTCTAGTATATATGTTATTATATATAAACATTGTTTTGCACGGTTGATTTGAACAACACTGCATGGATTAACTAACTAAATGAACTGATTTTCAGCTGCATCAGATTTCAGGTGAAATTGCAATTAGCTGAGCCAAATTTAGCTAAACTTTTTTTCCGGGACTACTCCCTGGGGAAAGGGAAGAAATCAAGCAAAATACTCTAAACGAAAAAAATGTTGACAATTCTTCAATGGCATTTTATCCTGAAGAAATAAAATTTCTACATGAATTGTTGAATTTTGGCAGTAGAAATTGATTCAGAGGCTCTACTCTGCCCATTAAATAATGCTAAAGTGACATAAAAGAAAAAAATGTTTTCTATGAAAGTTAATGTTTAAGGTCTCCCAAATTAAGACGACCATTTTATGATAATTTGCCTCCAAACTAATATTGCTTTTCTCTAGAAGGCAAAATAATTGATTTTGCTTCTCTATTCATTCACTGTTTTTAAACTTTGTCATAGCCACAACCACTAAATTTTAAAAATATTAATTCAAGAATCCATAAAATTTAAATTATTCCTTTATAAAATTAGATGGGCTTGGCAAGTTATTTTTCATTTTAAATACTATATGTGAATATATAAGTAGTTATGCTGGTTTGTAAATTAAAATGTGACAGACATTTTAGCAAGTAGTCTGAGTAGAAAACAGACCTCTTTCAGTTGACAGTCTGTATTCTCTCATTTACTTTCAGAAGCAAAAATTTGCCATATTTACATGCCTGTGACAATTCTCATGCAAAATAATTACATAATTGTAATTAATAAGTACCTTTTTTCTCTCATTAAAAGACTTGATATATCTTTTTAGAGCAGCTGTTTGGCTATCAAAATTGGCCAAGTAGCTTTTTCCTGTTGAGGAAAGTTTGCGGGAACCATTTTAATGCTGAAAATTGTTTGAAAGTTCTTTCAGCTGTTTCATCTCAATGTTAACTGCAGTGTAGTTATTTATAGGAAATAAATTGCAATAATTTGTTTTATGGCATTTTAACTGGAAAGTATATACACTTTAAGATGGGAAATGAAAAGGTAAAGTCAGAATAAGAGATAAGATTTAAGCCAAATAGAGCAGTTGATAGTAAATTACTAGTAATTTTTTAGATGCGATACCTTTAAAACATATGTATAAAGATGGATTCTTTTCTTTCCATATACCAGCTTTCATAGTAGTGTAATTCTATGGTATTTGGAAGATTTTTATAAAATCACATCTCAAGCCTCTGTGCCACAAGTCCCTGACAAGAACAAAAGAAAACCCTTGTAACTTCAGTGGGACTCTAGCCTGGTATTCTGATATCAGACTGCATTTGCATGGGGAAGGGCTGGGGAAGAGTTGAATGTGGCATCGGTGCCTAAGAAGAGCATCTAGCCCAGTGAATTAGGGAATACAAAGGATGACAGACTGTCAAGTCACCGACAGGTTTCTTGTTGCCCCCACCCCATGGGAGACCTGGTGCCTGACCTGGAGCATACAAATGCCGTGCATTCCTCTACAGTTTCCAAGTTTCACAGCAGTGTGTCAGAGGCTGGTGCATGAGAACGGATCAGTCTGTAAGCTGCTAACTGCTGAAAGCCGGAAGAATGCACCAGCAAAGAATGACTGGATATGTGCGTGTACATGTTCTCCTCTGAAACTTCCAAAATTGGTCTATGTCATGAAAAAAGACACCGGATGCTCTTACAATTGAGCATTGTATAGATGGAGAGGGTTTGTTTTCACTCTCTGGGAGTTGAAAGCTCAAAGCAATACTGCATATTCTGCCACCAAAATGCTATTCAATGCTTTTTTAAGGTAGAAGGCTTTACAGTAGGACAATCTTCATATCATATTGGCATGACTTAACTTGTGTCAGGTTATATTTAATGACAGGCTCTTAAAAGAACTTCAGACTACGCATGGTTTAAGCACTGACATTTGGCCACAGATGCCACTGTGAGATCCCAAATTGCCATTGCAAATAGCTAGAGTATTAATGGAGAATTAAATCTCTTCCCAGTAAAAGATGGAGAGCATCTTCTTTTATGCTTCCCTGCCCTTGTCTGAACTACTTCCTTTTTTATAACGGCTGCATTTCTGCCAACTGCTTTATCTTTGCAGCCAGGAACTATAAAAGCAAAGTGTCCTTGCCATTTGGGAAAGATGTTGACAGGAGGTAGATGCAATGATCCCCTGCATACTTATGGCATCAATTCTTTCCCAGTAGCATTACATATGAATAAGTGACTAACTGCCAAATGCCATTCTCTGAAATGGAGACATTTAGACAGTACTGGAGAGTCTAGTCTGGATCCCTAAAATAACAGAACTCAACTTCTCATCTCTACATAAGAATGAGCTTAATTAGTATTAAAACAGAGTTTTTTAGTAAACAAACTAAGTGGCCTTAAATAAGCATTGAAATGAATGTTCACACTTCACAGATAAACTTCTGTGATGTGCGTGGTGCATAAGAATGGCGTAAGTTAAAACAGGAGCCAACAAGGAGAGGTGCTATCCCGGACCTTGTTCTCACCAAAAAGGAGGGGCTGGTAGGGGATGTGAAGCTCAAGGGCAGCCTTGACTGCAGTGACCACAGAATGGTGGAGTTCAAGATCCTCAGGGCAGCGAGGAGGGCGCACAGCAAGCTCGCTACCTTGGCCTTCAGGAGAGCAGACTTTGGCCTCTTCAGGGATCTGCTTGGTAGAGTACCATGGGACAAAGCCCAGGAGGGAAGAAGGGCCCAGGAAAGCTGGTTACTATTCAAGGGTAACCTCCTCCAAGCTCAGGAGCGATGCATCCCAGCAAAGAGGAAGTCAGGCAAAGATGCCAGGAGGCCTGCACGGATGAACAAGGAGCTCCTGGGCAAAGTCAAACACAAAACGGAAGCCTACAGAGGGTGGAAGCAAGGGCAGGTAGCCTGGGAGGAATACAGAGAAATTGTCCAAGCAGCCAGGGATCAGGTTAGGAAAGCCAAAGCCCTGATAGAATGAAATCTGGCAAGTGATAAAAGAAGACTAGGGAAAATGTGGGGCTCCTCCAAAATGAAATGAGACCTGATTACCCAGGATATGGAGAAGTCTGAGGTACTCAATGACTTCTTTGCCTCAGTCTTCACTGGCAAATGCTCGAGCCACACTGCCCAGGTCACAGACGGCAGGGACTGGGAGAATGCAGAACCGCCCACTGCAGAAGAAGATCAGGGTCGAGAATATCTAAGGAACCTGAAGGTGCACAAGTCCATGGGACCTGATGAGATGCATCCGCAGGTCTTGAGGGAACTGGCAGATGAAGTGGCCAAGCCACTCTCCATCATATTTCAGAAGTCCTGGCAGTCTGGTGAAGTTCCCACTGACTGGAAGATGGGGAACATAACCCCCATTTTTAAGAAGGGTAAAAAGGAAGACCCAGGGAACTACAGGCCAGTCAGTCTCACCTCCGTGCCTGGCAAGATTATGGAGCAGACCCTCCTGGAGACTATGCTCAGGCACATGGAAGATAAGGAGGTGATTGGTGACAGCCAACACAGCTTCACTAAGGGCAAATCGTGCCTGACAAATTTGGTGGCCTTCTGTGATGGGGTTACAGCGTTGGTGGATAAGGGAAGGGCAACTGACATCATCTACCTGGACTTGTGCAAGGCATTTGACACTGTCCCGCATGACATCCTTGTCTCTAAATTGAAGACATATAGATCTGATGGATGGACCACTCGGTGGATAAGGAATTGGCTGGATGGTCACATTCAAAGAGTTGCCATCAATGGCTTGATGTCCGAGTGGAGACCAGTGACAGGTAGCATTCCTCAGGGGTTAGTATTAGGACCAGTGCTGTTCAACATCTTTGTAGTGACATGGACAATGCGATCAAGTGTACCCTCAGCAAGTTTGCCAATGACACCAAGCTGTGTGGTGCGGCTGACATACTGGAGGGACGGGATGCCATCCAGAGGGACCATGACAGGCTGGAGAGGTGGGCCCGTGCGAACTGCATGAAGTTCAACAAGGCCAAGTGCAAGGTCCTGCACGTGGGTCAGCACAATCCCAAGCACAACTACAGGCTGGGTGGAGAATGGATTGAAAGCAGCCCTGAGAAGGTCTTGGGGGCATTGGTTGATGGAAGGCTCAACATGACGCAGCAAAGTGCGCTTGCAGCCCAGAAAGCCAACCATATCCTTGGTTGCATCAAAAGACGCATGACCAGCAGGTCGAGGGAGGTGATCCTGCCCCTCTACTCCCCTCTTGTGAGACCCCACCTGAAGTACTGCATCCAGCTGTGGGGTCCCCAGTACAGGAGAGACATGGAGCTGTTGGAGAGAGTCCAGAGGAGGCCACGAAGCTGATCAGAGGGCTGGAGCACCTGTCCTATGAGGACAGGCTGAGAGAGTTGGGATTGTTCAGCCTGGAGAAAAGGCGGCTCCAGGGAGATCTAATTGTGGCTTACCAGTACCTGAAAGGGGCCTACAGGAAAGCTGGAGAGGGACTGTTTATCAGGGAGTGCAGTGACAGGACAAGGGATAATGGGTTTAAGCTGAAGGAGGGTCGATTTGGATTAGATGTTAGAAAGAAATTCTTTACTATGAGAGTGGTGAGGCACTGGAACATGTTGCCCAGAGAGGTTGTGGCTGCCCCCTCCCTGGAAGTGTTCAAGGCCAGGTTGGATGGGGCTTTGGGCAACGTGGTCTAGTGGAAGGTTTCCCTGCCCATGGCAGGGGGGTTTGAACTAGATGATCTTTAAGGTCCTTTCCAACCCAAACCATTCTGTGATTCTGTGATTCTATGATTATATTCAGCAGTAAGTTGGCCATTCTACTTAATGAGAATATAATTTATTTTCCAAGACTAAGAGCACAGCATGTATCAATCTTTGGTCCTGAAAGTTAATCAGTGGATTTTAGTTTCATGTTGTCTGCAGGTATTCTATTAAAATTTGGGTAGAACTTCCAAGTCTTCCTGTGCCTAAGTAAAACAGATCATAATATCAGACTATCCCTTATGCTAATATTTAGTGAGGATAAATGCACTGAAGTGATCTGGGTTTTCAAACATTACAGTTTAGACCCAGTAAGTACCATCTACAAAGCAAAAGCTGTGTTTTCCCACTGCTAAAAATTTGGGTATGCAATGTGTATGTAACCGTAACGCTTGGCACACCTAGCACATGGTAAAACAAGCTCTGCAGGTGTCAGTATATGGAATATACAAGGATGGTTGATCTAAACAGCTGAGAGCTCCTGCAGCATATAGTCGGTGAAGCAGCACATGATTTCTTCAGGTCATTGTACTTAAAAAAAATGTAGTGTGTCTTTATATTAGTAATAACCTATTTTACATTGATGAAAGTAATGTGAATGATAACATTTGGAAAGTTATATTGTAAAGTAGGTACAGTTTTGATGGAGGTCCTTGAAGCTATCGTGTTATTTACTAGGAATTACTGGACAACACTTGCCAAACAGTGCCTACTAGCTGTTAGGAAATTCAAATGTCACTGCAGATGCAGCTGTTTGAGAAAAACAAAATTACGGTATCTTTAGGCCCCTCAGAGTGAAGTGATGGTTGTCAGCTGGAAGCAAGTTCATTCTCCTTGCAGGAATTTGTGTAGCTTCTCTTTCTAGATATAGTGTCACAAGGTGTCAAAGCTAAAACTCCTCCCTGTTCTCGCTTTCTATGGAGCATGTGTTGCCTCTTAAATGACTGTAACTATTCAGTGAAGAAAGAAACACATCCTTAGAAGATAGGTTTTAGAAATAAAAATGGCAAACATTTCACACTGTGTAGAGGTGTGATATGTTCCAAGTAATCTTGGAAGAAACGGAGTAGTGGGCAGAGTGCAGGTGGAGTGTTCAAAGCTGTGTGTATAATTCACACTTACTGTAGTGAGTGCTATAAAAAAAATCAATACATAAACTCAAAGGCAGATGGAATTTATCACATATCTCTGCTGTTTGACACCTGAATATCACCAGTACGTATAGATGCATCTGTATAATTATCTTATTTTCCTTCTAAAAACACATACTAAATGCATATTAATTCCTGAACACAGAACTAGAAGTGTTTAGTGTAAAATATGACTAGGATGTTGTGAGGTTTTAGCTGGAGACAACTTGCATAGTGCCAGGACAAAATGTGTCTTTTCTGAATAACATGTTTATTCCTTAAATGAGAGATCTTTCACATCAGTGCTTCATTTTGGATAGCTCATTCTTTTGAAATGTACAGTAATTACTTAACCCGTAATAAAATATGACAAGACAACAAAACCTATTAATAGTGGCAACCATTATAACACCCTAATTAAATATATTATGCTTCATTTCCATAGCTAGGCCAAACGCCGATTTCTAACAAGTAGAGCATTCTGGTTTTGCCACTTGATTGAGACCTGCAGGGTAATCCTAAAAGAATGAAGAATGATTGAGACATCTAGGAATGTTCTTGCTATAGTAAATAAAAAATGGCCTTTGGGACTTTGATATGATATTGAAAAATGACCTATTAAAGGGGAACAGTAGGAATTTAAATTACAATATAAAATTTTCAGTTTTCTGAGAGGGACCTTCCTGCTAGTTTAAATTGTAAACACCTGAAAATCCAGTGTAAATTGATGTTATATTTACTGTGTAGCAGTCACTTTAATATGCTTGCCTTGAAGCCTTAAAAGCAAAATCCTGTGTATTAATACTATGACTTCAGAAAAGCAGGGAGAAAAATAACCATTGATGCTTATAAATATGAAGCCTGCAGAGTATAAGCAAAAGAAATTTATAGAGAAAACCTTGAACAATTCCTACAGCAACATCAGCCCAGCCTCATTCTGAACTGTTGAGCCAGAAATGCGAGAAAATGAAGTGACTGAAGCCTGTCAGAAAAGAAAAACAGCTAGTGGAGTGATGATATGAATCCACAGACGGCAGCATTGAATCCAGTATCTTCACTGCATTGATTAAAGATTGTTACTATTCAGGTGAATTGAAACCTTCACTGAAGCCATGGTAGAGATGAGCACAATAAAAAGTTGTTTGTCATTTGTAACTCAGTAGGACTCTGAAGTAAGGAACTGATTTCTTTTTTTTTTTTTTTGCTTCAACTGAGTTATATTAGATGGCTCACAGAAAGATATATATATTGTGTATGTTTCTTCCCATAAATACCTTGGTTTATAGTACATGTTAGCAATCAGATTAGGTAAGATCTACAACAAGGCTAAATTTTCCAAATATAGTGCTAGCTCATTGCTACAGTTTATAGCTTGAATTCCTCCAGTTTGCATAAGACAGCATCACCTTTGGCTTCATTCAAAGATGAATCTGAACCTTGCAAACACCACAGGTTTCAACACACTCTGCTCTCTCCTGATCCAAATTGATATTGATATTTCATGCCAATTGTGATAGAAAAGAGTTAGACCTTTTTCTTGACTGAAAAGATTTGAAAATTTGTTCAGTAGTTGAAACTTAAGGGTGTTTGAGGTGGTTGGGTTTTTTTGTGAGAAGATAACAATTTTTATTAAACCTTCATCTTTTTAGCATATCACAGCATGAGGACAGATTAACTGATCAAAGTCACAGATGTCACCCTCAGGATAGTCCCGTGGCCCGTATGATTGCCAGGGAGGAGGCAGTTACATGGAGCTTTTTTCCTGACTCAGAACTGAATGCTTAAGCTGGGTCTCCCACATTTTAGTCACACCTCCTACGTATAGAGCCGCTTGGTGCTATGAGTAGATCTTCCCAACAAATTGTGTAGGAACTGCTCCATTTTGAATAGATAGTTCAGGGAAGTTATTTCAAAAGTTAAGTTTTCAATGAAGATAGTCTTCTTGCCATAAAAAAAAATAAATCTTATTTTAATACCATTATCAAATATATTAGCCATGAAAGGCCAAGACCTGTAAACATGAGGTATGTGGAAAATGCCCAAACAGCCTAAAAGAGTTATCCAATATTAGAGGCTTGTCAGGAGTCTGACATTGGTTTAAGTGAGATTCAGTAAAATGCTATAATAAATCTTTCTACTGTCTTACATGAAATAAATCCTGCAGTTTACAGCATACCACAAAGAATGACTTGGCTATACTGTCAGGAACACACCAGAGCAAACCTCTGCCCTGTCACTCACATATGCATAGTAGCAGAAATCAGATAAAGAGTATTCCCTGAAGATTAAGGGTAAAATAATTATTTGTTTCAACAGTTCTTAAATTAAGTTGGCATTATTTTAAATCCATGAAGCTAAATTAATTCAGAACCCTTTTTGTCTCTCAGTCAGTTATAAAACAGAATACAAATTTTGTTCCTTATCCCTCAAAAAAACATGAGAGTGAACCAAAAAGCCTTCTAATTTCTGTGAAACTGCTTTGAAATATGACTTATAATAGTAGTATTTGACAAAGCATCCTCAGCCTGCAAAAATCAACAAACCCAAAATAATCTTCTATGTTGTTGTCTTGCTTCTACTGAAAAGCTTTCAAAAATCAGTGGAGAAATCCCTAGTGATTTTGCAAGATAACCTCCTTTTAGCAGTCGAAAACTCGGCTTTTTCTATATACTTTATCCTCTCTCAGTATATTTATGGCATCACTGCAGAAAAGACCTGAAACTTTCAGGACATATTTGTTGAACTGTTAGAATATGAAGACCGTGTCTTCAGTTTGTAATGTGAAGTTATAAAAGTCAATAATTGTTCAGGGCTTTGGGCAGAACGAATTTTTGTTTCAGATGACATCAGCAAACAGCACCATATGATTTCAGCAGGCTCTCACTCTTTATAGAATAAAATTGTGAGTAAGTCAGCATTCTCTGCTGTAGGTTTATTTAATTAAATATGATCATTTAGAATTTATTAAGTTGTATTTAAGAAAGCTCTCTCTAGCATTTTGTAGGTTGTTGAGAAATTTTTCTGGTTTACTATTTAAAATTGCTTGTATCATTCCAGTTGACTTTACCCATCCTTACACAAAGCTTTTTAAGTATAGCAGAAAAAACATCAGTCCTACTAAGGCAAATTCATATATCAGGCATAAAGCCAAAGCAAACTGGCTGTTACATATTCCTAGTTTAACTCTGGTGCACCTGAATGCAATTAAATGCAAATTGTTAGTTAAAACAATATACTGTTGAAAGAATATCGCTTCAAAGTAGTTTCCCTAATCACAAAATTTTCCAGGTTTTTGCAAGATCTGCAAGATGAAAAATGAAAAGCCTGATCAGGCACTCGAGTCCTCTTCAATCCTTCCACATGAGCTGGCCTTGCTTTGTCAATTTAAGATATTCATTACTGCGATGAGTTATTCACATTGTAGCAACAGATAACATAAACTAGATTGCTAGCCTTTTCAGTCAGCTAGAATGTCAAGTATATATTTCGGTGGTGGTGTATATTTTCGAACAACTACCAATTAACCTTTAGGTGAAATTCAAGGTGTTGGTACATAACCCTAGCTGTTTAACATCCCATTTCCTGCAAGACAGCTTTTCAGTCTCTGCATAGCCATGTTTCCTATGTTTAGTTACCTGTCCCATGGGTAGTGAGGTTAGAAGTCACATGCTATTTGTAGTGCTGAGCTCGTGCTGCTGGAATTGATCCTTGCTAGATAAGCGTAAGTGTGGCTACTTTTAGAACCTATGAAGTATGTTAGAGTTTTCTACTTTGCATCCCTCGCCATTTAGATTCCTGACAATTTCTTTTTCAATTTTTTGATCCTTGCAGAGACTTAGTTCCCTTGCTGCAAAGGATCATACAGTAAAGTATTCCCTATCATAGAGAAAAACACCCCTTGTCATTTCCTTTATGTTTAAATGCCATAAAGATCCCAGATCATGGAATTGGAATTTTACAAATATGCATCTTAATAATTACAATTAAAATTCATTAGAATCTGTGCTACTGTGTAAGTTTAGCAGGAAAACTCTCTGTGTATGCTAAGCAAGGAGAAAGACCAATGAGTCCATCACTATACAGGTAGTGGGGAATAATGGAAGTTTCTTTCACAGGAACATGAATATCTGATATAACTTGAAGCAGTTACTACTGGAATTTGAGATAAATGCTTATTATTAGTAAGCACACCCCAACCACTGTTATAATACTCATACCAGTGCATTGATACTTTGCAATAGCTTAAGAGGGAAAAAATCGAGAGATGGAGAGCATTCTGTATGTTCCAAATTTGAGCTTCTTATCACCTATAATTAATTTGGTGATGATATTAATTTTTACTTCTTTACTGTTATTTACCTGGTATAAGATATAAGAATGAACAAAAATCTCAGCAAATGTACATTTTCTCTGGTACTACGTCTGTGCTTAGGCAACGAATATTACATTAGAACAAGTAGACTTATTTTTCCTTGTGTATCCTCCCAGCTTCAGCTGATCAATGTTTTAGGGACTTTCTGAACAAGAATTTGCATCTAGTTTATTTTCTTCAGTAGCCCATAATGTACCTTTCTTCCTTAAACTTCTGTGGTAACTTTTCTAGTCCATTTAAAATTCTGGCATTCAAAGAACCCGACAGCAATGAATACCGTAACTGAAATTTGTGCAGCATAGAGAAGGTCCTTCCATTTTTTTACTTCTCTATTTCATTTAGCATTCCTAGTAGGAGACATAATGAAAAAAATAATTTCCTATTTACTCTTTCTTCATATCTGTCATTGCATATAATTTTACAGCCCTGTCTTCTCCAGGCTGTAGAGTCACAAGCTGCCAACTTCTCCCCTCCACAGTTATAGCTGCTTCTCTTATGGAAGCCATTCCATTTGTTTGATCAGCCTTATCCCATTTCCTGCATCTTTTCAAGTTCTTCTTTCAGCTTGGTGCATTTGAAGATTGGACAAGTAGAACTGTGCATATTATCCATAGTAAGGCTATACCATGGCTTTCAAGTGGCATAGGGCCATTTTGGTTTGTTCTTTATTTCCTTCTAATACTTTCTACATTTTATTTGTCTGTTAAGAATCTCTGAGTATTGAGCTGAGATTTTCAAAATTATCCCCCCCAATTCCTCTTTCTAGACAAGAAAGACTAGAAATACCCAGATTAGAAGCTACCTTCAGGTTTTACTGACAGTGAATTTCATCTGTTATTTTGTTTCTCAGTTATTCAGCATTACAATATCTTGCAACTCGGTTGCACGTCTCTGTTACAGTTCTGACTATCTTGAAAATTTCTTTGTTGTAGATATTAGGAAAATTTTTGAAGTGTCAGACATTTTCACATAGTGTATGTATTCATTCTGCAGTGAATGCAATTCAGTTCGGGTGATTTGTTGCTATTCAGTTTATCATGTATTGATTTACTTTATCACTTTATTCTAAAACCTATTCTTATGACTTTCCAGTTTGTGATATTTTAGAATCAAGCCCCTCCCCCAAAAAAGAAAAAACCCCAAACAATCCCTGTAGTGAGCACCATTAGAAAGGAAGAATTAGTTTAGTTTTTCTGCTGTGATCTTGAGTGCTCATACAACACACTGATTATCTATAGGCATCGAAGACTTTTTTGCTGATTGAACTCTTCTAATGAGTCTAGAATAAAAAGGTTCTTTTCTGAGTTTAATGCATTTACAAAGTACTTCCTCACACTCTCTTTTTGGCCTGTGTTGTCATGCTTTTGCATTTAAGTTCCCAGCTATTCTTTCTGTTGTTCTAGTCTGGACACAAATTACAATTTCTGAAGGATGCCTTTTACTGCTAATAGCTTTTTTTACATTTTTTGGTCTGCTTACAATCTTACTGATGAGTGTTTGCTGTTCAGACCAGCATACTCTTTTTGGAGCATACAAAGTCACTAGAATTTATGTAGACTTGGACAATAGACAGCAAGCCAAGAACAAGCCACACCACAGCCCCTGGGTGGATGCACCACATCGCAAGCTAAAGGAGACACATCCATTGTTTACTCTGAATCTCCTTGCTGTGCTTTGAACACTACCTGTGATAACAGCAAGCATTTTATCTTTTAAGCTTTTCCTTTTCATTTTTTTTAAACAAATATCCTTGCATTCTCTTTCAGAAATTAAGTATTACTCTGTGTATTTTACTTTTTGAATGTGTTTTCTTCAAGGATGAAGATAATGAATATTCTACTTTGAGTATTATAAAATGGCTCTTACAGCCATTGTGCCTTAAATCAGATTCTGAACAGTTATACCATTTAACACAAAATGTTAAATAGACTAATTTTATATATATATATGAATATATATATATAAAATAACAATAGAAATAATTGGAAACAGTAATTTACCTAGCAATTGAATATACCAAAGACTGAGGATTCCATACTGAAAATTAGGTATCAAGTCTGCTAAGATGATAGAACACCCTCAAAGAAAAGCATTTTTAATAAAAGCAGTTACACATTCATCTACTACAGGCAAAATCCTAAATCCATCATAAATATAGCTGCTATTATTATATGACAGAATAGTGAAAAGCAGATGGACCTTATTTGCAATAATGTAGCTGGGCTGAAGGTATTTTTCTGCCTCTCTTCCTGCATTAATAATGGCAGGTGGTGTTGGAGATAATTTTAACTAGATTATGATGAGCTGTAGTTCAGATTCAAAGACTTTTTTTCCAGTTTCTCGTGCTTGGTATACGACTGAACATACTTTTAAATGCATTTCTTCAAAAACAGCATTTGAAGATTTGTATGCATGAGAGCTGATGAGGTGCTTGCCTTTTCTGAAAAGAATTCTTTGAAAAACTTAAAAAGGACATATTTAAAAAAAAAAGATCCCTCTGGCTTTCATGTGAAGATACCTGTTTTGATATGAAAATGCTTGTAAATGGAACTTCCAAATAGCAGATTCCCCCCTTCAGAAAAAAGGATCACAAACTAGATGAACAACAAAAAAGAATCCTGTGCTTACTTTAGACCTTGCAAGCTAACAAGGTAGTGTATTAATTGCAAACTGATTGCAAGGTAGTGTTTCTTCTTTTTAAGAAAGTAATAAGTGTATAAATTTATGTGGTACTTGGTTTACCTCACAGCTCGGTGAGTTACCTTCAAAGCTACCTCAGCCCTTGAAGAGAATTTCAGTTTCTTAACTCACATTCTTTGAGTTTCACCTTCTGTGCTATGTGTATTTATGCATATGAATGTATGCAGATATGTGCAAATGACTGCATATGTTCGAACTTTCTATAGTTGTTTGACTGTACATAGTGGGAAAGTAAAGAAAAATAGCGCTTAGACTATAGTTTATAACTTAAGTGGGGGAAGAAATTATTTGTGAAAGGGTTAATACCCATAACAGCCCTATTCAGTGGAATGAAGGTACATATTAATGAAATATTAAATAGAGAACTTGTGCTTTCTGTCATTTGTTTGTGATGAAAAGTTTCATTTTATGAAAAGCAAAGTCTGTTTTCAAACATATGAAACTGAAGACACAAACAAAATGAAAAAAATGCATTGAGTCCCACCACAGGTTTATTTTGAATGACATCTGAATTACCAGTCTGCGACAGTTGAAAAAACAGTAGCTACAGGTATTTGATCATTTCAAAAGACTTCATTTACTTGGGAAAAGCAATATAAAGAAGAGTGGTAATTGAGCATGTACCCACTCACTGGGTCTGAATAATTACAACTTCTGTGAATGATTTTAGCCTGTTGAGGCTAAAATTTGATGCACTTTGATTCTGCCATCTGAAGTCCCTCTGCAAAAGTTTATATCATAGCAAATACATTACAGTAATAATATGGTGCTGAGTATGTGTTTAAATTAATTTTTGTCATCAAGGAAATATTACTGTCCTGAGGGAGAGCTGGTGGCAGATTCCTGGGAGCCCAAGGCTGAGGCTAAAGTCATGGGCTCCTCCTTTCTTCTGTTTGTACATCACGTGACTTTGCTAATTCTTTTGCCCAGCTAATCCTCACCCATACTTGCAGCAAGTTTACAATCTGTTTAAAAATGCAGTTTAAGCAAGAAATGTCACATGAGGGATGAGTTCCTTTCACCTGGGCTAGGGTTATACATAGCCGTGATTTTAGAGAGTCCTTGGAGGAGTCATAATAATGTTTGCCTTTCTCAGTGCGAGCTCACTGAGACCACTGGAAAATGATTCAGAAAACAAAGACATTTCTCCCAAACTAATTCCCTGTCAGAAAGAGGATCTGCATAATGCTCAGCTTTCCTTTAGAACATCTTGATGCATCTGAGGATTGTTTCAATCGAGTATTTTAACTTGTTCGTAGTATGAAGTATTTGGTAGATCCTTGTAACATGTTGTTAAGTCTCATTCACATGCACAGTGCAGTTGCTCTGCGCAGTAACCTTTTTCAGACATGGGCTTTGCTCGTTGTTGCCTAAAGTAGCAAGATAATTAGCCAAATCAGCAGATATCTGCTGCTGAAATTGATAAACTTGAAAGGCTATATGTTAACTTAAAATTTCAGTCTTGAATCTGTGATACTGTTATCTTGGTTCAACCAAATATAATAAATCTAACTAATTTAACTAAACCAGTAAATGAAGTTGTGCAGCTACTTTTATTGCAGTTTAAATGAGACATTTTTCAATTTAGCATAAATTGGAATCTGTTTAAGCTAAACTGAAATAAACTGCTTTTAAACTGAGTTATGCATCCACAATTGAGTTTAACTAATTCACTTTATAAAAAAAGCTTAAGTTAATAAACCACAAATCTCTTGCGTGATCAGAACTGTATTCTTCCTGTAGAAAACTGATAAAAGCTGTTAAATAACAGTCTTTCTGCCCTAACAGAAAAGTGTAAAAGGAGTCATATTTGACACATGGTAATCAGATCACATCTGTACTTTGCTGAAATATGCTCAGGTAGAAAATAAAGGTATGAAATAAAATTTTGTCTTGGTTAGAATACAACAGTAAGTGTAAACACTAAAAAAATGTTGTGTGAGAAAATATAAATAAATGAATCACAACTCCCTGAAAAGCAACTGCTTGTATCATTAGGGAGAGGTGAGAACAAAATGAACAAAATATCTTGGTTCAGGGGCTGGATTCTTTGCTGTAATGAAGACAGTGGAACTGCGATGATTTATTTATGTTATCTACTGATCTACCTTCTTCTAATATACTAATGAAATGGGATTTCTTTCATACACAGACCTGAATACAGGCCAACAAAATTTTTAAAAAGAAAAATTTAAGATAAACAGTTATTAATCTTCAAGCATGTGCTTCAGTTCTATCAAACTCCTGAGTAAAGAGAGACTTAAGCAGGTACTTAGGGACTTCTTCCAGCTGGGATTCTGCACCATTATTATCTCTAACTATATAAGTATAGGTTCTCTGTGTTATAGTAGAGTATAACTGAAAAGAGAAATTGCCTTTGACTTCAGAATAACGGAGTACCTTGGAAATATGTTTTATTATAGCATCCTGAGGCCTCTCAGTGGATAAGTAGGGTCTGGAGTAGTATAGTTCTGCTGCAAAAGAGGAGCCCATTCTACTTTGTATAGATACCATGGAGCATACCTATAGGGAAATTGTATTGAAGATCACTTTCATCAGGCTTTGATATTT
Organism: Balearica regulorum gibbericeps; assembly: GCF_011004875.1. Classification (NCBI taxonomy): domain Eukaryota; kingdom Metazoa; phylum Chordata; class Aves; order Gruiformes; family Gruidae; genus Balearica; species Balearica regulorum. Next base: position 58,308,238 of record NC_046186.1, read on the forward strand.
TTTCTAGATCTGACTTCACTGAACTCTTCCCCAGCAAAGAGCAGCCACATTTATGCTAGGTTACTCAACAGCGCTCTCACATGTGCCAAACGCAGTGAGGTAGATCTCCTCACTGTGACTCCAGAAAACGAAAAAAGAGGAAGAGACTCTTCACAAAAAATCACAAACAGTTCATGTCTGGAGCCATGGAGCGGTTCACACACCATTTATTCATAACTTAGATTTATCTTGAATCCTTCACTCGAGCAGCCCTGGCCTTGATATTGTCTTGCTGAGCTCTCTAGATCTTCTGGAACTTAAGCACACTCTTTGCACAAGCAAAGTATGGAGGAGTAAGTGATGGACACCTTCTCACCAAGAGGAGAGTCTCCCATTTAAGTGAGGAGCCTGCCCTGGAGAGTGCACCAGAACAATTAAAGGGGGGGCTGTGGCTGTATGTTACGATTGTCCTATAAGACTGCATCAGTCTTATAGGGAGGAACAAGTCTGGGGCCATAGGTAAATTCAAAAAGACATTTTGGTTGATTAGTCATGAGGAAAAAGAAAAAAGGTCAAAATCCATCTTAAGCAGGTACAGTGTTTCTGTAGCAGAAGGCCGACATGGAACATCTAACTCTTTTTAATCCATGTGCTTCATTCAGGATAAAATGTTGCCAGAATTCAGTTATTTAAAAATAAATAAGCAGCAGCTTGAACGCAGATAAAGGTACCCGACTCAATTAGGAAGGAATTTTTTTTCCAAATCTGAAAGCAGGCATTATCCTCCTTCAATAGAAAAACACAGCTGTGCAGTGCCGAGATACTAATGCATTGTGCATTCAGCAGATTGTAGGGAAAACAGACGTTCTTATTTTGGATACAATTCAAACTTTTGGCAGTGTCTTCCAGCTTCTGAGGTCATTTACATCACTTCATTACAATGCACACACATTGTTCATACCTTGTTATATGCCGATTGACTGTAAGTAAGTATTTGCATATCATTGCTCTATAGCTTATTGAGAGACATTTCATTTCAGAATTTTAAATATTTAGTGACCAGGTGTTTAACTGCGAAATACAAATTATCACGTCTGTTTCTTATGAGGAAAAAATCCAACCAATCCAGTAAAACATTCTCAGTTACCCAAACAGTGAAGTGTGTAAAAAATGTAGTGAGCTAAATTCTGTTCTCATTTAAAACAGCATAAATGTGCAATTATTCCTCTAAAGCAAAAAATACACAACCAGATATATTTGAATTTAATTAAAATTAGAATGTGGACTCTAGTGTATCAGTATGTTAGTGATATTTTATGTTAAAACACAAATACAATGTATGAAATCACTAGTAATGGGACAAATAAAGAAAACAAACACCACCACCCCCCCCACCCCCCCCACCCCCCATACTTTAAAGCTTTTTGTCCACTGTTGTTTTCATCTTTTCCCAGGTATTCACATTTCATATTTGTTTTGCTTTGTTTTCAGTGGGTTTTGGTTGGGGTTTTTTTGGTGGTGGTTTGGTTTTTTGGGTTTTTTTGTTCAATTGATGGCTGACTGTTAGACTCTTTAACATGTACATAATGAAAATAGCTTGATTTTCAAAGTCATAAAGCATCCTCTGCTCTCCTTGATTCAGTAGCTTTCATTATTTGACCGCGGAATGACTATTAAGGTGAATGTAATAGAATCGTAAAAAAGATAGATGCGGCCCTGGGTTATGTCAGGTAAGGTATTTCCACTGGAAACAGGGAGGTATTGAAGTGATTTTAGAAGGCATAGCTGAATCTTCGTACAAAATAAAGGCTATAGTCCCAATGATTGCATTGAAGAACCAAGTATTCTAAAGCAACGGATGTAAACAGAAGCTATTGGGATGATCAGAGGTTTAGAAAGCTTGCAAGAATTGACTAAAAGAGTTCAACTTATTCAGCTGAATAAAGAAAAAAATGTAAGAAAGAGGGCAAGAGGAGAGTGTTCTTTTCCCGATATCTCTTCCTGCCTTTGTGAATTAGTGTATTAGAGACTTCCTGAGCTGTAGAAAGCTGTTCCATACTACCAGCCATCCTTGTCACTTTATGTGTACTGTGAATAGTATCATAACCCTATGTCTGAGATAAGTGTCCTGAAGTGTGTACACAGTATTCAACATTTCCATGCATTATGTATTTGTATAGTGGCATAATTATGTTTTCCATTTTGTCCACTTTAGTTTCTTATTCTGTTTATTGGAAAATAATTCAACTTTTCTGTTTGTCTTTTTATTGCTATTGATGTTTTCAGATCCCTAATCATTCCAAAATTTCTTTCCTGACTGGTAATATCTAATTTAGAATCCATTGATGAATTTGTAGAATTAGAGATTGCTTTTTTTTTTTTTCCTTGTGTGCTTTACTTTGCAGTAGTTGGTGCTGAATTTCATCCACATATTTATCCAGAGAGTTAACTGGTCCTGGTCCTGGTATGTAGGCTATGTCTATGTTACTAAACCTAAAAGGAGTCAGACATGGACTGGATCACTGGCTCAAGTCCATATCCTTGCATTGTTTAGTCAGGTCCCTGACATATTTTTTCTCCTGTGCCAACCAGTCATTGCCTAGACAATTGACAAGCAACGTTTGGAAAAGAGGGCTGTCAAGAGACTGTTTAAATGGAGCCATAGGATACGAAATATGTAGTAAGCAAGTTTAGCAGTGTGTGTACAAGCTACATACTTTCGGCTGTCCTCTGGGCCAGAGAGCAGGCCCTGATCTTTTTTTATTTACCGCTATATACATTGTCATAGCACACAGGGCTGGAAGAGACATAGAGAATCAAAATTAATTTTACACAGGAAATTCCTGACATGTACATGTGTAGCCTAGTCTTAAATGTCCAATGTTTTACAGCCATTTGAATGGAGCTTCCAGATCATGACTGCACAGTTTAGCTTTACAATTGAAAGAGTTTTTACGATATTGAAGGACAATCTTCTTCTACTTAAACCTGCTGCTTTTGTCCTATTCTCGTACAAAGGTAATAGAACAGTTGCTCAGCAGCAATTGTTACCACATCCACCCTCAGATTTGCCTTTATGTTGCCGAAAATCTTGAACTGTTTACTCAGATTTTCATGACTGCAGCTCTTCATCTCTGCTCTGCTACAGGCACCTCTGCCAACCCACAGCTTTTTTGGGGACTGGTGCCCAGAACAACTGTTTGAAATGCTCCAGTTGAGTGATTGCCAGTGCTGGAATGAGAAAAAGATTGTCTTGCATATCTTACATAAGATAATACTCTTTTGCTTCTTATTATGGTATTTGCTCCTTCTACAACTGTGAGAGAAAAATCTTATTTCTATTGGCCTCATGGTTCCGAGACCTCCAGAAAAAGTAACATCTGGGGTTTGTTGCTTCCTTTAAATTGCCCAGCCATTTAGCATCTTGCTAAACTCTGGATGTCAAAACAGCTGTTAGACATAATTAACATATAAGTCAATGCTTCCTTTAGTTCTGCCTACCTGTGCCTCCTGAGTTAGCTATGACTGTTGGCATTAGTCATTCCAATCAGTGTCCTGCTGGTTCTCAATTATCATACGTTTTACCATATAATAGGATTTCCATTTCACCTGCACGTTTCCTGTACCTCTGACCTCACCATACAGATATCCATCAGTGAATTCCTCACTATCCAAGCCTGTGAAGAGTAATGTGATCTCACCGCCACCACAATCACTGCTGTGACTTTAGCCTTCTGACCAACAGCCAGTCTTTATACTTCTCTGTAGGCTTTTGTCATTGGCCGTCTCTACTGGTTTTATTTTGATTTTTTTTTTTTATTTTGAATGGTTTGGGTTGGAAGAGACCTTAAAGATCATCTAGTTCCAACCCCCTGCCATGGGCAGGAACACCGTCCACTAGACCAGCTTTTGCCATTAAAAGCTGCAAGATGGTGTGATGTTCTCAAGGTGAAGACATTCTTCCTCTTTTTCATGACATGACCTCTCTCCCTCCTTGCCAGTTCATTGAACTGTATCCCAGCATCAGAGCAGCCAAAGTATTCTTGTCAACATCATTGCACAATTAGGTATTCATCTCCACATTTCACTTGCTCCTCACTGTGCATGTCTTCTCTTCTTATTCTTTCCTAGCAAGTAAGGACAGACCAAAGTCTCAGAAAATGCTGCCTGTGATGTGAATTAAATCATCAAGTCTTCAGGTCCCCATCTGTTAATCTTTGTATAGCCATTTGTAAAACATAATATACAGGAATAAAAGTAACCTGTATGAAGTGAAGTAAATGCACAGGGCTGACAGGAAGCCCACCCAACCCTCCCCTATATGAGAGAGCTTGTACCAGTGGTATTTAGGAAATTGATGTACTTTCCCTAATCTGAAACTGTTTTTCTTCAGGGCTATTCCATTACAAAAGCCCTTCAGAAGACAGACAGAGGCACTTTTTTCCACTGTATTTCTTACCTTTGTGGTATAGCTGATTCCTACCAATCATCTCCAAGATGTCTGGGTGCCAAGACTATCACTTATTTTAAGCAATCTGGACTATCTTAATTAGATACCTATATTTCATTCAGTGTATAGGTATGCCTTCTTTATTCACGGACTTTGAAAGAGAATGATTGATGAATGGAGTTTCTTAATCAGAGGTAATGATTAAAACTCCAGCTTTTAATACTTCGTCTAGATTACAGACTCATTTCTTTTACTATTTTAACTTAAAGCACTGCAGTCATAAATGTTTCATCAGACAAGTTTAGAGTCTTCAAACTAGAAAAGTATTCTCTTAGGTCAGATGGCAGCTAAAAGTTTGGCTGAAGTGTGGAGGGCTGTTTTATGTATGTTCCTTTTGCATCACAGTGCCTTATTCTGGGCCCATTTTTCAGCCAAATAAAAAGCACATTGTAGTCTGGAAGACTCCTAGACATTTTCTTTCCTTTTCTGTGAATTATTAAGGTAAAGTAGAGAAAAGAATGTGTGCATATAGAAGGAATGAGTTCTTTGTAAAATAAGCACCCCCTCTATGAATTGGTAACCTAATAACTACGACCACTAATGTTCTCCTGTATATATGAGGAGATATTTTGTTATTCTGAAAATAATTTTTCTACTGTGTTTTAATCTTTCTTTTCTTCATGCAATGTTCCACTGCTTGAAAAAATACATGTGTTTAAATCTTCATCTGCTGACAAGCAGTGACCTGGTTTGATATACAGGCTCTAGCAAAGACCATTTATTTAAGGTAGGAATGCCAGTTGTTTCTTGATGGTTTATTTATATCTGGGGGTTATTTGCTATCAGTATTGCATTTAGAACTTTAAATGTTCTATGTTTTTACATACCTGAAGTGCCAAAATAGAAGATTTGAATACATTAAATATTTTTTTTAATTTAAAATAAATCTTAAGGGCCAACATATCATGCTCTGTTTAACAGCAAAACAAATCTAAAACAGTCAAGTTATAAGCAATTAAAAATAGATTTTAAGATAAGCTTGATAAAGGATCCTTAACAAAGGCTATAAAGCCATTGAGAACTAAGCTGCTATAATTTAATATATATTGAGAATTATTATTTTCAACATTTTCCCTGAGTTTTCTGTAGAAAACAATTGCTTTTACATATTTTACTTGTTTGATTTTTTTTATTTTTCAAATGCACAGTAATACAATCTAAAAATAGATCTTGCTGGATTCATCTTCATGCCTCGTGTTTTCCATACATTTAGAAATTTGTCCTGTGTGTATTGTCACACACACCACACACAGAGAGACAGAGCAGCTATCGGCCTGACTGGCTGAAGGCAGTTTATTTGAACTTCCACAAAGTTTTCTGACTCTTCTATGACAAATCATTCAAAATGGTCTTTGTTAAAAAGCTGCCTCTGTCTATGGCAACAGATATTGTTCTTACATGTTGTGGTTGTGAGAGTCCTGCTTTGAGATGTTTTAAGTTTTGAATGCCAGCAACTACTCATGTGCACGAAATACTAGAATATTGATTTGATAAACAGAAATAGATATTCACAAAAGCTTTTTATGTACTTCCCTCTCTACAAGGCTTACAAATATGTTAGCAGGTATGCCTGGGCCTCACTTTAGCTTCTTGTAATTCATTTGCCTTGTTGTGCTATTATTTATGTCTACTTGATTGCCAAAATAAAGAGGATGCCCAAGTTATGTTATGTTTTATTTTTTATTTTATTAACTCCAGCCTTGGTCTCTTGTTCCCTTTTTCTTGCTTAGTGCTATTAGAGACTATCATTTATGAGTACTATCAGCAGTTATGAAAGACCAATAAAAATGATTGAGGGTCTGGAAGGGACTGATTTATGAGGAAAAGGAGAAGAGCTAAATATGGAGTGCCTGTCTAAATAATGATTCATGAATGACGTGCCAAATATCTGTAAGTGTTTTGAGAGGAATCAGACAGGGTGGTTCAAAGAGAGGTAACCACGAATGACTGAATGGAAGTAAGTAAAGGAAGGATTTAGGCATATTTTTCTTTATAACCATATTTTTCTTACAGTAAAACTGCATGCAATACGAAACAATCTCCCAGGGGTGCTTAAAGCAGTGCTGCAACTTGACTGGATCAAATGCACCATCAAAATGCTTTAAGAAACCACTCTTCTTTGAATCAGTAATAGCTATACGAGTTGCTTTTGTACATGTATCTCAAAGTGCTCTGCAGCCAGTACTTAACACCTTATGACACCTTTTGTGTCAGGTGAGGAAAGAGTGTTAGTGAGCAAAACCAGTCTAGACAGAGATGTTTACAAATTTTGACATAAATCACTCACAACTTTCATGTTAAATGCCTTAGTTTGAATCACAAAATTGAGAGGAAAGAAATGCTTTGCCTAGCAGCCTAGTTAAAGTGCTCAGAAAATCTCAGTTCCTGGTTCCATCCTCTCCTTTATTTATAGATATTTGACACTACGTCTGTTATCTCCTAGAGGAAGGCTAGTCACCTATGTATAGAGCTAACGACTATGAAGTTTTTGAGGTACGTTATTCGTATCTTCAGCTAGTTAATCTGTCTTGCTTCCTGGAAAATTCTTCTGCATGAACTGCAGAAAGGCACTGAGGGTGACTCTGTAGTATGACAACCCTGGCAGTCCTCTGGAAGTTGGACAACATGTGTTGGGTTTCCCTGAGCAGAGGAGGGAGGGTAACTCCCAAAATCTGGCGAGTATTCTGATATGGGTCATACTGCTCACATGGATAGTCTGAGATTGTGTAAAAGGAGCCCAGAGATCTAAAATGGTTCATTCATCCCCAGCAACATTTTATTTTCTGTTTTGCACATAATATTGTATTTACTTTGATCTGCAATTTTTTTTTCAGTTTGTCAGTTCAGCGTCCAAACAAAACAGTCTGAGAGTTGCCAATCATATGCAAAAAAATGCTGCCATTCCCTTTTAAGTCCCAAACATCCTTCTACCTGCAAAGCCAGATGACCCAGAAACATTTACAACACTAAGATTAGTGAGAGAAAGCCAAACGCCAAATATCTCACAAGAATACCAGTGAGACAAGCAAGAGAGGGGAACTTTGAATCCCCGGTCATTGCTATCCTCTTTTTAGAAGATCCAGCATGCTCTTATTTTTGCACTGTGGAATTAGAAAGACAAGGAGTAGTGACTGTGTTTCCCCTACTCTGACATTTTATAACCTTATTTCCCTATTAGAACAACCTGCTGGGTTGATAATGTTCAAAAAATGTAGTTTCATTTCAGCCCCTTCATAAGATGCACTTCTCAGGAGGTGAGGAAATGGTATAGGATGTCATTCTGTAAGAGGACTTGCAGAATCAGAGAGTGGCTTAGGCTGAAAGGAATCTCTGGTGGTCATCCGGTCCACCTGCCCTGCTCAAGTAGGTCTACCTTATATGAGAAATGCTCCAGTCACTTAATCGTCTTTGTAGCCCTTTGCTGGACTCTCTCCAGTATGTCCATGTTTGCCTTGTACAGTGAGGCCAAGAACTGGACCCAACACTCCAGGTGTGGCCCCACCAGTGCTGAGCAGAGGGGAAGGATCACCTCCCTCAGCCTACTGGCAGTGCTCTTCCCAATGTAGCCCAGGATACTGTTGGCTGCCTTTGCTGTAAGGGCTCATATTCAACTTGATGTCCACCATGGTCCCCAGGTCCTTTTCTGCAAAGATGCCTTCCAGATGGTCATCCTCCAGCATATATACTGGTGCCTGAAGTTATCCTACCCCAGGTGCAGGACTTCACACTTACTTTGTTCAACCATGAAGAGGTCAGCGTAATGATGCTCAATTGTTAAAGGAAAGATATATTTTTTTCCTATCATTCCTTTTTACACACATCCTCTTCTCAATTTGCACTTTAAGTTTGGTCCTGCATCATTAACAAGGAAGTTGTCTTTTCACAATTGGCCTGCTAACGTATGCTGATTCAAATCTTGCCATGGATCCTGCCAATTTGAACTGCAGAAGACTCAGTCAAGATCTATCAGGAATCAATATATTTGTTCTGATTATTTGTTTCTTCAGGGAAAGACGATATCTGAAGGTCTTTTGATTTTTAGTATGTAAGAAATATTAAATTTCTCTATGGCTACTAATTTCATGTCTTGCAGAAAAGATTCTCCATTAGCTTTCATATTTTTCTTCTTTTACATCATACTTCTTGTAAGAACTAGAGGACTTGTTAGTACCATAATAAATTATCTCTAACAGTATCAATGAAACAACATTGAGGAGAAGAATGTTTTCTTATCATCCAATCCTGAATCCTAAAAGCTATTTTAGACTTGCATTGGTTTATGTACCAGTGTTAATTACAGAACCAAGTGATATATTAATATTTTCTTTCTAGAATACAGTAGTAGGTGTAGAGGTTGCAGCATATATCATCTGTGTTCATAGATAAGTATGACTAATGCAGTGTATATCAAAAAGAAATCTATCCTGAGGTACTATGCATGAGTCACAGAAGCCATTGTATTATATTAAGAATAATAATCAGACAAGAAATAGCAGACTCCCAAAATTTAATGAGGTCATTTAGTTAAAAAGTATATTCCCAGTTTGTGTCAAGATACAGGCCAGTGTTATATGTGCTTGGTTCTTTTTTTTTCTTTTAAATTCTTTTAAGCAGCCATGTGCAATGGAGCTATAAATTACCCGCACAACATCCTTGTATCTAAATTGGAGAGACATGGATTCAATGGATGGACCACTTGGTGGATAAGGAATAGGCTGGATGGTCGCACTCAAAGAGTTGTGGTCAACGGCTCAATGTCCAAGTGGAGAGCAGTGACGAGTGGCGTTCCTCAGGGGTCGGTACGGGGACCGGCACTGTTCAACATCTTTGTCAACAACATGGACAGTGGGATCGAGGGCAGCCTCAGCAAGTTTGCCGACGACACCAAGCTGTGTGGTGTGGTCGACACGCTGGAGGGAAGGGATGCCATCCAGAGGGACCTTGACAGGCTGGAGAGGTGGGCCCGTGCGAACCGCATGAAGTTCAACAAGGCCAAGTGCAAGGTCCTGCACACGGGTCGGCGCAATCCCAAGCACAACTACAGGCTGGGTGGAGAATGGATTGAAAGCAGCCCCGAGGAGAAGGACTTGGGGGTATGGATTGATGAGAAGCTCAACATGAGCCAGCAGTGTGTGCCTGCAGCCCAGAAAGCCAACCATATCCTTGGTTGCATCAAAAGACGCATGACCAGCAGGTCGAGGGAGGTGATCCTGCCCCTCTACTCTGCTCTCGTGAGACCCCACCTGGAGTACTGCGTCCAGCTCTGGGGTCCCCAGTACAGGAGAGACATGGAGCTGTTGGAGAGAGTCCAGAGGAGGCCACGAAGCTGATCAGAGGGCTGGAGCACCTCTCCTATGAGGACAGGCTGAGAGAGTTGGGATTGTTCAGCCTGGAGAAAAGGCGGCTCCGGGGAGATCTAATTGTGGCTTACCAGTACCTGAAAGGGGCCTACAGGAAAGCTGGAGAGGGACTGTTTATGAGGGAGTGTAGTGACAGGACAAGGGGTAATGGGTTTAAGCTGAAGGAGGGTCTATTTAGATTAGATGTTAGAAAGAAATTCTTCCCTGTGAGGGTGGTGAGGCACTGGAACATGTTGCCCAGAGAGGTTGTGGCTGCCCCCTCCCTGGAAGTGTTCAAGGCCAGGTTGGATGGGGCTTTGTGCAACATGGTCTAGTGGAGGGTGTCCCTGCCCATGGCAGGGGGTTGGAACTAGATGATCTTTAAGGTCCCTTCCAACCCAAACCATTCTATGATTCTATGATTCTATAATATTAGTCCATAACCTTGAGAAGGTAATATGAGGTGTCTGCATTTTTGTTTTGTAATCATATTGCCTGCGTATTATAGTAATCATTGTGGTGAAAATAAACATCTCTAATATAGATTGCCTTATAGGTGAGTAATCCTTATTGTATCACTGCAGGTGATAGAGGCCACCTAAACTAAAAATGCTTCAAAGATGGCCAAGCCCAGATATTCAAATACAAACAGGTGGAAGATTTGTCTTTTAAAAAGGTCAGAAGTCAGCAAAGGTGCACTGCTTCTTCCTTCTGCTTGGAAGAGAAGTAATGATGGATTAAACACCAAAGGAACTGCTGTCATGGAATCCTCTCAAATGACAGTCTTGTCCAGTTTCTGAGCTACTCCCGGAAAAGGGAATACAGGTACCTGTAACTTGAGTAAAAAAGTAGGTTTCAAACATAATTCCCGTTCTTTGGGGGTTTAGGGTGTACTTTTTTCTCTTTTCCTTCTGGAATAGTAGAGCTTCTGAAGAAAGGGTGTTTTGAATTAGTTGCTTCTTTGGTCCACAATATATATCTGAAAAAAATACCTCTATATTTTTTCTTCTTTTTTTTTTTCTCAAAAAGGTAGAAAAGTAGTGGATTGCCAATAAATGAATATTTTTTTTACTATAAGCTGTAGTGACATGTTCTTTCAGCTTGGTTTGTACATATCTCTAATGTGCAGGAAAAGCAAATACTGCAAAATCCTGGTATTTTTAAGTATTAGTGAAATTTTGTATGGAGAGGAGATCTGGATTTATTGAAGAACATGCTTGCTGAACCACAAATAAGCTACTATAAAAGAAAAGGCTCTCTAAATGTTAATGCCATCATTCTTTTATACATTCCATAAACTTGAGGACTGTCAGGCTACAAGGCACCATGTAGGATTATTCAAGAGACAGTCTCTTGCCATAGAAAGATAAAGATATTTCAGCACAGGATTTGAAATAATAATGGGGAATCTTTTTTACTTGTCTGTGCTTGTTTGCTTTTTGTTTTTCGGAGATCTCTTTCATCTGTTAATAGCTTAACCATACACACAGGGCAACATAAATTAATTATCTTAATATTTCAGTTGCAAATTATATTATTTACTGCTCCAGTCCTGGAGCTAGAGGCTAGTTCTGAGTTACTTGACATTGTTGGCTATTATCTAACACTGCACCATTGGTCAAATTGCTTTAAAAACAAACAAGCAAGCTAAGCAAAACAAACAAACAACCCACAGGAAAAAGGCGGAAGATATTTTTTCTAGGAAGGATTTCTATTTAGACCATTAATTACCTCCTAAAATAAATCTTTAATGTCACCTTCATGATGTAGTGTTTACTATCCTTGACATTGGACATGCAAAACCAACAGGTTAATTTGAAGATTTTCATTTAGGATACTCTGCTCTTTGCACAGTATACTAGATACACAGAATCTGATTTTATCATGTAGCAGAAAATGAAATGCATTAGCATTGAGCGAACTACTTTGTTGATACTTATCTTGAAGAAGAGGACTTCAGACTGATGCCAGCATGTTTGGTAATTAATTGTGGTGGTCAAAACCCACGATGCTGTCAAAGGCTCTCAACTTCTATACAATGCTGGTGTGTTTTTATCCCCCACAGTGATAATGATTGGGTTGCTAGGAAACTTACTTGAGTTTAACAAAGAGTAATGTAGGCATCTCGTCTATGGAAATTATGTATGAGCCAAAAGCTGTGTTACTTAAGGAGCTACTCACCCTAAAATGCCTTTATTTTTGGTTTACAAGGAGTGGACAGGTTCACCTGTCTCTGCATAGAAATATTTTAATGTGTTCTGATTTGTTAGAGTGTATAAATGTACTTTAATCTAACTCCAAAGTTTAGACTTCCCTGAGACTTGATGGGATCATTTCATTACCAGGAGCACACAAGTGTTCAAACTGTATCAGTGAAAGAACCAAGGAACCCTACCTGTCTTGCCTCAGTCTATCTCTAACAAAATAATTCTGCAAATCTAACACCATCTAAGCAGAAATGGGGAAAGGGAGAGAGTTATTCTTTGGTTTTGTCCTTTAAGAGAGAGAGCCTCAGTTCTAATTCCCTTTGCCTTAGCCCTGAAGACTAGGCTGTCTTTTTTTGCTGTTTGGTGCTGTCCCTTCACCTCTGCAGTCTTCCCCCTACAGCTAAAGAAGAGGTAGCTCCAAAAATGTTCTTGTGCATTCCTCACCCTGAACTACAGTAATCCTCAAGATCGTTCAGACAACTCCAGGGGCAGGAGCCTTACCTAGACAATGGAGGCTCTTAGATGCTGCCCTCATGGCAGCACCACCCTTACACACAGTTTAGAAAATGTTTCTATTCAAGGATGAACCTATATGAAGGCAGTGAAGACACTGATATACCTCTCTTCTTACTCTACGGACATTTCCCACCAGGCCACAGCTTTACTCTGCTTCATTCCTGTTACCCACATCTTTAGACAGACACACTCAAGGTGATAATCTGACCTCGCAATTTTTTTGTAAAAAAAAAAATACATAGAAACATTCTGTGTCTTGGTTGAATGCTATTGGGTTTATCCTTTTTGAATTGTATTAAAATTTTCTGTGAGCTTTCTCTTCTCGGAGTAACCATGGCAGCATAATTACCTTACCTGCTATTTCCTTCTTTCCTCTGTTATCAATATTTTTTCTACGGGGTTGTAAGTATATATAAAAATAAAACCCCGCTTTAAAATAGCATTAGGATGCTTTGCTGACATTTCTACCCTACCAGTTTTATGATCACCGAGAGGAGATTTGCTTTTGGCAATGGGAGTGTGACAGCTATCAGTTGCACTGTGCAGGCCACTTTAGTATTGTTGAGATCATAGAAATAGCATCAAAAACTGATGTCTGATGCTCTTCAGTAGAACAATTTATTTCTATTTCTTGCTGTCAAAATAATAATGATATAAGTTTAAAATAACAAGTCAAAGAGAAAATGAAAACAGACCTTATGGGTTTCAGCCTATTTACCAGATTCCTCACAGTCAGCATCTGAAATCATAGACATTGAGGATATTGAATATGGGTTCCAAGTGTGCTGGCGAATATAATTTTTTAGTTTTAGTATCATTTCAGAGGGAAAATTATTTCTCTAAACTTCAGTCAAAAGTACTCACTTCACTTATCAAACTGATTTTCCTAGAGACTTTGGAAATGCCTCTCTGGAACTTGTATCACAAGCTTCTTTCTGTTTTAGGGTATGTTCTGGCATTAAACGTGTATTTTGGTCAGGAATAGCTCCTTACAGAAAAATTATTTATATAGCCAACAAGATTAATCTGAAACAGAATGGTAGGGAAGAAGTATCCCATTCCTCAGGCATCCCGGAAGAGGTAAAAATAAAATTTAGAGAGATTGTGATCTATATAAAAAACTTTCAGAAATTAAAACTATGAAAGTAATAAGAATAGCATTTTTATTGTTATGAAAGCAATTGCAGAAGTGAGATTTGATTAAGAAAATGAATGTAGTTCTCCTGACTATAAACAAAGAATCTGAAAAGATGAGAGAGAGGAGACTTGTGAAATATTGGGGGATTAAATCTGGTAAAATCAGAAAGGTCCTCTGAAAGATAAGCAGTTTATATCACACTACCTGTCTGTACATAATGTAGGTTACATTATTATTCAGATTTGATGGTGTAGGAATGTAACTGTACTAAAATTACAAGCAAAAATCAATATTGTAAATGTGATTATTGTTCACTGACTATCATAAAAATTAATTTGTGAATTTGTCCAGTTCTGCATGACTGAGTTTGAAAGACGGACAAAGAATCAAAGGATTCTTGTTTTGAAGAGATCTGAACTGAGAAACTCAGGTCCTTCTTGAGACTGAAAGAATTTCTGTTGAACTCAAAAAGCCTAGAAAATTGGTTTCTTCAGATTCTTCAAGATCAAATGTGCCACTGACTGAAATTTCATCTAGTGATGAGCAGAAAATTGATGAGTCTGATGATCCTGCAAAAGAGACATTTTTATTTCGTCGTCTTCATTGAAACATAGTCACAATATTAATTGATGTTTCTTCTCCAGAACTTTCAGCAACATTTAAACATCTGCTATATTCAGGTGTAGTTTTTATGCACTTCCAGCATCCAAAACACTGCAGAGATCAATCTGTGCTGTATGACATAAAAACAACTGAAAGGCAAAAGTTTCAACTTGATAAAAAAGTTAGTTTCCTTTTATATTAATAAAATTACTTCAATTGAACAAAATCAGCATTAAAAATAGTGAATGGAAGGCTTACATTCACAGGTTTGCTAACAAATTTGGTAAGCAGAAAAGAAAAAAAAGTAGTGATAAAGGAAGAATTAGGGCTCAGGTCTTGTGAAGCTTGTGACCATCTAAAACACGTATTGAGCAACAGAAGTACAAACTGTGACTTAATAATATTCAGTTCATCTGAGCGTGAGAGCATCATCAGACACATCACTGACTTAAAAATTCTTTAGTGTCCAGTGACTCTGGACATGTCCAGAACTGCCATCATTTGAGAATCCTGTTTTCCACCTAAAATCTATGATTTGTATGCCTGTATTCTCTAAAAGGGCCTAATCTCTAACCTAATATAAACTGAATTTTTGTGGCAGTCTTGTGGCTAGATTTCTCATATAGGAAGCAGGTCATCTGGATTCACTTCTTTCTTTCCCATAACAGCCTTCAAAACAAACACAAAAAAATTCTCCCAACTCCTAGAAAGATGCCTTAGTCAACAAGCTATGCAGAAATACTTAAGAGTAAAAATCTCTCCACCATTTTAAAGCAGAGACTCTGCAGTGAAGAGCTCAAGAGAGGGAGTGTATAGAGGAGGAACCATGAGTCTACAGCCCTGTGATCAACACATTCATTTTATGAGAAAAATATACTAGTTCTGTTCTGTTTGTGCATTTTGTGTTTCAGTGTCACTGGCTAAAATATTTAATAACATGTCTTAGAGAATAGATCCAAACTCCGATCTCTCCTTTCATGATGAGCATCTTATTGCTGTACTTCCTAAAGCCCTGTGGATTCGAATTCTTCCCTACAGTGATACAACTTCAGAAAGATAGCCTCAGTGTATCTCTAGCCTGAACAGCAAACAGCATAACACCTGCTGGTTTTTCTGGAAATGCAAAATTTAGGTTGGACTCCCTCTCACTTTTACATCCAGAGGGAGTCCAACCTAAGAGTCCAACCTAACCTCTGTCCTAACCTGACAGAGGGGCTTGGATACCAAACAGAAAGAAATACTTAACATAGGAGTGAATATAAGATTGATATACGGAGGGGTTTATATAAGGCCTTTTTTTACATGGCCTAACGTTTCTTGTTATCTTGTTCACTGTGTGAGATTTTTAGGTTACAGTGCTAGTACTTAGCCCAGTAAGTCCAAATTTCATTGGGGGTCAACATACTTAAAATTTAAATGCTCCAACTTGTAGTCACCTAAGTTGTTCATTAGAGCTATTACTACATAACTCAACAACTATAGTAGTGCCAGATGGTTAATCGGGCATGACGTCTGGTCTAAAAATCCATACTGTCATCCATACAGTTAAATTTTCTCATTAGTAAAATACCCCATGCAGAACTCTATGTCCAGGTTGCTAAGGATGCAGTTTGTAAACACAAGGGTTGCAAAACAAGCTAATTTGGCACTACCACTCCATTAGGCACAAGTGCAGCCCATTGGGAGAGATTTCCAGAGCAAAGCTGTCGGTGCTGAGGACCTGACTTGCACACTGTGGAGGGTTCAGGGTCAGATCCTGTGGATTTAATGCCTGCAGCAGTGAGAACTCATTGCAGGTTCCTAGAGTACATCAGGTTTATTTTGCCCAAAAGGGCTCCATGCAGGATTTCTGGGACTTCTCTGCTTGGTCTGAACCAAGCCACAAGTGAGGTGGTCTGTGGTCCTGTCCCAAACTGAAAAACCTGGAAAATTGGGGGACCAAACTCTAGAAGGATTCATAGACCTTGAGCTGGCTACATGAAACCATGTGGCTTTAGAAGTACCCTGGGCTGTCTGGTTACCCCTGCAGGCCAGGCAGCTCTGACACTGGCTATGACAGCAGCACTCACCTCTGCAGCAGCAGTTGCGCACCAGGCAGCACAACCCAGGCTGGATCAGCATCTACATTAGGCAAACCCTACCACCCCTTTGACAAGGCCTTTAATTCAGTATTAAGGCACCAGAATTTAGGCACCTTTTATACATAGGTGTCTTGTGTGCCGTGCTATGCAACTATGCTGTCAGTATTGTGAATGGACACACAACGCTGTGGAGCACACAATGGAGTCAGAGCAAGTCTTTTCATCCAAAAAGACTATCATCTGGTCATCTGAATCACTCGTTAGGCTCCATTGACTATCTCCATTGACTGCAGCAGAGCATTATAGGCCCATATCATCATTGAATCATAGAATCGTAGAGTGGTTTGGGTTGGAAAGCACCTTAAAGATCATCTAGTTCCAACTCCTCTGCCATGGACAAGAACACCCTTCACTGGATGGAATATATGGGAATGTAGATACTTTAATGTGAATGTAGATACTTATCACACAAGCAGACACCTACGTGAGACATGAAGTTAGGTATCTTAATCTTGCACTGGATTTGTTTCTTGAAATCAGAACTTGGCCGTGCTGAAGTTCCCAAAGAGCTTCATAAGCATCAGCAGAGTATTCTTGTTCAAATCATTCACATTAGGATTATTCAGATCAATACGAACCTTTATAAATGTTGAGCCTTTATGAAGGAGTAGATTTTGAAAGGGCAAATAACTTCAGCAAGAGAATGTCAGTGTCTCAAAATAGACTCAAAAAGCTGGTTTTCCTTCACAGTGAAACTAGATTAGTTAATGCTGTGTGTTATTTGCAGAATGGTGAGTTTTTCATTTACAACATGAATTTATTTTTTGTTTTGGAATAAATATGCTTATGGAGTAAATTTAGGGCTTTCAGTTCTACAGGATTTCAGTAAGATAGTAATTTTTAGAAGTGATCCATTTGCAGGGAGATCTTGCAGCCAATGAAAAATTCTCCCTCTGTTTGGCTGCCGTTATTCATTCCTCCCTTGCAGAAGAGCAGTAATTCATTTCTCCATGTGCAGAGGGACAGATTGTTCCTCTTCACATGCAACAGACACAGACAGTGCCTCACAGCTGAGGGTCTGGGGTCATCTCACTATACTTAAATCACTTCTGTTAGCTTTACAGCTCTTGTTTTACTCTGTCTGCATCCTTTTACTTCCTTCTTCTACATCAGTCATCCTGGAAAGTGGAGGACAAGATCTCCCTGCTTTAGAGGCAAAAGTTCCTCTGTAAGAGGCAAAGAAACGTTTTAGAGCTATAGATGGGAAAGGGGGGGGAAAGGCTGGAATATGGTAAGCAGGGACATCTGTGTTTTAAGAATGAACTTAACCATTGGGGAATCGAACTTCAACATGTTATTATTGGAAGGTTAACTGCAGAATGAAGATATTTCTTAAAATGTAGCTGATATGGAAGTGTAGCATTTGAAGAGAAAAACTGTTTCAGAAACAGAAAAAGGAAATGCTTTGGAGGAGGTGAAGGTGATAAGGAGGGTAAAATGCTGAAAGTTTTTTGGAAAGGAGGTTGATGAGTCAAAATACAGATGGTGGTATCTGAACAGGATAAAATCAAATCCACACCACCCTTAAATCTTCTTGAGCAGAAATGCATCAGTAACAGGCAGTAACATTCATAAAGGGTGGGCCTTATACTCATGGGAGAGGGGAGCAAGAAGACAATGCAGTTTTGTGTGTGTGTATGCATGTGTCTGTATTTGAGATTTTTTTTATAAGGCTAAGAGTACCTTTTCTTTCTTCTCCAAGTTTGTCCTTTATATTTGGGAAAAGAATTAAAAAAAAAAAAAAAAAAAAAGCTTTCAGTAATTAAAAACCCTAACAATCTGTGAAGGATAAATTTTACCTGAACTACTACCTTAACACTTGAAGAAAGGCTGAATGTCTTTGTAAAGCTTTTGTTGTTCTGAAGCCTTGATATAGTGGTCTGATACTCAGAAATCCCTTGTAATTTCTATGGAAAATCTGTATTGCTAGAATTAGAAGCACTTATTGCAGTACCATCATGTTGTTTGCATTTTTAACTCAAAGAGTGA
Organism: Balearica regulorum gibbericeps; assembly: GCF_011004875.1. Lineage (NCBI taxonomy): Eukaryota > Metazoa > Chordata > Aves > Gruiformes > Gruidae > Balearica > Balearica regulorum. Next base: position 58,326,660 of record NC_046186.1, read on the forward strand.
TCTTGTAAGTGAAAAGTGGACTCATTATTTTTTCTCTGCTTTTTTTTATATATTATGCAAACCATAACCTATGGCAGATCACTGCACAGGATGTAGAGAGAAAGGACCTTCCCTGTTGTCTGTTCCTGACAATCCAGACTTTGATTTCTAACAAATTGAGAACTAGAAATATTCATTTGAGATAACTTTATCTTAAAATTATTTTCAGAACTAAGTTAAAAGAAATTTAGTATTGAGATTATAGCTGAGCAATTTGGTTTTTCTCATTGATTCATATAAATTTGTTGAAAACTGCAATTTCATGGTCCAAACATATTCACAGTTGGGTCAAAATTAGCAAATGCTTTTCACCAAGAAAGAGGAAAATGTCATTTTGTAATAACAATGTTTAGGTAATTTTTTTCACTTTTATCTTTGAAAAAGAAAAGAAAAAAGAGGTTTTTTCTGTAAGCAATTCTAGAGTATCTTTTCAGAAGTTTTAATCAATCTTTCAATATAAAATGAATGCTTTTCATTTAAATTATATTTAAAATTATAATAATAATTAGGGTTAGTTAATTTCATTTTTGGTGACAAAAACTGAAGAATTTTTAGTATAAGATGAACCGTATTCGCACACTTTGTTGATGTTATTGTTTGGCCACTCACTGGAAAAGTATTTTTCAATTTATTTTTGCAACCGAAATCCATGTATAAAATGCACGTCTTTATTTTTATTATTTCTGTGATGAAATGATAGCGTGGCTTCACTGAAAAAAATAATTCTTTTTCAGGGTGCAATTACTTCAAGGTATCATTTTTGCACTTTGCATATGTAATAGGACTGACTAATACCATTCCTTGCTTTCAAACACTTCAGCTGTGCTTGACATGGAGAAAATGTTATTCATTACATGGCTGCTAACACAGTTTCTGTTCATTGACCCCAATTATACAAGCTATCACTGCTCAGGCTTAAGGAAGCACTTAGGTGCACACTTGAGTTCCATTAATGGGACACATTGAAATGGGGAAAGGCAGACACAGGCTTGAGTGCTTTGCTGAATAGGGGCCATCTTAGGCACTAGCCCTGGCGGCATTAACGTCTCATGGTACAAGAGTAATCTCATTGATTCCAGCAGGGCAGTTCACACAAATAAAAGGTCAAAATCAAGCACACATCTGAATATTGGAAGAATCAGAAGCTTAATGTCTGCCTGTGTAGTTAACTGCAGATAACTGCAAGCTAGCCTCGTCCACAACGCAAACTGGCCACATACATACACACACCAGCTCAAATCCTGTGACTGTTGTGACAAGTCTGGGAGGATGCTGTTAGACTATTTCTTGAGCAGCCTCTGTGTCTGCTACTTTGGGCCATTGTACACCACGGCACAACAGCAGTGTGCATCACGGCTTCGGTTCTGGAATATCAGAGGGGGAGAAGCCCTGGCAACAGAGCTGTCCATGCCTCTGTGTTAAGCAGCTATATCTCAGTCACAGTCTATGAAGAAAACAGAGTGGCTAAAAACATCATTCACAACTGCACAGTTCACATAGAGCTGTTGGAGGTAGGATGTTGGAAACATCTCCCCAGCTCTCACATTGGACAGCATTTCCCCAGAAAGGGATTCCTCATGAACCGCTCACTGATATTAGGGGCCAGGGCCAGCTGAGTGCTTTCTCATGTGCACACAGCACACAGTTTTCAGATGGGCAAGGAATTTGTAGGGAGACAGTATTTGTAATTCTTCACTAAACCATAAGCCAAATTTACAGTTTGTCATTCACTTTGCTTTGATTATTCTATGTTCTTATTGCTGCAGTGGTTTTTACTTTCACATGACAGTCTGTGGAATTTAACACAACATCAAACTCCTGTCATTTTTGACAGACTCACCCATCCTTGTAGATAGGATTACGCAAAACAGCCTTTCTCTCTTTTATGTCACTATGAACACAATGCACTGAAGCTTCAGGTGCAGAATGTGGTTCTAAAAATATAACCTGCCAACAAGAAAACAAATGTATAAATTGCCTTTGGCCAGCCATCATATTTAATTGTTTTCCTAAACTGCATTACCTCCTAGGCACATGCTGCAACACTCTTGTATCAGAACAGATAATACAGCATCATGATTTTTTGGCGGAAGAAAGGGATTTTAATGAAAATGCCACATTTAATAAGAAAACTCAATAAAACTCAGTCTTGGTTGTTCCAGCTGAGATATTAATGTCTTGTACTTCTTTCTAGAATTCAATAACTGAGAGGGAAAAAGGTAGAGATGGGGAGTTAAAAAATACTTGGCTGTGCTAAGCATATAAGGTCACTGGAAATGTTGGTGGAACTGATCTAACAGCACTTGCTCTTTAAAGATTTTTTGCACTATTTTTAAGTTGGCTAGAAGGGAACTCCTCATCCGGCTAAAGGCTAAAAATGATAGCACAGTTTTACTGCAAGGCAGAAGCTGTATCACATGAAGAACAAGAAAATTCTGAAACAATTTGGAGTGCAACGTCTTTGTACTACCGCCACCTTGTACACAGGGAAAATGATTGAATGCAACTGCTCTTCAAAGTCATGGACTGGAATTGGGGAAGATCGGATATTCAGATATTGAGAGAAGCAGGTTTTGCTTTCACTAGCTGTATTCTGCTTTAAGATGCTTTATTTGACGTAAAAAGCCCTGTATAGAGACCTGATAACCAGAGACCTGTTCTGCGAGTCATGTGCTTAATGCAACAAACGTGAGCGGACCCATTTACTTTCATGAGACACTCCTGTGAATAAAAGAATGAGTGCTTTTAGACCACAGGAGATGAAGTCCATTATAGTCATATACAGTTGTGATCAATACAGATATTTCTATTACAGACACTGGTGTGAATTAGGAGAGCTTCTACTGAGGAGGAATTTGAGAGGAACTGATTCCTTTTCACTACTTGCCCCTCGGTCCACAATTGCTGAAGTAAAATGGCTGCATATGCCGCAAATCTCCACACATCAGAAAGAAACTGTGGGCAGCAGCTGGAAGGTATTTTGATATAAATTTTAGAATGTAGGGCTTCCTAAATTTCCCTCTTTTCCCACCAAAATCATCCTACTTTTGACATCTGAATTTTTTTAAATGACAGTTTCACAATACTTGAGAAGTCCAATGTTCTGCTTATTCTTTTTTTTTTTTTTTTTCCCTTTTAATTCTCTTGCTGGGATATATTTTAATATTTAAATGAATAAAAGAAAAAAGAATTAAAAAAAAAGAAAGAAAAAATTTGAAACTGAGTAAATCCTTTCATCCCAATGTTTTTTTCTTTTTGAGCAAGAGACAAAATTTACAACACTACTATTTTTCATATATCACTTTGTTTACAAAAATGTGTCAGTTTAAAAAGAACGAGTCTGAACATCTTACAGTGGCCAGTTTTACACTTTCAAAAGGAAAATCTCCAGGTTTTTCTTTTGAAATAATTTTTCATATTATACCCTTCAATTTTAAAAGTAAAAATTAAACAAACAATATAAAACAATATAAAAAGTATTTATAAAAAGTATATTTTAAGTTATTTTATAATCCAAAGTAATGTGTTTCTTCTAACCTGGGCAAGAAAAAGCTTTTAAAAAACAACATAATAGCAAGTAAAAAAAAAAAAAATTCACTGGGAATGTTGGTTTCTAATTCAAGGCTGAACATTAAACATCACAGTTTATTCAAGCTAAACTGTACAGAATTTAGGTAAATGCCCAATGGACCATGCTTCATTCATTTTAAAACGTCAGCTGCTGGAAAAGGATGTTTGGGTAATGATGATAGTCCTTATCTTTTACAAATAGTGTAATAATTACAGCATTTTCCCAGTTGATGTAAAATCTGAGTTATAGGTCTTGACATCACATTTCAGTTTCAAATCCTAATCTGCTGCTTTCATGGAAAATTTCTCTAGTAAGTAAGTGGGGCACAGAACAGCTGGGGAAAAAAAAGGGAAAACCAAAGCTGGGCCGCAGTACAGCAAAGTATCCAAGATTTATGAGGCCAAAAAGAGAACACAAAAGCATCTAACTATTTAGTCAAAAGGTTGGTTTACTCCCCTTGAGGGGGAAGACCCAGTTCAAGCTTTTGTCCCCAAGCTGGTTTATGTATAATTCACTAGAGAATTATTGCATGGAAAACAAAAATAAGATAGTAAATTAGGGTAGTAAATTAAGATAGTAAGATAACCTACTTTGAAACAAAAAAATATTATTTCCAGTATTTATTTTTTTTTTAAAGGAAGAGAGAATATTTGACTGTTCACTAGATTGGTATAGCAGGATGGCATGACGTCAATGTTGATGTTGCTCTTGATCTCCACTCATACTGTATTTCAAAGATAGTTATCCTTTGGATAAGCACACTTTGGGTGTTATCTATAAGGTACATAAGTAGAAAAAGTTTGAATGACGGAATCACAGAATAACTCAGTTTGGAAGGGACCTCTGGAGGTCATCTAGTCCACTCTCCCTGTTCAGAGTAGGATCAGCTATAGCAGATTGCCCAGGACCATGTCTAGATGGGGTTTGAATACCTCCAAGAGTGGAAACTCTACAAACTCTCTCGGCAGCCTATGCCAGTGCTCAGTCTGCTTCTCAGTAAAAAGTGTTTCTTGATGTTCAGAGGGAACCTCCTGTGTTTCAACTTGTGCCCATTGCCTCTGGTCCTGTAGCTGGGCACCAGTGAAAAAAGCCTGCCTCCATCCTCTTTGCACCTTCACTTCAGGTATTTGTGCACAGTGATAAGTCTCCCCTGACCCTTCTATTCTCCAGGCTGACCAGTCCCAGCTCTCTCAGTCTCTCCTCATAGTATAGATGTTCCAATCCCTTCATCATCGTAGTGGAAGTATGTCCATGTCTGTCTTGTGCAGGGGAGCCCAAAACTGGACCCAGCACTCTGGGGGTGGCTCCACCAGTGCCGAGTAGATGGGAGGGATCACCTTCCTCAACCTGCTGGCAGCGCTCTGCCTGATGCAGCCCAGGATACCATTGGCCGCCTTTGCCACGAGAGTGCATTGATGGAAGGACCTAGGGTTCTTTTCTGCAAAGATGCCTTCCACATGTTCATCCTCCATCCTGTACTGGTGCTTCGGGTTCTTCTTCTCTGAGTGCAGGACTTTGTTTTTCCCCTTGTTGAACTTCATCAGATTTCTGTTCATCTTTTTTCTTAACCATGTATACAAAATGTAATTATCCTCAAATTACAGCACTTAATCTTATGTGTTTGCAGCTTTCCATGTGTTTGAAGTAACATGTCCTCAGGTAGCAGTGAACCCTTGCTGCAAAGCAATAACTGATGTTTATATTCTTATTCAGACCTCAGTTGTCTCAAAATAGAGCCACTGAAAGGTTTTGAGCTTTTCAAGTACAGTACAGTGTTATGGATGTCTCCTGTTGACTGATTTAGAAATCATATAAGCAGAGAATATCTGCTTCTTTTTTTCATTTAACTGTCTGTTGTATCAAACACAATAAATAAATTGACTTGTCTGTAGCAGTGAAAATCAAGAATCAAACTGGAGTTCTTGTAATGATGACAAGCAGAGCAGTTGTTCAAGCAGAAATGCTCCCCTGCCCCTATTGAATTGTTTGTACCTAAGTAGCGCTGTCACCCTCCTCGGGATTTCATATTCCAATGCAAGTAGTGATTCAGCTATGGTAGCTTCATCAAGCCTATCTTGACATCAGTCTAATGTTAGGAGCTCCAATAAATATATTTCAAAAACAGATGTAAGATTCCTCATCTTGTTTTTCCCAACATCTAGGCCAGTGTCCAAAGCGTATGCACACGCATCTTGTTAATGTTGCACATGAGAGGCATGCTTGAAATTTGGGTGAAAAGACACCAATTGCAAGAAAGAAAGAGGTTTGGAGGAAGAGACAGGATACCAGTCTGTGTGTGCAGGGCTAGAATTCTTCCTGTAATTCTACCATTTTTTAAAAAACTCTTATAAATAAAGAAATAATTCAGACTTATAAAGCACAAGCCCTGTAATGTAATTAGGTAGTGCACAATGCATGAAACAAACTAGAACGGATCCATCTATTAGCACTCAGAGCAAGGAAGAGAGGGTGATTAATAGCAAAAGAAAGCAACATATTGGAACAGAGCAGTAGGAAGCATGGAAAGACTCAGACTATCTATAATCCTTACTTCCAGGAAAACAAAGCAACCTTGCATAAACAGGAAAGTGGTGGTAACAAGAATTAAATATGCATTTGTAGCCCATTTGGGGGATAAGGGTACAAAAATGAGAATATGAAGATAAAGTTAATTACTACCTCTTTTAAAGGACATATCAGGAAGTCAGTGAGACAGTGTGGCTAGACATAACTTTCTAAATATCAAACAGCTGGCAAACACTTGATTGCTGCCACACAGGAGAGAATAGACTGCATATGACCTGTCTTTTAGGGAAAATTGATCTGCGTCCGACATCGAGTGCACAGTCTAAACGTAAATCACTCCATATTCCCTCCATAGTGAATAGAATCATAGAATCATAGAATGGTTTGGGTTGGAAGGGAGCTTAAAGATCATCTAGTTCCAACCCCCTGCCATGGGCAGGGACACCCTCCACTAGACCATGTTGCACAAAGCCCCATCCAACCTGGCCTTGAACACTTCCAGGGAGGGGGCAGCCACAACCTCTCTGGGCAACATGTTCCAGTGCCTCACCACCCTCACAGGGAAGAATTTCTTTCTAACAGCCAATCTAAATCGACCCTCCTTCAGCTTAAACCCATTACCCCTTGTCCTGTCACTACACTCCCTGATAAACAGTCCCTCTCCAGCTTTCCTGTAGGCCCCTTTCAGGTACTGGAAGGCTGCAATTAGATCTCCCTGGAGCTGCCTTTTCTCCAGGCTGAACAACCCCAACTCTCTCAATCTCTCCTGATGCAGCCCAGGACACGGTTGGCTTTCTGGGCTGCAAGCGCACACTGCCGGCTCATGTTGAGCTTCTCATCAGTCAATACCCCCAAGTCCTTCGCAGGGCTGCTTTCAATCCATTCCTCGCCCAGCCTATAGTCGTGGTTGGGATTGCGCCGACCCGTGTGCAGGACCTTGCACTTGGCCTTGTTGAACTTCATGCGGTTTGCATGGGCCCACCTCTCCAGCCTGTCAAGGTCCCTCTGGATGGCATCCCTTCCCTCCAGCGTGTCGACCACACCACACAGCTTGGTGTCATTGCCAAACCTGCTGAGGGTGCCCTCGGTCCCACTGTCTGTGTCACCGACAAAGATGTTGAACAGTGCCGGTCCCAGTACCAACCCCTGAGGAACGCCATTCATCACCGTTGTCCACTTGGACATTGAGCCGTTGACCACAACTCTTTGAGTGCGACCATCCAGCTAATTCCTCATCCACCAAGTGGTCCACCCATCGAATCCATGTCTCTCCAATTTAGACACAAGGATGGTGTGTGGGACAGTGTCAAATGCCTTGCACAAGTCCAGGTAGATGACATCAGTTGCCCTTCCCTTGTCCACCAACGCTGTAACCCCATCACAGAAGGCCACCAAATTTGTCAGGCACGATTTGCCCTTAGTGAAGCTGTGTTGGCTGTCACCAGTCATCTCCTTATTTTCCATGTGCCTGAGCACAGTCTCCAGGAAGGTCTGCTCCATAATCTTGCCAGGCACAGAGGGGAGACTGACTGGCCTGTAGTTCCCTGGGTCTTCCTTTTTTCCCTTCTTAAAAATGGGGGTTATGTTCCCCATCTTCCAGTCAGTGGGAACTTTGCCGGACTGCCAGGACTTCTGAAATATGATGGAGAGTGGCCTGGCCACTTCATCTGCCAGTTCCCTCAAGACCTGCGGATGCATCTCATCAGGTCCCATGGACTTGTGCACCGAGAGAGAAAAAAAATTCTCTTCCGAAGCAATTTATCTCATCCGAAAAAGAAGTCAGAGATTATTTGTCTCTTCTTTTCTTATAGAAATATTCAGTTAGCTCAGATTTAAATGTGAAAGTAAAAGGTTGAGTGACATAGATTTCATCAATAAAGGCTACAGTGATACCATTTTTAATTTTTTTTTTTTGTTTACTTTGAAACTAGAAATGTCTCTCAGCAAATTATTTATCCCTACAGCTGCCACAAGGCTGTATCTAGGAAATTTCTAACACGTGTGTTAAATCTGTTAGAGTTTTTCAGGGTTTGACAAATCTGTTTGTTAGTTTTTCAAGCACCATCACAGCCCTAGATAATTTCTCCCAATTTTCATTACCTTTAAAATTAAAAGACTGTTATTATGGAAAATAAATTCTGTAAGGATTATTGAACACATATAACCCCCTGTGCTTCAAGTGTATTTCAGGAATTAAAGGCATTATATTTACCCCTTCTTATCTATCTCCCAAGGCACCTGCTTCTGGCCATTGACAGACACAGAACACAAGGCAGGATGCATTTTTGGTCTGACTCATTACAGCCATTCTATCTTTCTAATGTTGCTCCTTAGTTTTCTCTTCTTAATAAAGCTACACAACACCAGTCACTTTGAAAGAATACACAGTTTTCGAGAAGTACCAGAGACAAGATCCATTGTGAGATCTGTAACACCAATTTCCAGGAAGGATTATTTTAAAGAAATAAATTTAACCACATCTGAAGGGACTCCAAAACAAGAGTGACATGCAACATCCAGTATGGATATCATTAAGATCAGCATGATTAGAAGGAAAATACTGACTCCTTATCCAGTGGTGGAAAGAGAGTGACAAATAATACTAGCCATGTCTTCAAGGATTGTTGTATCCTGATTATCCCGGCAGGCCTGTGTGAGTCCAGCATCAACAGCTGTGCTCCTTCTCAGGCAGTGTCAAACATGCCCAGGGATGGCCAGGCTTTTAGAACATAGTACAGTTTGTTCAGAATAAAAGAATAGAGAAAAATGTAGATCACAGAGCAATAAGCAGCTTACAGCCATGCCTTGCTTTCCTAACATTGCCTATTGCACCTGTAGGAACTCAATCTTTTTAGTTTGGGATTTTTTATTTTTTTTTTTTGTTCTGGTTTGATGTTCTCTATCCTACCAAAGCAATATGTATTATGTTAATCTCTATCAGAGTTATGGATGAATTATAGGAACAGGTAACACCCATGTACTGTAACACATTATATGCACAGAAACACATATAACACTTGTAGCATGCTGATGCTATAGTTTTTGAATATTTCATGTACCCCTTATTCCATACCATTTATGTTATGCTCAGGTCCCACACTATCCAATACAACCTCTTTAAGCACCACCCCCCTTCCCATCCTTTGATATAATACACAGATATCATTCCCTTAGTCTAAGGACCACTCCTGTAAAATATCTTTAAAATGTCCACAACTGTCCACTGAGTTCATTTAGTCCATGACTTTGGGCTCCATCTGTTATGGTTGTCACTTAGTACTGGAAAGGTAGTGTGTTGCATGAAGTTACTGGGCACCAAGGCTGGATCAGGTTAAGTCACTGCTGCACTTGCACTGTTTCTTGTAAGGCTTGTCCTCCATTGGTTTAGGTGGTCCCTACTATAGTAATTCCCATAACATGCAACTCAAATCCTGGGTTACAACAATTTAAAAGTATTTCCATTACAATCTCCACCTCTGGTACCATTGGACCAGACCATCAGGTTTAACATTGTAATGAACTCCTCCTCTTGCTCCTGCTCTGGCTCGGACTTATCCACAGACTGTAGTCCCTCAAGGTTGTACCTGCTCCAAGTGGAGCATTATCTACAAGCCACAGTCTCTCCAGGGGGCATACCTGCTGCAGCATAGACTTACCCACAGCCACAGTTGCTTTGAGGTGCTCCTGTTTCAGCGTGGCCTTATCCATGGGCCAAAATGCCTTCAGAGGTATACCTGCTCCAGCGTGCCCTTACCCACAGCCACAGTCCCTTCAGCAGTAAACCTGCTCCAACATGGCTTTACCTATGGGTGCAGTCCCTCCAGGGGTGTACCTGCTCTGTTATGGGCTTATCGATGGCCACACGCTTTGAGGTGCTCCAGCATGACCTCATACACAGCCACTGATGTTCAAGGTGTACCTTCTCGAGCATGGACTTATCCGTGGGCCGCAATCCCTTCAGAGGTACACCTCCTGTGGCACAGACTTAATCACAGCCACAGATGCTTCAAGATGTACCCGCTCTGGTGTGGGCTTATCCATGGCCACAGACACTTCGGGGTCTTCTGCTCCCATGTGGACTCATCCGCAGGTCACAGTCCCTTTGACTTGAGTTCACACTGGATTTCCAGCCTGTCCAGTACAGCAGCACAGAAACGGCAGCGATGCCCTGGCCATCTGCCAGCCCAGGCATCACCATTGCTGTTATCAGAATGTTCCCAGGCACAGCACAGCAAGATGATCAGCAGTACAGCAGTACAGCGAGCAGCGAAAGCAAAAAGCAGCCACTAATGAACACTCATATAAAATAAGGCAAGCAAGTCCCATGGCAAGCATAGGAGCCTGTCAATTAAAAGCTAAACAGCAGTAACAGCTATAAATTTGATCTCGCACCTTCCAGTCAAATCTATTGTAATCTCAAACCCCTCGAGCCCCACATTGGGTGCCAAAAAGGACTGTTGTGGTTTTAGCCCAGCCAGCAGCTAAGCCCCGTGCAGCCACTCACTAACTGCCCCCAGGCAGGACTGGGGAGAAAAATCAGAAGAATAAAAGTGAGAAATCTCATGTGAGATTAAGACAGTTTAATAGGTAAAGCAAAATCCACGCACACAAGCAAAGCAAAGCAAGGAATTAATTCCTCACTTCCCATGGTCAGGCAGGTGTTCAGCCATCTCCAGGAAAGCAGGGCTCCAGCACCTGTAACCGTTACTTGGGGAGACAAACGCCTTCACTCCAAATGTCTCCCTCTTCCTTCTTCTTCCCCCAAGTTTATATGCTGAGCATGATATTATATGGTATGGAATATCCCTTTGGTCAGGTGGGGTCAGCTGTCCCGGCTGTGTCCCCTCCCAGCTTCTTGTGTACCCCCAGCCTGCTCACTCTGTGTGAGCACTGCTCTGCAGTAACAAAAACATCCCTGTGTTATCAACACTGTTTTCAGCACAAATTCAAAACAGCCCCGTACCAGCTACTATGAAGAAAATGAACTCTATCTTAGCCAAGATTAACACACCATAGCATCTGTAATATATCAATAGAATATTCATTATTACATGCTCCCAAAACATCTCATCTGTTACAAAAGGTGACATCTATTCTACTGCTGCATTTTGCAACTATGCTATTAGATAAGCAAAAAATGTTATTCCAGCTGATTTGTGGAGGCAGCTGCAATGTGACCGATGCCACACTGAAAAGGAGAAGTGTTATATTGAAGGCATGTGACCAAGTGCTAGTGTTTTAGAAAAAGAAAACCTTCTGAGGCCAGTGGCCAAATGCAGTAATTTGATAAGAAATTCCTGAGAAAGATAAGGTTTATAGATGTTTGCAAACATCAGTGGCACCAAGTGCTGTGGAGCTGGAAAGAGAAATCCATATATTTAATTTCAATGCCACACCAGAATATTCTCAGACTGAAAAAGAAGAATTATAAGGGGTTTGTACAGCTTGCTAATAGATATCAAAGGCATAGTGCTAGGAAATAACCACTAAGATAGTAAGAAAAATGTGAAGTAGATCCTGAACTGCAACACAAGAGACTGCAGTGTGCAACACTTTATTGGTTTTGATGAAGATCAGAAGGAATAAAATGGCAAATCTGTAAAGAAAAGGCAACACTGGCCATGCTGAAACTTGCACAACCATCTAGGAAAGAGTGAGAAACTCACATAAAGTGACGTTCAGCACTGCACCTAGACAATTTCTTAAAACATGTAAAAGACGTCCCTGTGAGTCCAGTGATCACGTTCACACCTGCCAGTCCACCCAGGAAAAAGTGTTTCCTGTACGTGAACAAACAAGGTTAGCTGGGTAGGTAGGGTGTTCCAATAGGGAGGAGAATGACCTGTAAAGACAGAAGAAGGGATATTGGAAAAGCTCAGAGAAGTCTGCCAGGAATGACCAAAAGGGCAAAACATTTTTCTCATGCCAAAGAGTATTGTGCAATGTCCCTCAAAGGAATCACAGACAGTATAAAGAATCTGTTAAGATATTGTCAGGCTAAGCAGGCACACTTTAATAGCAAAGGAAGATCTGAGACTGAAGAATCCTGTTTGGTTCAGCCACACTTTAGGTAAAATGAGTGAAAGGCATCAGGCTGAGCCTCACAGGCTTCTGCTTGTGTGACAACACCACACATTAAAGGATTAAAATAGAGAAAACTGTCCTAGATTCGGAGTAGTCCCTCCTCAGTGGCAAAAACACAGCAGACAAGAAAAGGGATATTGTTTTGATCAGCATAGCTGAAGAATTATCTTGATTATTAAAGGGGGAAAGGTTGAGAGTAAAGATCGTTTTGCTAAATGAGCTGTATACTTGTATATCTGGTCCCAGCAAGTTAGTTAAGAAATTTCAGAGCAGAACACATTTTCAGGAGTGAAGAGAAGCAGGGGGTAGGAAAATTGGTTGAAGGAGGTGTCTGAAAAACAGTCTACATGTTGTAAACAGCTGTAATGGTAGCAAACTGCAGTATCCCTGTAAATAGGTTTTGTTGTATGAAACTTGTACTTTAGTCTTACATATTCATGTACAATGCAAGCAACAGACATCGAGGCAAAGCTGAATACCTTCAAAACATGAGACCAGAAAATATTCAGGTCTTCTGTCAACCCCTTGCTTTCCCATAGACAAGCTAGTGCCTGTCCAAACTGTCATCTGCTACAGGCTGGATGGGGGAGTAGCAAAAGCAGGGCTGCTCTGGTATGGTGGGATGAGCTGAGGGGATGAGGGTGACCACAGTACAGGCAGTGCCCTCAGGGACCTGGGTGCAGTCCCACAGCTCCAAGCAGGGTCCACACGGTGGCAGCGACAGGGCCTGTTGGCAGTCTTTGACAAGAAGAGGTAATGGGTCAGGTCCAGGGGTTCATCCAGGTGAACAGCAGAACGTGGCCAGCATCAGGGCTAGAGATGAGGCTATCCAGTTCAGAATCCAGCAAGCTCAAGGACTGCGTGTAGGCTGCCCTGCTCGTGGTGTGGATTTGGTCTTCTGCAACTTAAGGTATTTTGCAATAAGACTATGTTCATTACTCCAGAAATGTTTAATTCAATGCTAGCAGTGTTCTGTTATCTAACTGTTCCAGACCACACACTTAGGATTCGAAGTAGTGGCAGATGGTCCTACCATGCTTTACTGAATTTTTTGAACTGATAAGGATGTATTATTTAGAAAAATGTAGTCAATAATTTATCACAAGTCATATGGTATTAAAAGACCAATGTTGCAATAGTGCATCAGAAAGTTCTGCTTTACCTGGGTTAAAGTAGGAGAAAAGTGTGTTTTATTAATATTTAAGAACTATTCTGTCACTGGTGAGACCAGGTTCTTATTGATAAAGTGTAACAATATCAGTCATATAAGGTGAGAGTCTTCAATGTATTCTATAATTTGTAATGTTAAAACCATGTGTTTTCAGTTCTGTGAGGTTTTAATACAACAGGGTGACCTTAAATCCTCTGAAAGCCATGGAAAAGCACAGATTTTATAGTTGTGCATAGTTTTATCGCTGATATAAATTAGTGAAGTGAAAATCAGAGAGGTTCCACTTCATAAATGCATTCATTTGTACAGGCAGAAAACGCAGCCAGAGAGGCCTCTTAGGGGGGTGTGGAGCTTGTGCTCAGTCAGTGGAAGCCTCTGACTATCCCAGAAGAGGGAAGGATGGTGGCATGGGGTGGTGCAGTTACCGTTCCCGGAACAAGTGAATGGGAAACTGCGCATTATGCAAAGATGGGTGCAAGGATTTGCCTCTATGAAGCTGCAAATTTATCATGTAAAAAGTTATTTCTCTCTTCTTGTACAGCAGCCTTGCAAGTAGCCCTTTACCTTTGGCTGTAAAAATATTCAGTCTCAAAATAAGCATTTTTCTCATGCTGCACACTAGAGCAGCATGTTTCTTTACCACGGTTTACAGAGAAGTTGATAATATCTTAATGTTTTCTCTTTCTTCTTTCTAAAGCACACTCTGAATTGTACATGAAGGGTGGATTAAATACCTTGTTGGAAATTAAGAACACCTAGCAGCAATTTCTTGCTTTGAAAGCAAGATTCTCTGTCTGGACTAAATTCTTTCCAATAGGAATTACAATTGATTGTATAAATTACTTTGGACGAAGCTTACTTGCAGATACTACTAATAACAATAGATTCCACTAATGCCCCTTAGCATTGAATCCCAAAA